>NW_028327179.1:57365018-57990018 GCF_987537825.1 Furipterus horrens | reverse complement strand
GTATGTGACTTCAAAGTTTCTACTCTTTCTATTTTAAACCATGTACCTGAAGTTTAGAGAAATTGTTTACATTTAATGTGCATATATATATACACACACGTATATATGTGTATATATATATATATACACACATTCCCCCTGGCTGGTTTGGCTCAGTGGATTGAGCGTCGGCCTGCGAGCTAAGTGTCGCTGGTTCGATCTTCCAGTCAGGGCACATCAGAGAAGGAAAACTCTGACTCCAAAAAACCTCCGCTGCCTTGCGGCATACCTCTTCAGGGGAAAGGCTAAGGGAGTAAACCCCGACAGAAAATCCGGAGCCGGGGAGTCCCTAAGGCAGTTTGACATTGTAGTCAACACCGGCAACTCCTGCGGCGCACCTGAAGCCAAGCTGTATTGACTCCGTCTTTCCCTTGGACCCTTCAGCTGCGAAGAGAGGGGGGGGGGGTCTGCTGCATGGGCAACAGCAGACCCTCCATATCACCCTGCCCAGGCTCTGTAGCTTCAGCTTCACTGGAGAGGACACTCCAGCATCATCGCAAGATTCGATTCAACACGGGAGGAGACAGATACCGTGTCACTCCCGAGTCGGACTGCACAGCCATTCTCGGCGGTGCAGGTAGACTCTTAAGAAGCTACACCATCGTCTCTCGAGACGATGTATATATGTGTGTATATATATATATATAATTTAACAATTGTGTGGCTTGTACCTCATCTCTAAGAATATATTCAGTATATTTGTTACAAAGTCTTCACCTAATACTAAGTAATACCAATTAACAAAATTCTAATAGGTAACTATATTGTGGGTGGTATGTCTCAAAAGGGACACTTTTCCTTAGTTAATACTTCTCACCTGAAAATGCAATTCTAAGTAAGGATATTAACTAGTCCCTTAAGAAGTACTTGAATACTTCAGTGCAAATAAATCTTGCACACAATATATAAAAATCCTTTGTGTTGCATCTGAAATCTGATAAATATTTATTATAAATGCTGTTTGCTTTTAATCTGTTCAGGATATCATTTCTCCAGCTTCTCAGTAGTTAAACAAAAATGGCATTTACATTACAATACTTCTTGCCAATAATCTCATTTTCTGGTTTAGTCAGCAGCCCTTCATGGTTGATTAGTCTTTAATTATACAAATACCTACATATTAGAAAAAGTTTTATTTTTTCCATACTTTGAGCATGTAATTATTTTCTCTTGCATTCGATAACCTTTAATTTTAAGATTAAGCAACTGATTCTTTTTAGTATGGATGGGCCTTTTCAAGTGTTAAACAAATTTGGTTATTGTATTATAAGAAAAATTAACTTTGGGAAGCCTGTCATTGGTACATTTGACAGCACGCTGATCAGCTGTTATAGAATGACTTGGTATCCAAAAGATAAAACTTTATTCCTCTAGTTTTTTTTTCTATTTCTCCCTGTTTCTTGGTCTAAGAATGTGTAATTCAAGCAATTAAAGCCTATAATATACCTATTTTCTCATTTGCATAAATTTGGTCTGAAAGCAGATGCTTTACCTAAAAAATATTTCAACACAAAAGTTTATAGTTCTGGTAATAAACACCACAAACTATAAACTTATATAATTTTTCTATAAGAAATCCACAGAATGTTTAAAAATATAAGATTATCTTACTGAGTAAGATGGTGTTTCTCAAACTTGAGGCCAAATAGCAGTAAGACTTAGAAGTGGTACCTCCCATTTCAAAACACAACAGTAGAGATGGGGAAATCCTTGACATACTACCTGACAGAGTGCTGGATGCTTATTCCATATGAAATTCATTATCTCTCCTTGGCTACTAAGCCCAGAAAAACAACACTCATTTCCTTGTGGGAGTCATCTCAAGGAACAAACTAATTTGAGAATGTCACAGCACTCAATTAGCCATATTTTATATGTATCATGTTCTAGGTTCTATATTAGGCTTGAAGGACATAGAAGTGAATGACTCATAGATGAACTAAACCAAGCCTATGCTGTAAGACAGTCTTTGTTTGAAGTACACCAAGGAGGTACTTTAACTTTCCTTTATCCACAGTTTAATTCAGCTGGTGATAAAAAGCATCTTTTCTCTCAAATCCAGTTTTTACACAGATGTCTAACATTTTCTCTTGTTTTACTTTCACGGCTGACCACAGAAGCTGAATTGGACAGGACCACCGAGATCTTCTGGCCCAACATCTCTACACTATAAGAAAGCCAGTCATGTGGTTGCCAATTCTCCCATGGGGCATCTTGCCAGCTCACCTGACAGCACACTCCATCTTTGCACACAGCTCTTAGTAAACTCTAGAGTTTGTACCCACTGATCCTAGTTCTACCACTCTGAGTACTTTTATTGTTTTTAGGATACAGCAATAAACAATACCAAGCCTCTGTGATTATGAAATTTACATTCTAGTTGGAAGAAGAAAATAAGAAAATATATGTTATGTACTAAAAAGTCCTCTGAAGGAAGATGGAGGAAGGTAGGAAGATGGAGGAAGGTAAGAAGATGAAGAAACAGGTGCTATATGTACAATTTTATATAAGATGGTAAGAGAAGGATTCTTCATTTTAATTTTTTTCCATTACCATTTATCCCCCCTATACCTTCTTCCACCTGCACCCACCCCCTCCCCACACAACCACCACACTGTTGTCTGCATTCATAATCTCTTTCTTTCTTTCTTTTTCTTTTTTGCTCAATTCCTTCACCGCTCCCACTGCCCCTCCAAGAGCTGTCAGTCTGCTCTCTATGAGTCTGTTTCTATTTTGTTAGTTCAGTTTGTTCATTAGATTCCACATGCATGAAATCATATGGTTTTTGTGTTTCTCCGACTGGCTTATTTCACTTAGCATAGTGTTCTCCAGGTCAATCCATGCTGTCACAAAGGGTAAAGTTTTCTTTTTTATCTCCAATTAGTATTCCATTGTCTAAATATACAACAGCTGTTTTATTCACTAATCTAATGATAGAAACTTGGGCTGTTTCCAAATCTTGGCTATTGTAAATAATGCTGCAATGAACATAGGGGTGCATATATTTTTTTGAATTCGTGTGTTGAGTTTCTTTGGATAAAATCCCAGAAGTGGAATTGCTCTTTGATGAAGCAAAATTTAAGCCAAGACCTGAATGAAATGAAGGAGAAAGCTAGTTATCTAAGGGAAACATATCCAGGCAGAGGGAACGGTAGGCACAAAGGCCTTACTTAGTATAGAAAGTCAAACACTGAAATAGCATAAACTTATATAACTAAAGCTTCTTTACCCCTAAGAATCTTCTCCAAATTCTTTTAGATATTTTTCTGGTATTTACCTCCATATTTTTAAATAATATGCTGAAAGAGTTTTTCTTGATTAGTCAGTTTTGGGCATTATCTATTGGCTTCCATTATGGAAGATGAGAGTTGCGCACTCTTGATACCCACACTATTTTCCCTCCTCCTACTTCCCTTCATTTTTTCAGACGTTTATTATTTATTCTAATTAAAGATTCAAATTGATAGCAGTGTTCTAAGCTCAGTAAAAATCAGTCATAGTTATTAAAACTGTCACTGAACAGAAATGTTAGGAAGCCAATTGCATTAAGTTTCTCTACATTTGGAAGAAGGAGGGAAAGGAAAGTAGGAGAATTATTATTTAACTACACATATTCCCATGTAATAAATAATTATTTGGCTCACACATTTCCTTATACATGACTTGTAGAAGTAAAAGTAAAGTCTCACTAGCTATTGATAAATCAAGGCTAGTGAGTGGTTTTTCTGACTAAAACTAAATAGACTTGTAAGTTCAGGAAAGACAAACAATCACTGTAATTTATAGGAATACAATAATTACCAAATGATAGAATACCAGATAATTTTCAAAGACTCAAGTAAATTATATTTTTAATACTGGAGATATAATAAAATGACCATTTAAAGTAAATAACTTGAGATATTATAATTTTTATGATTTACTAGTTTTTTACTTTCTTCCATTTAAAACATCTAGATTTTCCTAAAATGTGAAAATAAAACAGTTTGAAGCTAACATAGTGTTTTTCCCCTTGTACTTTCCTAGAGAATTCCTTGTCAGGAAATTCAAGGATCAGTACAGTCAAACTCCAGAGTAAAGTACAAGTATTATATTGAAAATTTTCTTATTTTAAAACATTTATTTGATTAACAAGTAGGCCTTCCTTATAGCAAATGCATAGTGATGGCAAACTAATTTATTTTCATTTTTCATAAAATACAAGTTAAAAATGAAAAATACTTGAGCTCAGATTAATCATATATCATTAGGACAAAATGCATTCTCAAAGTTTCATCCAAATCTGATATTAAAGAGTAAGTTAACCTTCCTCCTCATTTAAATTTTTATCATTGCTATTTAACCACTATCTTTTTATGTTAATTCTGAATCAGATTTTGAGTTTAATACTCTTGCAATCACCAAATTATATATTTTTCTCCTTTTATACTCTTTAATGTATGCAATCCTTGAAGCACTGGCCATTTTGTACCTTCTGGAAGCTCTCATGTACAGTAGACCCTCCCTACATTGCGGCTCACTTATTGCAGCCTCACTGTATCGTGGGATTTTTAAAAATATTATATTATTATTTATAGTGGATTTTTCACTATATTGAGGGATTTTGCGGTACTGTATACATATGTTGTTAAAGTTACATAGGTTTAAGAGTGTAGGATATGTTTAAGAACACAAGTAGTGTTTATAAAAGTGTGGAAAAGGTTAATAAGTGAGTGGGAAAGGTTAATAAGGGACTGGGAATGGTTTAAAAGTGTTGGGAAGGGTTTATAAAACCTTAATATATATATAAATACTAAAATAAATGTAAGGTTCCTACTTCGCAGATTTTCACCTATTTTGGGTAGTCTAGAACATAATACCCATGATAAGTGAGGGAATACTGTATTACCTGTTGTTTCTATAATTTTGCCACTCCTCCATCTTTTGTCTTTTCACTATTTCTCCAATATTTTTAAGTATGCCCTTTATCCAATTTGTAATCATGCAGAATTTCTATAAATCAGTCCTCAGCTCTCTCCTTTCTCTTTGTATTTCTTATCTGTCTTATACTTTGAACTGACATCTGTGGAGAATAACTTAGATCTCTAACTCATAGCCTTTCAAACTGAAGTCTCTTATTTCCAACTTTCTTTTGAACAGTTTAATTTAGAGGAACTGAGTTTGGCATGTTGATTGCTCTCTGATTTCACTTCTACTTATTATCATACCACTTAAAATCTGCTTTTAAGGAGACATTTTAAAAACCATTAAAAAAAAAATCCTTGCTACTGTCACTTAAGAAATTCCAAGTCATTCTCTCATTTATTTAACAATCTTTATTGCCAACAAAGCTACTGTTTTTCTTGGTGACTTTATAGCCTTACTTATAGTTTGTCATCTATCTAAACTGCCCTTTTTTCCTTGATATCTAGGGAGAATTTTTTATTAAAAATACTTCTTGCAAAATTATGCAGGCAGTAAAAAGATAAGTTATCAGGGGCTGTGAAAATACTCTGTAGGATACTTATAATAATGAATACATCCTGACACATAGGTCCAAACCTATAGATTGTCAAATACCAATGGTGAATCCTAATGTAAACTATGCATGTTGGGTGATTATGATGTGTCAGTGTAGGTTCATCAGTTCTAACAAATGTACTGCTCTTGTGGGGGGTGTTGATAATGGGGGAGACTATGCATGTGTGAAGTCAGAGGGTATATAGGAAACCTGTACCTTCTTAATCTGGATGTGAATCTAAACCTGCTCTCCAAAAATAAAATATTTAAAAGAAAATAAGACTTCAAACCTAAAAAACAAAGTTTCTAAGTTTCTGGCTTAATCAGAATTTCTTTTTTGACTATGAAAGTTCTGCTTACTGCGGAGCCTATTGGTATACCATGCTTAGACTTCCTTTGTTATAAAAAATTTTTGTTCTTACTAAAGTCAATTATTGCTTTCTTGTTTGTTTGCTTACTCTTCTCTGTTTCTGTCCATAATTCTCTCTGAACTCATTACAAGAAAGGCAAAACTTCTGTTTTTCATAAGATCAACCATACGGAGCATTCTTAGTTTCTCTTCTACTCCCTTCCTTCCCCTCTTTTGCCTCTTCGGAAGTTCTCCACAGTTTTGCCCCAAGATGGTCTGGTTGCTTTTGTAACTGTCAGCCTAGGGTTTCTTTTTGCTCCTTTCTTCTGGTCAACCTCCAATATTTCTTTCTTTCTTTTTCTTTTTCTTTTCTTTTTTTTTTTTTTTTTTTGGTTTACTCTCTTCTTTTGGTGGAACATTTCCTCCAATATAGTTGGAAGGATACATGACAGATTAGTTTGAGATAAATTTTCTAGAGATTCTGCATCTGACTCTGGTTTATACTCAAATTTGATAGATAGCTTGGTAGTATATAAAATACAAGTTGAAAACAATTTTCTTTCAGAATTTTGAAGGATTCAAGTTTTGCTGTGGAAACCCAATGCTATTCTGATTCCTTGTATTTTACCTGTTACCCCGGCTCTGGAAAATGTTCACAATTATGTGTTTGAGGTGGGTCCTTTTTTTTTTTTTTTTCATTTAAGAGTTTTGCATTAAGTGACAACTTTCAATGAGGTAGCAGATTTCAAATCTGTAAAATTTTCTTGAATTATTTCTTCGGTAATTTCATCTCTCCCGCCCCCACCCCTGTTTTATTAGTTAAAAGTTGGACCTTCTGGATTGATTTGCCATTCTCTCCTTTGTTACTTATCTGTTTTCTCTTTTTCTCTATCTTCATTCTTTGGTTCTACATTGTGAGGAATTTTCTTTACTTTGTTTTCTAAACCTTCTATTGAATTTTTTAATTTCAGCTATAATTATTTAAGCTGTTATCTAAATATTCTCCGAATTGTTTTTAAAGGTTTCTTGTGTAGAGCACCTATTAGTATGTTTTGTAGATGCATAGTCTTTTCTATAGATATTCTCTAGGATATTAATTTTTAGGTTTTTTAAAAAGTATATTTTATTGATTATGTTGTTACGGTAGTTTCAATTTTTTCCCCCTTTGCTCCCCTCTGCCCAATAACCCCCTTCCCTCCAGCGATCCCACCCTCTTTAGTTCATGTCCATGGGTCATGCATATATGTTCTTCGGTTTTCTATATTACTCTTAAATTACCTCTATTTTGTACCAACCAATTATGCTTCTTCATCCTTGCACCATTTCTCCATTTCTCCCCTTTCCCCATCCCAGGTGATAAACCTGCAAATGATCCCCATACTTATGATTCTGTTGCTATTCTGGTTTGCTTAGTTGGATTCTGTTCTTACTTTTTATATTCAGTTGTTGATAGTTGTGAGTTTGTTATCATTTTAATGTTCATAATTTTGAAATTCTTTTTCTTAAGTAAGTCCCTTTGACATTTCATATAATAATAGCTTGGTGATGATGAGTTCCTTTAGCTTTACCTTGTCTGGGAAGCTCTTTATATGCCCTTCCATTGTAATTGGTTGCTTTGCTGGATAGAGTAATCTTGGTTGTAAGTCCTTGCTTTTCATCACATTGAATACTTCTTGCCTGAAAAGTTTCTTTCGAGAAATCAGCTGATAGTCTTAAAGGCACCACTGTGTAGGAAACTCTCTGCTTTTGTCTTGCTGCTTTTAAGATTCTCTCTTTACCTTGAACCTTTGGCATTTTAATGATGATGTGTCTTGGTGTGGTCCTCTTTGGGTCTAGCTTGTTTTGGACTCTCCGTGCTTCCTGGACTTGTATGTCTATTTCTTTCACCAAATTTGGGGAGTTTTCCTTCATTATTTTCTCATATAATTTTTAAATTTCTTGCTCTTCCTTTTCTTCTTCTGGCACCCCTATGGTCCAGATGTTGGCATGTTTAAAGTTGTCCCTGAGGTTCCTTAGCCTCTCCTCATTTTTTTCAATTCTTGTTTCCTCATTCTGTACTGGCTGATGGTTTTTTTCTTCCTTATGTTCCAAATCATTGATTGGAACCCAAGTTTCATCCCCTTCATCATTGATTTTGTGTGGATTATCCTTCGTTTCATTTAGCATAACCTTCACTTCTTCCCTTATGCGTTTACCATACTTAAGCATATCTGTCAAGTTTGTGAGCATCTTTATCACCAGTGTTTTGAACTCTTCATCTGTTAGGTTGAATATCTCCTTGTCGCTTAGTTCTCCCACTGGAACTTTGATTTGTTCCTCCTTTTGGGCCATACCTCTCTGTCTCCTCATCTTGACAGGCTCCTGTGTTTGTTCGCCTCTGTGTCTTAGGTAGAGCTGTCACTCCAGTTACATTGTAAGGAGCAGAACCTTAGGTATTTGTCAGTAGAGGGCGACCTGTTTTACCACTTTGTGGCACTTTGAGTGGGGAGGGGAGGGGTTTGAGAGGGAACAATGCCACCTGCTCAGCACTCGCCCCTTTTCCAGCCACTTCTCCCACTTCCATATGGGACTGGTGCCTCTCTAGATGTTGCCCTGGTTGTCTTTCCCAGAATGGGTGGATCTGTGGATGTTCTAGGAGTGTGGGGGCCCTTTAAACAAGTGGACTCTGCTGAGAGACTGGCAGTTTCTTCCTCTGCCCCAATCCCCACTAGTTTGCATGGCACTGGGACCGTGAGGTCCTTGGTCTAGTCTGGTGCTGGGAACACTCCTCAGGTGTCCCTCTTGACTTTTCAAAACCTATGACTGTGCTTTCCGCTGGCCTGCCACTGCTGCCACTGCTGCCACCACCACACTGCATCTTCTCCACCCTGGCTTCACCCCCCTACCTGTCTGGATGAGTATTTCTCTTTATATTCTTGTTTGTTGGACTTCCATGCAGCTCTGTTTTCTGGAATTTCTGTTTGTCTCTAGTTTTGAGGTAGTTGTATTCCTTCTTAGTTGTGCAGAGAGACACAGTGTGTCTGTCTAGGCCTTCATCTTGGAAGGAAGTTTAATTTTTAGTTTTTAATAAAATTTTCTCCTTCTCTGTTGCCTCTTTTTCCCATGAATTCCTTTTACTCTCCAGTTTATTTTGGTTTCTGATTTAAGACAAAGGCATTTCTTAAACATATAATCATTCTTTGTTGTCATTTTAAATATAAGAATAAGGCAGTGACCTATGTTTTTGGAGACCTCAAAGATTAATAAGTAAGTCTTTCCTCTCTGACTAGCTGGGGAGTTTCTTTAGAGAAGAATCCCACAATTACCTGGGGTGGTGGTGAGGTTGGAAGATAGCAGGATGTCTGCTTACTTGAACACCTATGTGTAACCTGAGTGGCCCAATGAAACTCGGCCTTATCATTCAGGATGCAGACTTTCCCTTGATGCCCTGGTCATTAGTAAGGCGCTCTCCCCAGCATGTAGCTACAGTCAATGTCTCCATGTATAGAATTTCTCATGTAAAAAATGCTGAAGAGAGAGTTATCTGTCTGCTTCAATTGGGGAGAAACATGAGGCTCTAACTATTCATTATGCTGTCATTAAACTATCCTCCTGCTTTAGCAACACACCTTCCTCTTTCCCACCTTCCACAGCAGCTGGTGTTTCCAACCCCCAAGGCTTTTGGGAGCCGCAGAGATGCCTTGCTTCTCATTGTGTCCCTCTCTCAGGCCCTTGGTATTTAGTTTTCTCAGCTTGGTTAACTACCTACTTTTCCAAATGTTTGTTGATATTGCTTGTCTGCTGTTGTCTTTTCTCCATTTAAAACATTTTCTCTTAATTTCATTTTAGTGGAGTTTTAGGAGGGTGTAGAAATAAACACACATATTCAATCTACCTCATTTAATGGAAAGCTCTCTCATTTTTTCTTTTTGAGAATTGAATAGACATTTTCTATTTTAGTTTTATATTACCTCCTCTTTTCTTTTAATTACTCAGATATTAACAGTTGTATCCTCAGTTACTTAATCTTTCAGTTGAAAATCCTATTTTTAAAGATACCATGTCTCAATCCATTAACAATTTGTGTGTGTGTGTGTGTGTGTATTGTCACTGAGCCTTAACTAACCTATCTTGATCTAACAAATTTTTCATAATTCCATAGAGTAGGAGTTCTTAAGCCTCATTGATCACCAAAATCACTGGCTTCACCCTAGAGATTCTGATTTTGTAGTTCTTGGTTTGGGTGAAGGGAATATATTTTATGAAAGAATACCCAGGTGATTAAAACTTTCTCTTTAATTTTTTCTTGTGGAAAATATTAAACACATATAAAAGAACACACAATAGCATAATTAACTCCCATGGATCCATTGCTCTGCTTTAATCATTATCAACTCATAGCTAGTCTCCTTTCATCTGTACCCCATCCAACCACCCCCACCCATATTATTTTCCCTCTCCTACATATGTCATTTTAGAAAAAATCCCAGACATCCTATTATTTTATTTGTATTTCAGTATGTATCTTCAAGTGATATTCTTTTAAAAAAGGTATACCTTTATCATTCCTAAAATATTAAAAATAATCGCTTAATATCATCAGATACCTAGTCAGTGCTCACATTTCCAATTGTCTCATGAATTTCATACTCTTCCCTTTGAACAGTTTGCTTAAATTGTAATCTAAATAAGATCCACATAATGAGATTGGTTACTGGGTCTTTTGATCTACAGGTCCAAATCCCTCAGACCTTCTTCTCCTCTTCCTCCTCATCCTCTTCTCTCTCTCCTTCCTCCCTCTCCTCTTCCTCTTCCTCTTTTGCTCTTCCTTCTCTTTTTATCTTAAAGTTTATTTTTTGAAGAAATATTCCCATGTTGTTTTGATGTGTAGTCATTCTGGGAATCATGACTGCTCTGAAGCACTCTCAGGAGCTATCTAGGAGAGGGGCTGAAGCTCCCACCTTGTTTATGAAACCTTGGCTTCATTTCCCTCCATGTCACCTGCAAGCCTTTTAATAACATTTCATTTTTGACTCTTGTTCACCCTGAGATTTAAAAAAATCATATGTTCTATTTGTGTGTGTGTGTGTGTGTGAGAGAGAGAGAGAGAGAGAGAGAGAGAGAGAGAGAGCGAGAGAGAGTGCTTTCTTTTCCTTTCCTTACTGAACATCACCTTTCTTTGGTAGAGGAACCTCTTCATTCTAAATTATAATTCTGCTAGCATGTTGTCAGTCACTTCAGCCAGTTTCTAGAAAATATTCCTGTCATGTTTTTCCAAATCATTTGGAAGAAGGGGGTGTTTCCTGTTGCTCTTCACCCAAGCATTCTCTTTTCTCAAGTAGGATCACATTTTGAAAAATTATTAGTTGTCAGGTAGAGAGAATAAAATATATTTATAAAAATTACTGTTGACATATTTCTGTTATTATAAGAAGATATACAAATGTCTTAGTTTTTGTGGCATCTAGTAGAATAGAAGCAGATGTGAGTAGTTTGCATAAATGTTGGAGGTGGCTTAGTGAGCATGAAAAGTTGGCCAAATAATTTATTTCCCAAACCAGGACAGTTATGAGAGTGAAATGGGTGCTATTAGTAACTACACTGGACAACAGACATAGACAGAGACTGTCCAGTTAAAATGGCATGTTAGGTCTCCCAGGCTGGAGCTAGGCAGATGGGGCTCAAATCCTAGCCGCACTTCTGAGAAGCTGCAGGCCTTCAGTGAGTTCCAGCTTCTCTGAGCCTTGGTTTCCTCCCTCCTGAAAGTGATGTCAAGGCATAAGTAGGAAATGTATACAAAATGCCTAGCACAATGCCTGATATGTGTCAAATGCCCAATAGCATTTTTATTTTTCAAACTGGATCACCATTTTTCTACTGGGAGATTCTATATGTGTTTGTCCACTTTACCAGTGGGTCTAGGCAACCAGAGTACATCATGTGAGAGTTTCTGGATTCCAGTAGTAGAGCCAGAGATGCACCCATAGTGGGAGATCCGCTGCCATTTTCCTTGGGTCTACCTACTTTATACACTTTTATGCTTTGGAAAATATGACTTAACTCAGATGAGTCAGACCAACACAATATTAAGAAGACCTGCTCTTCTCTCTGTTATAATCTGAATGCCAAGGACTGTCATATATTGTCAAGATGATGGGGAAAGGAAACAGGAGATTAATTAGGAAATGATGATCCTTACTTTGATGTACATTTCTTCCCAAGTGACAGAAGCTTATTTGAAGCAGTCTAAATCAAGTCTGCATTGCTCAAAGCCTACTGAGAAGATAGTGTAAAGAGTAATAGGGCTAAAATAACTTAAAAGGAATCATAGTCATATAAGATCTATTTATTTATAGTCCTTGCTATATGCCAGGCATTGTTCTAAATGTAAAAATTAATAGGTTATGTTTCTTTCATTAGTAATTATTATCTTTATTAAGTAATTTTGTAAATAAATTTAAGATGGTCTAATAACAGGCACTTACATATTTTCAAAATGAGTAACTAATAAGTAATAAATCATCATTTACAGCAATTATTGATAGTTCTGGGATATACAGATGTACAAGACATAGTGTCTGTCCCTAAGGGGCTTATAATTCAAATAAAATCACAAACTTTTCCATATAAACTATGAAAAAAAGGATTAAATTTTACAGGCTAAGTACCAATATGTGAGTTCAGAGAAGAGGGCTGGTCAAGTGTGGGCTCTTCATGGAAGGGGTGGGAAGAGAAGGAAGCCATGAGGTACCAGTGTTGAGAAAAGGAGGCACTTGTGGCTGTGGACATAGCACCTGCAGAGCCAGGAGAGTGGACTGCACAGGGACATCAGGTACCAGGAGAGGCTAAACACAGTGGAGGGAGGTGGGAGAAAGGGTGGAGAGAAAGGCCAGGCTGAAAGGGGCTTTGAGTGTGAGGGTGATGTGAAAACATGTTATTTTAGGGAAATAGCTTTGCAATAGTTTGCACAATGGATTGGATTAGGGAGAAGCAAAATAGGGTCAAGCAATAAAACCAGGTCGAGGGGGTTGGGCCTGCACCAAGTGGGAGAACTGAGGAAAGTTCTAGGAACCTTGGATATGAAACCCTTACAGCCCATGTTTTTTCTGGCCACAATCTATGGACCCAGTTCCTGACCAGAGCTCTGAAGGGATAAGTCATGATGAATCACAGCTCAGGGCTGTACATTGAAAAAAAACCTAGGCTCTCATTTGTTTCTTAAAAAATAGTATCTGTTACCCATCTTACACCAGACACATGGTATGGTATAAAGTGGTGCTTATTTAAAACTTAGAATACTAGGATGATGGCTTCCTGGGAACAATCAGCTCTTACTAGAGCTTCAGTTATTCCTTCCCCCTGTTGTGACACTCTAGATTATTTCAATCCATGCCCCAGTCGTAGAGTCATTTTGGCAAGGAGATTTTTCAAAAGGTTTTTCTCATTGCTTAGAGCCAAAGGTTTTGTCCTCTGACCTTTTGATTCCCATCCTGCATCTGTAATCAATGTCAGGTCACTGCAGGCAAAACTAAAAGGAAGTTAAGTGGGAAAAAAACCAAAACAAAGAGCCCAACAAGCACAAAGCCTGGAGCCTGCTCAGCCAAGTTTTAGAAGCTCACCATTTTGAAATAGTACAATCACTTGGATAAGAGAATATTTCCTCTCCCCACACCATTTGTTTGTTGCCTGATTTGTTTCTAGTTGCAGCAGGGAGGTCAGAGCAAGCCAAGAAAATGAATGGAGCCAGCCTCCTGCCAGGCTGCCTTGAGCGGGAGGGTGTTACGGATCAGCGTAAAACCAGCTCTCTTTCCTGGGCCAGGCCGATGTAACTCACTGGAGTGGCAAATTACATCAGACCTACAGCTGTAACCCGACATTATGATTAATTTGATCAGTAATTTCTCCTGTTTTTCATTTTAATCAGTGTGACTATTCTGCTGTGGCAGGTCTTTCAGATCTAATTAAGATAAATATCCCAGTAAAAGACTTGGCAGACTTTCTGAGTCAAATCCAGGCATCAAGTGTGAAGACCTGCAGCCCCAGTCAATCATCTTGGGGGAGGGCTGGTGCTGCTCTCAGCAATCAGCCATTCACACTTAAACAAATTCATAATCTCCAGCACTGCTTAGTCATTCTCTCTCTTTAAAAAAAAAAAAAAAAAATCTCAGGCAGAAAAGGAAAGAAAAAAAAAAAGCCCCAGAGGATGTCGTTCCTATCTCTGTGCTCACATTCCACACTGATTTGCTGACAATTCATGGATAACCCTATAAGTAGACACTTCATAGAATCCCTGAGTTGGTGTTCCTAAAAAAGATTCTAAATAAATATGTGCATATGTATATATCAAATAAATACAAATATGGGTACACACAAATATGGAACACACATACATATAAGTATGAGGATTTAAAGTTCACATACACATATATAATCTAACTGTTTAATGGAGGCACATAGCCATCCACGTGTTAGATTTGAATTAGCAGGGTTTAAGAGTTTATATTCCCAGTTTGTTTTCTTTTAGGTTAACTCATGAATTTATTTTTGAATCCTAAAGCTAGTGGCTGATATTTGTACAAGTTCTATTAGGTTCCTCTTCTTTGAAGATGAAGGTGTTAATGAGATTTTTCCCCTAAAGCTATCTAATCAGCAGGACCTACCTGTCCAATCTGCTACCTGCAGACTTCGGGAAAGCATCAAGCATTTGCCTGGGTTACTAGGTCTACATGTCCACTTATGCTAAATACAAAATGACTGAGAACTTCAAAAGAGTGGATGTTTTTGAAGACTCTATTTGCACTTTTATGAAGAAAACATTACAATGATGCCACAGCTCCCAATAATCACAAAGTGAATTCCCTCTTATAATAGAAATGGCCGTTTTGGAAAACAAACATGTGACTGGAGTAAAATTGCTTAATGTCATTTTGTACACAGCTCCCACACTCCTGATTAAGAAGGCAAAGAGCTTCTACAAACTACATTATAGGATTTTTTACCCGGTCAACAGAACCACATTCTGACTCTGTGTATGGCCTCTACTTACATTTGGAGGATGATTTTGCTACTTTTTAACATGCATCTTAGCTTTTGTTCCTGAAAAAAAAAGTGTTGAAATGATGGTGCCAAAAAGACTCCCTTACCCTCTGCTGAGGCAGACAGACTAATACACTTTTATTGCTGAATGAAAGGTGGTGGGAATGTAGGTAGAGTGTGGTCTTCACAGTCCTCATAGATCTAGGCAATCTCGGGTCTAAAAATTGGAACTAGACCTTTGGACTTCTCACAGAGATCCTGTCAGCTCTCTTAGCTCTACTTTAGTTAGTGGTCACAGACCACTTTAATCTCTTTGTATTTGAGTTTCAATTTGGTAGAAACAGTTTCAACAAAATTTGTATATTTACTAAAGAAAGAGAAGAATGTGTAGCGACATTTTCACCACCAACCTCAAAGTTACTGGTTCTTGACCAATGATAAGATCAAGATTTAGATCAGGAGCTGCAAGAAAGACCAGATGGGGAAGAGTCTTTCTTCCAACAGCAGGTCTATCTCTATTTTCATCTGCAAGAAAGAAAATTATTATATGATTTCTTTTATTTTTCATTTTTAATTATATTTATTAATTACATTATTACAGTTATCCTGATTTTACCCGCTTTGCCTTCATCCACCCAGTACCCCCCGACTCCATCAGGTAATCCCCCCACCATTGTTTGTGTGCATGGATCATGTATATAAAAGTTCTTTGGCTACTCCATTTCCTATACTGTACTTTACATCCCTGTGGCTATTCTGTAACTACATATTAGTACTTCTTAATCCTCTCACCTCTTCACCCTTTCCACAAACGCCCCTCCTCTCTGGCATCCACCAAAAATGCTCTCTGTATCCATCATTCTGTCTCTGTTCTTGTTTACTTAGTTTGTTTTTTAGGTTCAGTTGTTGATGGATATGAATTTTTGCCATTTTATTGTTCATAGTTTTGATCTTCTTCTTTTTCTTAAATACGTCCCTTTAACATTTCATATAATAATAGTTTGGTGATGATGAACTCCTTTAGTTTTTTCTTGTCTGGAAAGCATTTTACCTGCCCTTCGATTCTAAATGATAGCTTTGTTGGGTAGAGCAATCTTGGCTATAGGTCCCTGATTTTCATCACTTTGAATATTTCTTGTCAACTCCTTCTAGCCTGCTAAGTTTCTTTGGAGAAATCATCTGACAGTCTTATGGGAACTCCTCTGTAGGTAACTAACTTCTTTTTTCTTTCTGCTTCTAAGATTCTCTCTTTATCTTTAACCTTTGGCATTTTGATTATAATGTGTCTTGGCATGGGCCTCTTTGCATCCTTCTTGTTTGAGACTCTGCTTCTTGGACTGGCATGTCTATTTTCTTCACCAAATTAGGAAAGTTTTCTTTCATTATTTTTTCAAATAGATTTCCAACTTCTTGCTCCTTCTCTTCTCTTTCTGGCACCCCTATGATGTGAATGTTGGACCTCTTGAAGTTGTCCCAGAAGCTGCTTATACTATCCTCATTTGGGGGGTTCTTTTTTCTTCTTGTTCTGATTGGTTATTTTTTGCTTCCTTAAGTTCCAAATCATTGATTTGATTTTCAGCTTCATCCACTCTACTGTTGTTTCCCTGTAAATTGTTCCTTGTTTATATTAGTGTATCTTTTGTTTCTGACTGGTTCTTTTTTTGTGCTTTTGAGGTCTTTACTAATTTCTTTGAGTATCCTTATAACCAGTGTTTTGAACTCTGCATCTTATAGATTGCTTATTTCCATTTGTTTAGCTCTTTTTCTTGAGTTTTGGTCTGTTCTTTCATTTGGGCCATCTTTCTTTGTCTCCTCATTTTGGCAGCCTCCCTGTATTTGTTTCTATGTATTAAGTAGAGCTACTTTGACTTTGTGTCTTAGTAGTAGGTGTCCTGTAGGGTCCACTGGCACAGCGTTCCCTATCACCCAAGCTGGGTGCTCAAGTACCCTCTCCTCTTGTAGTTGAACCTTGGTTGCTGTTGGCAGATCAATGGGAAGGATTTATGCAGGCCTGTCAGCTGCAAGGATTGGCTGTGATCACTGACAACCGACCTCTACCCTTTGTGGAGAATCAGCTTTGCAGGGACAGAGTGATGGTGCTTTGACATGGCCTATGGTTGTCCAACACTGAGAAATACTGCCATTGAGTTTGGGAATTTTCTCTTGAAAAAGAAAGCAAAGAAATGAACAAAACACAGTGGCCTCAGTTCTTTGGAGATGGTGTGGCTTGGGTGAGTCAAAAAGGGGGAGGAAGGTTCAGGCAAGGTTTAGATGGCACCCATGGTCCAGAAATCACTATATCACTTAAGAAAGCTCACTAGCAATAAAAACGCTATGCAGGTTGTGCCTTGAAGATGCTTGAAGTGAATGTGATGTGATTGTTACATGCAGAAAACTTGGAGAATATCCCAATTTTGCTGTAAGACTTTAATAACTTTCTGTCCAGGTTGGGTCTAAAAAACATTTATTTTAGCCTTAAAATGATCAAATTCCTTCCCTGTGGTGTAGAGTACTGAAGGTGGTAGCTCCTCTAAGGAAAGTTAAAGTTTAGAACCTTAGATAGGAATACAAGACTATTTTCCCCCTGACTTAAAAAGTAGAAGTTTTCAAGCCAACCAGACTCAGGAGAGTTTTCCTTGGGGGAAGTGGGAGAGTGCCTCCAAAACCTTTTCTCTGACCCCTTCCATGTTGCTTTGTTCTCTTTATGTTCCATATTTGTAGCCTCAAATGCAAGGATGGCAAGCTCAGTGCAGAAAGAACAGCCAGCCTCTGCAAGGAGATGGAGCCCAGCTGAGAAAAGGAGATCCCAAATTTTACTTTGTAAAAAAAATAACAGTTAAAAATCTTCTGTTGTAGAAAACAAAGTGGTGGTGCCAGGCTGATCCCTGTCAAATGACAGTTCAGACAAAATGTGTCAGCTGGAAAGTTTGCATGATTGAAAACCCATCTGGGCCTTTAGACAAAGACCACTAGCTCCCAGAGGAGAGGTGTCACATACAAATACAGAGTGTTCCCTCCACTATGGCATTCACTTCTGGCTCATGGGCATTGCCAACAAATGGCCAAGGACACAGTATTGCCTTTTCTGGCCAACAACCACTCTGAGGAGCCCCTGAACCTTTGCCATGTGGGTTCCTATTATGCATGAAAGAAGAGACTCTGGAACTGGTATTCTCAACATAGGGCCTTTCTCTGTCTTAACTCTGAACAAGGGGCTCCGTATTTTTGTTTGAATTTAGTTTTAAACAGTGGGGGATGAAAGAGGAGAAAAACACAAGAAAAAGAGCCAGGATGGGAGCAATGCCCCACAAACATGGAGTTTGACAGCCTGATACTATAGAGGACTTAGTCCCCAATTACCATACAGATTTCAGATGATTTGACCTGTTGTTTAGAACTCAAATCTTGTTGAAACAAGGGGTAGAGAATGAAGTTCTCAGGAAAATGAGGACTCTTCTGACCACTGGAAATTCATTGGTCAAAAGATGAAAGGGTAGAGGTAAGGTGAGTTGAGAGCATGCCCTCTCACTCCTCTTGAATCCATGGGTTTGGGGTTAAGTGGTCCAGTGGTGCCCTTTCCCTTCTCCATGCCCTGGTGGGAGAGGTGTGTGAACAGCAGGAATAATGAGCAGTGAAAAAGAGGAGGGGGAGAAATCATCATCTTAAGGACAAGGTCTCCAAGACCTCAGCTGCCATGAGGGCCAACCCAACCAGATCTTCCCTTATTGTTTTGGCTAAGTGATTTTGCTTGTTGTCAAATATAAGAGCCATACTTGGTTTTAGCTTTTCCTGTTCTTGCTTTGAGTTTTTCCTTTTCTTCTTTCCCCATCTTTCTGAACTTTCTTTTCTTTCTGTCTTGTTCATTGGAGTGGGTCTGTGGACTTTCACATGATGTTTTAGGTAAGGAAATGTAAGGTTATTTTAGTTGTGTGGATACTACAATAATTAAAAAAGGAGGCCTTAGAGTAATGGTTCCTGAAAGACTTTTTATGGGATTTTAAATAATGTTATGTGAAAAAAATTTAAAAACTCTAGTGGTTACATAAGTTAGGAAATTCTTTGGTTAAACCATGTTACCTAAATAGCTCTACTGCAAGATGTTTTTTAGCTCTCAGTATTATAATATTTATTTAGAAATAGCTAATGGACTAGAAATAGCTATAGGGGACTCTCTATAATATCAGGCTGTCAAACTCCATGTTTGTGGGGCATTGCTCCCATCCTGGCTCTTTTTCTTGTGTTTTCCTCCTCTTTCATCTCCCACTGTTGAAAATTAAACTCAAACAAAAATATGGAGCCCCTTGTTCAGAGTTAAGACTGAGAAAGGCACCTTGTTGAGGAATGACAAACAGTGGGCAGTATCTATCTATCTAATCACTTGTCATCTCTCTACCTATCACCTATCTACATACCCACTTACCTACCATGGAATCTGTTTTTTTTTAATGTTTTATTGATTATGCTGTTACAGTTGTCCCAATTTCTTTTCCCTCTTCTCCCCTTCACCCAGTGACACCCCTCCCTCCAGTTGCCCCCCCTTAGTCCATGCCCATTGGTTGTGCATATAGTTCTTTTCAACATTGTCCTGACTAATCCACTCCCTCCTACTATGCTTCTTAATTCCTGCATCATCTCCCTACTTTTCCCCCCTTTCCCCTCCCCACTGACCTCCCCCCAATATGTTCCTTGTACCTATAATTCTTTTTCTACTCTCGTTGCTTACTTAGTTTTCCTTTGTTTCAGTTCCCTAGCTTCTGTTGTTGGTTATTGTGATACAGTTTTCATTTTAATGTTTATAGTTTTGATCCTCTTTCTTCTAAACAAGTCCCTTTAACATCTTATACAACAGTGGTTTGGATCTAATGAACTCCTTCAGTTTTACTTTGTCCTGGAAGCACTTTCTCTGCTGAATAGGGTAATCGTGGATGTAGGTTTTTGCTTTTCATTACTTTGAATATTTCTTGCCAGTCCCTTCTTGTCTGCAGAGTCTCCTTTGAGAAATCAGCTGATAGTCTTATTGGGTCTCCTTTGTACATAATTCTCTTCTCTCTTGCTGCTTTTAAGATTCTCTCTTTATCCTTAATTTTTGATATTTTGATTATAATGTGTCTTGGAGTGGTTCTCCCTGGGTCCAGTTTTTTGGAACTCTCTGTGCTTCCTGGACCTGTAAGTCTATTTCCTTCCCCAAGTTAGGGAAGTTCTGCTTCATTATTTTTTAACATAATTTTTCAATATCTAGTTCTTCTTCACCTTCTGGCAACTCTATGATTCAGATGTTGGCCCGCTTATAGCTGTCACATAGGTTTCCGAGCCTCTCCTCATTTTGCTCTTTTCTCGTTTCCTCTTTCTGCACTGGTTGACTATTTGTTCCTTCCACATGTTCCGATTTGTTGATTCGATCCCTGGTTTTCCTTCCCTCATCACTTGTATATGTTTTTGTTCATTTCAGCAGGATTAGCCTTCATTCCTTCCCCATCTTGATTAAGTCCCGCTGTTATCTCTGTAAGCTGTCTTATAACTATAGCCTCAGAAAGATTATCTATCTGTTTGTCCGTCAATTTGTGTATTTGCTTTCTGGTCAGTTGCGTGATTGGTATCTCTATCATTATTCCTTCCATCCTGAAAAGTTTGTTTACCTTTCCTTCTTGGGCAGGGCTGTCACATGTGCTATGCTATAAGGGGTGGAGCCCCGTGCACTCATCACTACTGGACGACCTTTCTCACCACACTGTGGCACTTTGTGTGGGGGCAGGGGTCCAAGATGGATTCCTATCGTTCTTGGACCAGGAGCCTCCTTCTCTGTCCCCATGCCCTCTGGGCCTCACAATCCAAGGCAATGGGGGTCTACCTTCCCCAGCATTGGAATCACGAGCTCCCGTGTCTGGACTGCAGCTGAGGATGCTCCCCTGGTGCTTCTCACCTCCCCTTAAATACAGGTGTCTGTGCTTATCGCAGTCCCGCCACTCGTTGCTGCAGCTGCCACTGGCAGCACAGCTTGATTTCTCTACCCTGTTTTCGCCCCTCCTGCACATCCGGACAAGCACCACTTGTTTATAACTTCATATGTTGAACTTTCATGTAGCTTTATTTTCTGGAACTTCTGGCTATTTCTGGTTTTGTGGTAGTTTTTGTCCTTCTTAGTTGTGGAGGGAGATGGAGCGTGTCAGTCTAGGCCTCCATCTTGGCTGAAGTCTGGAATCTGTTTTTAATATATATATATATTTGACTTGTATTTTGTGGAAGACACTTAGGAAACACTGTCTTAGGAAATTCTGGAAGCCAATAAGGAAATAAGAATATATATTTTACTAACAACCCAAATGAACACTGTAGAGACAGAAAAATATAAATGGAGGTGCTTGGAAATCTGGTCACTGATGTTGAGAAAGTTGCTCCTACTTCCTGAGACTCACTTTTCTTAGATCTGAGTGGAAATAATTTTTGCCATGTCTGGGTGGCTCATTTAATTGGAGCATCATCCCATACACCAAAACATTGCAGGTTCAATTCCTGGTTGGATTGCATATGGGAGGCAACTGATTAATGTTTCTCACATTGACGTCTCTCTCTCTTTCCCTTTTTCTCTAAAATTGGGTGAGGATTAAAATGAAAGAAAAGAATTTTTCCTCTTCTAAGGGAGAGGAGAAAATGAGAGCCTGAAGTACTTAGTGAATATAAGATACATAGTTACATTTGCTAAATGATAGTGATTGTTCTGATTAGAATGGTGAATCCATGAAGCCAATGCATGAAATAAATATATAGAAAAATGCATTTTGTAAATTTGAAAACACATTGCAAATATTATCCAAATATTATCAAGCATATTTCTTTAATATTGCATATGTGTCATGGGTTATGGTGTACATATATAGTTCTTTCTTTTCATGCAATTCAAAGCACCTAACATGTGCTATTTATAAATAGAATATGGAGCTGGAAATGATTTAAAAATCATCTAATATAAACTTTCCATGTAACGAGTGACACAACTGAATTCCAGAGAGTTGGTGGTTGTATAAGATCATGCAGCTAGTTAGTGGCAGAACTGGGATTACCAAAATTCTTCCTGTTTACCCAAACACTAAAAACCACAATTTGGGTGATTTAGAAGAAAAAAAATAATTTTTTTTAACCTTGATGGAGAAACCAAGACTCTGGGTTGAAGCGAAAATTATTTAGACAAGCTTTAGAGCAGGCATAGGTAAACATGGTTTGTGTCCTCACACAACCATATCAAAATGACAACTAAACTATAGAACAATCATCATTAAGAGCCATCAGTAATTGAACTGAACAGAAATTCTACAACTATAAAATTAAAGAAGAAACCACATCCAGACTGATAGGAGGGACAGAGACATGGAATGGGCTGGCCCCATATCTACATGTGGCAGATTCAAATTGTGAGGGATATATCAGGAGTGAGGGGTCCCAGCCACATATCAGGATACCCAGTCCATGGTCCCAGTACCAGGAAGATAAGTCTCCATAACTTCTGGCTGTAAAAACCAGTGGGGATTGAGGCTGTGGAAAACAGAAACTGCTGGAATATCAGGCAATTCCTCTTAAAGTGTCCATGCACAGACTTACTCAGACTCACTCCTTCTGAGCTCCAGTGCCAGTGCAGCAGCCTAAAAGGCACCAGAGATATATAGAAGGAACCAAATCGTCCAGCATCAGGGTGAGAGCTTGGGGGCAGCTTTCTACTAGAGAGAAGTGCTGGCACAGGCCATTGTTTTTTTTTTTTTTTTTCTGAGCTCTCCCCCACCCATAGAGGCAGCAGGAAGGCACCATACCTGAGACTCCACTGTTTGGGCTTCCCTGGTGATAACCTGAGGCCTAGCCCCAACCCAACTTTCAGGCCCACATAAGCTGTTTCCAGTGGCTTTACCAAATGAAAGGCTTGTCTTGGCCTATGCTTCAGATTTTCCTAAATTCTCTCAAACAAACAGCATCTGGCTTCAGCAAGCCCCACACCCCTTGATAAGTGGCCCAGATCCAGCACTAGTAGCAGCTCCCTTGGTTCACAGCTTGGCTTCTCCTGGAAACCTTCAGTCCCAGCACAGTAGCAGCTATCTGCAGATTGCTTCATATCTAATGCTATGTGACCCCAGACAGAACATAAGCAGTGGCTTACCTTGGACATACCAACAGTAATCAAGTTTCAACTACAAGAGGAGGGTGTACACAGCCTATACAATGGGCCCAACTTGAGTACTCAGCTGGGGTAATAGTGTAGGTTGTGTCTTTGATCCTCCAGGACACTTACTATATTAAGCTGTGGGGAACTGCTCCTTGTGGTTTTGGGAATTGTAGCCCAAGCTGTGAGCCAGGCAGCCCCTTCTTGGGAAGCCTCTAAGTCTCAACATAAAACTAGAAGGCTGAGGCAGACAGGACCAAAGGCCACGCAGAGGGTTTCTATGGGAATTGAATTTGAAGAATGCTTATTATGCTTTGGAGCTTGCTCTGCTTTTCTTGTCTCTCAATTAACTATAAACAATCTCTAGCAAGGAATGTATGAAACATTGCACTTAGTGCCAGTATGGCATCAAGATGTTTGATGGACCCTGACACAGACTGGTCGGTGCACCCTCTTTATTTATACTTGTAATCTGTAACTGTCAACTATAATCCAGGCACCTAAAAAGCTATTGATGATTTATGAATTTTGATCTTGTATCTCCCATGCATACCTTTCTCAATAAAAGGCATGAGGAATGAAGGCCTTGTACTTTCTCCACTAGAGGGAACAGCCACCTCCTTTCCACCCCCAGGCAAAATACAGTGTCCTGGATAAATTTGTTCTGCCATGGTCGTGAAACCTCTGCTGCACAGAGAAGTTTCCAACAGAGCCAGGGCGTTGGAGGCAGCTCAGCTTCATTAAGCCACTCTATCAAGACTTGGAGACATAATAGTTCAACCTAATACATAGAAGCAAGCACGGGCGGGGGGGGGGCTGCCAAAATAAGGAGACAAAGAAACATGACCCAAATGAAAGAACAAAATAAAGAACTCCAGAAAAAGAACTAAACAAAATGAAGATACGCAATCTATCAGATGCAGAGTTCAAAACACTGGTTATAAGGATGCTCAAGGAAATCAGTAAAAACCTCAACAGCACAAAAAAGATCCGGTCAGAAACAAAGGATACACTAATTGACATAAAACACAATTTACAGGAAAACAGCAGTAGAGTGGATAAAGCTGAGAATCAAATCAACGATTTAGAACCTAAGGGAACAAAAAACAACCAATAAAAACAGAAACAAGAAAAAAGAATAAAAAAAATAAGGATAGTATAAGCAGCCTTTGGACAACTTCAAGGATACCCACATTTGCATCATAAGGGTGCCAGAAGAAGAAGAAGAAGAAGAAAAGAAAGGAAGAAAGAAAAAAAGAAAAAAAGAAAGAAAGAAAGAAATTGAAAACCTATTTGAAAAAATGATGAAAGAAAACTTCCCTAACTTGTGGAAAAAACAGACATACAAGTCTAGGAAGCACAGAGAGTCCCAAACAAGATGGATTGAAATGCCATAATTAAAATTCCAAAGGTTAAATACAAAGAGAGAATCTTAAAATCAGCAAGAGAAAAGCAATTATTTACCTCTAAGTGAATCCCCATTAGACTGTCAGCTGATTTCTCCAAAGAAACTTAGCAACCTAGAAGGAATTGGCAAGAAATATTCAAAGTGATGAATAGCAAAGACCTACTATCAAGATACTCTACCCAGCAAAGCTACTATTAATAAAGTTGAAGGAGAGATAAAGAGCTTCCCAGACAAGAGGAAGCTAAAGGAGTTCATCATCACCAAATCAGTATTATATGAAATGTGAAAGGGTCTTCTTTAACAAGAAAAAGAAAAAATATGAACAATAAATTGGTGAGAAATATATATCTATTAACAGTTGCAACTAAAAACATAAATAAATAAACAAGCAGAACAGAATCATAGATACAGAGAAAGTTTTTATGGTTGCCAGATGGGAGGGGGGTCAGAGGGATGGGTAAAAATGCCGAAGGGATTAACAAGTACAAGTTGGTAGTTACAGAATAGTCACAGGGATGTAAGATACAGCATAGGGAATAGAGTAGCCAAAGAACATATAAGCTGGACCCATGAACATGGACAATGGTGTGGGAATTGTCTTAGGGAGTCGGGGTTGCTAGGTGGAAGGGGACAAAGGGATAAAAAATGAGACAATTTTAATAGCATAAACAATAAAATATAATTAAAGAAATAATTCAAGATTACATGAGCACATGACCACAATTCTTTCTTCCTGCTCTAACTCTCCCAGGTCTTTGTGCAGGCATGCCCTTTGCTGTGTGTGCCCTGTGACCCCTCTGCTAAGTCTCCTTTGCAGAAATCCCCCTGCCTGCTCTGATTCAATACTACAAAACACATGTGTAATTATTAGCCTCATTTTAGCTTATATGTGTTTCTTTAGTGTGTGGTGAATAATTTTATAGTGTACACATGCTTTTTTATATCCCCATGATATTTTTTGAGTGCCAGCCATCTGTCAGGAACTGAATTAGATATTCTTACTTGTCACGTCATTTAATCCCCACATCAACCCTCCCACTAATGAGGAAACTGAGACTCAGAAGGGTGGGCTGACGTGCTCAGCAGAGCCTGCATTGGATCCCAAGCCTGTTTGCTTCTAAAGACCATGTTTTCACTAGGGCACCACATTGTCTGTTCTGCAAACCTTCCCTAGGGCCACAATGCACTGCACAGATGCTTGATAAATGTTTGTAGATAACAATAAAATTGTTATTTCATAACCTAGATAATATTCACTTGCAAGTCTATACTTTGGAAATCAGTTCTAAAGGCTGTGAAAAATTTATCTCAAACCTGTAGGAAATGAATTGAGGCTAAAATATGAGGAATAGCACTTGATCATGAAAGTTCAAGAACATTGTATTAAGTTAACATAAATATTGGTTATGTTTTGTTCATTCAGAGTGAAGTGCCAGCCAGCACATTTTGGGTATTTCAGATTGCCACTAAAACTTGCATCTATGCAAATGGAGGCAAAACTGTTCCAGAAGCACCCTGAGCTAAACTTTGGGATTAGTTTATCAGCCTCATCCAACAGACAGTGATGGGACTGGATGGCATATGAGGCTCCCAGCTCACTGCTGAGCTTGCTGCAGGGGCCATGGATCTGCCTCTGTCATGATCAGAGCGGTGCTGTTTTCCTTGAGAAGTTATAACTTGCCATGGTCAAATGTTGCAAGAATACTTCCACCCCCATTTGAGTCTGGTACCATTTCCATCTAACGATACTTGATGTGAGCTTCGAAAGTCAGTGGTGTGAACAAACTGCCTGTTTTGTTAAACCCCTTTCTACATGATTTGACTAATCTACATAGTGGCACCTGGAAATGGTAAATCTAGACAATGACAAAGAAGCACTACAGTATATAAAGCATATTCTTGGTAAACTAATTTTCCCCCTGCCACTCTCAAAGCAATATAAACTTTGTTGTTCCTCCTGGATCTCAAATACTTGTAATAAATTCTTTGAAATGTCAGTAATATTGAACTGAAGGTTTTTTTAAAAAGGAGATTTTCTTTCTTTCATAAAAGACAATGTGGGTAAATATGTTTTGTTTATTTTATTCAGTGCTGACTACAGTTGGGTAAAAGAACCCCCATTTCCTACCCAACCTCTTGTTGAATGAGTGAATAATGAATGAAGCTTTCAATTTGCTGGATGGTAGTATAAACAGAAATAAATTCATACTCTTTCATATCTGTAGCATAATTAACAGTTTCTTAGCAAATTTATAGCATAAAAAGCATTTTCAACAATACTTTATATTTAATCTTCATGATAACTTCCTAGGTTTGGATGGATTTTCTCATCCATAATAATAAACTGTCTTGGTATTTTAGCCCAAAAGGAAGACTTACTCAGTCAGTGTGGACTCTTCCAGTGTTTAAAAGGTTCTGAGGGCTTGGATTGCTATGGGAGAATGTTGGCTACATTTGTCATTTTCACCAAACTTACTCAATATGATAAAAGTCATAAATTAGTTTAGCAAAAAATGTCAGCCAAAAAGCTTGCTTGATTGTCCTAACATTTCAATTGAATAAAAAATGATTGACTTATTAGACCTGTGCAACACACAGTTATGGAGGATGGATTTCCATTCCACTTCCCTGCTCCATCTATTACCCAACACGTATTTGGGCTTTTCTACTGCACAAAATTTAGCACCAGTTTCAAATTGAACAAGAAAGTGAAATCCATGATCTAGCTGAAATTTACAGTGGACAGAATCCCATTGCCCTTGGATAATACTTGCTAACCAAATCATTTACACAAAGGGTAGCCAAGCTGGGAACGGTCAAGATGAGGTGAGTTAGGCACTCACCTGAGGCACAAAATTTCAAGGTGTTCCTGAAAACACAGTAACATCTGCCTGGTTGGGTAGCTCATTTGGTTAGTGTCATCTCGATATACCAATGTTGCAGGTTCAACCCCGGTCACGGCACATACAAGAAGTAACCAATGAATGCATAAATAACTGGAACAAAATTGATGTTTTGTTTTATCTTTCTCTCTCTCTAAAATCAATAAATAAAATTTAAGAAAAATAAATAACATCTAATTTTATATTTAATTCAGTATTTTTAAAAATCAAAATAGCCCTGGCCAATGTGGTTCAGTTGGTCAGAGTGTCGTGCTCTAACTGAAGGGTGCATGCTTGTGTGTACCCTGAGTTTTACATCTGAGATGAGTACCTCACTTGCCTTACCTTAGTCTTTGTCCTGGCTGGGAAAATTCTACACAGTGATTCATCCCTGTGTAGGCATGGAGATATCCGAGTTCTGTTAGAATTTACAATGACCACAAAGGGGTCATATGAATATATGTGCTGATGAGGATGTGGAGAATATACCATCTCAAAGTGTGCCACTGCAGCATGAGGGTTTTTTTTTTTCTGAGCTGAAGAAAATTAAGAAAATAGAAGAAAAACTTTCCATCATCCCCCTATTTACCCAAAAGCAGAACATAAATGTGTAAAGGTGTCCCCCCCCCCTTCTCTCTATCAGAAAGGACAGAAATTAATTACTGGAGACAACTGTAGGTCCTTTTCAGTCCAGGGATGGCACCAGAAAAATTTGTACATGTCTTACTAGAACTAACCCTATCTATTTTAGTTTCTCCAAGTATTCACCTTCCCACAATTTGCCACCCCTAAAAGCTCATAGTCCTTTTCCTTTGTCTTGTCACTTCTCTAGAAATATATTCTTCTTTTTGTAACATAGTTTGATATCAGGTAGTATGATATTTCTGACTTTTTTTTTTTTTTTTTTGCAACATTGCTGAGGCCATGCAGGGCCTTTTGTGGTTCCATATAAATGTTTGGAATATTTGTTTTAGATTTGCCAAATATGCCACTGGTATTTTAATAGGAGTTGCATTGAATTGATAGACTGCATTAGGTAGCATAGACATTTTAATGACATTAATTCTTCCAATACATGGCTATGGTATATGCTTCCATTTATCACTTATTTATATCTTTCTCAATTTCTTTCTTTAGTACGTATAATTTTCTACCTGTTCTACATCCTTGGCTAAATTTATTCCTAGGTACTTTAGTTTTTTTGTTTTTTGTTTTTCTGCAATAGCATCACTAATCATCAGAGAGATGCAAATTAAAACCACAATAAACTATCACCTCCCACCTATCAGAAGGACTATCATCAATAAATCAACAAAGAACAAGTACTGATGAGGATGTGGAGAAGTAGGATGTAGAGAAAAGGGAACTCTTGTCCACTGTTGGTGAGAGTGCAAATTGGTGCAACCACTGTGGAAAACAGTATGGAGTATAGAATTTCCTCAAAAAAAGTAAAAAAGGAAATACTTTTTGACCCAACAATCCTACTTTGGGAACAATATCTGAAGGAACCCAAAACACTAATTTGAAAGAATATATGCACCCCTATATTCATTGCAGCATTATTTATAATAGCCAAAATCTTGAGACAGCCCAAGTGCCTATCAAGAGATGAGTGGATAAAAAGCTGTGGTACATTTACACAATGGAATACTACTAAGTTGTAAAAAAGATCTTACCTTTAGTGACAGCATGGATGGAACTGAAAATTATTACAGTATTCTAAGTGAAATAAACCAGTCAGAAAAAGACAAATACCATATGATTTCATTTATATATAAAATTTAATTAACAAAATAACAGAATATAAACAGAAGCATAGATACATAGAACAGACTGAAAGCTGTCAGAGGGGAAGGGGATAGAGGAGCTGGGTGAAAAAAGGTGAAGGGATTTATATATATATGATATATATATATCATATATATATATCATATATATATGACACATAGCATAGGCATGGACAACAGTATTGTGATAGCAAGAGAATCAGAGAAAGGGGGAATAGGGGAGGTAGAAATGGGCAAAGGGGGAATAAAAGGGGATAGAAAGAGATTTGACTTTGGGTGGTAAAAGCACAATACAGTATACAGATGATGTTTTATTGAGTTGTACCCTTGAATACCGTATGATTTTATTAACCAATGTTACCCCATTAAATTCAATAAAATGAAAAGTAAATAAATAAAATAAAAATTTACTGTTCTTTTGTTAAGATACTACATCAGTCCAAGTACTAACCACCCTTTTGAGCTGCTCATCACTGAATGCTCCCATGTGTACATGTGTTGCACATGTTAATAAACTTCTGTTTTTCACTTATTTGCCTGTCTTTCCTTAGTCTAATTTATACAGCTCCAGTCTAAGGATCTAGGATGAGTAGATGAAAACAATTTTTTTCTTTCTTGCACCTGCATATATCACCAAGTTCTAAGGGTTTGTAACATAAAACTCTAAATAGAATGGAAGGAGCGCTAGAAAGTATTTATTGAATAATTTTATAACTTCCCTTTATAAATAAAAAAACTTATATGTACAAAGCTTTGACTAATATCATGTTAAATTTATTAAAACAAACTGCTAGGGAGAAAAGGGGTGTCCTGGTCCTTTTCTATTAAAATGAGCCATGATTGGAGACCACTTAATTTAAAAAAGAATGAAAGTCGTGTAGGTCTAGGTCTAACTATGTTCAAGGATTTGGGCTTTTAGTTTAAAAAAGTGATCATGTAGCACCCTCTCTATCACTCATCTACTTTGGAACTTAATACTGAAATTTTCCTGGTGCGAAAATATCCCAAATGAGAAGGTCACAAAGGAGGAGGAATTAATTAACAGAAGGAATTCAGGTACAGTTCAGTTTTGGATGCCTGAGTGGTAGGTAGAAAGACCTTTACATTAGCAAATGCTCACAGTCAGAAATGATTTTACACTATCTCTTGAGCAACTTCACCTCTTAAGAGGTGACCATGCCCCTCATTTCTCATACAAACGCAGATAGCTTTTTCTCCCCTAACTGCTTCCACGGCGCTGTCTCTCCCTTTGTTATTTATTAAAACGTGCAATACAAGAAGAAAAAGAAAAGATTATCATGTTTCCTGCCATGCAAGACGGTATGCAGAAGGCCAAGGTTAAATGCAACATTTGGTTTCTTAAGCTTCTCTAATGGATAGGTGTGGAAAAGCAATCTGGGACCAGAGCTTATAGTGGTGACTTTCTGAGGATAAAAACTTGACTTTAATTTGGACTCCCTGGCTAAGATACAATCTGCTTTTGCTATCATTATCCCACTTATGCTTGTCCCCACTCTTGTTTCCACTCTGCCACCCAGCTGAGTGGGAAGAAATTAACCTGACCTTGAAGAATACTTACAGAATCTTTAAAACCATTGGGTTTTCATTACCTAGTAAAATTCCAGAGGGCTGCTAACATTTAGATCATAGACTCATATATCTGAAAATAATTTTAAAAATCATATACCCTACACATTTAACAGATGAGGAAACAAAGTCCAGAGAACCAACGTGACTTGTCCAAACTTGTGAGCTAGTTGGAAGCAGGGTTAGAACTAGAATGAGGCATCAAACCATCAAGCTCCCCCTTCCCATGGCACCATGAGTAGGCTTCAATTATGTTGTCCTCATCTCCAGATCAGGAAGAAATAAGCACACATCAGGGTTTTTACACAATGTTTGGAATTTCTCTAGTGCAAATAAAAACTCCCAAGAGAAGAAAGGTCATCTCAAAGGGCATAGAAAGGAGATATTTATTTCAACATTATTATGCTTATGGAATCTTTATCCAAATCAAAATTATATACTGAAATTAAAATTGTACATTTTGCTACCCAGTAGTGATTAGGACATATCCCCCTTCCGCAAAAAGTTAGTTGCTTCCATTTATGATTCTGATCTGCTTCTACCCAACACACTCTAATTTAAATTCTGACATAGCTAGTACCTGGAGTCGTCGTCGTCGTCGTCGTCGTCGTCAGCAGCCGTCCGTCTCGAGAGACGATGGTGTAGCTTCTTAAGAGTCTATCTGCACCGCCGAGAATGGCTGTGCAGTCCGACTCGGGAGTGACATGGTATCTGTCTCCTCTTGTGTTGAATCGACATCTTGCGATGATGCTGAAGCTACAGAGCCTGGGCAGGGTAATATGGAGGGTCTGCTGTTGCCCATGCAGCAGACCCCCCCTCTCTTCGCAGCTGAAGGGTCCAAGGGAAAGACGGAGTCGATACAGCTTGGCTTCAGGTGCGCCGCAGGAGTTGCCGGTGTTGACTACAACGTCAAACCGCCTTAGGGACTCCGGCTCCGGATTTTCTGTCGGGGTTTACTCCCTTAGCCTTTCCCCTGAAGAGGTATGCCGCAAGGCAGCGGAGGTTTTTTGGAGTCAGAGTTGTCCTTCTCTGATGTACCCTGACTGGAAGATCGAACCAGCGACACTTAGCTCGCAGGCCGACGCTCAATCCACTGAGCTAAACCAGCCAGGGCAAGTACATGGAGTAACTATAGCAAAAATAGGAGCATCAGTTGATAACTGCGCTGGAACCAAAAGTTGAATTCATCTCACAGATGTATTTGTTTGTTCTACACACTGTTTTAAAAATTTGATTTTAGCTTTATACCCAAGTCTGCTTACTTAGTTATACTGGCTGCCTGGCCCCTAAACATTTTTGTGTTTATGATCCATGTTCAGAACTTCTTTCCAAACATTCATGGGGTAGGCAGGTACTGAGTCTCAATGGAGATTGTAAAGACAGACCTCCAATCTGAACTACTAGCCCTCCTTTAACCCTGAATGGTCAAAATTGGTGAATTAAGTTAGGTCCTTATCTTGGCTTATCTGAAGTGATAATACTTTAGACTCATATATGTCTTGAAACAACCACTTGGTTTTGTAAATGCAATCTATTTCATGGAATTGAGTTAAGGAGTGAAAAATAATTATATTGTAATATTATGGGGATACCTGACAAGAACTATTTGGAGAATTTTAGTCTAGAGTATTACTTCCTGCAAACACTATTAATTTTTTTTTAATCTCAAAAAATGACCTCACCTAAATATACCTACACAAGCAACTCCCATATATTATATTTTTCTGAAAACATAACATCTGTACAGTCAAAGAAATAATTGTTATCTTTCAATTTTTTTTTAACAAAAAATCTTCCGAATTACTGGCTTTCTTTGACAATCTAAGTTGCATAGTTCTAAACTAATATTTCTCAGACAGGTTTTGAATAAGGTAAAAAGATAAAGCCCACATGAAAATAAAAACATTTTAAGTAGAATTTAAGCTGTCATGGATAAATTCAGTTGATCGTTATTCCCTTAATAATCTTCAAACAAAAACCCTTTTTCTAGTTCATAAAGACCTTTGAAGTTCTCTTTAAATAGTTTTCTTCTCTGAAAGTTCAAATATTCCTTATTTCACAAACTCAAAAACCCTTCAGCTAGTGTAGAAAAAACCAATATTTCAAAACCATGGAATTTTCCATTTCCTTTACACATGTCTATAGTAAAGAAAGATACTCTTCTTATTCCTCCTGATATAGATTTATTCAAAATTAGTTCTTTATCTACTTGGTAATACTTTTAAAAATTTACCAAATCACTCCTTTGGTTGTTACTCATTAGATCCACAGAAGAACTTAGAGTATTATCTTTCCAGTGTATTTATTAAGCTTATAAGTTAAAACTTCAAAAGTAAAAAATTAGAATATTCTTTCTGGGTTATGAAGATAGAATTGTGGCTCTGAGCCTTCATTTGTTGCAAACACAAAACAAAACAGTGTTTAGGTTTTCATGGCAAATTCTCATAATACAACTTATTTCCCTGAGGCTGAGTGGTCACCCCATTGGAAGTCCTGTCCACAGCCATTCAAATGGGTCATCTCCACTTGACTTTCACTGGCCGATAGAGATTTATAAACTGAAAGTGTTCAGAGAAGGCTGACATCACAGAACTCAAAGCTTTCACTCAGCTGTAAGGATTACTGGACTATATACAACTGAAGACAGAGTTATGTAATCCCCTTCCTCAGAGTGGGACAGGGTTTTTTGTTTTTGTTTTTTAATTTGTTTGTTTGTTTGTTTGTTGTAATTTCACTTATTTTGATGGCTTGGAAAGAAATGTTTAATCACATAGTGTACAGGTACATGTAGTTTAACTGCTCTTAGAAAGCATTAATTTCATTCTTTGGGATAATAGAGTTGATTTCCAAATACTGAAAACATTAGAACTGCTGTAATCATACATGTTGTAAATTTGATTATATCTACTATCCCTGTAGATGTCAAATGTACAGTGAAGACTTTTTAAGTCTGTTATTTCAGTCCTATGTCAAAGGTATTGTATTGTCTTAAACTTGTGATATTTTAAAAAATATATCTTCAAACCCAACTCAGGAAAACATTCAAGTTGAAAGCAGCCATGACTTAAGAGCCAGGGGAAACACAATTACTCATCTCACCTAAATGTTTTTATTTCCAGGAAAACCTTGGGCCACCACTGAGAATCCAAATGAATAGGAAAAAAGTTGGTTCTAAAATAACTAACATAACAAAATTGGTTCTAAAATACTGTCTCTTATCTACTTGCCTTTGTTTGTGTACCAATTTATTGTGACTTTGTATTTTTTCCTATTTTCCCTAAGGATGCAATTGCTATTGTTATCCTAAGGTAGTGAGGTTTGTGTACCACCACCATCAAGGAGAGGGAATGTTGGCATTTGAGATGAGTGCACGGACTGCTCACTCTGCGCGGCTTTGTCATTGCACTACAAAGGGACTAAATAATCTGGGATCTCACTGGGGAAAACATCATTATGTGAGTCTAAAACTGAGCTATTAATTTCTGGATCTGATGTGTTGATATCAGAGTCATTATGTTTTGAAGCTAATTTATTTTAAAGGACTTTAAGAATGGGCTTCTGAACTATAAAGTTATAGATTACTGAATGCTCCCATTGCTCTTCAATGATAATAGATTGAAGGTGATTTTTCATGATTAGCTTGAAATATCTATATTGCATAACCTCAAGCTTCACAGTAATGAAATAAATATACAGAAGCCTTACTATTTTTTATAATCCTTATAATGCAAATTTGTTTAGGCTCTGGGCATGAATTTAGAGGACTTCTTAGTCCATGGAGTGATGGTTGAAATCTGGGACATAAGACTGGGGCTAAATTTCTTTACCCTCCTAACCCCAGAGAGTCTTTAGAAAAATAGGAACAAAAGAGCACAAAGTACTTAAGTTAAGACACTGTTGTATTCATAATATAGAGAAATAACCACCATGCCTCATGGACCGGAAATACAGTTCTCCGTGGGGCTACAAAACTGTGCTAGTAATAATTTTAATTGGATGCTATCTTTGCTGTCTTCAGAAAGTATCATAAAATGGAATTATTACAGGCTACAAGTGCACTTACAGTGCAGGCCTCTCACAGGAGGAAACAGATAACATTTATCCTTTGGAGGGTAACACCAATGGGGTTCTATTTGTTTCTTTTACATGCATCCCCAGTTGCCTGCTGTTTGCTTCCTCTTCCTTATGTCTAAGAGATCAATTTGAATTATACGCTGCAGAAATGGATGCTAAATTTTGCTGGCCTTCTGACTTTGGGGATGGCACAACCCCATGTAAAGGTTCTCTGTGCTCAGGGGCCGGGGTGGGGAGCATACCTGCAGAGGATTGGGTGGTGCGAGTGGCGACGGAAGGCTGTGTCCTGGAGACTGACTTGGTTTCTGAGTGGGGCTTGCACTCTGCTGAGTCGGAGACAGTTGGTTCTGGTTCTGAATGTGGGGCTGGGATTGAGCCTGCTGGGATAGTGACGGCGGAGCTGGCGACTGCTGAGGCAGGGCTGGCTGGGACTGCGGGGGCACCTGCGGAACTGGATGCAGGTGGCTGCCAGGCGGTGGAGGAGGTGGCTGCTGCTGCTGCTGGAGCTGCTGGAGCTGCTGGAGCTGCTGGAGCTGGGAGTTCAGGGATGAGGTAGCTACAAGGAAAGGAAGAAACGTGGAAGTGAAACAAACACCACAAAACACCTTGCTGTGTGTCTTTGGTAGGTTGTCCTGTGTGAAAGGTTTACCCTCTCAACCTGAAGCTCTTTGTTATGTAAAAGGCCCGTGGGGGCACTTGAGGAAAGAGTCACTTTTTGGTAGAATTTTAAAATTTAAGGAGGACAAGAATATACCACAACAGAGTATTATATTACTTTGAATGGTATTGAGCACTACAAGTGAAGGAGATACACTAGAAACGGAGGTCATGTTTAAGTCCTTTTTCTCTTCCTTTCTACAATGCTTGGGAAACACACTTATGCTTTCAAGATTTGATTTAGATTAAAGTTCAACCACTTTAATTCATTTGGTAAAGGGTCGACTGGGGTTAAAAACAGGAAACTAAATAGTTTGTAATCTTTTCATCATCAATGCTATTAATCATGCCATTTTCACTTGATACTTTAGACCTCTGCCAATTTGTTTAGACATATTAGTTTCAAGTTTATACAGTTTTTAAAAAGTTTAATGATAATACATGCTTCTCTGTTTTGCAGAGTCAAAATCCTGAGCTTGATTTTTTTGCCTGCTGATCAAAGACACAGAGATCCCCTCAAACTGCAAGGATTATAGTAGGAGACCATGAACTGTACACTGTGGTGATTAGACACATTAGCACCTCAAGGACACACAAGAAAATGAGAGAATAAAATCATCTTTCAAGATTTTCTTGTTATGTGAAAAGCAAGAGTTGGTGGGATGAGCTGTCTTTACACTGAGCACACTAAATTTGTTCTCAGATGCCCATCTGCCTCTGAAAAATTTCTGAAGCAGGTAGACATTTAGCTTGGCCAAAGAATGATCTAGAGAAAATTACTGCTACAAGTTCACTTCCTTCTTTGCCTGAATCTCAGTATAAAAGCTTTCCACAAAGGCTACAAATAACTATTAGGATTAATGTTGAACACATACTCCTGCAATGTTTTCCTGCTCCTCCCTTACCTTGAACTTGTACAGGTTTCCAAAGGTAATAACTCCTGTTTGCAACATTAAACTAGTCACTGTTTGTAAAAATCTGCTCCTTAAAAAAATCTAGTGATTCTGTAAAGTGACATATCTCATACCTGTCTTCCTACAAACATGTTCTTGTGAACATATTTGTGTGTACATTGACCCATATGTTGAGAAAACCTAGAGAACTTTCTCTGTACTACAATCAACCAGTGACTATCTTTGTGAAGTTAAGAATCATTTTGTAAAATTTATTGAATGGATAGTATATAGTATTTAAAAAGGAGATATATTCCTGCCTTTAAGGAGTTCATAATTTATTTGTGGAGATAAAATTAACTCATAAAAAATGATCAAGCATGGGGGTAACTTGTTACAGAGTCCTGCTAATGACAGATGCTGATACACATCAGTTAGTTGACTAAGTGGTCAACAGTGTGGAAACTAACCAAGTGGCCAAGAGAAGATATCTTGGACTGGAGAAACATCCAGAAGCCTGCATGGCTCAGGTGATATTTCTGAAGGACAATCTGGAGAATGGACTGCCTGGAACAGAGGCTTGGGAAGTTTTGAATGACTTTAGACCTTAGAGAAGGTAAGGAACCTATCCTGTGAAAGTGGTAGGAAGATGCATCACTCCCGATTAACCCCTGGTGTAAATCAGATTTTAAATATAGACTCAGGTTTGTTTAAAGTAAGGTATAACTTAGTGGTGAAATAATAGCTTGACACAGAGAAGGAAAACTCTGACTCCAAAAAACCTCCGCTGCCTTGCGGCATACCTCTTCAGGGGAAAGGCTAAGGGAGTAAACCCCGACAGAAAATCCGGAGCCGGAGTCCCTAAGGCGGTTTGACGTTGTAGTCAACACCGGCAACTCCTGCGGCGCACCTGAACCCAAGCTGTATCGACTCCGTCTTTCCCTTGGACCCTTCAGCTGCGAAGAGAGGGGGGTTCTGCTGCATGGGCAACAGCAGACCCTCCATATTACCCTGCCCAGGCTCTGTAGCTTCAGCGTCATCGCAAGATGTCGATTCAACACAGGAGGAGACAGATACCGTGTCACTCCCGAGTCGGACTGCACAGCCATTCTCGGTGGTGCAGATAGACTCTTAAGAAGCTACACCATCGTCTCTCCAGACGGACGGCTGCCGACGAATAGCTTGACACTTCCCAGGGACACCAAATACCAATTCTGTGCTCTCAGGTATCTTGGACCACTGGGATGGCAAGTCCTCACTGGGTCAATGAATTACTCTAGGTCTGCTCAAATTCTCAGTGTGGTATGTGTTCTGCCTTGCATGTAAAACCAGAGTGCTCTGGAACTCTAGAGGTGGAGGTGGTGTGCATGAGACAGGCTGGGCAATACCCAGTCAGTACAAACTCTCTGAACTTTATGCTCAATTTTGATGTGTACCTAAAACCTGTCGAAGAAATAAAGTCTATATAGTAAAAATAACCAGTCATCGTCCTATTTATTGGGACTTGAAGAGTATGGTCTGGTTTTGCCATTCTCCCTTTCCCAGCTCCTATTGTACAAAATTATATCTTACTGAAGGTCTTGGAGCCCAGCTCAATTCTTATTTCCCAGGATATTCTGCAATCTGGAGGATCCTGGGTGAGTGGGGTTGGATGTGTCCTTTGGGTGGACTTACAATTTTTGGGAAGCTGATTGCATCTGTCCGCCTGCCTGATTCAAACTAAGCCTGCCCTGATATCTTTCAGGACATATATGTCAGTGCTTATTTTCATGGTTCACTTAAATACCATCCTGTTTTATTTTGGATAGAAAAGCATTTCTCTAAATCAGCAGTTAAAAAGAGGAAAGAATAGAGAATATTGGCAGGTAGATATTGGCAGACGGGTAGGTTCAGTAGACCCTAACCTACTAATGAGACAAAGTCTCAACTTTGTCTTCATTCCTTTATGTTGGTGAGTTCACATTGGCTATTTCTTTCCCATGACCCGTAGCTTGCCTGGAAATGCATAACCTAAACTAAACACCTGCATTACATAAACTAATTTGGCATCTGAAAGTAAAAAATCATGGACAATACAATACATTCAGGTATATCCTGGATGCAAAGAAAGGTGTGAAGGAATTGTTCAACAATGTAATGTAGTGCTTGTCTAAAAAATGCCAAAGCCACCTACATAATAGTTATGAAAATAAAAATTAAAAAAAAAGGTTAAAATATGAAGCCTCTACATGGCTAATTGTATAAAGCATACTGGATTATGGACACAAGTTAAGAAGGTTTGAGAACATAGTTGAACTATAGAGAATGTTTGCAGATAAAATGACAACTTTGAGGGGGTATAAAACTCTGACTCTATTTATGAAAGATTAAAGACTTTAATTTCTTCCCTGTTATTTAACTTTTTTTTAATGATTGTTTCCTCTATGTCTGGTTACTGTATTATACAGGCCAATGTTAAATGTAAAAGTTAACTACAATAACAGTAGATATGAAAAAAAGATGCATAGAAATTTATATTAGGCCATTTAATATTTTTAAAACTTAAAAATTTGAAAGAGAAACACAGGAAAAAATTCCATCACACTCTGAATTTCCTAGCGAGAAGGGAGCACTGTGGAAAACCAGTGGCTTGAAACTTCCCAAATACATAATTTAATATGACAAAGGATTTGCTAAGACTTCTGCATTTCTCCATCTAAGTAATGACATCTAAGGTAGCTGAAGCAAGGGTGCAGGTCAGGAACTCTTTCTGGTGCCCTCACTAAGGGAATTCCCAGCCGCACTGGCACACAGAAGCTTTGTAGAGTAGATGGAAAATGTCAGGTCAGGGACTTGGGATTTTCATAAAGTGCAGAAGGTAAAAAAGTTATGGGAAATTTGTCTTTATTTTTGGCAACAATGTCAAAAATAAACAATATCAGCTCTGCCTCAAAGATTATGATGTATAACCTTCTCATATCATCTCAGTGTTTTCAGCTCCAGAAACAGTGCTACAATATCTTTAGTCTGTCATTTGCATTTAAGGCAGAGATCTAAATATCTCTTGAGACGTTGGGGGAAAGCAAAGAGAAAAATTCTTCCAATTAAAACATCCCTACACATTTCCATGTATTGCCTGAACCACCTAAGCTTCTTTCTGAGATCAGTTATTTTCACCAAGTTTAGCAGCCTATCTCAAATTGTGGACCAGAATCACCTGGGGAGCTTGTTAGAAAGCATATTCTAGAGAATAGAACAAAATCTGCATTCTAAAGACCCACCCCAGGGGAGCAGGTCCAGTAGGAGAAGCAGAATGAGTGATTCGCTTTTGGCCTTCAACAAGATCCATCTTGCTTATTCATCTCCATAACTTTGAGAATATTGTTTTTCAAAAAAAATGAATCTGTCCTTTTATTATATCTGTCTATCCATCTATCTATCTATCTATCTATCTATCTATCTATCTATCTATCTATCTATCTATCTAGATATAATGTAATATATATGAGGTTTGTCTGGAAAAAGTCCAGTCATTGTTAATACAACATGAATGGTTTGTGCAACATTGATGTAACCTGGCAGCCAAGGAAAGTGGACTGGAATGTGCATGGATGAACAATGACATCTTCACTGTAGTAGTCAGTGGGGATAGTAGACACCGTTGAGTGAGCATGTGTACTGTGTGGCCATCACATTCAAAATGACTGAGTGTGTAGAGCAACAACTCTGCATAAAAGTTTGTGTTAAGTTTGAATATTCCTCCTTGGAAACTATTCAGATGACTGAGAAAGCTGCAACTACAGGCAACCGATGATTGGCAGCTTCATCATGACAATGTGCCCACTCATGCATCACTTCAGTTTTTTTATGAAACATCAAATCACCTAGATGGCTCAGTCTCCTTACAGCCCAGATTTGACACTCTGTGCTTTTTCCAAAACTAAAATAACCTTTTGAAAGGGAGGAGATTTCAGACCATTGATGAAATTCAGAAAAATATGACAGGGCAGCTGATGGTGATTGGGAGAACTGTGTGAGGTTCCATGGTGCATATTTTGAAGAAGACTGAGGCATCACTGTCCTATGTGCAATGTTTTTTGTATCTTGTATCTTCTTCAATAAATGTCCTTATTTTCATATTATATGGCCATACCTTGAATTATATATATATATATATATATATTTCCTGGCTGGTTTGGCTCAGTGGATTGAGCGTCGGCCTGCGAGCTAAGTGTCGCTGGTTCGATCTTCCAGTCAGGGCACATCAGAGAAGGAAAACTCTGACTCCAAAAAACCTCCGCTGCCTTGCGGCATACCTCTTCAGGGGAAAGGCTAAGGGAGTAAACCCCGACAGAAAATCCGGAGCCGGAGTCCCTAAGGTGGTTTGACGTTGTAGTCAACACCGGCAACTCCTGCGGCGCACCTGAAACCAAGCTGTATTGACTCCGTCTTTCCCTTGGATCCTTCAGCTGCGAAGAGAGGGGGGGTCTGCTGCATGGGCAACAGCAGACCCTTCATATCACCCTGCCCAGGCTCTGTATCTTCAGCTTCACTGGAGAGGACACTCCAGCGTCATCACAAGATGTCGATTCAACACGGGAGGAGACAGATACCGTGTCACTCCCGAGTCGGACTGCACAACCATTCTCGGCGGTGCAGATAGACTCTTAAGAAGCTACACCATCGTCTCTCGAGACGGACGGCTGCCGACGACGATATATATATATACAGATACACATAGTCATCACTTGTTTGAAAGAAAACAAACACCTGGGAACCTTCCAGAATTCTTCAGTACCTTTTTTTAGATATTAGGACAATTGACTACCATTACTGTCTTTATTGACTTTTGGGGGAGCACTCTTCTTGAAGAATCTTAATCTGAGTGATAATGTTAGCTCTTAGCTGCCCCACTAAATAGGGAAGATGAAAAATAAAGGACAAATGCCCACTGTAAAGCAAAGTGAAGAAGTAGTGTCATGGACCACCCAAAGAGGAGCTGTACCCACCCAACAATGATTCAGAGGGGCTGAGGGGCCAGAGGTGGCAAGTCCCTCCTGAATTACGAGGGGTACTTGCTAAGGCCTTTCTATGAAACAACTGACCTCCTACCATTTCCACCTGCAGAATGGCCTATAGCTAGACCTAAATTCTTGGGAAGATAATGGGAAGGCTCATCTATAGAGAAATTTTTAAAATTCTTTGGGGAAGAATTAAGGTTTCTAATGTGGATATGAGCACCCCAACATAAAGTCCTTCTCTTCTGATTCAACCTATGAAAACCAGTCTGTTTGCAACTCACCCCAATACATCAAGCTCCCAATCACTCCTCCAAGTTCTTAGGAAGTCCTCCAGCTTCCTATTGAGTGCAGACTGAAGTGAAAGAAAAAAGACTATATCCTGATACTTCGCCATGGAAATACAGAACACCAAAGATAAATATTTTTTAAAATCCTAAAAGATTTCAGAGAGACAAATAAAATACCATCTAAAAAGAAAAATAAACCAAACTGGCATCATACCTCTCATTAACAAAGCTATATGGCTAAAATCAGTGGAGCAATGCTTTCAAAGTTCTGAAAGAAAAGGTCCCAGCCAAGAATTCTATTATTGACTCAATTATCTATTAATAGCAAGGGCAGAGAAGGCCCATTTTGGAATATACAAAGATTTACTGATCTTATTTTTACACACTTTTTCTTAGGAAGTTGAATAGGTACCTCAGCAAAATAAGGTGGTGCACCAAGAAAGATTTAGAATCCAGAAAGTAGTATATGTTTCCCAGGAAAGCAATACAAGAGACACTGTGACAGCTTTACAGAGTTTTAGAGACCACCCAGTACAGACTTCAGGATAAAGACAAAGCTCTAGATATAATATGTACAGAGAAAAGGGAATTCTATAGAAGTGATAAAACACTTCAACTTTCGGAAGGATTTGAGAATATGGAAAAAAGAAAGGAAATAGAAACTATAGATAAAACAAAGCTGTAGAGAAAGCCACAATCTAGAAATGTAGCAGCTATTCCAAATTAGAATAAGAATTTATTGAACTCCAAGAAGAAAAATTGAATGGATTCAATGCCATAGAAAAACAAGAAACTAGGGACCTCTGGCCAAGATGGCTGAGTAGGTAAGCACAGAAAAACCATCGCTGAGAACTGCCTGAGGTCTAGCTAAACAGAAATCCTATAACTAAGGATATACAGAAGAAGCCACATTGAGACTGGTAGGAGGGCTGGAGTAACACAATGACCTGGTCCCACACTCATGTGTGATGGTTAAGAAATGGTAAGAAACGGGAGGGATATCTTGGCTGCAAATGTCTCTTCAAGGATCAAGGGGTCCCAGCCCCTACCAGGTTCCCAAGTCCAGGGTTCTAGTGCCAGGAAGAGAAGTCCCCATAATTTTTGGCTATGAAAACTAGTGGGGTTATGGCTAAGTGACATGGAGGGCTTTTGGAGTCCCAGGCATTCCTCCTAAAGCTCCTGCACATGGATTTACTTACTGATGGAATCACTCACTCTGAGATCAGGTGCTGGGGCAGAGCTTAAAAGGCACCAGGGAGATACAGGGAGGAACTGAATATTTCTGGGGAAGGGCTAGACAAAAGTGCTGGCAGAAGCCATTATTCCTTTGCTAAGCCTCCCACTGCAGGCCAAGGCAAGCACTATATCTGAGTTTCCATCAGCCTGGCTCACATAGTTTGCCCCATCTTGGTGATTCCCTGAGTCTGCCCCACCCAACTTTCAGGCCCACCCAAGACATTTCCAGGGCATTTCCATACAAATGGCCTTTCTTGGCTCATGCTGTGAACTTTCCTAAAATCTCTCAAAGGTTCACAAAGCCAAATAAAGCAGCACTGACCTTAGCATGCCTTATACCTCTTGCTAAGTAGCCCCCATTCCAGCACTAGAGCTAGAGGCAGCTGGCCTCAGTTCACTACTTAGCCTCACCCAAGTATCCCCCTCCCCCACCCAAGCCCAGCAGAAGTGGCAACCATCTGTAGATCATTTTGTAGCTCATACCAGATGGCTCTGGGAAGGGCAAAGACAGCAATTGACCTTGGACTGCACCCTCCAAGAGGCCCCAGAATCAATACCACTGGTGGAAAGCATCATATGACACAAGAGCACTACTCAACCACCTCAACAAATGAAAAAAATCAAAGGGCATACTTGGTAGGCACCAGAGCCCTATTAAAGCAAATCCTGCTACATTGGGTAAGCCCCTGCATAACCGCTCCTACACTGTTGTCACAGCCAGTCCTTATAACCAATCAACCTCAGGGTCAATTCCTCCAAACAGCAATAAAAGCTCATTATAAGAGGAGGGCAGACACAAAATCCACACAGGGGACACACCTGAAGCACCTGCTCAGGTGACCAGGGAGACTGCGTTATTAGGCTCCACAGGACATAAGGCCAGTCTACCAAGACTGGGAGACATAACAGCTTTATCTAATACATAGAAACAAACACAGAGAAGCATCCCAAAATGAAAGAACAGGAGAAATTGCCAGAAAAAGAACTAAATGAAATGAAGGTAAGAATTCTACCTGATACAGAGTTCAAAACAATGGTTGTAAGGTCACTCAAGGAGCTTAGTAAGACCTTCATCAGCATAAAAAAAGACATATAAACCATGAAAAATTAGTTAAAAATGAAAAATACAATAACTGAAATGGAGAATATATTAGAGGGAGTCCATAGCAATGTAGATGAAACAGAAGCTCAAATCAGTGAGTTAGTAGATAAGGTAGCAGAAAACACCCAATCAAAACAGCAAAGGGGAAAAAATCCAAAAATAATGATGACAGTTTAAGGGGCCTCTAGAACAACATTAAGCATATCAACATCCATGTCATAGGCGTACCAGAAGTAGAGAAAGCAAGAGCAAAAAACTGAAAACCTATTTGAAGTAATAATGACAGAAAAATTTCCTAACCTAGTGAAGAAAATAGACATACAAGCTCAGGAAGTGCCGAGAGTCCCAATCAAGATGAACCCAAAGAGGCCCACACCAAGACACATCATAATGAAAATTCAAAGGTTAAAGAAAAAGAGAGGATCTTAAAAGCCCAGCAAAGTTGTCACTTAGAATAGAAAGACAGATAAAAAGCTTCCCAGACAAGAAAAAACTAAAGACGATCATCACCACCAAAACTGGTGAAAAGTATTTCTTTAAAAATAAGGAAAAAAAGATGGAAAATATTAATGACAAAATGGCAATGACTTTAAATGTAAATGGATTAAATGTTCCAATCAAAAGATATACAGTGGGGGAATAGATACCATCACAAGACCCTCACATATGCTGTCTACAAGAGACTCACTTCAGGTAAAAAAACACACTACAGGCTGAAAGTAAAGGGATAACAAAAGATATTTTATGAAATGCAAACAAAAAACAAAAGCTAGGGTAGAAATACTTAAACCTGGTAAAATAGTCTTAACAGCAAAGGCTATATCAGAGACAAAGAAGGATGACACAGCAATTCCACTTCTGAATATTTGTCTGAAGAAACCCAAAGCACTAAATCAAAAAGACATATACAGTATTCCCTCACTTATCACGGATATTATGTTATAGACCCCCTGCGATAGGTGAAAATCTGCGAAGTAGGAACCTTACATTTATTTTAGTATTTATATATATTTTAAGGCCTTATAAACCCTTCCCACACACTTATAAACCATTCCCAGTCCCTTATTAACCTTTCCCACACTTTTATAAATACTACTTATGTTCTTAAACATATTCTGCACTCTTAAACCTATGTAACTTTAACAACATATGTACACAGTACCAAAATCCCATGATATAGTGAAAATTCCATGATAAATAAATATAATATTTTAAAAAATCCCCCGATACAGCGAGGTCACGGTAAGTGAACCACGATATAGAGAGGGACCACTGTACATCCATATGTCCATTTCAGTATTATTTACAATATCCAAGATATGAAAGCAACCTAAGTGTCCATCAATAAATGAATAGATAAAGAAGAATGGTGCATATATACCATGAAATATGACTAAGCCATAAAAAAATGAAATCTTGCCATCCGTAACAACATGGATGGACCTGAGGGTGCTGTGCTGAGTGAGGTGAGTCATAGAGGGAGAGAGAGACAGACATCATGTGGTTTCACTTATGTGTGGAGTCTAAAAAAAAAAAACAAATAAGTGAACAAACAAAACAGAAACAGACTCATGGTTACAGAGAACATTTTCATGGTTGACAGATGGGAAGGGGATTAGGGTAGATGAGTGAAGGAGAAGAATGGATTAAGAAATACAAGTTGATAGTTACAAATAGTCATGGCACCTAGTGTATAGCATAGAGGATCTAGTCAAGAATATTGTAATAACTATTTCTGGTGTCAGATAGGAGCTAGTTTTGCCAGAATGATCACTTCATAAGTTATATAATATAATGTCTAATAAGTATTTTTAAAAAAGTTTATAGTATATGATTTCATTTTTATAACACTGTAGACAAAACTAATTAATTTCTAGTGACAAAAAACAGATCAATATGTTTAGGAATGGTGGAGTGAGGTGGCAGGGAGAGGGAAGAGGGGATGATTACAAAGGAACACTAAGAATCTTTGCGGAATGATGGATATATTTATTATCTTAACTGTGGTGATGGTTGCATATGTGTATGTGTATATCAAAAATTACCAAATTGTACATTTTAAGCATGTGCAGTTTACATTTTAAGCATGTGCAGATTATTCCCTAGTTGTTCTCCAGTGATCTGTCAGTTCAGATTAAAAAAAGTTAAGTGGCAAAGATGTGGTGGCTGATTCATTTAGAAGTCTGTGGATGCTAGACTTGTATAGCAAAGATTTCTTTAGTCATATTAGAGAATACGACTGTGTTCTCTTTTTAACTTCTCCCATATTACCACAAACCTTTCTTCTATAGGCTGAACTTTAAACTCCTTAAACAGATCATTCAATTTTGTTCCTATACAACAACTTCAGGGTTGCCAACAAACTTTATATATCTTATGCCATTTGGTTCTTATTTATTGTTTGAGAAGAGGAGATAGCATGTATTTCTTTTCACTTTACAGATGAAGAAATATACACATGATTCTAGAACATGTGTATCCTAGCTTTTCCTGGCCTGCACTATAAATTATAATGTTTTCTTTAAGCTACATCTATTTTTGTATTTTGAAACATAAAAATTAAAAACATACCCTTGACATATTTACAACTCCATTTCAAATTCATTTAAAAAAAGCCTATTACAAAATGACTTTAATTGTGCAGCAAAATGTTTACTATTTAAAACTTACTCATATTATATCATAAACATTAATATTCTCATTTTTATTTCCTCTTTATGTATCTATGGTAGAATTCCTTAGTAGGAAAATTCATACACTGCATGGCTAATTTAGTTATATTGTATTTAAGTGCAAATTAGCCATTCAATTTATATAGTCCATTCTAAGTTTTCATATGTGATAAGTTAAAAAGAAGACTAGTCCTGGCTGGGTAGCTCAATTTGTTGGGACATCACCCAGTACACCAAAGGGTTGTAGGTTCAATTCCCAGTCAGGGCACATACGTAGGTTCTGGGTTTGATCCCCTGTTGGGGTGTTTATGTGTGGCAACTGATCAATGTTTCTCGCATCAATGTTTATCTCTCTCTCTCTCTCTCTCTCTCAATCATCCTTCCTCTCTTTCTAATAAAATCAATAAACATATCCTCAAGTGAGGATAAAAAAAAGACTAATAATTTTAATGAAATTATTAATTACATTAATGATAATTCTACTGAAAGAAAAGAGTCATCAAAGAAAGAATCTTGGGAAAATTTATAAAAAGCAATAGAGGCTGGAAAATTAATGAGGTTAGAATGTAATATGGTTTTATTACCTATATGGATACAAATATTTTTGCAAATATCTCATGAATCCCTGGCAGGTTGGTTGATCTTGCTTATGGGAAGTAAAGTAGTTGTATTTTTACTTTGTTAATGCAGTATGCTCATGAGAAGCAAATACAAATATTTAAGTAAGAACAGATTAGGTTATATTGTGGTAACAGCAGCCCTAAAAATCTCTGTGACTATGCCCAAGAAAGTTGATTTGTTTTCATACCATCCTAAGATGGCAGGAGGTCTTACCTCATTGTAGTCCGTAAGTGCTCAAGCTAATGGAACAGTCATATCTTTCTAAAGTATATTTTATTGATTATGCTATTACAATTGTCTCAATTTCTCCCTCTTTTCCCCCTTCTGCCTGGTACCCCATTTCCCTCTAGCAATCTTCACCCTTAGTTCATGTGCATGGGTCATATGTATAAGTTCTTTGGCTTTTTCATTTCCTTTGCTATTCTTAACATCTCCCTGTCTATTTTGTACCTATCAATTATGCTTCTTAATCTCTGTACCTTTTATCCCATTTTCCCCCTGCCCCCTCCCGACTGGTAACCCTCCACATCATCTCCAAATCTACGATTCTGTTTCTGTTCTAGTTGTTTGCTTATTTTGTTTTGTTTTGTTTTTTTTTTTAGATTCATTTGTTGATAGTTGTGAGTTCATTGTCATTTTACTGTTATAGTTTTTATCTTCTTCTTTTTCTTAAATAAGTCCCTTTAACATTTCATATAATAAGGGTCTTGTCTGGGAAACACTTTATCTGCTCTTGAATTCTAAATGATAGTTTTGCTGGATAGAGTAATCTTGATTGTAGGTCTTTACTTTTCATCACCCTGGAAACTTCCTTCCAGTCTCTCGCCTGCAAAGTTTCTTTTGAGAAATCAGCTGATACCCTTATGGGAACTCCTTTTTAGGTAACTCTCTGCTTTACTCTTGCTGCTTTTAAGATTCTTTCTTTATCTTTAACTTTTGGCATTTTACTTATGATGTATCTTGATGTGATTCTCTTTGGGCCCAACTTGTTTGGAACTCTGTGCTTCCTGGACTTGTATGTTTTTTCCTTCACCAAATTAGGGAAGTTTTCTTTTATTATTTTTTCAAGTAAGTTTTCAATTTTGTGCTATTCCTCTTCTCCTTCTGGTATCGTTATGAGTTGGATGTTGGAACTTTTGGAGATGTCCCAGAGTCTTCTTATTCCCTCCTGTTTTTAAATTCTTACTTTTTCATTCTAAGTTGGTCAAACATTTATTTCTTCCTTATGTTCCAAATAATTAATTTGAATCCCAGTTTCTCTCCCATCACTGTTTGTTCCCTGTGGGTTTTTCTTTATTTCACTTAGCATAGCCTTCATTTCTTCCCTTATGCTTTTGCTGTACTCAGTCAGTTCTCTGATCATTCTTATCATCAGTGTTTTGAACTCTACATCTGATAGGTTTTCCATCTCCATTTTGTTTAGTTCTTTTTCTGGAGTTCTGTTCTGTTCTTTAATTTGAGCCATATTTCTTTGTCTCCTTAATTTTACAGCTTCCTGTGTTTGCCTCTGTGTATTAGGTAGAACTGCTTTGACTCTCTTTCTTAGCATAACTATTAAGTTGTGTGGGGCACAGCCTCAGGTATTCACCAGAGCAGAGAAACCCACTTCACAGCTTGTGACTCTGTTTGTGGGGGAGGGATCAGGGAGGGGCAATGTTGCTGTCTGACTGCTGGAGGCTTGCTTGGTGCTTGCCCCATTTCCAGTCACTTCGCCCCCTTCTCATATGCAACTGGCACCCTTCTGGCCATTTTCCTGGTAGTGGTTCCCAGAGTGGGTCGGTTTGCATATGTTCTAGGACTGTGCAGGCCCTTTAAACAGACTCTCCTGAGAGGTGGGCAGTTTCTTCCACCACCCCTATCCCCACTGGTTTTTAAAGCCAGAAGTTATGAGGCTTTATTTTCCAGGCACTACATTGTCTTGTCTGGCAATGGGATCACTCTCTCCCAAGGTATTCCTCTCTATTTTTTATCCACAACACATGAATGTGGGACTGCCCATTTTTCCAGCAACTGCTGCCTCACTGCCACCACACTGCATCCTCTCATACCCTGCTCCCTGTCTCTGCCCCTCCTACCTATCTGGGTGAATATGACTTCTTTAAATCCTTGGCTGTCAGACTTCTACATAGTTTGATTTTCTGGTAGTTCTGGGTGTTTTTTGTTTTGAGGTTGGATCCTTCTTATGGTTTCACAAGGAGTGGAAGCATATCAACCTATGTGTCCATCTTGACCAGAAGTCCGCAGTCACCATCTTTAATGTTTGATGATGCCAAAAAAAAAAAAAGGGCCTTTCAGGATGGGAATTATATGCTATAGCTTGCAAGTACACCTGTCACTCTCTCTCACAACTCATTAGCCAGCACTAGACACACAGTATCACTCAAAAATAAGGGACCACAAAGTGCCATGCTATTAACTCACAAAGACAAGAGCCAGAAAAATTAGTGAACAGCATTACTTGACTCCACAAAGGTATCACTCTTCCTCTCAGATAATTTCTGTATTTATTAGTTTTTTCCATGTCCATTTTTCCAAATTTAGTCACTTTATGCCTTGTCTAGATCACTGAAAGAGCGTATGAACTGGCCTCTTATCTCTTATCTTCCCTAATCTTTCTCTGTCTCATTCATTAATTCAGCAACTGTTATCAAACCATTTCAGCTGCCCATCTGCCACAAGAATTATCTTTCTAAAGCACAGATAGGATTATAGCACTAATTTTTTAAAAGCATGATAGTTCTCATCATCCAGGGAATGAAGCCATGGTGCTTGGACCATATTGGAGAATGACTGCACTCTGGCTACAGCTCATCTTACCAGAGTCATTCTGACCTTCTCTGAATACTCTCATTTCTAGTTCAGAAATAGAAATTGGTGATAAATGGTTCAACACAGCTTATGGAAACAGGGTTTTAATATTTTGAATTAGTTGACAACATTAAAAAATCAGGAGTCTACATAAAATATGCATTGTCCATTTTTCTTTAGAAAATTCAGAAAGTTTGGCTACATGATTACTGTTTCTGTATGGGAACTGGAGGTGAGTAGTAAATATCCTGCCAGGTAGGGCTGGTACCCATGGTAGTCAGGATGAATTGCTCTCCTCTGTACTCTCATAAGGATAAGGGAACATTCATATGGTGCCTTGCACTACAATGAGTAATGTGCATCTGGTTGTCCCGTTTTACAAAATAGCTTCCTATAAGAGGTAGCTCTGTTTTAGTCAGGTCTTTTTTTTTCCCAAATCCTTCTGCCTCCTCTCAGTAATTTTCATATAGTGGATGTTCATTAAATAATTGAGAAATCATAATAGCAGGGAACTACAATTTGATTTGCCGCTTGCCAACTTTACCTTATTCTTCTTAACCTGTGTCATATGCTTGTTCTGGCGTGGCTCAAAAAGAATATATATCATGGGGACATTGTTGAGTTTGAGGAGATCCACTGGTCATACATCTAGGAGACTACATGCAAGTAATGTGACCTTTGAGCATGCCAGGATCTACAATGAATTTTGTGGAGAGAATTATGCTTAGTGAAATAAGCCAGGCAAAGAAAGCAAAATACCATATGATATCACCTAATACAGGAAACTAAAGAGCAACACAAACAAACGAACTAAATAGGCAAAGACTAGAATAGTAGTCAGTAGGGGGGAAGGGGGAGGGAGAGAAGGGGGATAAGTAAGGGAAGGGTCTAGTCAAGGAACGTACATGAATGACTCATGGACATGGACAACGGGGAGGGATATGATTGTGAGAGAAGGGATGGGCTGGGAGGGGGGAGCAATGGGGGAAAAATGGGACAACTGTAATTGAAAAACCAAAAAATAAAATTCAAAAAAAAAAAAAAAAACAACTATGCAAAATATACCACTGTGTTAGTAAGTTGTAAAAAAAAAAAATTGTGGAAAGTGTAGATTTATTTTGAGTTACATACAATTTTTGTGTTTCTTTTTTATAATTAATAGGCAAAAGTAGCTATCCTGACACACCTGTAGCCATGTCCTAAAAATTCTGTAGAATAATTTTGTTTGTGACCAAGAAAGTTCATAAAGAAAGTGAATGAACATTTAAGAATTCAGGACTTGAAGGTGTGCTATTGAAATTTAACATGAAGTACCAGTATGTATATAAAATGCGGTCAGAAGTAAATTGAAAGTTTAGAAAACCCTAAAATATTATCTGGGAAAACAGAAAAATGCTTCAGATGGGGTCTGAGATGGAAAAATTGAATCATAATCTGGAAGAATAAAAAATGTCATCACAATCCACGGCTGACACAAATTCCAGCAAATCCAAGAAGAAACATCACAGAGCATATGGATTAAGTGAGTTTTAGTTGAAGGTCATGTTTTTAGTATGTCTGCGCTAGTAGCAGGTGAAAATCAGCCAAGTATAACAATTGTGTTGTCCTGTTAGGTGACCGAGCAGACTCACAATGTAGTTGCCAGTGTCCCATGGGTCAGTTACAACCTCCTCCTTTTATGACCAAAGTCTGCTACTTGCCATCAACAAATGCATGCTGCATCATCAGAAAAACTGGAGAAAAGTATAGAATGGATAAACACAAATTCACTAATAGTATTGATAAAACAACACATATAGACCTTTTCTACTTATAATGAATTAAGACATTAGAGATCCAAGATGGCGAAGGAGTAAGTGGAAGCTACACTAACCTCCTCCCAGAACCAATCTGGAACTACAAGTTAATTGTAGAGAAATCATCCAGAATAACAAACTGAACATTAGCTGGAGAGAAGTCTTATAACAACAGAAAGACAGAAAAGGCCTCTTCATCACAATGTGATTGGTAGGAAGTGGGGAAATGTGAAAGGGTTGGCTGGGCTCCCACAGGTGGCAGCTGACGGGACTGAGAAACAGCTCAGCAGCCATAGGGTCCCTCTGAGAAGGGCAGGGTCTAACCCCCCAGTTGGGCTTCCCAGCCTACAGCAACAGAGCGGAAAGTAAAATAGCATCCAGATGTGAAAAGTGAAAAAGCCACAGGTTTCTTTGCTGACCTGAAAGAAATGGCTGGAGATAAAGAGCTCTTAAAGGGATCACGAATAAAAATATTTTGGCACCCACTTACCCTTGGCTCAAGTAGAGGGAGGGCAGAGAGAACTAGAGATGCTTGGGGAGAATTTGGGGCAGTGGCTTTGAGGAGAAAACTGAGGAAGCAGCTGACCAGGTCCAGTGCTGACTCATTCCCCATATTGCAGGCTGAACATTCCCCTAGAAGTGGCATCAGCCTGAGGGGAAGCAAAAGCCAAGCTACAGAAAGTAATCTGCCCCACCCTCAGTGCTTAAGCCTGACAGTTGATCACAGATTAAATAGATTAAAACTAAAGGAGACACACAAAGGCAGTAGATATATGGTAGTCTCCAACATGCTGCCTAGGCCCAGGCTGGTACACAACCTGACACCACGAGGGGCACATCCAGGAAGTGCAGATAAATCTAAGAAGCAGCAACAAACAAGAAGAGTCACAAAAATGGGAAGACAGAGAAACAACTCCCCATCGAAAGGAAAGGAGGAATCCCCAGAAAGAGTGCTAAATGAAATAGAGGAAAGTAAACTATCAGACATGAAATTCAAAACATGGATTATAGGAAAGCTCACTGAGATCAGTGAGCTCAAAGAAAACTATGAAGAACTCCAGGGAAACTAGAAGGAACTTATTGAGAATTATACCAGCATGTAAAAGGACATAAAAGCCATCAATAAGAGCCAGGAAGAAATGAAGAATAGAATTTCTGAATTGAAGAATATAGTAGAAGGAATGAAAAGCAGGGTAGAGGCAGCAGAAAATCATATCAGTGAGCTGGAGGGCAATGTAGAAAAAAATTCCCAGACAGTACAACAAGTGATAAAAGACTGAAAAAGAATGAAGAGGATGTAAGAGTGCTGCAGGACAACAGGAAAGGTAATAATATCTATATCACAGGAATACCAGAAGGAGAAGAAGAGGAGCAAGAGATAGAAAACCTATTTGAAAAAGTAATGACAGAAAACTTTCCTACCTTGATGAGAGAAAAAGTCATGCATGTACAGGAAGCACAGAAGGTCCCAATGAAGATGAACTCAAACAAGCCATTTCCAAACATATCATAATTAAAATAGAAACATTAAAAGACAAAGAGAGAATCCTAAAAGCAGCAAGAGAGAAACAGCTAATAACTTACAAGGGAGCACCAATAAGGCTAACATATTCCTCAATAGAAACACTACAAGCCAGATGGGAATGACAAAAAATATTCCAAGCAATAAAAACAAAGGCCCGCAACCAAGACTGCTTAATCCAGCAAGGCTCTCATTCAAAACGGAAGGTGAAATAAGAAGTTCCCAGACAGAAGAAGGCTAAAAGAATACATTTCCATAAAATCAGTATTGCAAGAGATGCTAAAGGGTCTGCTTTCAGAAGATGAATAAACAGAGAGACCCACCTCGGAACAAAAGATCTACACAGACTGAAAGTGAAGGGATGGAAAAAAAAATGTTTCAAGCAAATGGACATGAAAAAAAGGCAGGGGCAGCAATACTTATATTAGATAAAACAGATTTCACAAAAAAGGCCATAAAAAGAGACAAAGAAGGACATTTCACAATACTTAAGGGAAAAATGCACCAAGATGATTAACCTCTGTAAACATATAGGCACCCAACATAGGAGTACCCAAATATGTAAAGAAAATCTTGAAAGACTTCGGGAAGGATATAGACAGCAACACACTCATAGTAGGGGACTTCAACATTTTATTGTCAAAAATGGACAGGTCTTCAAAGCAAAGTAATACCAAGGATATGAGGCATTGAACAACACTCTAGATTAAATGGACTTAATTGATATACATAGAACTTTTCACTCCAAAGAAGCAAAATATACATTCTTTTCAAGTGCACATGGAACATTCTCAAAGATAGACCACATGGTAGGACAAAAAACAAGCCTAAAATATTTATAAATATTGAAATTATATCAAGCATCTTCTCAGATCACAATGGCTTGAAATTGAAAATCAACCTCAAGGAAAAAACTCAAAAACATTCAAACTAATGAAGAATGAATAACAGGCTATTAAATAATGAATGGGTTAACAATGACATCAAGGAAGAAATCAAAGTTTCTGAACACAAATGATAATGAACAAACAACAACCCAGAACTTATGGGACCCAGTGAAAGCAGTTCTGAGAGAAAATTTTACAGCAATACAGGCCTACCTAAAAGGGATAGAAGAATCTCTAATAAAAAATCTTTCTCTACAGCTACAAAAACTAGAGGAACAACAACAAATAAAGCCAGAGCAAGTAGAAGAAAGGAAATCATCAAGATCAGAGCAGAATTAAATGACATAGGGACCAAACAAACAATTCAAAAGATCAATAAAACCAGGAGCTGGTTCTCTGAAAAGGTAAACAAAATCGACATGTCTTTACCAGGTTCATCAAGAAAAAAAGAGAGAGGACCCAAATAAACAAAACCAGAAATGAGAGAAAATAAATTACAACCAATACCACAAAAATACAAAGGATTGTAAGAAATTATTATGAACAACTGTATCACAAGAAATTTGACAGCCTAGATAAAATAGAAAAATTTCTGGAAACATATCATCTTCCAAAACTGAAGAAAGAGGAAGCAGAAAGCCTGAACAGACTGATAACAAAGAGTGAAATTGAAGCAGTAATCAAAAATCTCCTGGCACACAAAAGCCCTGGACCCATTGGCATCGGAAGTGAATTTTACAAAACAATTAGGAAAGAACTAACTCCTATCCTTCTCAAACTATTCCAAAAAATCCATGAAGAAGGAAAACTCTCAAACTCTTTCTATGAAGCCAGTATTACTCTAATTCCAAAACCAGGTCAAGACACAAAAAAGAAAGAAAACTACAGGCCAATATCACGGATGAATATAGATACTAAAATCCTCAACAAAGTATTAGGAAACCAGATTCAACAACACATTAGAAAGATCATACGCCACTATTAAGTGGGATTCAACCCAGGGATGCAAGGTTGATTTAATGTTCACAAATCAATAAATGTAATACATCACATAAACAAAATGAAGACAAAAATCACACGATCATATCAATAGATGCAGAAAAAGCATTTAATTAAGTACAACACCCATTTATCATGAACAAACTCACAAAAATGGGACTAGAGGAAGCATACCTCAACATAATAAAGGCCATATATGAGAAACCTGAAGCCAACATCATACTAAATGGCAAAAAAATGAAAGCATTCCTCCCAAGATCATGAACAAGACAAGGATGACCACTCTCTCCACTCCTATTAAACATAGTCTTGGAAGATCTACCCACAGCAACCAGGCAAGAAATAGAAATAAAAGGCATCCAAATTGGAAAAGAAGAAGTAAAACTGTCATTATTTGCAGATGACATGATAGTATACATAGAAAACCCTATAGACCACACAAAAAAGGTATTCAAATTAATAAGTGAATTTGACAAAATAACAGAGTACAAAGCCAGCATTAAGAAATTGAAGACATTTCTGTACACCAACAATAAAATATCAGAGATAAAAACTAGAAAAATAATCCCATTTATTATAGCAAAGAGAAAAATAAAGTACCTAAAAATAATCTTAACCAAAGAGGTGAAAGATTTGTACTTGGAAAACTATATAACACTGAAAAAAGAAATTAAGGAAGATACAAATAAATGGAAGCAAATATCATGTTTATGGATGGGAAGAATCAACATCATTAAAATGTCCATCGTCGTCGGCAGCCGTCCGTCTCGAGAGACAATGGCGTAGCTTCCTGAGAGTCTATCTGCACCGCCGAGAATGGCTGTGCAGTCCGACTCGGGAGTGACAATCCCTGCCACACTTGTTACAGGTGAAGGCAGATGGCTGTTGTTGCTGCTGTTGACGCTGCTTCCGCCTCGATCTTTTCTGGACCGCCTCCTCGTTGCGCGCAGCCTCTGCGCGTGACGTACCTTGCCTGACCGCGAGCCTCCAGGCTAGGCGGTCGTCTGCTTGAACTTCCCATGTGTTGAGATTGATGGAGCATTGTGTCATGTCCTTTTTGCAGATGTCTTTGAACCGCAGTTTTGGGCGCCCTGTCATCCTCTTGCCTTCTGCTAGCTCGCCGTAGAGGAGGTCTTTGGGGATACGGCCTGCATCCATTCTTTTGACATGGCCGAGCCACCTGAGGCGTCTCTCGCTAAGAACTGCATGCAAACTGCTCATATTGGCTCGCTTCAGCACCTCGGTGTTGGGGACCTTATCCTGCCAGGCGACATGCAGGACGCGTCGCAGGCACCTCATGTGGAAGCTGTTGAGTTTCCTTTCGTGCCTTGCGTAGGTGGTCCACGTCTTGCTGCCATAGAGGAGAGTGCTGAGTACGCAGGCTTGGTAGATGCGCAGTCTGGTTTTCTCAGTGAGGCTGGAATTGTTCCACGCTCGCCGGTTCAGTCTGGCCATAACTGTGGCTGCCCTGGCGATTCGCCGGCTGACCTCCAAGTCGACTGACAGAGAGCTCGAGATGGTGGACCCGAGGTAAGTGAAGTCGTTGAAAACCTCCAGGGTGTACCCGTCGATGGTGATGCATGGGGGAGTCCCCGTGCCTTGAGCCATAACATTCGTCTTCGTCAGGCTGATGGCTAGTCCGAACTCCTTGCATGCGTGGGAAAGGCAAGTGACTAGCTGCTGGAGTCCCTCTTCGGAGTGTGATGTCAAAGCTGCGTCGTCGGCAAAGAGCATCTCACGGATGAGCACCTCTTGGACTTTGGTCTTGGCTCGTAGACAGGCCAGGTTGTAGAGCTTGCCATCGGATCTGGTGTGAATGAAGACACCCTCGCTGCAGTCCTTAAAGGCGTATTGGAGGAGCATGGAGAAGAAGATTCCGAACAGCGTAGGCGCAAGGACGCAGCCCTGCTTTACTCTGCTGCTGACTGGGAAGGCCTCAGAGATTGCGCCATTGTAGGACACCGTGCTGTGCATGTTGTCGTGAAAGGACATGACCACAGCAAGCAGATGTGGCGGGCAGCCAATCTTCCGTAGCAAGCTGAAGAGACCGCTTCGACTGACCAGATCAAACGCCTTCGTAAGGTCGATAAAGGCGAGGTAGAGTGGTTTATGCTGCTCGTGACACTTCTCCTGCAGCTGGCGTAGGGAGAAGATCATGTCCACTGTTGATCGGCCAGCTCTGAAGCCACACTGGGACTCTGGGTAGACGCGGGAAGCAAGGGTCTGCAGGCGGGCAAGAGCAACCCGGGCGAATACTTTGCCGACGACGCTGAGGAGAGAGATGCCCCGGTAGTTGTTGCAGTCGCTGCGGTCTCCTTTGTTCTTGTACATGGTGATAATGTTGGCATCTCTCATATCCTGGGGGATGTAACCCTCCTTCCAGCAGCGACAGAGTAGATGGTGGAGCGGCTGTAGCAGGACTGGTTTCCCGCTCTTTAGGATTTCTGGAGGGATTCCGTCGCTTCCTGGTGCTTTCCCGCAAGCGAGGCGGTCGATGGCTTTGCTGAGCTCTGCCGCAGTAGGTGGGGTGTCTAGCTCCTCCATGACTGGTAGGTCTGGGATGGCGTTAAGAGCAGTGTCTGTTACGGTGTTCTTCGTTGCGTACAGCTCGAGGTAGTGCTCGGTCCACCGCCGCATTTGCTGTTCCTGGTCAGTGATGACCTCACCTGTCTTGGACTTAAGGGGGGCGATCTTGGAGGGGATTGGGCCTGTTGCCTTCTTGATACCCTCATACATTCCTCGTGCGTTGCCTATATCGGCGGCTTCCTGGATGCTTCTGCACAGGTTTAGCCAATAGGTGTTGGCACAGTGGCAGGCGGTCTTCTGGACTTTGTTCCTGGCAGCCCGTAGAGCTTGAAGTGTACTGGGAGTGGGCGTGACCTTGTAAGCCAGTAGGGCCTTCCTCTTAGCCTCGATCACAGGTTCCATTTCTTCCCAGTGAGCCTCGTACCAGTCAGCGTTCTTCCGCTCTTTCTTCCCGTAAGCAATAATGGCGGAGTTGTATATGGCGTTGCGGAGACGTGGCCAATTGGATTCGATAATGTCATCTGCCGCCACTCCCTTGCCGAGTGCATCTTCCATCTTGCTGATGAATTGCTGGGTCTTAACTGGGTTGCTGGCACAACTGGTGTTGATGCGTGGGCGACCCTTCATCTTGGAGTGGTGCAACCTCTTCGGCATTATGCGCACCTTGCTTACCACGAGGGCATGGTCCGTGTCGCAGTCTGCACTGTGGTAGCTGCGGGTGAGGAGGGTGCTGCCAATATCCGTTCTTCTGGTGATGACGAGGTCAAGCTGGTGCCAATGGCGGGAGCGGGGGTGCCTCCATGACACCTGGTGGATCTCTTTGCACTTGAAGAATGTGTTTGTCACGCACAGGCCGTGGTGACACGAAAGCTCAAGCAGTCGCTGACCATTCTCATTGATCTTTCCTCTCCCAAAGTTTCCAAGGCAGGTGGGCCAGGCCATGTGGTCGGCTCCTACTCTTGCGTTGAAGTCTCCAAGGAGATAGAGAGCGTTACTTCTGGGGATCTTGGATAACGCTTCGTCCAGTGCATGGTAGAACTGTTCTTTCTCTTCGATGGTGGCGCAGAGGGTTGGGGCGTACGCGCTAAGAATGCTGACTGGGCCGAAAGTTGTTGACAATCGGAGGGTAAGTAATCTCTCTGTGCCTCCTGTGGGTGGCTCTATGGAGTTAACAAGCGTGTTCTTCACAGCGAACCCAACACCGTGCTGTCTTGGTTGGTCCGGAGACTTCCCTTGCCAGTAGAAGGTGTAGTTGGTTTCTCTGATAGTTCCGTTGTCGGCCAACCGGGTCTCCTGTAGAGCCGCAATGTCGATGTTTAGTCGTGCCAGTTCCCTATCGATGACAGCGGTTTTCCTGGCACCCTTGATCCACGAAAGGTCTGCAGTAAGTCCGGGGCACATGGTCCTGATGTTCCAGCTAGCGAGGCGAAGAACCAGAGGCTTCTTTCTTGTTGTTTGCTTGGAATTAACTGGTGCGGGTGTTTTGTGGCCCACTTTTCGAGAGGCGCCTCTCTGATCCCCACGCACCCAGTGGGGCAGGCGAGCCATGGCGAGACGGCACCTAATTGGCTGGGGCTGCCCAGCTTGAGGCGGGCGGTAGCTGTCCAGTGAGGTGCGATGACCTCTCCCACCATCAGAGGAGACCCCTGACGCTCGTTTCCTTCGCCAATCGGATGAGCTTATAATCGGTATCTGTCTCCTCCCGTGTTGAGTCGACATCTTGCGATGACGCTGGAGTGTCCTCTCCAGTGAAACTGAAGCTACAGAGCCTGGGCAGGGTGATATGGAGGGTCTGCTGTTGCCCATGCAGCAGACCCCCCCTCTCTTCGCAGCTGAAGGGTCCAAGGGAAAGACAAAGTTAATACAGCTTGGCTTCAGGTGCGCCGCAGGAGTTGCCGGTGTTGACTACAATGTCAAACCGCCTTAGGGACTCCGGCTCCGGATTTTCTGTCGGGGTTTACTCCCTTAGCCTTTCCCCTGAAGAGGTATGCCGCAAGGCAGCGGAGGTTTTTTGGAGTCAGAGTTTTCCTTCTCTGATGTACCCTGACTGGAAGATCGAACCAGCGACACTTAGCTCGCAGGCCGACGCTCAATCCACTGAGCTAAACCAGCCAGGGCTCAACATACAGTATACATCAGAATAAGCTCAAGATGGATCAAAGACTTAAATGTAAGCTGTGACACCATAGAAATCATAGAGGAGAACATAGGCAGAAAAATTTCAGATATCTCAGGTAGCAATATTTTCACCAATGTATCTCCTAAGTCAAGGGAAATAAAGGAAAGAATAAACAAATGAGACTACATCAAGCTAAAGAGTTTCTGCTCAGCAAAGAAAACATTAGCAAGATGAAAGGGAAGCAATCACATGGGAAAACATATTTGCCAATGATACCTCAGACAAGGGATTGATTTCCAAAATATATAAAGAACTTACATGATTCAACACCAAGATAGACAACCCAATTAAAAAATGGGCAAAGGACCTGAAGAAACACTTCTCCAGAGGACATACAGAAGGTCCATAGTCATCTGAAAGAATGCTCAACATCACTAGCCATCAGAGAGATGCAAATAATAACCACAAGGAGATACCACCTCACACCAGCCAGAATGGTCATCATCAAGAAATCAATAAGCAACATGTGCTGGCAAGGATGCAGAGAAAATGGAACCCTAGTGTACTGTTGGTGGGAATGCAGACTGGTGCAGCCACTATGGAAAACAATATGGAATTATTTCAAAAAACTAAAAATGGAACTGCCTTTTGAGCCAGCAATTCCACTGCTAGGATTATACCAAAAAATCCTGAAACACCAATTTAAAGAACCTATGCACCCCTATGTTCATAGTAGCACTATTTATAATAGCCAAGTGCTGGAAACAGCCTAAGTGCCCTTCTGTAGATGAGTGGATCAAAAAACTGTGGCACATTTACACAATGGAGAACTATGTAGCAGAACTAAAAAAGGAACTCCTACCATTTGCAACAATACGGATGGAACTAGAGAGAATTGTGCTCAGTGAAGTATGTCAGGCAATGGAAGACAAATGATGTATGATATCACCTAATACAGGAAACTAATAAACAACACAAACAAATAGGCAAGACTGAACCAGAGGTATATAAACAAGGAGCAGACTAACAATGACAAGGCAGGAGGAGGGAGGGAGAGAAAGGGGATTAGAAGAGGAAGGGTCTGGTCAAAGAACATGTATAAATGACCCATGGACATGGACAACAGGGTGGGGATTGACTGTGGGAGAAGGTGTGAGCAGGATTGGGGAGAGGAATGGGCAAAAAAGTGGAATAACTGTAATAGAAAAACAAACAAAAATTTTTAGTGGCAAGAAGAATGAAAGAAAAATAAAAAAGCTAGCAAATCCCCCACCACCACCAAAAAAAACCCTTCACATGTAGGAAAGTGAACAAAAGAAAATGTAAATCATGGAAATGCAATTTTAGTGAATATTAGAAGGACAAGTATTTTCTTTCACACTGTATATTTTTCTTCCTACCTGATCCCTTCAGAATTTGGCATTCTTAAGAGGTAAGTAATGACACAAAGTTTTTTGCATAAAACTAATAAGACCAGTTGTTGATAGAGGTTTTTTTAACCCAAATTTTGACTGGAATGTTATGCCTAAAAGAGGCATGTCTAGGCTCTGGTCGTTACCAAAAAGCTCTGAGGAACTGGGATTGACTTTCGAAGGTAATAAAAGCCCACGAGAGAAAGGACCTGGTACCTTGGTTTATTGTGCAATTCATGGCAATCTTTCCAGGGAAGGAATGAAGGTTGCTTTCCTGAAAGATGGCTAGAAGGGACCTTAAAGCGCAATGGAAAACCTGAAGGACTTGGAAAAGACAGGTGTTTATAGGCAAGGCTGAATGGTAGGTATGCGGCTTACTTAGCTTTTGTGCCCTGAAGGGCAGACTGAAGGTCACCCTAAATGTTCCTTGTGTAAGTTCCAGCAAAGGAAACTTAAAGATCATATGTGATCATTTTCTGCTCTTGTTGTGTTTATGCAAATAAACAGGATAAATTTAATATGGACTTAATGCAGTCCCTTTAATGACAAGGAGGGTAACCTTAAGGAGAAAAATCGCAATTCAAGGAAAATCACAATGCTCAGTGGTAGACTATAAAGTAGTGCAGCTAACTGCCTTTAAAGTTTATTTTCATTTAAAGTTTGTTTTTACTTGAAAGTTAAACTAGGTTTGTGACATCATCAAGATGCTTAATTTAAAGGCAAGAAGAATGTCAAATGCCGTGCAACTGGATGTCTTCCCAATAAGACAGTCTCATAGACATAGAGACTGGTTTGTGGATTATGTTGCATAAATTAACATGTGTGTTCTGTTTCCATAGGGCATAATCCTATGATCTCATTACTTGAGTGATTGTCTGTATGTACAGGCCTCACTTAATCCTGTCTGTATCGCTGCTTCCTGAGACTCAACTGTTTGGCTGAACTAAGTGGCTGGGTTGGTGAAGTGTGAGGTGGTCTGTGGACTTCACTTTAAAACTAGTTTCTCTTTTCTATCCTAATGGCTTGGAGAGAAATGTCCTAGAGGCCTGAGAAGGGGGAAAACCTAAAATATTCCCCTCAGCCCAAACTAAGTATAGTGGGCAAAAGAGCTTTGAACAGGTGTGACATGCCTTGCACACCTTCCTCCAAAGATGCCTTTATTTTTTCCTAATGTGTGACCTTGAAAAATTAATCCCTGACTTTTGTCATCTAGTGATTATGGTTTTTTAAAAAATTTATTTAGTTATTTGCTTGTTTATTTATTTTATTTCTTTAGAGAGGGGGGAAACGAGAAAGAGGGAGAGAAACATCACTGTGTGGTTGCCTCTCACTTGTGCCCCCAACTGGGGACCTGATGTGCAACTTAGTAATGTGCCCTGACTGGGAATTGAACTAGTGGTTATGGTTTTAATTATGCCTTTTAACGCTGTTGCCAAATCTCTTGCCCCCAGAATGCTACAAGAATGCCAGCTTGTTAAACCAAGCATGCCATTGCCCGGGGACAGCCAACTGACCTGGAGTCTGCAAGATCTTTCCCCATGTGGGAAGGCCATCCTACCCTCCACACTCCCACTCTTATTAGGGATTTATGGGCCCCAGGGTAGGTAGGACAATGACTATGTCCGGCTTGAAGCAGCTAGAGGAGCACGAGACCTTTGCCCATTGGCCTTTATAAGATTATAAAGGGTCTTAAGTATGAGAGGGAGAAATTGTTACAGAGCAGGGTCCCCCTCCAAAATAAATATATAATTAAGTATATATAAAAATAATAAAAATTTAAAAAGACATTAATTACAAATCCTAAACAGGTTACATAAAAGCTATTTACAGGACCTAGATGAGAAATAGAATTTTATGGCAACATAGCATCTTACAAATGTTACTCCCTACATGAAGGCTCTTATTTCTGCTTGTAATGACCAAAGTGATAGGATGCTGTTTTCTCTGTATATAATATGTAAAGTACTGCTCCTCTCTGGCACCTGTCCCTCTGTCTTCCTCCTTTCTTTCTCCACTTTTTTCAATTCCTTTCTTTCTATTCATCTTTTGTTCTTACTGTAAAAAGTTATTAAGCACCTACCGTATGCCAGAAAATGTGCAAGAAACATAAAGGGGAATTACATTTTGTTTTTGCTTCCCACATTTTGTTCCCCTTCTGTCTGGGGAAAGAGGCATGCAAATGTTCAATCATAATACAATGTGACATGTTAATATCTTCTTGTTTAATGATTTTCACTGTTTTCTTACTTCCTTCCAAATAAATATAAATTCTCACTCTTCACATTGAAATCATTCACAACTTAGTCCCAAGCCCATTTTATGGTGTTAGCTCCCACTATTCTCCTATGTAAAACCTCCATTATAGCTGATATACTGAATATCATTGTCTGCACACACTTGGCTTTCCTGTGTCCATGTTTTCGCTCATGCTCCACTTTCTGAAATTGTTTTTACCCCTGTTTCTTTTCATCATGACTTTAAACTTTTACAAAATCCAGATTATCTTTCTCTGCAGTCTCTTCTGCTCCCACTTATCACAAGTTTAAATATTCTAACAGAATCTCATTCTGCTTTGGGAGCTTAAGGTAACCCTACAGTGGCAGATATCAGACACTACAGTGCATTGCTAGACCAAGGGGCATATGTTTAAAGAGACTGCCTGAAAATTAAGCGGACACCTCTTAATTTGTCACCTGTATTATAAAGAAATATGATATTATAAAAGAATACTCCCACCTCTCCAGGGAGTAGGCCCTCTTTCCCCTTTACCTGGAGGAGATCCAAGATTGTAGAGGAGTAAGTGAAAATGACACTAAACTCCTCCCATGACTAATCTGAAATTAGAACTGAATTGTAAAATCATCCTGAATAACCAATTGGACACTAGCTGGAGAGGAGCCTTATAACCATGAACAGACAGGAGAAACCACTTTCTAAGAGAGTCTTACAGAGGGTTGACCAGATCTCATCAGAGAGCAGTTAGAACACATGTACCAAGGGATCTATGTTTGAGAAGCCAGAGTTGGGGGGATTCCAAATTTTAAAAAATACCCTTCAAAAAAAGTCAACTATATATATCTCCCAGTCCAATGAGAAAGCCAGCTGACAGAGTGGATCCCTGCTTTTCTCACTTGTGAAGGTGTCAAAACTGAAGATAATCAGGTGCAGAGGAGCTGTAACTTCAGGAAGACAGAGAGCTACTAACCCATTCCACAACTACAGGATGTGGGAGGTGAAGAGAGCTGAAACTTTAAATCAGGTTGGAGTTTTGACTAGTGCCTGTGCCTGCACATTGTTCTTCTGAAGTGAAGTTCTATTTGTATTACCTAGGAGTGACCAGAGAATGTGTGGGACCTCCTTGCATTGTCATAAGGGCACAGGGGGAGAACCAGCATGAGTCAATAAACTGAGAGTGACAATGGGGGTCAAAATAAAGCTGAACAAGTCCTACTTGTTCAACATATGGTTACACTAACCTTATAGGAATCAAACCTTGATTTGTTTTTCCTAAGAGGGCAGATAGATGCCTTTGCAGACAACACTTAACTGCTGGGTTTAAGTGTTCATCTTTTTCCCTGTCTTTTCTCCTTTTCTCCCTGGTGTTGCCCTTGTGAATCTAAGACCTTTGGGTGTGAGGGGTAAATTCCCTTTTCTTTGGAAGCATTCATTCAGCATTCCACACATATTTATTGACTGTATACTGCAGAGGCTGTCAAACTTCAAGGATGCCGAAGAATCATCTAAGGTGCTTGTAAAAATGCTGATTCCAGGACTCTACAGCCACAGAATTTGATTAAGTGGGTCTCCAGTAGTCTAAGGAATGATGCCTTTTAAACAAGCTTCTGATGCTGGAGGTAATCAGTACATACTTGAGTAGCTCTGGTCTCTACTGGGTTTTAGGCATTGTGCTGTGTACCTTTGATGCCACAAACACCCAGGCATATTTCTAACCTTCAAAACATAAAAGTTTGGTGGCATGTGCAGATAAGACAGCCTGCACATTTTTGACATATCTGAGCATGTGTTTCTTTGGAGTTATTTATAAACTATAGGACAGCAATAGGATTAGTAGGAAAAGAGAGAGAAAACCCATTGTAACTGCCAAGAAAGACAGGTGTTCCTACTGGTAGGTGAGTAAGGCTGATTAGAAAGGGAAAACAAAGGACCAAAGCTTTAAGAGGGCAGTCACAGTGAAAGAGTGACTTATAATTTAAGAATTATTCTCCCAGAATTCTGCCAAATGTTTAAGAATCAGAGCTGGCAGTGTTCTTGGAACTCATCAACACAGCCTTACCCTTGAGAAATAAGGAAGATGAGACCCAGAGGCTTTAAGTGGTTTGCTCAAGCACACACAGAGGAAAGGAGAGAATTATTTATCTGTATATTTTAGATATATCTTAAACCAATAACCACTTATACCAGTGGGGGTCTTTTATTGGCTTAGAATTCTAGAGGCAGTTATAATGTAATAGTCAAAATCCCTGTAAATATATAATTAAATGAGTGAAATAATTAGAAAGGCCTCTAAAACTTTATTTTTAAAGAACTATTTTATCTAAGATAAAACAAGTAAGTGAAGAAATCTCCATGGTAATTTATTATCTCTTAGCTTCTGAACATAAATTATTAAACTTGAAAAGTATCATTGACACAAAAACTGAATTGTGTGTATAAATCTTCATTTGTTCAGGCAATATGTATTTACTGAGAGCCTACTGTGTTTCAGATACTGTGATTGCTCTCAAGTAAATCTGAAATTTAAAGAACAAGGCATTCAAATTAGAAAGCACTGCAGCTCTTTTTCTAGGTGTGTGCTGGCCACATGGGCAGCCAATTTCTTGGTCCAGCTGACTGAGAGTCAGTTTTACACGCTATTGAATTAAGGGATCCTCTGGGAAACTGGCCCTCAAATGCATTCAAGGACAGGTAAAGCATCTTGGTGACATATACTTCCTTCTAACCTAAACAATGGCTTATTTAAGAGGATAGGGGATTTGAGAAAAAGAAACTCCTGCTTTGGAATAGAGTGTCTCACTCATCTCAGGAAGGAAGGTGAGCTCCTGATTCCTCACAGACTGAGGCAATTTCATATCACTGGGAAGGTTCTGGAAGCTTGGGCCATGCTTGTTGTGTTGCTACCCTCTGTTTTTTTTCCTCATTTTTCAAGTGAAAGAATTTAAACAGAGTATGGGTACTCAAAAACTTAAACCCACATTAGCAAGTTTTTCTCTGTTATTATTAGGCAGTTAATAAGATCAGCTTCTATTCTGAAAGTCATAATTGCAACAACATTTCATCTTTTGCTAGTTATAGTAAAATGGAGTAATAGGATGGAGGAAACGGCTGCTGCCATAAATATTTACATTGAAATATATACATATATACATATATGAACCCTAACTTTGGAAGGTAAGAAAGAAAACATTTTTCAGATGATACTATGCACAGAGCACCATGTGCTATACAGATCTAGGAACTCCCAAGTCCTAAGTCTTCATAGAGAAATCTTTGCAGATATGGGAACTGCTTGGTGCTCTTGTGCCCCTGCCCTGATTTTCCCTGCACCTTTGTGGTGTGACTCACTCATAATGCAACCAGTGGGCACTTGCTAGAACTCAAAGGGCTCTGGGGGCAAACTGCATTGATAGATATTTCTCAGCTGCATTGCCTGAGATTCCAATTCTTTGTTGTCAAATCTCATTTGAGTCCCTGGTTCTGGTTAAGATGAGTGTCCAGTGCAGTTCTGCTTAAGATCACAATCACTCTGTTAGTGTTAGAGTTAAAAATGAAAATCAAAACACTACATCCTTACTAGTGTTCAGAAGGTCCCTGGAAACAAGATAAACTCAAATCTATAAACTCAGGAACCTGAATAGAACCATTTGAGATTCCTAGCTTTGGAAAGACAAGTTGAGTACTAAACCCTGTCAATAGATCCAGAGATATATGACTTACACAATTTCTGCTACTGTCTTTACTACTGTTACTACTATTATTACTATGACTACTCTTATTGCTGTTACTTGTATTGTTACCACTATTATTAGAACACAGTGTTAAATAGAACTTGAATTTGAGGAGCTTCAATCTGCTCTCAACCAACTTCTCCTACCTTAACTGGCTGAATTTCCTAACAGAACAAGTATGTCAAAAGAATGAAATAATAAATTTTGGGCAAATTGTGTAACTGAATTTTAGGTCTTCTGTCTATAAAATCAGAAAACTTAGCAACTCCACATGATGTAATAAAGCTAAAATGATACAGTGCTCATAGTGCTTGTAAAGCTCCTAGCTCAGTGCCACTCACCAAGTAAAAATATCCAAAGTATTAATTCTTTCCTTTCCTTTTTCTCTAACTCACCACTATTCCTGCTACCAGAGACTCCAAGCTGGACTGAAATGTGAGATCTGTGAGGCAGGTGGGGAGTTTGAAGGAGAAAAAGTAATGGAATAAAGAGGTATAAAGGGAAGTTGTTCTTCTAGAAAAGCAGGGCTACATTTCTCCAGTAGCCATAATGAGAAGCCAGTGGTGTAGGTAGGCAGTCTGCCAGAGGGATGGAGAACAGAAGCTGTCTGTAAAATAGTAGGTATTTATTTTTCTAACAATATAGAGTTATCCATCTGAAAACACTAACACAATCAGAAAGTTTAGTGATCATTCTCTGAGTACTTATGTGGCACTCTCAACCTCTTGTCACGCTCCTAAAAACCCATGGTGGTTAACTTGCACAGCCAGCTTAAGGACCTATGCAAATGACCAGATACAAGTCAGTCAGGAAAGTCCTTCTTGCAGTGAACCCATGGTCTGTATGCTTTTCTGGAAAAAGTAACATTATAAATTTCTAAGGAAACATTTACAAGTGGAGAGAAGAATCTCTCAGATGGCTTGTAGAATTATCCAGCAAGCCTACCTTAAAAGTTCTAACCTGTATATAGTGATCTTTCACTCAACAGTGAATGGGAAACACAAACCTTTCTGTGGTTGTCAAGCAGGATATTAAAACTGACAGGACCAAAAATCTCAGTCATGGAAATGCTATGAAACACAGTGAAGTGTACTTAAGACCATAAAGGTTTAGGGTTTTGTTATGTTTTAATTTTGATCACCTAGACCATCTTTAGGAAGATTATCATTGTTATGGTTCCAATGCCAAAAGATTGTTGAAAAGTTGAACTTTAAAACTCAAGAGGCTGATGAATTTCATTTGGATTTCAGAAGATATGTTTCTAATGAACAGTTGGGAATAATTAATTTTCTCCCCCATCCCCCCATCAGAGCTTCAAATCTTTCTAATGTCTTTGTTACAGTTTAGTTCATGTGTCCTATAAAATAAAATCATAATTAATTTAGCTTCCAACTTTCCAGTCTAAATAAGTATTTTTTATACAGGCATAAGAGGTTTGAATTTTGACTGTTTAAATGACTGTTACTATGAATTCTATATCTTGTCAACTGGACTCACACAAAATATGATTATTAAAAAATGATAACAAAATCAAAATGTAAACAAAAAACACTTGTTTCATGCTCCTCTTTTCAACATCCTGGCAAGAATGTGTCTTCTCACCAAAATGCCTAGAACTAACTCAACTCTTTTGAATCTTTTGCTCCTTCTTATAAGGTATTTCATCCTTACTGCAGGGAAATACAGAATTCTTCTCTAAACAAGGCCCATGTCTAGCTTGGAGGAGTTGTCTACAGATCATATTAATGTATTGTAGTTGTAATTTTCAAAAGAAATAGGAGATGATCTGCTTATTAAATTACAGTAAATAGTTTTCTATGGTTGAAACTACTGCTGAATTGAGAATCTTTTCAAGAAAAACCAGTCAGCCAGTTATGCTTGGCTCCTACCCTTTGGCAATGCTGCAATTCAATGCATAGTCAGTAGGAACTAGTGAAACACCAGCAACCCAGTCAGGAGTATAGTTCCAGTCGCCAAATGTAAACATCTACAAAACACCATCACACATGATGGAAAATACATGTGCCATGCATGCATAACAATCCAGAATCTCAGAGCAGAAAGAAAACTTGGAGGTGGTTGCTAAATGAGTTGGACTAAGCTTCTTCACATGGTGGGAATTTCATTTATGGGGTTTCTGTCAGAAAACATCCAACATCCTGTTCCACATCCCCACTGGCAGGGAGCTCAGTGTCTAGGAGAAGTCCAATCATTAGCTCTGACTGTAAGGTGATTTTCTTGCACAGCTGAAAATGTACTTTTCTGTAAATGTCCAAATTCTACCTTTTATTGCAACAATACCAAAGGAGCCATACAAGTCTTCTTTTGAGATTCCTATTAATATACTTAAGGTAAATTAACATAAAAGTTAAGTATTCATTAGATTGTCCTAACAGATTTAGTTTGCAGACTCAGTGTACTATTAAAATTCAAAAATTGTAAAAAATGAATGGAAATAAATGGTCTTGTACTGCAGGGTATTTATGAATTCATTAAAAAATAAATATTTGTTTATTTAATAATTTTTAATTTTTACTTTTTTGTTTTTCAATTACATTTGTCCCATTTTCCCCCATTGCCCCCCCAACCCATCCCTTCTCCCACAATCATATCCCCCCGTGTTGTCCATGTCCATGAGTCATTTATACACGTTCCTTGACTAAACCCTTCCCTTACTTATCCCCCTTCTCTCCCTCCTCCTTCCCCCCTAATAACTGTTATTCTGTTCCTCGTTCTATTTAGTTCATTTGTTTGTGTTGTTCCTTAGTCTCCTGTATTAGGTGATATCATATGGTATTTTTCTTTAATTGCCTGGCTTATTTCACTAAGCATAATTCTCTCTAGTTCCATCCATGTTGTCGCAAATGGCAGGAGTTCCTTCTTTCTCTCTGCTGCATAGTATTCCGTGGAGTAAATGTACCACTGTTTTTTGATCCACTCATCTACAGATGAACACTTAGGCTGTTTCCAGCACTTAGCTATTGTAAGCAGTGCTGCTATGAGCATAGGGGTGCTTAAGATTTTTTGAATTAGGATTTTAGGATTCTCCAGGTATAATCCTAGCAATGGAATTGCTGGTTCAAAAAGCAGTTCCATTTTTAGTTTTTTGAGGTAATTCCATACTGTTTTCCATAGTGGCTGCAACACTCTGCATTCCCACTAACAGTGCAGTAGGATTCCCATTTCTTCACATCCTCGCCAGCACTTGTTTGTTGATATATTTGTAATGGCCATTCTGACAGGTGTAAAGTGGTTTCTCATTGTAGTTTTTATTTGAATCTCTCTAATGGCTAGTGATGTTGAGCATTTTTTCATGTGTCTATGAACCCTCTGTATATCCTCTTTGAAGAAGTGTTTGTTCAGGTCCTTTGCCCATTTTTTAATTGGGTTGTTTGTTTTCTTGATGTTGAGTTGTATAAGTTCTTTATATATTTTGGAAATCAGTCCCTTGTCTGAGGTATCAATGGCAAATATGTTTTCCCATATGGTTGATTTCCTTTTTATCTTGCTGATGTATTCTTTTGCTGAGCAGAAAATATTTAGTTTGATGTAGTCCCAACTGTTTATTTTTTTCTTTATTTTCTTGCCTTAGGAGATATATCCGTGAAAATATTGCTACATGGGATATCTGAAATTTTCCTGCCTGTGTTTTCCTCTAGGACTTTTATGGTGTCACGGCTTACATTTAAGTCTTTGATCCATCTTGAGTTTTTTTCTGGTGTGTGGTGTAAGTTGGTAGTCTAGTTTCATCTTTTTGTATGTTCCTGTCCAGTTCTCCCAGCACCATTTGTTGAAGAGGCTCTTCTCACTCCAGTTTATGTTCCTTCCCCCTTTATCAAATATTAGTTGACAATATAGTCCTGGATTTATTTCTGGACTCTCTATTCTGTTCCATTGATCTATGTGGCTGTTCTTATGCCAGTACCAGACTGTTTTGATCACAGTGGCTTTGTAGTATTGTTTGATATCAGGTATTGTGATTCCTCCTGCTGTGTTCTTCTGTTTCAAGATTGCTTTTGCTATTTGGGGTCTTTTTTGATTCTATATGAATTTTTGGAGTATTTGTTCTAGGTCTGTGAAATATGTCATTGGTATTTTAATAGGGATTGCATTGAATCTGTAAATTGCTTTAGGTAGTATGGACATTTTAATGATGTTGATTCTTTCCATCCAAGAACATGGAATTTGCTTCCATTTATTTATATGTTCCTCAATTTCTTTCTTCAGTGTTATGTAATTTCCAGTGTACACGTCTTTTATCTCTTTGATTAAGTTTATTCCTAAGTACTTAATTTTTCTTGTTGCTATAGTAAATAGTATTTTATTTTTTGTTTGTCTCTGATATTTTATTTTTGGTGTACATAAATGCCTTAGATTTCTGTATATTTATTTTGTACCCTGCTATTTTGCCAAATTCGCTTATTATATCTGGTAGTTTTTTTGTGGAGTCTATAGGGTTTTCTATGTATACTATCGTGTCATCTGCATATAATGATATTTTTACTTTCTCTTTCCCAATTTGGATGCCTTTTATTTCTTTTTCTTTTCTGATTGCTGTGGCTAGGACCCCAACACTATGTTTAATAGGAGTGGAGAGAGTGGACATCCTTGTCTTATTCCTGATCTCAGGGGGAATGCTTTCAGTTTTTGTCCATTAAGTATGATGCTGGCTTCAGGTTTCTCATATATAGCCTTAATTATGTTAAGGTATGCTTCCTCTATTTCCATTTTGCTGAGTTTTTTCATCATAAATGGGTGTTGTACATTATCAAATGCTTTTTCTGCATCTATTGATATGATCATGTGATTTTTGTCTTTCATTCTGTTTAGGTGTTGTATTATATTTATTGATTTGCAAATATTAAATCATCCTTGCATCCCTGGAATGACTCCCTCTTGATCATAGTGTATAATCTTTCTAATGTGTTGCTGGATTCAGTTTGTGAATATTCTGTTAGGGATTTTTGCATCTATGTTCATCAGTGATATTGGCCTGTACTTTTCCTTTTTTGTTGTGTCTTGATCTGGTTTTGGAATTAGGGTAATACTGGTTTCATAGAAAGAGTTTGGGATTTTTCCCTCTTCTTGGATTTTTTGGAATAGTTTGAGTAGGTAGAAGTTAGTTCTTCCCTAAATGTTTTGTAAAATTTGCCTGTGAAGGCATCCAGTCCAGGACTTTTGTGTGCCAGGAGAATTTTGATTACTGTTTCAATTTCCTTCTTTGCTATTGGTGTGTTGAGACTTTCTACTTCTTCTTGATTCAGTTTTGGAAGGTTATATGTTTCTAGAAATTTGTCCATTTCTTCTAGATTGTCAAATTCCTTGCCATACAGTTGTTTGTAGTAATTTCTTACAATCCTTTGTATTTCTGTGGTATCAGTCATGATTTCTCCTGTTTTGTTTCTGATTTTGTTTATTTGTGTCCTCTCTCTTTTTTTCTTGATGAGCCTGGCTAAAGGCTTGTCAATTTTGTTTATTTTTTGAAAGAACCGGCTTCTACTTTTGTTGATTTCTTGAATTGTTTGTTTAGTCTCTATGTTATTTAGTTCTCCTCTGATCTTGATGATTTCCTTCCTTCTACTTGCCCTAGGCTTTGTTTGTTGTTGTTTTTCTAGTTCTTGTAGCTTTAAGGTTTGATTTTTTATTTTAGATTCTTCTATTCATTTTGGATATGCCTGTATTGCTATGAACTTCCCTCTTAGGACTGCTTTTGCTGTGTCCCATAGGTTTTGGGCTGTTGTGTTTTCATTATCATTAGTTTCCAGAAACTTCTTGATTTTTTTTTTTTTGATGTCATTGTTAACTGATTCATTTTTTAATAGCATGTTATTTATTCTCCATGAGTTTGGATGTCTTCGATTTTTTTCTTTGAGGTTGATTTCTTGTTTCAAGGTATTTTGGTCTGAAAAGATGCTTGATATGATTTCAATTTTCTTGAATTTGTTGAGGCTTGTTTTGTGTCCAATCATGTGGTCTATCTGAAAATATTCCATGTGTATTTGAAAAGAATGTATATTTTGCTTTTGGGGGTGAAAAGTTCTATATATATATATCAGTAAGTCCTTTTGGTTTAGTGTGTTGTTCAATGCTTGAATATCCTTATTGTTTCTTTGCTTTGAAGATCTGTTTATTGTTGATAATGGACTGTTAAAGTCCCCTACTATGAGTGTGTTGATGTTAATATCCTTCTTGTGATCTTCTAGTATTTTCTTTATATATTTGGATGCTTCTATTTGGTGCATATATGTTTATCAGTGTTATATCTTCTTGATGGATTGTTCCCTTAAGTATTATAAAATGTCCTTCTTTGTCTCTTTTTATGGCCCTTGCTTTGAAATCTATTTTGTCTGATATGAGTATTGCTACCCCAGCTTTTTTTTCATGTCCGTTTGCTTGGAATACTTTTTTATATCCCTTCACTTTCAGTCTGTGTAAGTCTTTTGTTTTGAGGTGTGTTTCCTGTAGACAGCAAATATGTGGGTCCTGTTTTCGTATTCATTTCCCTATGTCTTTTAGTTGGAGCATTTAACCATCTACGTTTGGTTATTATTGACATGTATTTATTTATTTCCCTTTGTACCTGTGTTCCTTTCCCTCCTTTTTTTCCTTCTCCTTCCTAGATCATTCCTTTTAGCATCTATTGCAATGCTTGTTGGTGGAGATGTATTCTTTTAGTCTTCCTTTTTCTGAGAAAGTTTTTATTTCACCTTCCATTTTGAATGAGAGCCTTGCTGGGTAGAGTATTCTTGGTTGTAGGCCTTTGTTTTTCATTGCTTGAAATATTTTTGACTATTCCCTTCTAGCTTGTAGTGTTTCTGTTGAGAAATTGGTCGATAGCCTTATCAGAGCTCCCTTGTATGCTATTTGCTGTTTTTCTCTTGTTGCTTTTTGGATTCTCTCTTTGTCTTTAAATGTTGCCATTTTAATTATGATGTGCCTTAAGATGGGTTTTTGGGGGTTCCTCTTCATTGGGACTCTCTGTGCTTCTTGGACTTGTATGACTTTTTCTCTCATCAGGTTAGGAAAATTTTCTGTCATTACTTTTCCTATCCCTTGTTTTTCTTATTCTCATTCCTGTATTCCTATAATCTGGATTAAAGAAATATTTAAATGCCTACTATGTCCCAGCACTGTTCCAGGGATAAGTAAATAGACAAAACAAATAGTTCATGTCCTTAGGGAACTTAAGGGGAGATATATAAGAAACAAAATGCATAAAGAAACTAGAGTATGTTAGCTGGTAATAATTGCTAAAGAGAAAAATCTAGCAGAGCTCCTGAATTCTTACTTTATACATTTCATTCAATCTCTTTGAGGTCCTGTTTCACAATTTTGTTTTTTTAAATTTTCTTTATAGAGAATTTTTTAAAATTATTTTAAATTTCTTCCAGGATGAATTCTTCAATTGGATTTTACATACTTTTTTCCTTTATTTTATATCTATCTCTGCTTTTACATGTGACTTTATTTGTAACTATAGTCATTTTCATCTATATCTTTATGCCATCACTGACATAGCTAAATAATTGACTTATATCTTGTTTAATAATGTAACATTATGCATCCATGGAAAATTAATTAACTAATTAGTTTATTCAACAAGACAAGTATTTATTGAATACCTATTAAGAACCAAGTACTATTTATGTACTAAAGAAGAATGAGGAATAAAAACAAAATCTCTGTCTTTGTAGAGCTTCCATTCTAGTGAAGAGACACAATGTTAACAAACATAATAAGTAGGTACATTATATAACATGTGAAAAGGTAATAAGTGTTATGGGAAATTATGAAGCAGAAATGAAAAACCATTAGAGGGCTTTGAGCAGAAGAGTGATATGATTTGATGTATAAAATAAAATAAATACCCTGTCTACTTTTTACCTTTTATAACATGCGCCCTATTCTGGCCACTATTTCCTTCTGCATACTGTGAATGGTTTCTTCTTGGTCTATTCTTTCTTCATCAGTGAACACTTGCCCCTCAGAACTCAGTTGAAGGCTGAGGCTGTTCATTAACTAAGGAAGTAAGGAGGAGGAGAAAGGTCAACTGGAATCTTGAACAGCTACTTGGTAATCCATTCCTTACTCTCCTTTTCTGAGATATTGTCAAAAACCATATACCAGAATGACTTTACCAAAACAGGGAAGGAGCTTCTCTGGAGACTTTCTCTCTGGATTGTTCTCCAATTCAGGTTGAAGTTCCTTTTACTGGAAACAAAACAGGTCAACTCTATGTGTTCATTTCTCTGTTTCTTGTCTTCATCCTCCCTCCTAAGCAGCCCACCTCACTCCTCTCTTAGACAGAAGATGGCAACAGGAAAATAATGGCAGGAGCCCCTGGTCAGAGGTGGGATAGGGACCTCTGCTAGGGCTCTCTCTCTGGTGGCTCTTGACTCATGTGTTTTCTCTTCATTCTTTCATTCAGCCAAATTCACGTTTTTAGCTCTGAGTGACTATATAGTCCTACTTTTCTCCTGGCCAGGAGGATAAAACTAATGTAATTAACACCCCCCTTGAACATAACAAATATAAACTGACATGTGTTGGTGTTGTTCTAATAATTTTTAAAAGAATCAGTTCTGTTTTAAGGGGAACGCATCTTCAATTTGATATTTAAGGCAATGACATGTTTTTCATCAATACTTGGGAATTTGTATTTCTATCTAAAGACTGATTGTGGAAATGAGGTGTCTTTTAAAATGAATAAGTCTGTGTTTATGGATAACAGCCTCCTTTTTGTTTCTGGTCTTATTAAATAAAAGTGTTATAGACATTTGTGTATAACCAATAAGGACACTTATCTCTTCCACATCTTATATATGAAACTGTTATTTTCCTAAGTGTCTATAATGTGTTGAAACTTACTTTAGCTACTTTTCAATCTTGGGAAGTTATTTTTTAAAAAATTTAAAAAAGAAGAAAGAAGATTCAATGCACAGATCTGAAAGGCTTTCCACCTTTTACAAGATCTTTTTCTTTTCTTTTTTTGCTCACTGTAAAACACTGTGAAGACTAGCACTATGAGGCTATATACTCTGTACTACAATAGATTCAGGGAATTCAGAGTTAAGATTCCAACAGTAATCTTAACATTGCTTTCCTGCAGGGTTACAGCGGCCTTTTGTTAGGTGATCACAGTGTCCAGAAGAACTAAATTCTCTGCTGCTCATTTGCCATTCCACTTGGAAACCCTTCTTTGAAGTTGACGGGGCTCTGGGCATATTGGGGGACCTGACATATTACAGGAGAATTAAGTCATGTGCATTTAAGACTAAAAACTGACACATATATGTGTATTTTTTACCTGTAAGGAAAGGTTTAAAAGGCCACAATTTAGCTACTTGATGGTGTCTTCTGGAGGAGTTATGCAGAAAAAAAGAGTGTGAGCTCTTCCATTTAAGTAAAATCACATTTTATATCATGCCAGCAACTCATATATAGTTGTTAGAGAAAAGCCTCCATTGTACAGGAAAGGTAACCTTGTAAAAATGACAAGCGTAGGCATTGATGGTGTTTTATGCAATTAAAATGTTAACCTTGACATTATATTAGCACTTCAGTTTTCTTTAAATGTCCTTCAGTTTGTGAACCTGAGGAACATTTTTTAAGTGTGAGATATCTATAGCTAGGCAATCTCCTTCTTGTTTGCATTCTCTTTATGGATAGCCATGGGGATTGGCTATCTCAGCCATTGGTCATGGCCACTGTTTGGGGTTTCCTTCAACATCTCCATTCCTTCATTTCTTTCAGGAACTTTCTCATTTTATCCTGCCTCCCCTGCTATTTAGCAACTAGAGGAGAAAAGGAAGAGCACAGAAAATAAAGGTCATTAAATCTCCCAGTCCTTCCCAGCGTGAGTAGGGGTGGACTTGCAGTGCCTCAGTCCTGGCATAACAGAACAGAGTCACTCCTCAGCTGTCCTGACAAGCCACAGCAGCTGTTTGGAACTGGATGATGCTCTGCTTCTCTTGCCTAGTATAGAGGTGGGCGTGGGGGAGCAAAGGAATCCCAAATCTCACTGTTTTTGAAGAAACTGTTCTGATATTCCAGTTGAACTTATGAGGCTAGTTTTTACATAGAAACCTGGCCTAAATTCTCATTTATGTCTGTAGCCCAGACCCGGTTTTGGGTGGGTTCTGAATTAGAAAGCTTGTAGGAGCAGACTGGCAATCTCCCTTTTACTATGAAGTTAGTAAAATGTAGGCCTCAGGCCCTTCACATGTATAGTTCATGGGAGAGGGCCCAACACTACAGGGTGTGGCAAAAGTAGGTTTACAGTTGTTAGTATGAAAAATAATACAATGGCTAATAAACAATAGTACAAAAATAAACTCTGTTTTGTGTACTTACAACTATAAACCTACTTTTGCCTAGCCTGTATGTCCTCATGATGACATGCTTTACTCAGATACTTTAACTGAAGTTGGCTAGTCTGTTTTCTCTTTCCACTTTGATCTCCATCTCACTCCCTGCCACAACCCTTTCATTACATCAGGTGGTACTTGCAGTGGTTGTGAGGATTCATGGGGAAGTTGAGATGGGGGTATATTTAGTACTGGTTTAGTGAGATATCTTTATGTGGTTTGCATTCCTTCTAGTAATAGTTAAGTTACTGCTAGATATCTTACTCTAGGGAGAAGGGCTTCAAGGAATATTCTTACCACCCATTCCTGTGATATGAACATGCACCAATATAGGAATTTGTTCAATAATGCCTAGCACTATTCAATGCTGAATAATGAAGGCAACAATTGAATTGTGCAAAGCTGGAAGCTAAATTGTGAAAAATTATTCCCAATCTCACAACTCTGTTAAGGAAACTAACTAATAGAGATTTTTCTTAAATTAAAAAAGAATACTAAAACTTCACATGCCCAGTAACAAAAGAAGCTCTGAGAAACTTTTCTAAGCTTCTTCAAAAAGATTAACTCTACAGAAATTGATATTATAATTTTTTATATTTTTATCCTCACCCAGGAATATGTTTATTGGTTTTAGAGTGAGGAAGAGAGAGAGAGAGAAACATCGATGTGAGAGATATATATTGATGCATTACCTCCAGCATGTGCCTTGACTGGGGATTGAACCTGCAACCCATGTATATTCCCTAACTGGAGACCAAAACCACAACCTTTTGGTGTACAGAGTGACTCTCCAACCAACTGTAATGGAAGCCCCTAGGCTTTTGGTGTCCTGAAGAAATTTCTGAATTAATTCCCAGTTTTTTAAATTTATAAAATATTCAGATTAGGTAATGACCTCAAAAGTTAGCCTGGAGCTAAAAACCCTGAGGCAATGATCACAATGGATGTAAGACTGTAATAACATATTCTAGAAAGTGAAATGATATAGAAGAGTCTTAACTGGCACCTCTATGGTGTTATAGAGTGGTGCAGTAGGGGGAGCATGCACTTTGGAGAACTGGGTATGAATATCTAAATTTACTAAGTGACCCTGGTCATGCTACTTAACCTCTCAGCCTCAGTTTCCTCATCCACAATCCTAGCTTAATGATACCCAACTGCAAGTTTGTTAGGAAGAACAAATACAGTGCTTTGGATACTGGTAGATACTAAAAAAATGATTGCTATTATTTCCTTTGTGTGTTTATGCCTCCATGCTGTTTGAAGGTCAGAGTCTTAGACATCAATTATATCTGCTTTTATAAGCAAGCATGACTTTATTTTTAACAATGATAATTTATTGGCTAATGACAAGCTGGCAGTTCTGCTTGGTTGATAGACCAAGCTGGGTTGGTCTGTCTTGATTGTGAATTTGGTTTCTATTTGTTAGAGGCTCAGAAATTTCAATATTGTTACATACAGGATTTCATAGACTGAATTTGCAAATGTAATGCCTCTCTCTACAGTTAAGTAACTCCAAATAAGAAAAGGGAAAAAAAATAACAGTAATGAGGATAATTGTTAAAGGAAAGAAAATAATTTCTTATTCCAGAGTGGTTAAAGAATTTACTATTCTATTTCAACAAAAAGCTATCTATTGAAGCATTCTAGGAATAAATTTAGCTCATTACTATTTTATTTTACATATATTTGGTGGAAATCACATATGTGATGATTCAAGTTATCACATTTCAGGATATTCTTAGAAAATAGGTCCGTTCACCATCTGTATTTTTATTTTTTGACTTTAGATAAATTTTTACTTTCAATTACAGTTGACATACATTATTATATTAGTTTCAAGTGTACAACCCAGTGATTAGAGATTATATAACTTGCTAAGTGATCACCCTAAAAATCTCATACCCATCTGACACCATACATAGTTATTACAATATTATTGACCATATTTCTTATGCTGTATTTCACATCCCCATGACTATTCCGTACTATTAATTTGTACTTCTTAATACCTTCACTTTTTTTACCCATCCACCCAAACCTCTCCCATCTGTTAACCATCAAAATATTCTCAGGTCGTCTGGCCAAGATGGAGGCATGGACAGACATGCTGCATCTACCTCCACAACTAAGAAGGAACACAACTACCTCAAAACTGGAAACAACCACAAGTTCCAGAAAATCAAAGTGCATGGAAGTCCAACAAACAAAGATATAAAGGAGAAATACTCATCCAGACAGGTAGGAGGGGCGGATCTGGGGTGGAGGGGATGTGATGTGGTGGTGGCAGCAGCAGCGGCGACAGCAGCAGTCCAGTGGAAAGCAGTTACATGTTTTAAAAAGTCAGGAGGAACACCTGGGGGAGTGTTCACCAGACCACGCAGCTCATGGTCCAAGCACTGGGGAAAATCAAGCCTCATTGCTTTTGACTGTGCAAATCAGCGGGGGTTGGGGCAGAGGCAGAAACTTCCAGTCTCTCAGCAGAGTCTTCTTGTTTAAAGGGCCCCCACAGACCTAGAACATCCATAGACCCACCCACTCTGGGTAGGACAGCCAGGGCAGCAGCTAGAGGGGCGCCAGTCTGGTGCAGAATGGGAGAATTGCCTGGAAAAGGGGCGAGTGCTGGGCAGGTGGCATTGTTCCTTCTCAGACCCCTCCCCCGCATACAGCGCCACAATGTGGTGAACCAGGTCGCTCATTACTGACGAATACCTAAGGCTCCACCCCTTACAACGTAGTAGGAGCGACTGCTTTGCCTGGGACATGGAAGCAAACAAACACAGGAGACTTCCTGCCAAGATGGAGGCCTAGACTGACACACTCCATCTCCCTCCACAACTGAGAAGGAATACAACTACCGCAAAACCAGCAATAACCAGAAGTTCCAGAAAGTAAATGGAAGTCCAACGTATGAAGTTATAAAGAAGTGGTGCTCATCCAGACAGGTAGGAGGGGCGAAGCCGAGGAGGAGAGGTTAAGCTGTGCTGTTTGTGGCAGCAGCAGTGATGGCGGCAGGACAGAGGTAAGCACAGACACCCGTATTTAAGGGGAGGTGAGAATTGCCTGGGGAGCACCCCCAGCTGCAGACCAGACCTTTCAGCTTGTGATTCCAATGCTGGGGAAGGCAGACCCCATTGCCTTGGACTCTGAGGCCCGGAGGTGGTGGGGATGGAGGAGGAGGCTCCCAGTCTCTCAGTGGAGAGTGAACGACAGGAATCCATCTTGGACCCCCATCCCCACAGAAAACGTCACAGTGTGGTGAGAAGGGTCACCCAGTTGTGATGAATGCGCAGGGCTCTGCCCCCTATAGCATAGGAGGTGTGACAGCCCTACCCAGGAAGCAAAGGTAAACACAAAACTGTCGGGATGGAACAGATCATGATGGAGATCCTGGTGACGCAGCTGACCAGACAGCAAATTTCTAATCTAATGAAGCAGCAGATAGGAAATCTTTCTGAGGCACAGTTCAGAGCTTTGCTTATAAAAGTGCTTACAGACCTAACAGCAGGTCTTAAACAAGACAGGGAAGGAATGAAGGCTAGTCCTGCTGAAATGAACAAATACACATATGAAACTAGTGGTGAGGGAAAGAAAACCGGGGGTCAAATCAACAAATCAGAACATAGGGAAGGAACAAAGAGTCAACCAGTGCAGAAAGAGGAAACAAGAATTGAGCAAAATGAGGAGAGGCTCAGAAACTTATCGGACAGCTATAAGCGGGCCAACATCCGAATCATAGGGTTGCCAGAAGGTGAAGAAGAAGAACTAGAAATGGAAAAATTATGTGAAATAATAATGAAGCAGAACTTCCCTAACTTGGGCAAGGAAATAGATTTACAGGTCTAGGAAGCAGAGAGTTCCAAAACAACTGGACCCAGGGAGAACCACACCAAGACACATTAGAATCAAAATGTCAAAAATTAAGGATAAAGAGAGAATCTTAAAAGCAGCAAGAGAGAAGAGAATTACATACAAAGGGGTCCCAATAAGACTATCAACTGATTTCTCGAAAGAAACCCTGCAGGCAAGAGGGGACTGGCAAGAAATATTCAAAGTAATGAAAAGCAAAAACCTACATCCACGATTACACTATCCAGCGAAGCTGTCATTCAGAATAGAAGGGCAGAGAAAGTGGTTCCAGGACAAAGTAAACCTGAAGGAGTTCATCAGATCCAAACCACTGTTATATGAAATGTTAAAGGGATTTGTTTAGGAGAAAGAGGATCAAAACTATGAACATCAAAATGAAAACTGTATCACAACAACCAAAACACAGAAGCTAGGGAACCAAAACAAAGGCAATCTAAATAGGCAGCGAGAGTGGGAAAGGAATTATAGGTATGGGGAACATTTTGGGGGGAGGTCAGTGGGGAGGGGGAAGGGGGAAAGGGAGGGAGATGGTACAGGAATTAAGAAGCATAGTAGGAGGGAGAGGAGTAGATAGAAAGATGTTGAAAAGAACTATAGGCAAACCAATGGGCATGAACTAAGGTGGGGGACAACTGGAGGGAGGGGGGTCACTAGGTGGAGGGGAACAAAGGGGAAAGAAATTGGGACAACTGTAACAGCATAATCAATAAAGCATATTTAAAAAAAAGAATTGCACTCTAACTTTATACTGGGTTTATTAACATTTGACAAGTATGAATCCGGTGGGTTGCAAGTGTTCATGCTACAATCAGCTTGTTTATATGGATGTTCAGGAAGTGTTTATGGTTTTATTAGTAGTTATAGTCATCAAGGTCCTGGCGGTTTGGCTCAGTAGATTGAGCGTCGGCCTGCGAGCTAAGTGTCGCTGGTTCGATCTTCCAGTCAGGGCACATCAGAGAAGGAAAACTCTGACTCCAAAAAACCTCCGCTGCCTTGCGGCATACCTCTTCAGGGGAAAGGCTAAGGGAGTAAACCCCGACAGAAAATCCGGAGCCGGAGTCCCTAAGGCGGTTTGACGTTGTAGTCAACACCGGCAACTCCTGCGGCACACCTGAAGCCAAGCTGTATTGACTCCGTCTTTCCCTTGGATCCTTCAGCTGCGAAGAGAGGGGAGGTCTGCTGCATGGGCAACAGCAGACCCTCCATATCACCCTGCCCAGGCTCTGTAGCTTCAGCTTCACTGGAGAGGACACTCCAGCATCATCGTAAGATGTCGATTCAACACGGGAGGAGACAGATACCGTGTCACTCCCGAGTCGGACTGCACAACCATTCTCGGCGGTGCAGATAGACACTTAAGAAGCTACACCATCGTCTCTCGAGACGGACGGCTGCCGACGATTGTAGTTTTGATGTGGTTGTGGGAGAATGCAAGTACTGCATTTACTTATGCTGCCATCTTGATGGAAAGTTATTGTCTCCATTCTACATTTTTTAAACAGTATAATACTGCCAATTTAAGCCAATATTTCTTGTTCAGGTTGTATATTCTCATTGGAATTGTAACAGGGAAAAATCCTCTACAGGAGTCCCCATATGTAAATAGATGTCTTCTAAATATGAAAACATTCTCAAAATTTTTACCTTGATGACTATCGTCTCGTCTCGGCAGCCGTCCGTCTCGAGAGACGATGGTGTAGCTTCTTAAGAGTCTATCTGCACCGCCGAGAATGGCTGTGCAGTCCGACTCGGGAGTGACACGGTATCTGTCTCCTCCCGTGTTGAATCGACATCTTACGATGACGCTGGAGTGTCCTCTCCAGTGAAGCTGAAGCTACAGAGCCTGGGCAGGGTGATATGGAGGGTCTGCTGTTGCCCATGCAGCAGACCCCCCCTCTCTTCACAGCTGAAGGATCCAAGGGAAAGACGGAGTCAATACAGCTTGGCTTCAGGTGCGCCGCAGGAGTTGCCGGTGTTGACTACAACGTCAAACCGCCTTAGGGACTCCGGCTCCGGATTTTCTGTCGGGGTTTACTCCCTTAGCCTTTCCCCTGAAGAGGTATGCCGCAAGGCAGCGGAGGTTTTTTGGAGTCAGAGTTTTCCTTCTCTGATGTGCCCTGACTGGAAGATCGAACCAGCGACACTTAGCTCGCAGGCCGACGCTCAATCTACTGAGCCAAACCGCCAGGACCTTGATGACTATAACTACTAATAAAACCATAAACACTTCCTGAACATCCATATAAACAAGCTGATTGTAGCATGAACACTTGCAACCCACCGGATTCATACTTGTCAAATGTTAATAAACCCAGTATAAAGTTAGAGTGCAATTCTTTTTTTTAAATATGCTTTATTGATTATGCTGTTACAGTTGTCCCAATTTCTTTCCCCTTTGTTCCCCTCCACCTAGTGACCCCCCTCCCTCCAGTTGTCCCCCACCTTAGTTCATGCCCATTGGTTTGCCTATAGTTCTTTTCAACATCTTTCTATCTACTCCTCTCCCTCCTACTATGCTTCTTAATTCCTGTACCATCTCCCTCCCTTTCCCCCTTCCCCCTCCCCACTGACCTCCCCCCAAAATGTTCCCCATACCTATAATTCCTTTCCCACTCTCGCTGCCTATTTAGATTGCCTTTGTTTTGGTTCCCTAGCTTCTGTGTTTTGGTTGTTGTGATACAGTTTTCATTTTGATGTTCATAGTTTTGATCCTCTTTCTCCTAAACAAATCCCTTTAACATTTCATATAACAGTGGTTTGGATCTGATGAACTCCTTCAGGTTTACTTTGTCCTGGAACCACTTTCTCTGCCCTTCTATTCTGAATGACAGCTTCGCTGGATAGTGTAATCGTGGATGTAGGTTTTTGCTTTTCATTACTTTGAATATTTCTTGCCAGTCCCCTCTTGCCTGCAGGGTTTCTTTCGAGAAATCAGTTGATAGTCTTATTGGGACCCCTTTGTATGTAATTCTCTTCTCTCTTGCTGCTTTTAAGATTCTCTCTTTATCCTTAATTTTTGACATTTTGATTCTAATGTGTCTTGGTGTGGTTCTCCCTGGGTCCAGTTGTTTTGGAACTCTCTGCTTCCTAGACCTGTAAATCTATTTCCTTGCCCAAGTTAGGGAAGTTCTGCTTCATTATTATTTCACATAATTTTTCCATTTCTAGTTCTTCTTCTTCACCTTCTGGCAACCCTATGATTCGGATGTTGGCCCGCTTATAGCTGTCCGATAAGTTTCTGAGCCTCTCCTCATTTTGCTCAATTCTTGTTTCCTCTTTCTGCACTGGTTGACTCTTTGTTCCTTCCCTATGTTCTGATTTGTTGATTTGACCCCCGGTTTTCTTTCCCTCACCACTAGTTTCATATGTGTATTTGTTCATTTCAGCAGGACTAGCCTTCATTCCTTCCCTGTCTTGTTTAAGACCTGCTGTTAGGTCTGTAAGCACTTTTATAAGCAAAGCTCTGAACTGTGCCTCAGAAAGATTTCCTATCTGCTGCTTCATTAGATTAGAAATTTGCTGTCTGGTCAGCTGCGTCACCAGGATCTCCATCATGATCTGTTCCATCCCGACAGTTTTGTGTTTACCTTTGCTTCCTGGGTAGGGCTGTCACACCTCCTATGCTATAGGGGGCAGAGCCCTGCGCATTCATCACAACTGGGTGACCCTTCTCACCACACTGTGACGTTTTCTGTGGGGATGGGGGTCCAAGATGGATTCCTGTCGTTCACTCTCCACTGAGAGACTGGGAGCCTCCTCCTCCATCCCCACCACCTCCGGGCCTCAGAGTCCAAGGCAATGGGGTCTGCCTTCCCCAGCATTGGAATCACAAGCTGAAAGGTCTGGTCTGCAGCTGGGGGTGCTCCCCAGGCAATTCTCACCTCCCCTTAAATACGGGTGTCTGTGCTTACCTCTGTCCTGCCGCCATCACTGCTGCTGCCACAAACAGCACAGCTTAACCTCTCCTCCTCGGCTTCGCCCCTCCTACCTGTCTGGATGAGCACCACTTCTTTATAACTTCATACGTTGGACTTCCATTTACTTTCTGGAACTTCTGGTTATTGCTGGTTTTGCGGTAGTTGTATTCCTTCTCAGTTGTGGAGGGAGATGGAGTGTGTCAGTCTAGGCCTCCATCTTGGCAGGAAGTCTCCTGTGTTTGTTTGCTTCCATGTCCCAGGCAAAGCAGTCGCTCCTACTACGTTGTAAGGGGTGGAGCCTTAGGTATTCGTCAGTAATGAGCGACCTGGTTCACCACATTGTGGCGCTGTATGCGGGGGAGGGGTCTGAGAAGGAACAATGCCACCTGCCCAGCACTCGCCCCTTTTCCAGGCAATTCTCCCATTCTGCACCAGACTGGCGCCCCTCTAGCTGCTGCCCTGGCTGTCCTACCCAGAGTGGGTGGGTCTATGGATGTTCTAGGTCTGTGGGGGCCCTTTAAACAAGAAGACTCTGCTGAGAGACTGGAAGTTTCTGCCTCTGCCCCAACCCCCGCTGATTTGCACAGTCAAAAGCAATGAGGCTTGATTTTCCCCAGTGCTTGGACCATGAGCTGCGTGGTCTGGTGAACACTCCCCCAGGTGTTCCTCCTGACTTTTTAAAACATGTAACTGCTTTCCACTGGACTGCTGCTGTCGCCGCTGCTGCTGCCACCACCACATCACATCCCCTCCACCCCAGATCCGCCCCTCCTACCTGTCTGGATGAGTATTTCTCCTTTATATCTTTGTTTGTTGGACTTCCATGCACTTTGATTTTCTGGAACTTGTGGTTGTTTCCAGTTTTGAGGTAGTTGTGTTCCTTCTTAGTTGTGGAGGTAGATGCAGCATGTCTGTCTATGCCTCCATCTTGGCTGGAAGTCTAAAGTGTTATTCTAATGTTTGTTACCTATTAGGAGTCACAAAAAAGACATGTTTGAGTTAAATACATTTTAGGAAATAACTAGATAAGCATTTGCCATTAGTTATAAAGTAAGAACTGCAAAAATAATGACAACATTATTACTAATTATACGCCTTCAGGCAAGTTACATTATTTTATTAAACATTAACTTCTTCAAGAGTAAATTGCGGGAATGCCTTCTAAATAAAGTTTCTGTGAAGACGAAATGAAATAATCTATCTGGTTAGCTTACCTTAGCACTAAATATTCAAAATGGTAATTATTATTATTTTTGCCTATAATATTGATTTTGGAACCAAGTATGCTAACTTGTGAATTTGTATATTACATATTGCTGATAAAAAAAAGTATTCATCTTTGTTTTTGTTTTTTACATATTGTATGTGAAGTTGGCTGGGGAAGGATTGGCCTGAAAGTATAATTTCTGTCTCTTTTAAAAATAACTTAACTGAAAAACTTATCTAAATGATGGTCTGTATGATTCTATTTTTTAGAATTTATTATTACACTCTGGAATCCATAGTAATAATTGTGTCAGGGATTTTAGCCCTAGACTTACATTTGGGGTTACTACCTAATCTAAGTATCTAACTAAATTCCAGTAAATTGTTTAGAAAGTCTGAATTTTCTACAGAATACTAAATACCTAGGGCTTTTATTTCCAAATAGAAAGACATGAAGTTTGTGTCTATTTTCTGTTTGCAGAGAGCATCATTTTTATATTCATCTTTGGATGAAGTCCTCTGTCTAAACCCACTTTAGAAATGCCTAATCCCAAATAGGTTTTTATTTCTGGTGCCAGAAGACTGTTTATAGGTTGTTTCCATCAGGATTCATATTAAGATGGTGTTTTTATTTCTTTACTCCTGTTTTTAATTGGTTTTGTTTTACTTAACCTTCTGGATCTGATTTGAGTCAGAATTTTGAAGATATCCTGTGATATACATGCTTCTAATATAGAGACCGGTGAGAGGAGGTTCAATAGCAGCCTGTCATGGTGAAACAGCTGAGGCCATGCACTTGTTCAGAAGTCCAAGAGACCCACCCAATATTGGCTCAAGTGATGTTGATTTGAATTCTATAAATCTCTCCAAAGATTGTTCTGTAGTTTATATACTTTCTCTTTTGTGTCCTTGCTCATTTTTCTCGTAATATATTTATCTTTTTATAAATGATGCAGAATTTTCACTATTGAATGTATTTCTTATGTCATTTATGTCAACTATTTTTTCTCAATTTGTCATTTCTTTTTTGGCTTTTAATATAGAGATCTTTTACATTGTTATATATCAAATATTTGAAGATTTTCTTTAATGGATTCTTTTCCTTTGCCTTTACTTTTAGAAATGCCTAATCCCATTTGAGATGAGATAAATATCACTAACAGGTGTTTGCACATGGGTGTCATTATTAGGACTGTGGTTTAGGAAACTATTCTGATTATATATATATATACATATATACATATATACATGTATATATATATATATATATATTTTTAAGACAGACTGTTTAATTCTTCAAGAATCTAAAAACAGACCAAACATGTTTTTGCTGTGAACATCTTGTAGAGACAAAGTGAGGCAGGGATTTGGGTTTAAAGAAAAAAAATTAATACAGTGATGGAAGGGTAAATATTGCAAGACTTTGTACATTCTGTAGAGGATGACCTTCTCTCCATAAAAAAGGAGCAAACTGAGATCCATCAGGGGAGTCAGTAGGAACCATATTTGTTTCCTTCACCCCCTGTTTTGCTGAGGGGCCACTGTTAGGTGCTCACTTGTTCTCTACCTTTGGCCTGAGAGAGTATGACAGTTCAGGGCAGTGAAGGGGACTGAAATGGAAGATGAGAAATACTGAGTATAACAGTCTAGGTAAGAAATAATAAAGGTTGAACTAGGAGGTTTTTCATGAATCACATCGCCTAACTACGTTTTTTCTATACGAGAAATTAATTAGACTATTTCTTAGGTTTTCTGCACATTCATCTCTTACTTTTTCCTTTCCTTTTATATGAATATACAGGTAGCATAGTATTCCTAAAGCTGCAGGTTGAGGGGAGTAGTGTGGCTGGGTGTGCTGTGAGCCTCTCTCATCACATGGGGCACAGTACCAACATTTTGCTCCCATATTTCCGGAAGGAAAGGAAGTCAGTCTAACCATCAAAGCATCACCGACCCAATGCAGTCCACAAGATCAACTTTTTCTGCATCTTCCAACTGTTGCAGGAATAAGAATATTGTGAAAAGAATAGAGGATAAAAAGAATTATAATCTTAGGGACTTCCGGCCAAGATGGAGGGCTAGACAGACACGCTGCATCTCCCTCCACAACTGAGAAAGAACACAACTACCTCAAAAACAGAGACAACAAGAAGTTCCAGAAAATCGAGCTGCATAGAAGTCCAACAAACAAATATATAAAGAAGAAATACTCATCCAGACATGTAGGAGGGGTGGAGCCAGGGAAGAGAGGATGCAGTGTGGTGGTGGCAGCTGTAGCGGCCACAGCAGATTTGCAGAAAGCACAGTAACTTGTTTTAAAAAGTCAGGACAGACACCTGGGGAGCACTCGCAGCACCAGACCAGACCCCGCAGCTCACGGTCCCAATGCAAGGGAAAATAAAGCCTCATTGCTTCTGACTGTAAAAACCAGTGGGGGTTGGGATACAGGAAGAAACTAGCAGTCTCACAGCAGAGCCTGCTTGTTTAAAGGGCCCCCATGGTCTTAGAACATCCATAGACCCACCCACTCTGGGAACGACGACCAGGGCAACAGATAGAGAGGTGCCAGTCCCATACAGAAGTGGGAGAAGTGACTGGAAAAGGAACCAGTACTGAACAAGTAGCATTGTTCCCTCACAGACCCCTCCCCCACATACAGTGTCACAATGTGGTGAAACAGGTCGCCCTGTACTGATGAATTCCTAAGGCTCTGCCCCTTACAACATAACATGTGTGCCAGCTCTACCTAAGACACAGAGGCAAGCAAACACAGGAGCCTGTCAAGATGAGGAGACAGAGAATTATGGCCCACAATGGGGAACATATCAAGCTTACAGTGGGAGAACTAAGTGACAAGGAGATAGCTAACCTCACAGATGAGAAAATAGCCAGCCTAACAGATGCAGGATTCAAAACACTGATGATAAAGATGCTCACAGGCCTGACAGATATGCTTGAGTATGGCAAACGCATAAGGGAAGAAGCAAAGGCTATGCTAAATGAAACTAAGGAAAATCCACACAAAACCAATAGTGAAGGAAAGGAAGTCAAGGTTCAAATCAATAATTTGTAACGTAAGGAAGAAAAAAAAAAAAAGTCAACCAGTACAGAATGAGGAAACAAGAATTAAAAAAAATGAGGAGAGGTTTAGGACCCTCAGGGACAACTTTAAAGTGCCAATATCTGAACCATAGGGGTGTCAGAAGGAGAAGAGGAAGAGCAAAAAATTAAAAGCATATGTGAGAAAATAATAAAGAAAAACTCCCCAAATTTGGTGAAGGAAATAGACATAAAAGTCCAGAAATCATAGGGAGTCCCAAATAAGCTAGACCCAAAGAGGACCACACCAAGATACATCATTATTAAAATGCCAAAGGTAAAAGATAAAGAGAGAATCATAAAAACAGCAAGAGAGAATAGGAGAGTTGCCTACAAAGGGGTGCCTATAAGACTATCAGCTGATTTCTCAAAAGAAACTTTGCAGGTAAGAAGGGGCTGGCAGTAAGTATTCCAGGTGATGAAAAGCAAGGACTTACAACCAAGATTACTCTATCCAGCAGAGCTATCATTTAGAATCAAAGGGCAGATGAAGTGCTTCCCAGACAAGGTAAAGCTAAAGGAGTTCATCATCACCAAGCTATTATTATACAAAATGTCAAAGAGATTTGCTTAAGAAAAAGAAGTCAAAACCATGAACATTAAAATGACAACAAACTCACACCTATCAACAACTGAATCTAAAAAATAAAAACAAAATCTAAGCAAACCAGAATAGAAACAGAATCATAGGTATGGTGATCATTTGGAGGGTTATCAGCTGGGAGAGGGAAGGGAGAGTAATGGGGAAATTGGGAAATGGTGCAGGGATTAAGAAGTATAATTGGTTGGTACAAAATAGACCAGAGGAAGTTAAGAATAATATAGGAAAGGCTGAAGCCAAAGTACTTATATGCATGACCCATGGACATGAACCAAGGGACATGGGATTCCTGGAGGGAAGCGGGGTACTGGGAAGAGGGTAGTAAAGGGAAAAAAATTGGGACTACTGTAACAACATAACCAATAACATACACTTAAAAAAAGAATTATAATCTTAGAATGTGAGATGTTTTTCTACATCCATAGGTAATATCCAAGCAGAGTAACTAACACATAAAGCAGTATATACAGTAAATGTTGTATCTATGCTATAACAGCTGTAGCTTTTTCAAACACATTGACAAGAGCAGTGGTTCCTTCATCCTGCAGCAGCAGCATCGCTTAGGAGATTGTTAGAAATGCAAATTTTTGGCTCCATCCCAGACCAACTGAGAGAAAACTCTGGGTGGGGCCCACCAGTGTATTTTAACAAGTCCTAAAAGTAACTCTGATGCATGTCAAGGGTGAGATTCACTGGAATAGATTAGCCCTCAGATCTAGATCTCTGACTCAGTCACTCATCACTCAACAATAATTGAATGCTACTGTGTTCAGTTCTGCAAGCACTTGTTTTATGCTGCCTGCAACTGGCTCTAAGGTGGACTGACACTTAAGCTTCAAAGAAAGAAAAGATGCAGCTGCACATGTCATTTATGAAAAATGTAGTTTTGATTTTACTTCAATTTCTTGGCTCTCAAGTCCCGACAACTAATACCTATTGAAATTCTGTAAGTCTTACGCTGTGCTAGTGACTGTGGGGGCTCCTAAGGGAAGAAGATCAGACATAACCCTTGCCCTCAAGGAACTTAGCATTTCATCAGGACCAACCAGATATGCAGGAAAGAAGCAGTGTCAAGACACTTTGTGGATTAAGTACTCAATTCAGCAGTAGAACCCTGGAGTATGTAGAGTCCTTCCTTTTCCACTCTATGAATTTTCAGATGACTGCTTTATCCAAACATTTCAGCTTTGGCATAAAGTCCCTAAGAGCATGGAGTGTGAGGGAAATAAATATCACTACTAAAAGCCCACATTTTTGGTATTGGGTTCATCTGGTTTGATCTTTATTCCTGGATTGTGGCAGAGCCACCCTATAGTCCTTTATTCCCTTTTTTGGTGAGTTCTTAGGTAGCAATAATTCAAACCTTATTTGAACACAAATTATTTCATAACTTTTGAATTGGCACAGGAAAATGGGGTGTAAAATTGAGAATATGTGAAAATTTTCCAGAGGAAAGAATATGGTTCTTGAAACATATATTGGAGAAAACAACTTTATTCTCATTTAAACTCACGGCTAATGTTTGAAATAAGTGATTTGTAACTGCCTAAAAGAGGCAGTGTTTACAATTGAGAGCTGAAGTCATAACCATGAACAAATTAAAAGGAAGAATTATTTGTATTTTTCTTCAGAAAATTACTACCTTTGTAGGTTTGGGAGAAACTGTAAACAAATTACTATTATTATTTGGGTTCAGGCAGGATAATCAATGAAGTTTATCATTTGTCCATGTAAATAAGTTGGAAAAATTAGGCTACAGTGGGAAATGTTCATAAATTACTGAGAAGCAAATGGGGCTATGTCAACCCAGATCAAGTTCTCTGATGCACTGCCTTGAAGATCTGTCTTCACCCTTTCCTAGTTAACATTTTCATTAGTGTGATTAGAATAAATATATACAGAGAATGACTGCTAAAGTCATAACTGGCAGAATGAAGGTCCAAAAAGTTCATGACAGGCTGGAATGATGAAATAAATGTTGCAAAATAAAATATAATAAAGATAAAGTTATAATCCATGTGCTGGTTTAAAACACACACCCATACACATACATGTGCCTCTGCAGAAGTGCTGGATTGGGGACCCACGGGTAACAGCAGCACACATTAAAAAGCCTTACAGGTTCTGGATGACAATGAGTAACAACATTCAACAGAAAGATGTGGTTGCCCAGAGCTAATGTGATCGACAAAAGAACAGAGCCTGGAACAAAGGCTGTAAAAACACTTGCACACAAAGCTAGCTGATCCTACTGGGGAATATTGTGTTCAGTTCTGGATGCCATGATTTACAAGAGGGCATCGAGAAGAATTCCATTATTTCTTGATAACACTGAAAGACCCTAAAATAAACAAAATTGAAACTTCTAGAAATGGGCCAATTTTAATTTCACAATATGGTCAAGGAAAGGAGTTGAAAAATTATTAAATAACACTGAAAAGACTTTTGAATTTCTAGATAACTTTTTTCAAACAGAGAACTGAATGCAAAAATTTTAAGAATAAAAAGGTAAAATTACTGCATTTGCTCAAAATACAAATGGGGTAAAATTTTAACTATAAAATGTAAATGAGCATTCTAAGGAAAATGACTGAGTGGGAAACTTTCTAGTGAGAAGGTTGTCATGGGCTGAATTGTGTCTCCCCCCAAATTTGTATGTTGAAGTCCTAACTCCTAGTATCTTGGAATATTAGTCTATTTGGGAGATAGGGTCTTCAAAGAGGACTTAAACTGAAAATGGGGTCATTAGCAGGCTCCTTATAAAAAGAGGAAATTAGGACATAGACACAGACAGAGAGAGAATACAATGTGAAGACACAGGAAGAAGATGGCCATCTACAAGCCAGGGAGAGAAGTCTAGAACAAATCTTTCCCTCATAGCTCTCAGAAGAAAACAACCTTGATCTTAGACTTGCAGTCATCTCCAGGACTATTAGAAAATAAATTTCTCTTGTTTAATCCCCTCAGTCTGTGGCTCTTTGTTTCAGCAGCCTAAGCAGATGAACAGAAGTTAAGCAAGGGCTGAATATGGTGGCTATCCTCCAGCTCCAGCATATGTCACCTGCCTTGGAGAGTGCGTCTTACAGTCATAAGCACCCCCCCTGGCACTTTCCACTCCTGTGACACTGGGCACTTTGAAGTACATTACTAACGTCACTCTCACTTCTATACCAGGTTTTCATATTTACCCTGGTCTTCAGGAATCTCGGCATATCCCCTATTATTTGGAACACCTCTACCTCAGTTAACTAAATTCTCACTTCTACTTTATTTCTGGTTATTTATTATGATGCTAAGGTGAGTCATGTTTTAAACTTTTATAAAGTCAAATTTATTCATCTTTTTCTTACACTTTTTTTTTTTTTGTGAAGTATACTGTTTTCTATAATTGGTTTAGGCTTTCATTAGTGACTGAAGGTGGCTAATTAGGGGAAACGAACCGGGTTGCAGGGCTTTCCTGTTTGGCTTTGGTTCTCCAGCCAGAGGTCAGGGAGTGTGCTCTGGGACTGCTGGAAAGGAAGGCAAGGATGCTGAGAAGGAATCTTCCTATGGGCTGGGAGAAATGAAAGGACAGTAGCTATTGGACAGCCAAAAACATGGCCTGAAGGAAGCTGCCTAGGGCAAAGGTATGAGTGCTAAGTTAATCATGGTGTGGCTCACCACTCTTTTCCTGGCTGAGAATTCTCCTGGGCCTTTCCTGCCTGAGGGACCTTGACATCTGCAAAGGCTCTTCTGAGTTGAATGAGGGCCCACGTGCAAGCTTTGCAAATGCCAGTAAGATGGGAGCCTCTGAGCATTGTTTACATTTTAAGCAAAGGCTCCATCAATCCAGTGTACTTAATTCTCACAATTTTTAGTTGTCAACATTCAATTATGAATGAAGCTTATACCAAATGTGAAACAATTCCAGCCCCTCATTACCTATTTAGCAGTAGTTTTCTGCTCAGCAGAGAGGGTCTTTTTCATGGCCTGCTGTGAAATTGACATGCTTCTAGCTCTTTTAGTTCTGTTTATTTTCAGTGTCTTTCAGAAATTGTGGAAACAATTCAGGGAATGAGGTTTATTAATTATTTGGGCCCTCTCTTTAAGTGGACCCAAACAGAGCTTTATGAGGTAGATGAAAAACGCAGCAGTAGTAGCCAAATGGTTCAATAGATAACTGTTTATTCAAAAAAAGAAAAAGAAAAAGAAATATGTGAAGTAAGTGATGAAAAATAAAACTGCAAATGTCTGACAGGCCAGGCTTCCATAGCAGTTGAGGGGCACTTTAATTTGACTGCTGGATGGATCCCAGCCCATACTGCCAGTGACATTTCACAAAAGGGACAGCTCCAGGCTTGCAGCTATTTTGTACCAATACCTGGCAGGCACATACTTTTATTTAAGACTGGAATTAAGACTGCAGAATGTATTCAATGGAAAATGGAAAATGTTACAGCAATGGATTTCTGGTCCCCCTAACTTTCTGGTTCTAGGAATAATCATATAAGGCATTGGTCTGAGGCAAAGATATATACTTAAACTGTTGTCTTATAGTGAAGGTAAAATGCAAATAGAAATCTGTTGATGGTTATGGTACATAATTCCAGACTTCCAATAGGCATGCTTAATTTACTCTAAGGAAAGAATGTGTGTGCACTGGAGAGCCAAGATGGTGGAGAAGTAAGTGAAAGCTACACTAACCCCTTTGCAGGACCAATCTGTAATTACAACTAAATTGTGGAGAAATCATCTGGAATAACAAACTGAACAATAGCTGGAGATAAGACTCATAACCACGGAGGGACAAAAGAAAGCGCTTCACCACAATGCGACTGGTATGAAGTATGGAGGTGATGCGACAGGGCTGGCTGGGCTCCCATCTGCGGCAGCTGAGGTGCCAGAGGGATATATCATTGGCCAGGGGACTCCCCCTGAGAAGTGTAGGGTCTAAACCCCAAGCTGGGCTCCTCAGCCTACAGCATCAGAGTTTGAACAGAACCCAGATAGCATCGAGCTGCAAAAAGGGGTAAGCTTTCTGCCTGCCAGGGAGAGATGGCTGAACTCACAGAGAGCCTTTTAACCCTTTGAGTGCCATACATAATTGCTAAAATGTGTGAGAAATGCCAGGCTATTTTGCTGAAAAATGCAGAGTTTATTAAAAATGTCCATAAAACATTATTACTCATAATAATTTTCTGAAAATTTCATAGCATATAGTAAATACACTCTTCTTTTGTAAGCAGTGTTCTTTGACACAATTTGTAAAAAAATAAATTGTCACATTAAAATTATTTTATTTTAACAATTATTTTAGAAAAAATAAATTATTTTCTTCAATATGGCTTTTGAAGTATAATATATGGCATAATATAAAACCTATAATTATAATTTGAAAAAACACATAGCAACATGGATAACAAGCAAAAAGTATGCCAAATATTGCATAAATTTTTGAAAAAATAAGTAAACTTCATAATGTACAAAAAATTGAACAGAAATGGCATTCGCACTAGAGACATATATCAATATCAACAGAAAAAACAGTTTATAAACAAAATGCTAACGTTATACCATGAAGCAATGAAAATGTCCATTAGCAAAAGCTGCCTTATCATGCACACTGCACAGAGTTTTGATGATTATTGCAAAGATAAATGAAATTCAATGGACTGTTTAAAATGTAAGTAAAAATTATAACAGAATTAATGTCAGTATTTGAACAAGCATAAAAATTCAAAATTTGGACCAACTAACATGAGAAAAAGTTATATGAATATATAACCTAGGTACAAAAAAAAGAACAAAACATAAAATATGAATTATTCCATTGTTATTTACATTTATACCCATCAAAAAAAGAGTCACTGGGAGTGACGCTGGCACTCTTGGGAAAATTTGTCAAGGTTGGTCACAGCGACATTGGCACTCAAAGGGTTAAAATGCCAATGCATAAAATTTCATTTCCAGCCACTTACCCTGAGCTCTGTCAAAGGCAGGGCAGAGTGTACTAGAGACACTTGAGGAGATCTTGGGGATGGTGGCTTTGGGGAGAGAACTGAGGGATCAGCCACAATGATCCCTGTGCTGAGTCATTCCCCATACCACAGGAATCATCTTGCTCAGGCAGACCATTCCTCTTTGAATGACATCTGCCTGAGGCAAAGCAAAACTCCTATCCATAGGAATTACTCTGCCCCACCCTGTGGTTCTTAAACCTGACTGCTGAATACAGATTGACTAGATTAACAACTAAAGGAAACAGCCACAGACTGACACTGGTAACCTCCAATAGGCTGCCTAGGGCAAGACTGGGACACCATCTGACAGCACCAGGGGCAGATCCAGAAAAAGAAGAAAGTGGTAAAAACTAGATACTACTGAGATAAATTCCACCACAGTCTTCTTCATGATTTGTGGTATTCTTTCTCTTGCATAGCTTTTAAACATTCATTTCTTATCCTTCAAGTTTGTGCCAATTAGATCATCTAGGTTTTTTCTTTTATCTTTTTTTAAGTATATTTTATTGATTATGTTGTTACAGTAGTCCCAATTTCTTTTGCCTTTGTTCCCCTCTGCCCAGTACTCCCCCTCCCCTCTAGCAATCCCACCTCCTTTAGTTTATGTCCATGGATCATGCATATAAGTTTTTTGACTTCATTTTTCTTATATTATTCTTAACTTCCTCCTATTTTGTACCAACCAATTATGCTTCTTAATTCCTGCGCCATTTCCCAATTTCCCCATTACTCTCCCTTCCCTCTCCCAGCTGATAACCCTCCAAATGATCGCCATACCTATGATTCTGTTTCTATTCTGGTTTGCTTAGATTTTGTTTTTATTTTTTAGATTCAGTTGATAGGTGTGAGTTTGTTGTCATTTTAATGTTCATGGTTTTGACTTCTTTTTCTTAAGCAAATCTCTTTGACATTTTGTATAATAATAGCTTGGTGATGATGAACTCCTTTAGCTTTACCTTGTCTGGGAAGCACTTCATCTGCCCTTTGATTCTAAATGATAGCTTTGCTGGATAGAGTAATCTTGGTTGTAAGTCCTTGCTTTTCATCACCTGGAATACTTACTGCCAGCCCCTTCTTACCTGCAAAGTTTCTTTTGAGAAATCAGCTGATAGTCTTATAGGCACCCCTTTGTAGGCAACTCTCCTATTCTCTCTTGCTGTTTTTATGATTCTCTCTTTATCTTTTACCTTTGGCATTTTAATAATGATGTATCTTGGTGTGGTCCTCTTTGGGTCTAGCTTGTTTGGGACTCCCTGTGCTTCTGGAAGTGTATGTCTATTTCCTTCACCAAATTTGGGGAGTTTTCCTTCACTACTTTTCTCACATAGTCTTTCAATTTTCTTCCTTTCCTCTTCTCCTTTTGGCACTATTATAGTTTGAATGTTGGCGCATTTAAAGTTGCCCCGAGGTTCCTAAACCTCTCCTCATATTTTTTCAATTCTTGTTTCCTCTTTCTGTACTGGTTGACTGTTTTTTTTTTCTTATTTTCCAAATCATTGTTTTGAACCCCGTTTTTTCCCCCTTCACTATTGGTTTTGTGTGGATTTTCCTTCGTTTTATTTAGCATAGCCTTCACTTCTTTTCCTATGCATTTTCCATACTTAAGCATATCTGTCAAGTCTGTGAGCATATTTATCACCAGTGTTTTGAACTCTGCATCCGTTAGGTTGGCTATCTCCTCATAGCTTAGTTCTCCCACTGTAACCTTGATCTGTTCCCCCTTTGGGGCCACACTTCTCTGTCTCCTCACCTTGATAGGCTCCTGTGTTTGTTTTCCTAAGTCTTAGGTAGAGCTGTCACACCTGTTGTATTGTAAGAGGTGGAGCCTTAGGTATTCGTCAATTCTGGCGACACATTTGACCACATCGTAGTGCTGTATGTGGAGGCAGGGTCTGAGAGGGAATGATGCTGCTTGATCAGCACTTGCCCCTTTTCCAGCCACTTCTCCCACGTATGTGACTGGTGCCTCTCTAGATGTTGTTCTGGCTGTCGTTCCAAGAGTGGGTGGGTCTGCAGATGTTCTAGGACCATGGGGGCACTTTAAACAAGCAGACTCTACTGAGAGATCAGCAGTTTCTTCTCCTGAGCCAAATCCCATTGGTTTTCACAGTCAGAAGCAATGAGGCTTAATTTTCCCCGGCGCTGGGACCATGAGTTGTGTGGTCTAGGCAGTTTCTGGGAGTTCTCCCCACTTTTTAAAACGTATGACAGCACTTTCCACCAGCCTGCTGCCACACCATGTCCTCTCTGCCCCGGCTCCACCCCTCCTACCTGTTTGGATGAGTATTTCTTCTTTATGTCTTTGTTTGTGTCTTCCATGCAGCTCAATTTTCTGGAACTTCTGGTTATCTCTATTTTTGAGGTAGTTATATTCCTTCTTAGTTATGGTGGGAGACACAGCATGACTGTCTAGGCCTCCATCTTGCCCGGAAGTCTCAAAATAATGTTTTTTTCAGTTAGTCATCTCATATTTGTTTTTCCTTTCTTATAATAGTCTTAGTTACCTTACACCTTTATTAATACTGGCTAATTCACTGATAATAGTTTGATTGTGGAAGGAGGATTATTTTTGTGGATGTGGGTTTCTTTTCTGGACTGTTTGGTTTTGTTCTGACAGCACCTGTACAACAGCATACAAGATGTGATGGGTGGAATGACTTTCAATCAGCCAGCTGGAGGGAAGGACCCACCAAAGAGTGACCCAACAACAATCAAAGCCCAATTACAACCAGAGCTCCCCATCCAAGAAATGGCATAAATAGCATTCCAAGAGCATCAAGTTTGGTAGATCAAAAGTACCATAACACTGAATCCCACAGGTCTCCTACCACAGAAGATTACATGACAAAGACAAGGAATCAAAGCAGATCAATCTAAGAAAGAGAAACAAACAAGAAGAGTAACCTAAAATTGGGAAACAACGAAACAATCCCCAATCAAAAGGAAAGGAGGAATCCCTAGAAAGAGTGCTCAGTGAAATAGAGGTAAGCAAACTATCAGACATTGAGTTAAAAATAATAATGATAAGGATGCTCAACAAGCTTAGAGAAAACTACAAAGAACTCCAGGGAAGTCACAAGAAACTTACTGTGAACTACACCAGTGTGTAAAAGAATATAGAAGCTATTAATAAGAGCCAGGAGGAATGAAGAACACAATTTCTGAAATGAAGAACATAGTAGAAGGCATTCAAAGCAGGTTAGATGAAGCAGAAGATTAATTCAGTGAGCTGGAGGACAATGTAGAGAAAATTTCCAGACATAGCAACTAAACAAAAAAGACTCAAAAAGAATGAAGTGTTTAAGTGACCTATTGGACAACACGAAATGGAATAATATTCATATCATAGTGATACCAGAAGGAGAAGAGGAGCATAGGATAAAAAACCTGTTTGAAAAAGTAATGACAAAAAACTTCCCTAACTTGATGAGAGAAAGTCACAGAAGTCAAGGAAGCTCACAGAGAGTCCCAATCAAGATAAACCCAAAGATGCCCACCCCAAGATACATTATAATTAAAATAGCAAAATTCAAAGACAAAGAGAGAATCTTAAGGGCAGCAAGGGAGAAATAGCTAGTAACAAACAAGGAAGCTCCAATAAAGTTATTAGCTCATTGTGAAAACAGGAACACTACAAGTCAGAAAGAAATCCAAGTAATGAAAAGCAAAGGTATGCAATTAAGACTAATTTACACAAAAAGGCTCTCATTTAAAATGGAATGTGAAATAAGGTGTTTCTCAGACAAAAAACAAGGCTATAAGGATACAGCTCCACCAAACCAGCATTGCAAGAGATGCTGCTGAAGGGACTGCTTTAAGATGAAGAAAAAGAAAGAGAGGAACACAGGTAAAAAGGGAAAAAATGGCAATGACCTATCAATAATAACCTTAAATGTAAATAGATTAAATGCACCAATCAAAAGACATAAGGTAGCTGAATAGATAAGAAAACATGTCCCACATATATGCCGTCTACAAGAGATCCACCTCAGAACAAAAGATCTACACAGACTGAAAGTGAAGGGATGGAAACAAATATTTCAAGCAAATGGACATTTAAAAAAAGCTGGGGTAGCAATACTTATATCAGACAAAATAGATTTCAAAACAAAGGCCATAAAAAAGAGACAAAGAAGAGCACTTCATAATACTTAAGAAAACAAAAGTCCATCAAGAAGATATAACCTTTGTAAACATATATGAACCTGACATAGGAGCACCCAAAATATAAGAAAAATCTTGGAGGCCTTCAAGAAATATATATTGACAGAAGCACACTCATAGTAGGAAATTTTAACACCCCATTGTCAACAATGGACAGATCTTTCAAGCAAAGAAAGAGCAAGGATATTTTAACATTGAACAACTCTCTAAATCAAAATACTTAATTGATATATAAATAAATTTTCACCCCAAAGAAACAAAATATACATTCTTTTCAAGTGTACATAAAATTTTTTCAAAGATATACCACATGGTAGTACACAAAAGAAGCCTCAACAAATTCAAGAAAATGGAAATTATACCAAGCATCTTCTCAGATCACAATGGCTTGAAACTAAAAACCATCTCAAGGAAAAAACTCGTAAACATTTAAAATTCATGGAGACTGAATAATATGCTATTAAACAATGAATTGGTTAACAATGAGACAAGGAAGAAATAAAAAAAGTTTCTGGAAACAAATGAAAATGAACACACAACAGCTCAAAACCTATGGGACACAATGAAGGCAGTCCTGAGAGGAAAGTTCATAGCAATGCAGGTCTACCTAAAAAAATATAGAAAAATCTCAAATAAACAACCTAACCATACAGCTACAAGAACTAGAGGAACAACAGCTAGCAAAGTCCAAAGCAAGTAGAAAGAAGGAAATAATCAAGATCAGAGCAGAATTAAATGAAATAGAGACTAGAAGATAATTCAAAGGATTAATAAAACCAGGATCTGGTTCTTTGAGAAGATAAACAAAATCGATAAGCCTTTAATTAGACTCATCAAGAAAGAGAAAAAGTGGACCCAAATAAACAGAATTAGAAATTAAAGAGGAGGAATCACAACTGATACCACAGAAATACAAAGGATTGTAAGAAATTACTATGAACAACTATATGCCAAGAAATTTAACAACCTGGGTAAAATGGACAAATTTCTGGAACCATATAATATTCCAAAACTGAATCAAGAATAATTGAAAAGCCTGAATAAACCAGTAACAACTAGTGAAATTGAAACAGTAATCAAAAACTCGTGGTACACAAAAGCCCTGACCAGATGGCTTCACAGGTGAATTTTCCCAAACATTTAGGGAAGAGCTAACTCCTATTCTCATACTGTTCCAAAGAAGACATACAGGAGGCCCATAGACATTTGAAAAGGTGATCAACATCACTAGCCATCAGAGAGATGCAAATTAAAACCACAATGAGATGCCACCTCACACAGGTCAGACTGGCCATCATTAACAAATCAACAAACAAGTGCTGGTGAGGATGTGGAGAAAAGGGTATCCCAGTGCACTGTTGGTGGGAATACAGACTGTGGAAAACAGTATGGAATTTCCTCAAAAAACTAAAAATGGACTTCCAGCAAGATGGAGGCATAGACTGACACTCTCTGTCTCCCTCTACAACTAAGAAGGATTACAACTACTGCAAAACTAAAAATAATAATAAGTTCCTGAAAATAAAGCTACATGGAAGTCCAGCATATGAAGTCTTAAACACGTGGTTCTTGTCCGGATAAGTAGGAAGTGTGAACCCTCGGCTGAGAAAGATCAAACTGTGCTGCAGGCAGCAGCCACAGCAGCAAACAGTGGGACCTGGTAAGCAGACACCCGTATTTGAGAAGAGGAAAGAAGTGCCTGGGAGCCGGCCCCAGCTGCAGACCAGATCCATTGGCTCGCAACTCCAACGCTGGGGAGGGCAGACCCCATTGGGAGGCGGCCCTGTTCCTCAGCAGAGAGTAACAGCAGGCATCCATCTTGGACCCTGCCCACACGCAAAGCGCCACAGCGTGGTGAGAAAGGTTGCCAGGTTGTGACGAGCACATGGGGCTCCACCCAATATAGCATAGGAGGTGTGACAGCACCCTGCCCAAGAAGGAAAGATAAACAAAATGGTCAGAATGGCAAAATTAATGATTGAAATACCAATCACACAGCTAATGAAAAAACAAGCAAAAGCCTTGACCAATGAACAAATAGCAAATCTTTCTGAGGCTCAGTTCAGAGCTATAGTTACCAGACAGCTTACAGACCTAACAGCAGGGCTGAACCAAGACAGGGAAGGAATGAAGACTAGTCCTGCTGAAATGAACAAAAATGCATACAAGACAAGTGGTGAGGAAGGGAAAGCCATGGATCAAATTAACAAATCAAAACGTAGGGAGGGATCAAACAGTCAACCAGTGCAGAAAGAGGAAACAAAAAGTGAGAAATATGATGAGAGGCTCAGAAACCTCTGGGACAGCTATAAGTGATCAAACATTTGAATTATCGAATTGCCAGAGGGTGAAGAAGAAAACTAGAAATTGAAAAATTATGTGAAAAAATAATGAAGCAGAACTTCCCTAACTTGGGGAAGGAAATAGACTTACAGGTTCAGGAAGCACAGAGAGTTCTGGATAGGCTGGACCCAGGGAGGACCACACCAAGACACATTATCATCAAAAGGTCAAAAATTAAATATAAAGAGAGAATCTTAAAAGCAGCAAGAGAGAAGAGAAGAATTGTGTACAAAGGGGTCCCAATTAGGCTATCAGCAGATTTATCAAAGGAGACTTTACAGGCAAGAATGGACTGGCAAGAAATATTCAAAGTAATGAAAATCAAAAACCTACAACCACAATTACTCTATCCAGTGAAGCTGTTATTCGGAATAGAAGGGCAGAGAAAGTGTTTCCAGGACAAAGTAAAAATGAAGGAGTTCATTAGATCTAAACCACTGTTATATGAGATGTTAAAGGGACTTGTTTAGGAAAAGGAAGATCAAAACTATGAACATTAAAATGAAAATTGTATCATAACTACCAACAGCTGAAGCTAGGGAATCAAAACAAAGGCAAACTAAGTAGGCAATGAGGGGGGGAAAAGAATTATAGGTATGGGGAACATATTGGGGGGAAGTCAGCAGGGAGGGGGAAGGGGGACAAGGGAGGGAGATGATGCAGGAATTAAGAAGCATAGGAGGGAATGGGGTAGACAAGAAGATGTTGAGAAGAACTATATGCACAACCAAAGGGCATGGACTAAGGGGGGAGGGACAACTGGAGAGAGGGGGGAGAAGGAGGAAAGAAATTGGGACAATCGTAACAGCATAATCAACAATAAAAAATAAATAAAACTAAAAATGGAACTGCCTTTTTATCCTGAGATTCCATTTCTGTGATGGTACCCATAGAATCCTAAAACACCATTTCTACAGAACCTATGCACCTTAATGCTCATAGCTTCATTATTTACAATAGCCAAGTGCTGGAAACAGCCAACATTAATAAAGGTATAAGAGATTAAGACTGTTATAAAAAAGGGAAAAAATATGAAATGACTAACTGAAAGAAAAGTGATTTTGTGAGGGTAGAAGGAAGAGCAATAATAAGAGTACAGTACAGAGACAAATTTACAATAGCCAAGTGCTGGAAACAGCCTAACTGCTCATCAGTAAAGGAGTGAATAAAAAAACTGTGGGACATTTACACAATGGAATACTACACAGCAGAAAGAAAGAAGGAATTCCTACCCTTCATGACAACATGGATGAAACTGGAGAGTATTATGCTAAGTGAAATAAGCCAGGCTGTGAAAGACAAATACCATATGATCTCACCTATAACCTAATGAACCTAATGAACAAAACAAACAAATGAGCAAAATAGAACCAGAGCATGGAAATAAGAAACAAACTGATAGAGACCAACGGGGAGAGGTGAGGAGGATAATAGGGGAAAGAAAGGGACGAGTTTAGCCAAGGAACAAATTTAAAGGACCCAGGGGCATGGACAACAGGGTGGGGATTGACTGTGGGAGCAGGGGGTGGGAAGGGAAGGTGAGAGCAATGGGGGAAAAATTGGGACAACTGTAACTGAACAACAATAATTTTTTTTTAATGAAAGAAAAAATAAACTTGCTTAGCACTACAAGACTTCAAATTCATAAATAGAGTCTTTTGACTTTAGAGTAATTAGTAACATGACCCAGAGATGGGAATATGTTTAACAATTCTTTTCTCAGAATCCATGCTGTAGATTCACCTGTCAGACTGAACGGCTGTGTTTCACTGACCCAAGTCCTGATTCCACTGCAGAGCATTCACTGATGCAAGTCCAAAATCTGACTCTGGAACGTTCTCATGTCATGAGCTCAGTCCAGCAAATGTCCCACCACTTTCCTGGGGTCAAATACAAGTCAGCCTTCAGGGAGGTGGAGGTCAAGTGACATCACAGTCACATGCAAATCAGGCTGGGTAAAATATCAGTCACCCATGTGAGGCAGACTACAGGTCCTGCAGTCTCTTGGTAATATGGTTTTACCAAGGTCAGCCTGTCTCTTTCTTAAGAGAGTTCTGGAATGGACCAGGATGCATTTGGTGGACCCCAATAATACAGCAGCTGGTCAACCAACCAACATTTTTAATCCATAAAATTCAAGGGTAATATGAATTTTTTTTTCTTTAAATCAAAGTTAACATAAACTTTGTTCTGGAGTCAGATAGACTTGGATCACTTGCTACTTTATAGGTTGGGTTTAGATAGAGAAAAAGGGTAGTGTGTTTTTGTTTTTCTTACCTGAGATAAGTAATTTTATTTCTTCCTTTCCTTAATGAACTGTGAAGTACTGTTAGGTAAAATTATACACATTGCATCTTGTTAATAACTTGGCTGGGAAAACCTATTTTCAATACTCTTAATGGACAAGTAATATTTGATTAGTGTAAAAACTGAGTCAACCGCCTCCACCATAGTTGTGGGTTTCTGCACAGGTGATTGATTCTCCCACAGCAATGACTATGCCAGGCTCCCGCTGCCCTCCCTGTCTTTGGTATGAAGTTTGTTACTTCCAGAATCACAAGGATGACAGGCTGTTTATGAGGTGTTTCTGTGCTGTGTGTATGGAAATGTGCTACAGAAAGGGGCAATTTGTGCACAGCCTACTTTAATGTTTCATTTTTGTGTTCGAGAGCTACCCAAGTGCCATCCATCTCCCACCACCCAACCTGTTTCTCTTACTCAGGCTGGATGTGTTATTTGACCTAATTCTCAACATTTAAAAACAGGGATTATTTTATTCCCTGTCACTAATTGACTTAACCTGTTACTAGTTTTTATAACTAATAAAATCTATTAGCAGACTCTCTGCTCCTTTTAGTACCAGAAATGGGTTAGCTTATCTTTTTTCCTTCTTCTCTTAGAGTTTTCACATCTTTTGCTCTATGCTTGTTTAGCCCATGCTGTGCATTACCATCAAGTCTTCCCTAATTATTCAGGCTATGAAGATTTTATACCTGGACAATAGAATTCACTCCCACTTCAAAGAGTTATGAAGAAAGAGATGTTACCATTCATTGGAAACAAAAGGACAGTGGACTTTAAAAGGAAACTTCCACCAGTTTCTAAAGCTGCAAATTTTAACTTGGCCTTAAGATGCCATTGCTTTGATACCACATTTAGATATTACACATAATTTGACCCAAGGGCTTGGCCCACAAAGCTCTCTCTTGTCCCCATGGTTCACACTGAACCTTATGAGGAAGTGTGCCTTTTACCTCAGCTACGGTGACATCCACAGTAATCATGGTTCCATGTGGATCAGGAGGGGAAACCAAGAAGAACTGGTCAACAAAAGAATGGAGAAAGGAAAACAAATTCAAGGGCCATAAGGATGGGCCCCCAGTGGCCTTATTATGCGAACAGACTGCAGATAACTCCATCTTTCTACCAAGTGCTTCATAAATTCTGTCATCTTGTTAGGATTGTCAGCAGCACTGACCTCACTTCCTCCATTAAGGAGCTCACCCTATTATAAGGGGAGATTCTTTCCATACACACAGCAAAGAAACACCTCATAAACAGCCTGTCAGCCTTGTGATTCTGGAAGTAACAAACTCCATACCAAAGAAAGGGAGGGCAGTGACTGGAGACCAGCCCGCCAGCTGGAGCCTGGCATAGTCAAGGCTGGGGAGGCAAGCACTGGACTAGGTCTGGGAAGGAAGCAGCTAAAAACAAAGTGTAATTTATCTCTATTTATTAAGGAAGGTGTCAGTGACAGATTGGTGGAATTTCATGTAACAACCAAGATTTTTCTTTAATTTGCCTGTATGCTTTCTCTCTTCACAGTGAGACAAGAAACAAAGGTACATAATTCAAGTTTGGATATGGGCTACAGAAAGGGGAAATTTGTGCACAGCCTACTTTGATGTTTCATTTTTGTGTTTGAGAGCTACCCAAGTGCCATCCATCTCCCACCACCCAACCTGGTTCTCTTATTCAGGCTGGATGTGGGAAACAGCTTTGAGTCTCCAGTGATCCTGAATGGATTACATGGTTGAAGATTTCATTCCACTTCTTTGAGACTGAGTTTGTGCTGAAGTCTCCAGGGCAGTCATGAAAAAGAATCTCTATTCTATAAAGGCAAGAAGAGGTCCCCACGGCCAGCTTTTGTACTGGGCGAGCTCCATAAAGTTGCTTTCACTGATAAACCTGAGTTTGAGTGTCTTGAGACAAACTGCGCCAAATTATATATAAAAACAAAGCACCTGGAATGCCAGAGGACCTTATCTTTCATTCCTAAGGTGTCTGCTCTCCCTTCCAGGGAGAGCCTCTTCACTCCTGCTGATTTATTCCCCCTCAGTGGACACAGGGAGGACAGAGCACAGACCGGTTAGTGCTTGCATTGGTGCCTTTAACACATAATAAAGACAGCTTGGTGGCCTGGACTCAATGCCCTTTCTTTCCTGTAATGATGGCACTGAAACCCTTGACAGCACACACCATAATCAGAGCCTGTGGACGGGGAATGGATCTATCAAAATTCATGTGATGTCTTTGGTGTGGGGGGAGCCAAGGTGGGCTGGGCTAGAAGACAGGCTTAGATCTCATCCCAACTCTCCCGGTTTTGCATCTAGACCAGGTGTATGGGGTCATCAGTTATTTCCACTTTCTATTTTAGTCAGTCACATAAAAAATATCCCTGAGAATTCTGAATTGCATGTATAAACCATTTATGGCTGTTGGTCTTGTTGCTCTCTCCTCTCTGTTTTTCCCCCCTCTCTGAATATTCCATATTTCCTCCTCTCTGTTATATACAACACAAACATTTATCTTCTTGGACCATGTATTAAAAAAAAGGTAAAAGGGAATAATAAAAATTCAGAGTCAAATATGAGTGGCAGAGCTATAATTCTTTATGAAGTATCAGGTAAGATTGATTGTCAAGGGTCAAAAGGCTAGGTCAAACTCCTCTCATTTGTCAGCTGAATGTCATTTTTGTTTTCCCTGTCACCAGATAGCTTTAAAAAAATTGCAACTCCTTCCTCATTATCTGGGACTTGGCTCCTTTTCTGCCATCCAGTATTAATGAAACCATGCTTCAAGCCTGGACCTAATCTTCCGAGGTTCTTCACATGCTGCCTCCCTTTCTTAAGCACTACAGAGAAAGAACCATTTCAAAGGCCATTTTCTCCCACAGACACATTGGAAAACTGCCACTAGAGTGAGAATGATTTGAAAACACACACAAGGAATAAATGTTTAAATGAACAAAAATGTAATTAAATCATAGCAAGTGTAAAGCTTGTGATCCAACATAATTGATGGTTGTGATATTTTTGCATCTCATAAAGAGGAAAATAAAATGAGGTATAAAATATGGAAGCCATCAAAAATTATGTGTCATACACAAAGAAAAGAAATTATCACCTTATAATTAGAGCTGTTCATGACAACATAATGTAAAACCTAAAACAATGAATGTATTTTGCTAGGAGGTTAACATGACATCCCATCTACAGCAGGTCAAATGTAGATTAACACTATCAAATAATTTCACCTCCAAAAGACTCACTTCATTAGCTCATATTTAACTTCCCTAAAATGAAAGAGAATGATGATTAATTAGGTGGGAATTAATTTCTGGATTTTTAAGCATAGGTCTGCCAAATGTTATTAGATTATAGAGGTAACTCATATATATCCACAAATTTACATCTACAACTGGATAGCAACCTATAGCAATGATGATGAGTTCCTTATTTTGTATTTCTATGTTGTTCTGATTGCTGTCCTCTTTGTCTCTAAATATTGTTAGTACAGAAACTTGGAGAAAAGTGGATTAATAAATCTAGGTTAGGCTTTTCTTTATAGTAGTGACATTATTTGGACCACTTGTCTAATCTTTTCTACAAGTATTTGTAATTTTCATCAGCCCAGGTCATTTTTATTGGTCGACAACTCTATAGTGTAGCTAAAGTCTTATATGGGCTATCAAATTTTCTTTGCTCCTTTCATGATCACAGGCCTGCTGTCCCTAAGGGATGGCAGTCACCCCAAAAAGTCCTGTTGAGTATCTCAGGAGGCTGGAAAGAGAGGGCTGGATCTGTGTAAGATGAACACTTGATCTCTGTCTTAGGGAGAAAAAATAATGATAAAAATAAACAAAACCTTCAATGAAATTTTAGGCTAATTTCAATCTACTAAGAAATGATAAATAACTTTGAATATAGAACCTATTGATTTTCTAGCACAATATGCTTGGTCCTTGAAAAATGGCATGTGCAAAGTCCTTCATCAGGTTCAGTTTGAAGAAGCCATACAAAAGAAATAAGACTATATTCTTAGAAGTGGGATTCCTGGGTCAAAGGCACTTCCATTTTTAATTTTTTGAGGAAATTTCATAGTTTTCCATGTTGGCTATACCAATCTGCATATATCTGTAGTAGTGTCAACAACAAAAATAAAGGAAAAAGGAAAAGAAAAGAAAGAAGACATAGCCATGTTTATAATCTGGAATGTAAGAGCAAATATGTCAGAGAAAAAATCAGTATGAGAGTGACTTGGTGGAGAGACTTGCCCAGGCAGCCTTAAGTTTTAAACCCTGCTCCAAGGAGGTGCTCAAGGTGAAAGCTGACTATCTGCAGCAACAAGAATCCTGAAAGTGAGATCTGTATTCTGAAAGGGGATGGGTGTGGATGGGAAGCTCTGGGGGTGAGAGTTGTGAAGAGCAAATCAGGCAGTTCTCCAATGAGGAGACAGACTAACATGAAAGCAGAAGCTGACAACCCAAAATATAAAATGAATTTTTTTAAAAACTTGAAATTTATGTACATTAAAAAGAAATTAAAAATAAATTTGTTAAAATGTTATGTTACAAAAGTTTTACAACTTCAAGTGTTTCATTTGATAATTTGTAATAAAAGAGAATGACTTTACATTTTATTATGACACTTGTGCTTATTCTTTTTAAGTGACACTGGGGCTCTTTGATGGTCACCACAAAGACCCAAGTCCATGCTGTTAGACTAAGATGTCTTAACAGTAACAATGTTCACACTGCTGACAGCAAAAATGAGTAGCACAGTCCAGATATGACATAATAAGCCCCCAAGGATTGTCCAAAACTACAAATAATAATGAGAATGTAGCATCTCTAACTGTAAATGACCTATATTTTATCTTGTGAGGCTATGGTATTTGTTCTAATGGACTATCAAAAGCAGGATCAACTGTTTCAAACCATAAATTCAGATTATTGGAGAAAACTGTTAAAACTAATTATTTACATTTTTAAAAAAAGACCATTTTAATGCTATCAAATGATCAACAGCCACATTAGAATTGCAAAAGCCAGAAACCAGATCACTGGTAGACATACCAGTAAAAAAAGGTGATAGCTAATACTTTCCACAACTGAAATAAAAATGTTAAAAGACCTTAACTGTTTTTAATGTGGGTATTAATGGGAAAAAAGTCCTACTTTTCCATTAGAAAAACAAACAAACAAAAAAGCTCTACAAATATAAGGCCAGGAAAATTTGGCTTAATAGCAATGCATATGAAACAAACAAAAGATTTTAGCTGATTATATTCCAACAATTTGACATAGCTATGAAATGGTCATGTGATGGTGGGTAGTTTAATAGCTGGAATGAAATCCAAACCAAAGATATACCAACCCTTCTGAGCTTTGCTGTCTAGTTTCCAGTATGGGGGCTGGGTGGTCTTACATAAGTGTGGCCTATGTAGGGTAATGCTGGGGTGGAAGAAAATACCTATGGCCAGGCAGAATGAACACTAGTGCCTACCAAGGCAGCTGGAAGCAGGTTCCAAAGTGAAAGAGATTATGGGGGAATGATGAACAGGAAATGGGAGCCTGGGTGCTGTCTTAACTTATTTTAAGATGTTCTTTAAAAAGTGCTTATAGTTAGATAGTGCAGTTCTAATTTAGGACAAGGTCAGGAACAATATTTGGAAGCTGAAGGAAGGTGGGGTTTGAGCCCAAAATAAAGATAAAGGCTTAATAATTTGATTATGAAAATGGAATGTGCTATATTGAGAAGCACTAAGCACCTACTGCTGGGTATCTATAGACAGAGACCGTGTGATCACCTGCATGGAAGAATAGCTGAATAAGATGGAGGCTTGGACTAGATGTCCTCTACAGCTGTATAACTATTAATTTAGCACCCAATTGATAAATAAATTTGAAAGCATTGATTGAGCATCTTTCATGTGAAGTATCTGGTGTTATCAACATCCACATGGAATGCAGATTTGACTGCTTCTTAATCATGCAGTCTCTATTGTGGGTAATTGGAGAAGGGTATGAAAACTTGCCCCTTTGTTCATTGTGATAATTGCAAGCATTGTAGGACAGATGGCTCACTATCCATGCTTCAATGATGGGCTGCAAAAGAATGAACTTGGTGGCTGTACATCTAAAAAATCTTTTGATTTTCCCCTTCGTTATGATTTTCATGATGAGAAAGCTGGTATGTTGTGAAGAAGTAAGGAACCAAAATTTGCTGAGTGACTTTACATGTCAGTCACTATGCTAGAAGTTCTATATGCATTGTATTTGTTAATTCTTCTCAGCCTAATGAGATAGGCATTATCTGTTACAGGTGAAGACAAAGAAGCTCATAGAGGTGAGGTGATTTACCCAGTGTCACAGTTGATAAGTGGTTGAGCTAAACTTTTAATTCAGGTCTATCTCAATGCAAAGATCATGGTCTTGACAATACATCTTATTGCCTTAAGGATAGATAATCTACTGAATTGTTAACATTATCTCTCACAATATAAAGCTTTGGTTATAATTAAAAGAGATTAAGTAATTTAAAAACAACTTTAAAATAATTCAAAAACTGGGTCTTTACTTATTAATGTTTAAAACTATATCTGCTCTTTGATTTTATTTAATTAAATTATAGTAATTGCTATGAGGCAAGCTCCCTCCCATCTACCCTCTGCATGCATTTGATGTCAGAATTTCCCAATCGGCAACCCCCCTACTAATAGGTTTCATACAAGTTCAGTTAATAAACACTGATGCTAGAAATTTCCAGTGAGTTCCTGCTGGGTGCAGAGCCCTGGGCTGGGTGCCCTGAGGAATGGAGAAGTTCACTGCTGTGTGCACCCTCTAGGCCAGCACCTCTCAATTCACATACCCAGAAGTCAACTGGAGATCTTGAGAAAGTGCAAATTCTTACCCAGTAGATCTGGGCTGGGGTCTGAGATTGCCCATTTTTAACTGGTTCCCAGGTGATATTGGAGTATCCAGTCTCTTGAGAACCAAAGAATGATCTCAGGCAGGTAGAATTAGATTATTATATGATTGATGCAATATTTTCCCTCTGTGTATCTCCTGGAATCTGAATGGGAACGGGATGACCAAAACATATTTAAGAGGGAATAGGCCCTAAGTAAAAGAGAAGATTAAAAAACAGCACATAGAATACATTTACATAGTACTTTAAATACATTAACATACTTAATCTTCAAAATGATTTAGTGAGGTAGGTAGATTATAACTTTCCCCGTATTTTTGTGAGGACACTGAGGCACATAGAGGATACCTAACACAGCCAGCAGCAATTACAAATTTGGAGTTCTGCTTCAACTTGTTGTGCTTTAGAAAAGTTATAATGTATTGAGAGGAGAATCTTGAGAAGAGGGTCCAGGATGTTGAGGAGGTGTAAAACCTTATCCCATGTACAATCCTCTAGGAAATGAGGGTGCTTAGCTGGGATTTATAACTTATCTTTCTTACAATTTTCTTGAGATACTTGGAGAGCTGTATATGGAAGGGAAAGTAGATTTATGTTCATTTGCATAACTGTTTGCAAACATTGCTCATTGGGTTATTCATTGGGTTATTAATTTTGAGAACTGCTCTGTAAATAATGTGATACTGCGCTAAGGAGAATGTCTGTGCCCACTCCTCACAGAGATTCACAGCCTTTTTTATTCAGTGCTCCCCTAGTCTTGCAGGCAAGCAGACCCTTACATCTTTTAACTTAGGATTCTAATTCTTTTTTTTTCTTTTTTTGTGTGGTTGCCTCTCACTCACGCCTCCAACTGGGGATCTGACGTGCAACCTATTCATGTGCCCTGACTGGGAATCGAACCAGCGACACTTGGCTCGCAGGCCGACACTCAATCCACTGAGCTACAGCAACCAGGACCAGGATTCTAATTCTTATTTGACCCCAAGACATCACTTCTCCTTACAAAAAATAATGCTTCTTAACATTCCATGAAACTAATTAGTATCCTCAAGACACACTTTGGAAAATGCTGATGTCAACAGATGAGTTATGACCAATGAGTGAAAGTTTCAGGGAAGCCAATTTCAGAGTAATAAAGAGGAAAACTTTCTAACAATATAATTTGTTCAAAGTAATAAACTCTCATTATTAGGAATGTTCAAGGAGAGGCCAGAAGACTTGCTTTGAGAGCAAGTTGAGCACACCTGAAAATACATGCCATTTTAAGGGACATGTGGGTGGTGTTATAATACTATCTGTGTTGTGAGTGGTCTTGTTGATTTGTCCTATAATTTAACAGTAAGACTAAAACATGTTATGGTATTAAAACAAACACATTAAGAAACAACTTTATAAACAGACTGTAAATAATAAATTTAATTTATATTTCTTGTTGAGTCAGGATGTTTTCCACTTAAAAACCATATGTGCCCCAGCCATCTTGTTACAGAAATATTTTTGTAATCCTTGGTCAATGTAACAGCTCTTTGAGTTTATATGATGTGGCACAGAGACACATCTCATAGGTAAGCAGGATAGATCCACACCCATACAAACCATGCTTTCTTTTTTATTATTATAATGTATTGGTTTGGGGTATACAGCTTAGACAATCATAAAATTTACATAGTGTTCCCCTTGATATTTACAGTATCCCAAATGAAATCATACATAGTCCTCACACTATTATTGTCTATTTTTCCTATATGTTGCTCCCCTGTGACTATTTGTAGCTACCTATTAGGGCTTCTTAGTCCCTTCACCTGTTTCTCCTAGTCCCCCAAACCTTCTCCATTCTGGCAACCAACAGTTCTCTCTCTTTTTCTATGAATCTATTTCAATTTTGTTCATTTATTTTGTTCTTTAGATTTCACATATAAAAGTGAAATCATATGGTATCTTTCTTCCTTTGGCTGATTTACTTCACTAAGCATGATACTCTCTAGGTCCGTCCATCCTGTTGCAAATGGTAGGATTTCACTCTTTTTTATAGCTGGGTAATATTCCATTGTATACATACGAGGTCTGGCCAGAAGGTTTCCATCAATGTCATATGAAAAATAAAGATGTTTATTGAAGAAGATACAAGATATAAGAAGTATTGTACATAAGACAATGACACCTCAGTCCTCTTCAAAGTAAGCACCTTGGGATCGCACACAATTCTCCAAATTACCATCTGGCCCATTGTATTTTTCTGAATCTCATGATGGTCTGAAATCTCTTCCCTTTCAAAGGTGACTTTCATTTTGGGAAAAGCCAGAAGTCACAGGGCATCAAATCTGGGCTATAGCAGGGCTGATTCACCTGGATGATTTGATGTTTCATCAAAAATTCTGCACAAGATATGGTGCAGTAGTGGGTGCCTTGTCATGATGAAGCTGCCAATCACCAGTAGCTCATAGCTGTGGTCTTCTGAATCATCTGAATAGTTTCTGTGGAGGAATACTCAAACCTAATGCAACATTTGGTGCAGATTTGTTGCTCTACTCACTCAGTCATTTTGAATGTGATGGCCACATAGTACACATGTTCACTCAATGATGTCTACCATCCCCACTGACTAGTACAGTGAAATTGTCATTGTTCATCCATGCACATTCCAGTCCACTTTCTTTGGCTGCCAGGTTACATCCATGTGCAAATCATTCTTGTTATATTAACAATGGCTGGACTTTTTCCAGACATACCTCATAAACTATAGTTTTATACCCATTTGTATGTTGATGGGCACTTGGGTATTGTAAATAATGCTGCAGTGAACATAGTGGTGCATATATTCTTTCAAATTAGTGTTTTGGGTTTCTTCAGATAAATCTCCAGAAATGGGATCACTGGATCCTAAAGGCAGGTCCATTTTTAATCTTTCAAGGAAATTCCATACTGTTTTTCAAACTGGCTGTACCAATCAGCATTCCAACCAACAGAGCACTAGGGTTCCCTTTTCTCCACATCCTTGCCAGCAATTTTTATTTGCAGATTTATTGATGATAGCCATTCTGACAAGTGTGAGGTGATATCTCATTGTTGTTTTTAATTTGCATTTCTCTGATGATTTGTGACATTGAGCATCTTTTCATATGTCTATTGTCCATCTGTATGTTCTCTTTGGACATTCAAATTCCCTGCCTATTTTTTTAAAAATTAGATTGTTTGGGTTTTTTTGGTTGTTGTTGTTTGTTTGTTTTTGGTGTTGAGTAGTATGAGTTCTTTATAAATTTAGGATATTAACCCCTTACTAGAGGTATTATTGGTGCATATGTTCTCCCATTTAGTCAGTTGTCTCTTTGTTTTTTTGATGGTTTCCTTTGCTGTGCAAAAACCATTTAGTTTAATGTAATCTCATTTGTTTATTTTTTTCTTTTGTTTTCTTTTGCCTTAAGAGTTATATCAGGAAAAAAATCACTATGTGAGATGTCTGAAATCATACTGTCTATGTTTTCTTCTAGGATGTTTATGGTATCAGATCTTGCATTTAAGTCTTTATTCCATGTTGAATTTACTCTTGTGTAAGGTGTAAGGAAATGGTCTAGTTTCATTTTTTTGTGCACATCTGTCCAGCTTTCCCAGCTCCATTTATTGAATAGATTGTACTTATCCCATTGCATGTTCTTGCCTCCTTTGTCAACTATTAATTGACCAAAGGCTGTGGGTTTAATTATGAGCTCTGTATTCTGTTCCATTGATATATATGCCTGTTTTCATGACAGGACCATGTTATTTTGATTACTATGGCCTTGTAGTATAGTTTGACATTAAGCAGTGTGACACCTCCAACTTTGTTCTTCTTTCTCAATACTGCTAAGGCTAGTCAGAGTTTCTTATTGTTATGTATAAATTTTTTGGTATTTTAACAAGTATTGCATTCAATCTATAGATTACTTTGGGTGGTATGGACATTTTAATGATGTTTGTTCTTCTTATCCATGAACATGGTATATGCTTCCATTTATTTGTATTTTCTTTGATATCGTTCTTTAGTGCCTTATAGTTTTATGAGTATAAGTGTTTTACCTCCTTGGTTAAATTTGTATTCCTAGGTATTTTATTTTATTTTACTTTACTTTTTTGTTTTAATTGTAAATGGATTCATTTTCTTAGTTTCTCTTTCTGATATTTCATTACTGGTATATAAAAATGCAACCAATTTATGAATATTAATTTTATGTCCTGTTACTGTACTGAATTCATTTATAATTTCTAGTAGTGTTTTGGTGGAGTCCTTGGGGTTGTCTCAGTATGTGTCATGTCATCTGCAAATAATGAGAGCTTAACTTCTTCCTTCACAATTTGAGTGCTTTTTATTTCTTCCTCTTGTTTAATAGCTATACCTAGGCCCTCCAGTACTATGTTGAATAAGAGTGATAAAAGTTTACATCCTTGTCTTGTTACTGATCTTAAGGGAAATCCTTTTAGTTTTTTTCCCATTGAGTAACAAGCCATGCTTTCAAAATCTTAACTTTGCGAACAACTTTCTCAATCCTTTCTGTGGGCTAAAGTTCCTTTATTTAAGAGAAATACTGTATTAAGTTAACAGTACAGAGGAGGTTTCATGTACAAATTGTGGTGGAATAAGACTCATTGACTTTTATTCATTCATTGACTTACTAATTCACTCCATCAATAAATACTTACTGAGAGTCAATAAGTGTCACTTACCAGGAATATAGAGACACATACTTCCTCAAGTCAGGGATAAATGGTTTCAGGTTTACATATGAGGATGGGAAGGAGGGTTCTGGGTTGGGAACTGGGTCAGAGAAGCTGCACAGAGGGGAAACCATGGAGTCCTGGGATGGTATTGAGAATCTTCCATTCTCCAGTAGGAGCCAAGGGAAGTCCTTTTAGGGCACGTTGTGTAATTTCAGATCTTTTCCTCTGTGGCTCACTGGAATACATATTTTTTTCAAAATCTAACTCATGTGATTAAAAATGGTTTTAGTTCTTTAACAATCTTAGTTTTGCAAAATGTCAGGATCCATACATTTAAGATGCAAGTTTTAGAAACACTCTAAAGCAATTGGGTCCTACATTTTCTTAAATAAGCTGGTAATACTACCTATATTTACAAGTAGAAATTCCTGAACCTTTGTTACTGGCTATGAAAACAAACCTCATTTTTAAACATCTTTTTGCTAGTTGGTCAGTGGTACAAAAACTATGGGTGACTAATATACCCAGTACAGTAGATATAGTGTCATACATCCCAGGTTTCTGAAGAAGTCTTAAAACATATATTGTCCCTTTGTTCATCTATGCATTATACACATAGCCAACCACAGCATCTGGAATGAAAGGATACATTACAGGAAACTGAAGATGAGTTACAGTCTTGCAGAGGGGAAAATCAACCAAATTCAGCTGAGACAAATTAGAAAGAATTGTTCATTTGGCATCTGAAGACTTGGGAGTGAAATGTAGGCTTTGCCACACCCTATATGACCAAGGCAACAGCTATAAGATGGAAGGTTATCCCCTGTGGATTCTGTAGGCTCCAGGGCTAGGTGGAGATGATCGTGGATGATCTTGGCACAGAGCCTTCAGCCTTCACTTTGAGTGGACCCCACAGGTCTAGCCAAGAAGCAATGGTTGCAAAGAACACCCTTGACTGAGGACTCAGAACATCCAGGTATTGAGGGCAATATATACTCAAGGGTCTTATATGGTCAGAGGAGGAGGAGACAGCTCTGAATGGCTAATAACATATTCTTACCAACCTTGACTGAACTGAAGTTGGGAGGGGGGTTGCCATTTCTTATTCCTTGAGTGTCATGAAGAAACGCAAACCTGTTATGATTTTAATGTTGAGCACTTCCCAAACAGAAAGTATTTAAAAGCTAGCACAAAGAAAAAAAAGATATGTATTTTTCCAAAGACTATAGTGTCTTACTCCAACTCAGAAGGCAGTACCGCTATTTTAAAGAAAAAAGATCAAATTAAATCTTTAGTGCTACATTGTGCTGTTTTCTTGCATGTCAGTATACTTATGAACAATTTATAATTTGAACTCTTTTCCAGACAGCTACTCATATGTACCTTAAAGGAGTCATAATAACCTGTCAGGAGAAATTTTCTATAGCACATTCATTGGAGAAAATACAAGCAACCATGGCAGTCTTTTCATTTTCTACCAGATCCCTTTCTCTTGTGAACAGCCACTGTCACAGCCACAAAACTTGCAGAAAGTCCAGAGCTCACAAGGGTTTATTATATCCCCACCTTGCAAATTTGCTCCCCACTGTGAAGACTTTAGGCTACAAATATGCATTTATGTCTCCAGAATTGCATCAGTCCCTCCTGGGATGTGTTCATTGGAATCTAACAGATCTCCACCATACATATTCAGGATCTGTCTTAATCACATGCATACAGGGAAGTTTTATTTCACTACCAATTCTCTTCTACAAAGGACTTGCCTGGCTTCTCGATACTACAGGATCTTGATAATATGGATAAGGCTTGGATGGTGTAGGAAAAGGCCTCAGACTCTAAGGTAGAGAGATGGGATTTATATTCTAGTTTTGTCACTTACTATATGTGTGTTTAGGCAAGTCATTAAAAAAAAAACTAAGCTTTTGTACCCTCACAAACAATTGCAATAATAATGCAGGTCTCATATTTTGAGAGGGTGTAGGTGCTAAGTTTTTTTCATAAGTTAGAAAGGAAAATGGTTTGTGTCTTTTGGGTGAGCTATTCAGAACAGTGTTTCTTTGCCATGTTCAGTAAACAAAATTGTGGGTCTTGGGAATGAGTTCAAGTAAGCTTAAAATATCATTATTTGGGGACTTCTGGCCAAGATGGAGGCTTAGACAGACACGCTGCATCTCCCTCCACAACTAAGAAGGAACACAACTGCCTCAAAACTAGAGACAACAAGAAGGTCCAGAAAACTGAGCTGCATGGAAATCCAACAAACAAATATATAAAGAAGAAATACTCATCCAGACAGGTAGGAGGGGCGGATCCAGGGCAGAGAGGATGCGGTGTAGTGACAGCAGCAGTGCTGGCAGTGGCAGGCTGGCAGAAAGTGCAGTCACACATTTTAAAAGGTAGGGAGGGGCAACTAAGGAGCACTTCCAGCACCAGACCAGACTGCACAGTTCACAGTCCCAGCGCCAGGGAAAATCACGCCTCATTGCTTCTGACTGTGCAAACAAGTGGGGGTTGGGGTGGAGGCAGAAACTGCCAGTATCTCACCAGAGTCCACTTGTTTAAAGGGCCCTGATGGTTCTAGAACACCCGCAGACCCACCCACTCTGGGAACAATGGCCAGGGCAATGGCTAGAGAGGCACCAGTCCCACATAGCAGTGGGACAAGTGCCTGGAAAAGGAGCGAGTGCTGAGCAAGTCACATTTTCCCCTCTCAGACCCCTCCCCCACATACAGTGCCATAATTTGGTAAAACGGGTCACCATACTGATGAATACCTAAGGCTCTGCCCCTTACAATGTTACAGGTGTGACAGCTCTACCTAAGACACAGAGAAAAACAAACACAGGAGCCTGTCAAAATGAGGAGACAGATATGGCCCAAAAGGGGGAATGGATCAAGGTTCCAGTGGGAGAATTAAGCGATGAGGAGATAGTCAACCTAACATGTGAGGAGATAGCCAACATAACAGACATAGAGTCCAAAACACTGGTGATAAAGATGCTCACAGGTCTGACAGATATGCTTAAATATGGCAAATGCATAAGAGAAGAAGTGAAGGCTATGCTAAATGAAACGAATAAAAATCCACACAAAACCAATGGTTAAGGGAAGAAAACCAGGGTTCAAATCAATAATTTGTAATATAAGGAAGAGAAAAACAGTCAAGGACTACAGAATGAGAAAACAAGAATTTAAAAAAATGAGGAGAGGCTTAGAAACCTCTGGGACAACTTTAGATGTGCCAACATCTGAATCATAGGGGTGCCAGAAGGAGAAGAGGAAGAGCAAGAAATTGAAAGCATACGTGAGAAAATAATGAAGGAAAACTCCCCAAGTTTGGCAAAGGAAATAGACATATAAGTCTAGGAAGCACAGAGAGTCCCAAAGAAGCTAGACCCAAAGAGGACCACACTAAGACACATCATAATTAAAATGCCAAAGGTAAAAGATAAAGAGAGAATCATAAAAACAGCAAAACAAAAGCAGAGAGTTACCTAAAAAGGGGTGCCTATAAGACTATTAGCTGATTTCTCAAAAGAAATTGCAGGCAAGAGGGGGCTGGCAAGAAGTATTCCAGGTGATGAAAAGCAAGGACTTACAACCAAGATTACTCTATCCAGCAAAGCTATCATTTAGAATGGAAGGGCAGATTAAGTGCTTCCCGGACAAGGTAAAGCTAAAGAAGTTCATCATTACCAAGTCATTATTATATGAAATGTCAAAGGAACTTAAGAATAAAAAGCTCTAAATTATGAACATTAAAATGGTAACAAACTAACAACTATCAACAACTAAATCTGAAAAATATAAACAAAATCTAACCAAACCAGAATAGAAACAGAATCATGGGTATGGGGATCATTTGGAGGGTTATCAGCTGGGAGGGGGAAGGGAGAGAAATGGGGAAATGGTGTAGGGATTAAGAAGCATAATTGGTTGTTACAAAATAGACAGGAGGAAGTTAAGAATAATATAGAAAAAATGAAGTCAAAAAACTTATATGCATGATCCATGGACATGAACTAAGGGAGGTGGGATTGCTAGAGGGAAGGGGGAGTACTGGGCAGTGGGAAGCAAAGGGGAAAAATTGGGACTACTGTAACAACATAATCAATAAAATATACTTAAAAATATCATTATTTGCACTATAATCAAAAGATGAAAAAAATCCAAGTGTCCCTTAATGGACCAATGGGTAAACAACACATGACATATACATGTAATAAAATAGTAGTCAGTCTAAAAAGGAAGGAAATTCTTTATATCCTATAGCATGGATGAACCTTGGAGACATTAAAATAAGCTAAACACAAAAGGACAAAAACTGTATTTATATAAGGTACTTGAGTAGTCAAATTTATAGAAACAGAAAGTAGAATGGTGGTTGCCAGGGGCTGGAGAGAGGGAAAAATAGGAAGTTATTGTTTAGTGAGCACAGAGTTTCAGTTTGGGAAAGATAGAAAAGTTCTGGAGATGCAGAGTGGTGATGGTTAACCACCAGTGTAAATGTACTTAATACTGCTAAATTATACACTTAAAAATGGTTAAAATGGTATATTTTATGTTATGAACATGTTATTACAATTTTAAAAAGTTAAAAATAAAAAAGCCATGATTTGTAATTGAATCTGCTTTTATATGTCTTGCATTCTTTGTTTATTTTCCTGATATGTTCCTTTAGTAAATGCTAAAACTCTTAGATGATATATTTATCTTGCAAATTATCCTTTTGTGCCACCCTAAGAGAGTTTGCACCAGGATGCTCTGGATTCTAGCAAGATCATAAATGTCTGGAAATTCTCTGGTGTCTGCCAACTTGTGAGGATCACTGCTTTAGGGACCTAAAATGGTATTTGATGATCGCTTTGTAAGCAGAAGATACCTTTACTCATGAACTTTTCCCAGTGTTTCAGTGTGAGATTTTAGTAAAATCCCAAAGCAATCAGCATGTTAACTTATGTTCTCTTGGTTGCATTATCTTAGGCTCATTTATGTAGTTTTCTTCTTCCATTATGTTGTTCAATTATTTAGTGTGAGCTTTCAGCAAAAGAACCCACCTATCCCACTTTATATTTTACCTATGGAAAATATATTAAATACATAATTTCAGAGAGAGTAGTCATAATTATTTCCATTACCAACATGTAGCTGTAATTGCCTCTCCAGCAATTTGTAGCAGCAATTGAAAGAAGAGTAAGTTCCAGAGACATGGTCCATTTGAATCTTTATCTTTGGGCTTGTATTATTTCTCAGTGGCATAGTTTCAGACTCTGGGGTTCCTAGAGGTCAGCTGTGAACTCCTGGGGTAGGGGAGCAGCACCAATTGTCTTTTCTTTGTTGAACTCATACTTTTAGTTGACTCTACTGGGCCCTGGGGTTGTCCCTGAGAGTGGAGTGAGCAAGCCATCTGAATATACTCTGGGAAAGCATGGGCTTAGCACAGACCCAAACTTAGTATTTTTATTTCTTACAGGTTGAATTAAGTTCCCTCCAAAATATATATTGAGGTCCTAACCTCGAATATGACCTTACTCGGAAAGAATGTCTTCACAGAGGTAATCAAGTTAAAATGAAGTCATTAGAGGGTCTTCATCCATTATTACTGGCATCCTAATAAGAGGAGAAATATGGACACAGAAATGAACCTTGTGAAGATGGAGGATGGGTGTGATGCATCTATAAGCGAAGAATGCCAAATAATGCCAGCAAAACACCAAAAGCTAGGAAGAGGTGAGGAAGGCTTCCCTACAGTTGTCAGAAGGAGCAAGGCCCTGACAACACCTTAAATATGGATTCCTAACCTCTATAACTGTGAGGCAATAAAACCCTGTTGTTTTAAGGCACCCAGCTTGTGATACTTTATTTTGGCAGGTCTAGGAAGTCAATACATTATTTCATTTCATTTCCACTACTCTGTGGGAGAAATACTACTTTTTTCTCTTTGAGGAAACTGAGGCTCAGAAAGATAAGGACTGGAAAAAAAGTCATATGGGTGTCATAGGTAAGAGCTGCTTAGGGTGTCTGGGAAAGTGATTTTGGTTTGTAACATGGGCAGAGTTTACTCAGTGGAGAAGGGAGATTTTCAGGGTGATTTGAAGGAAGAGGATGCTGTATGAAGAGAAGTTCTAGTATATGTGCTGCTGAAGCAAACACAAGAACAGTTCTGCATGTCTAGAATATAGGAGGAGATGAGAGGAAATTGGAAAGGGCAGTTGGAGCCCAATTGTGAATGGCTATGTATGTCATGCCAGGAAGTTTGGAGAGACTAGAGCTATCAGGGAGAAGTTGGGAGGCCTAGCAGTTCCTAGCTCCAGTTAGAAACAATAAGGGCTGAAACTCAGTGTATGAGAGTAGGATTAGGAAGCAGGAAGTGAATTTGGATGCTATTTTAGAAAGTTTGTGAAGGTTCATGGGTTTGGAAATTGTTGGCAATGAGAGGGAAGGAAGTCTGAGTCTCGGTTCTCCAGCCTGAGGAAACTTAGATGGTGATGCCTTGACTGATAAAGGTAATAAATACACAGGATGAAATGCATGAAAATGCTTCTCAGCTGAGTCATGTGCTTGACTTAGTAATAGGCACTATCACATTATTCATACTCATATAGCCCTCTTGATACAATACTGGTGTGAAGAAAAGGCAGCCATGTAGGGCCCTTGAGTGAAAGGGTTTCCCTGTGGTGAACAAGCTAATGGTCATCAGTGATAAGAAAGAAGGTCCCTAAAACAGTAATGCAGATTCTGCTACATAAAACACAGTGTGATAAGTGCAGGATGAATCTCCAGACTGAGTCACCTGCTATCTAGTCACAGTCATGAGTAAGATCTAGAAACCAATGTGGAAATCCACTGACACCCTTTATTCACCGCATCCCCCTATACACGGTGAGTTGTATACATAGGAAAACATTCTCATTAGAGTGGGAGTTCAGCCATTCTCTACTAACTTCTTTTAATGAAGGTCAGAGGTAAAATATATTGGAACCTTGGCCTTGTGGACTCTGTCTGACCTCTGTGGAGAATGAACAAAACAGGGTGAGCAAACTTCCCTCAGCCCCAATACTACATGGAAGGTGTCTGTAAACAAGGTCAATGCCATTGGCTTGTACTCCCTGGATGTAGGTGAATGGAGCTGACTTGCAGTGCCCAGCAGCATTCCAAGGAGGAAGTGTCCAGAGGTTCTATTTGTTGCCAAATTAATTGCTTACCCCCCCCCGAATACACTGTGAAAAGATCCCACCCACCTAGTTAACAACCACACCCATCTCCTCACACAAATGTATATTTATTTATTTTTGGTGGGAACACTTAAGTTCCCCTTTCATAGCAAATTTCAAATATATAATACAATATTATCAATTTTAATCACCATGCTTCACATTAGATCCTCAGGCCATATTCATCTCAACAAGCCTTCTATAAACTGGAATCTACTTTAACTCTTCTCAGGCAGCAAAAATGATACATTGAGAAAGTAGTTGGCAAGTTGCCATTTACTGAGCTAAAGGATGGAGAGAATTAGTACTCTTCCTCTTATGCCACTCCCTTTTTTTCTTTTTAAGTAAAATCTGGACTTTGAGTTTCATTAGATTTTGTAACAATGTCCTCTTCCCGGTTCAGAATCCACCCTGGGTACCATGTTACATGTTTCCCCAGTCTCCTCTAGTATATGACAGTTTCTTAGTCTTTTTAATGTTTTCAACGACCTCAAAGTTCTGAGGAGTACTGGTTACATATCCTATACAATGTACCCCAATCTAGGTTTGTCTAATATTTCTATATGGATTCAAAAGTTATGGGATTTTGAAGAAAATAGCACAGGTGTGATGTATCTTTCTAATCACATCACAGCAAGATGTACATGACATTCACTTCACATAACTGGAAGAGTTAACTTTCATCACTTGTTAAAGTAACATTTACCAGGTTTGTTTAATGTGAAGTTACTATTTTCCCCCTTTTTATACTCTGTTGTATGGAAACAAGTCACAAAGTCTAGACCATCCTGGAGAATGAAGTGAGGAAAAAGGAAGAATTAAGCTCTAGCTCCTGGAAGGCAGAGCATATATGTGTATGTTATTTAAAAATCTTCTTTAAGGAATATTTGAGACTCCTTTTTATCCTTTTCTTATCTCTGACTCACCTGTGTTAGTCTCTAAAGCTTCTTGATTAATACCCTGCAAAGGCTCGTATTCCCATACTTTCCCCCCTCATCGCCTATATTTTCAGTCTTTAAAATGTTTATAGTTTGCTTGAAGTTGTCTTTTTTCCCCATTATCAAAAAATTCTGGAAGAAAGTCAGCAATTCTAACTTTCTCACTGGTTTTTGTATAACTAGTGTTAACTACTTGTTCTGTAATGTAATCTAAATGCTCACGAATTTGGGACTTCTGGACAAGATGGAAGCCTAGGCTGACACGGTCTGTCTCCCTCCATAACTAAGAAGGAATACAACTACCATAAAACCAGAAATAACCAGAAGTTCCAGAAAATAAAGCTACATGGAAGTCCAATGTATGAAGTTATAAACAAGTTGTGCTCATCCAGATGGGTAGGAGGAGCGAGGCCAGGGAGGAGAGATAAAGGTGTGTTGGCAGCAGCAGCTGCAGTGATGATGGCAGGACAATGGTAAGCACAGACACCCATATTTAAGGAGAGGCAAGAAGCGCCTGGGGAGCACCCCTGGCTGCAGACCAAACCCATCAGCTTGCGACTCCAATACCAGGGAAGGCAGACCCACATTGCTTCAGACTGTGAGGACTGGAGGGCATGGGGATGGAGGAGGAGGCTCCCGGTCTCTCAGCAGAGAGTGAATGGCAGGAATCCATCTTGGACCCCCGACCGCACGCAAAATGCCACAGTGTGGTGAGAAGGGTCGCCTGGTAGTGATGAGTGCATGGGACTCTGCCCCCTATAGCATAGGAGGTGTGACAGCCCCACCCAGGAAGCAAAGGCAAACACAAAAATGTCAGGATTGCACAGATCATGATAGAGATCCCAGTCATGCAGCTCATGAGACAGCAAATATCTAATCTAATGGCTCAGCAGCTAAGAAATCTTTCTGATGCTCAGTTCAGAGCTTTGGTTATACGAATGCTTACAGACCTAACAGCAGATCTTAAATAAAATGGGGAAGGAATGAAGGCTAATCCTGTTGAAATGAATGAAAACACATATGAAACGAGTGGTGAGGGCAAGAAAACCAGGGATCAAATCAACAAATTGGAACATAGGAAAGGAACAAACAGTCAACAAGTGCAGAAAAAGGAAATGAGAAGTGAGGAAAATGAGGAGAGGCTCTGAAGCCTATGGGACAGCTGGAAGTGGGCCAATATCTGAATCATAGTGTTGCTAGAAGGTGAAGAAGAAGAACTAGAAATTGAAAAATTATGTGAAAAGATAATGAAGCAGAACTTTCCTAACTTGGGGAAGGAAATAGATTAAAAGTCCAGGAAGCACAGAGAGTTCCAAAACAACTGGACCCAGGGAGAATCATACCAAGACACATTATAATCAAAATGTCAAAAATAAGGATAGAGATCCAAGATGGCGGAGGAGTAAGTGGAAGCTACACTAACCTCCTCCCAGGACCAGTCTGGGTTTACAACTTAATTTTGGAGAAATCATCTGGAATAACCAACTGAACACTAGCTGGAAAGAAGTCTTATAACCACGGAGAGACAGAAAAGGCTGCTACATCACAACTTGACCGGTAGGGAGTGCGGAGACACGGAAGGGCTGGCTGGGCTCACATGGGTGGCTGCTGAACGGACTGAGAAACAGCTCAGCAGCCGGGGATTCCCCGTGAGAAGGGCAGGGTCTAAACCCCCAGCTGGGCTTCCCAGCCTACAGCAACAGAGTAGAAAGTAAAATAGTATCAGCTGTGAAAAGCGAAAAGCCACAGGGTTTCTTGCTAGCCAGAGAGAAACAGCAGGAGAAAAAGAACTGTTAAGTGGATCACATACGAAAATATTTTGGCCACCACTTACCCTGGGCTCAAGCAGAGGGAAGGCAGAGAGGACTGGAGACACTTGGGGAGAGTTTGGCACGGTGGCTTTGAGGGGAGAACTGTAGGAGCAGCCAACTGGGTCCCAGTGCTGACTCATCCCCAGTACTGTGGGTAGACCATTCCCCTCCAAGTGGCGTCAGCCTGAGGGGAAGCAAAAGCCCTGTCTACAGGAATGAAGCTGCCACACCCACGGTCCTTAAGCTTGACAGCTAATCACAGATTGAATAGATTAACAATTAGAGGAGACAGACAACAGCAGTAGAGCCCTGGAAGTCTCCAACAGGCTGCCTAGGGCCAGACTGGTACATGATCTGATGCCACCAGAGGCAGATCCAGGAAGTGCAGATCATTCTAAGAAGCACCAACAAACAATAGGAGTCACAAAAATGGGGAGACAGAGAAACAACCCCCCATCGAAAGGAAAGGTAGAGTCCCCAGAAAGAGTGCTAAATGAAATAGAGGGGAGCAAACTATCAGATATGGAATTGAAAGCATGCATTATGGAGAAGCTCAATGACCTCAGCAGAAACTACAAAGAACTCCAGAAAAACTACAGTGAACTCCAGAAGAACTACAAGGAACTTACTGAGAATTATACCAGCATCAAAAAGGACATGGAAGCTATCAATAAGAGCCAGGAGGAAATGAAGAATACAATCTCTGAATTGAAGAACACAGTAAAAGAAATTAAAAGCAGGCTAGACGAAGTAGAAGATCAGATCAGCGAGCTGGAGGACAACGTACAGAAAAACTCCCAGACAATGCAACAAAATGAAAAAAGACTGACCAAGACTGAAGAGGTTCTAAGACAGCTGCAGGACAACATGAAACGTAATAATATCCATATCATAGGAATTCCAGAAGGAGAAGAAGAAGAGCAAGGGATAGAAAACCTCTTTGAAAAACTGATGACAGAAAACTTCCCTCACATGAGGAGAGAAAGAGTCATGCAAGTACAGGAAGCACAGAGGGTCCCAATGAAGATGAATCCCAACAGGCCCACCTCAAGAGACATCATAATTAAAATGGCAACATTGAAAGACAAAGAGAGGATCCTAAAAGCAGCAAGAGAGAAACAACTAATAACATACAAGGGAGCTCCAATAAGGCTATCATCAGATTTCTCAGCAGAAACACTACAAGCCAGAAGGGAATGGCAAAAAATATTCCAAGCAATGAAAAACAAAGGCCTACAACCTAGAATACTATACACAGCAAAGCTCTCATTCAAAATGGAGGGTGAAATAAGGAGCTTCCAAGACAAAAGAAGGCTAAAAGAATACATCTCCACCAAACCAGCAATGCAAGAGATGCTAAAGGGTCTGCTCTAAGAAGATAAAGAAACAGAGAGAGACAGAGAAGAACACGAGTACAAAGGGGAAAAATGACAATGAATAAGTACTTATTGGTAATAACTTAAATGTAAATGGATTAAACGCTCCAATTAAAAGACATAGGGTAGCTGAATGGATTAGAAAGAATGACCCATATATATGCTGTGTACAAGAGACCCACCTTAGAACAAAAGATCTACACAGACTGAAAGTAAAGGGATGGAAAAAAGTATTTCAAGCAAATGGACATGAAAAAAAAGCCGGGGTAGCAATACTTATATCAGACAAAACAGATTTCACAGCAAAGTCCATAAAAAGAGACAAAGAAGGGCATTTCATAATACTTAAGGGAAAAATCCATCAAGAAGATATAACCCTTATAAATATATATGCACCCAACTTAGGAGCACCCAAATATATAAGGAAAACTTTGAAAGACTCCAAGAAAGATATAGACAGCAACACACTCATCGTAGGGGACTTTAACACCCCATTGTCAACACTGGACAGATCTTCGAAGCAAAGAAACACCAAAGATATTGAGGCACTGAACAACACTCTTGATCAAATGGACTTAGTCGATATATATATATAGTTTTCATCCCAAAGAAGCAAAATATACATACTTCTCAAGTGCACATGGAACATTTTCAAAGATAGACCACATGGTAGGACACAAAACAAGCCTTAACAAATTCAAGAAAATTGAAATTATATCAAGCATCTTCTCAGATCACAATGGCTTAAAATTGGAAATCAACCTCAAGGAAAAAACTCAAAAACATTCAAACTCATGGAGAATGAATAACATGCTATTAAATAATTAATGGGTTAACAATGATATCAAGGAAGAAATCAAAAAGTTTCTGGAAACTAATGATAATGAACACACAACAACCCAAAACCTATGGGATACAGCAAAAGCAGTCCTAAGAGGAAAGTTCATAGCAATACAGGCCTACCTAAAAAAGCTAGAAGAATATCTAATAAAAAATTTAACCCTACAGCTACAAGAACTAGAGGAAGAACAACAAGCAAAGCCCAGATCAAGTACAAGGAAGGAAATCATCAAGATCAGAGCACAATTAAATGACATAGAGTCTAAACTAACAATTCAAAAGATCAACAAAAATAGGAGCTGATTCTTTGAAAAGATAAACAAAATTGACAAGCCTTTAACCAGGCTCATCAAGAAAAAAAGAAAGAGGACCCAAATAAATAAAATCAGAAATGAAAGAGGAGAAATCACAACTGATACCACAGAAATACAAAGGATTATAAGAAATTATTACGAACAACTGTATGGCAAGAAATTTGACAACCTAGAGGAAATGGACAAATTCCTGGAAACCTATAGTCTTCCCAAACTGAATCAAGAAGAAGCAGAAAGTCTGAATAGACCAATAACAGCTAGTGAAATTGAAGCAGTAATCAAAAAACTCCTAGCACACAAAAGCCCTGGACCGGATGGCTTCACAAGTGAATTCTACAAAACATTTAGGAAAGAACTAACTCCTATCCTCCTCAGACTATTCCAAAAGATACAAGAAGAGGGAAGACTGCCAAACTCATTCTATGAAGCCAGTATTACCCTAATTCCAAAACCAGGTCAAGACACAACAAAGAAAGAAAACTACAGGCCAATATCGCTGATGAACATAGATGCTAAAATCCTCAACAAAATATTGGCAAACCGGATCCAGCAACACATTAGAAAGATCATACACCACGATCAAGTAGGATTCATCCCAGGGATGCAAGGATGGTTTAATATTCACAAATCAATAAACATAATACACCACATAAAGAAAATGAAAGACAAAAACCACATGACCATATCAATAGATGCAGAAAAAGCATTTGATAAAGTACAACACCCATTTATGATAAAAACTCTCAGCAAAATGGGCATAGAGGGAGCATACCTCAACATAATAAAGGCCATATATGAGAAACCTGAAGCCAACATCATACTCAATGGGCAAAAACTGAGAGCATTCCCCTGAGATCAGGAATAAGACAAGGATGTCCGCTCTCTCCACTCCTATTCAACATAGTCTTGGAAGTTCTAGCCACCGCAATCAGACAAGAAAGAGAAATAAAAGGCATCCAAATTGGAAAAGAGGAAGTAAAACTGTCATTATTTGCAGATGACATGATAGTGTACATAGAAAACCCTATAGACTCCACAAAAAAACTACTCAACCTAATAAGTGAATTCGGCAAAATAGCAGGATACAAAGTCAATATTAAGAAATCAAAGGCATTTTTATACACCAACAATAAAAAGTCAGAGAAACTGAAAGAAAAATTCAATTTACCAAAGCAACAAGAAAAATAAAATACCTAGAAATAAACTTAACCAAGGAGGTAAAAGACCTGTTCTCAGAAAACTACATAACACTGAAGAAAGAAATTAAAGAAGATACAAATAAATGGAAGCATATACCATGTTCATGGATGGGAAGAATCAACATCATTAAAATGTCCATACTACCCAAAGCAATTTATAGATTCAATGCAATCCCTATTAAAATACCAGCAACATATTTCACAGACCTAGAACAAATACTTCAAAAATTTTTATGGAACAAAAAAAGAGCCCGAATAGCCACAGCGATTTTGAGGAAGAACACAGTAGGAGGAATCACAATACCTGATATCAAACTATACTACAAGGCCACGGTAATCAAAACAGTCTGGTACTGGCATAAAAACAGACATATAGATCAATGGAACAGAATAGAGAGCCCAGAAATAAACCCAGGTTCATATGGTCAACTAATATTTGACAAAGGGGGAAAGAACATCAAATGGAATGAAAAGAGCCTCTTCAACAAATGGTGTTGGGAGAACTGGACAGGGACATGCAAAAAAATGAAACTAGACCACCAACTTACACCATACACCAGAATAAACTCAAAATGGATCAAAGACTTAAATGTAAGCCGTGATACCATAAAAGTCCTAGAGGAAAAAATAGGCAGGAAAATTTCAGATATCCCACGTAGCAACATTTTCACTGATATATCTCCTAAGGCAAGGGAAATAAAGGAAAGAATAAACAAATGGGACTACCTCAAACTAAAACGTTTCTGCTCAGCTAAAGAAAACATCAGCAAGATGCAAAGGAAACCAACCATATGGGAAAATATATTCGCCAATGACATCTCAGACAAGGGATTGATCTCCAAAATATATAAAGAACTCATACGACACAACACCAAGAAGACAGACAACCCAATTAAAAAATGGGCAAAGGACCTGAACAAACACTTCTCCAAAGAAGACATACAGAGGGCCCATAGACATATGAAAATATGCTCAACATCACCAGCCATCAGAGAGATGCAAATAAAAACCACAATGAGATACCACCTCACACCAGTCAGAATGGCCATAATCAACAAATCAACAAACAACTTGTGCTGGAGAGGATGCGGAGAGAAGGGAACCCTGGTGCATTGCTGGTGGGAATGCAGACTGGTGCCGCTACTATGGAAAACAGTTGGAATTTCCTCAAAAAACTAAAAATGGAACTGCCTTTTGAACCAGCAATTCCACTGCTAGGATTATATCCGAAAAATCCTCAGACACCAATTCAAAAGAACCTATGCACTCCAATGTTCATAGCAGCACTATTTACAATAGCCAAGTGCTGGAAACAACCTAAATGCCCATCTGTAGATGAGTGGATCAAAAATCTGTGGTACATTTACAATATGGAGTTCTATGTAGCAGAAAGAAAGAAGGAACTTCTACCATTTGCAACAACATGGATGGAACTAGAGAAAATTATGCTTAGTGAAATAAGCCAGGCAACAAAAGAAAAATACCTTATGCTGTCTCCTATTACAGGAAACTAATGAACAACACAAACAAATGAGCAAAATTGAACCAGAGCTATGTAAACAAGAAGTAGACTAACAGTAACAAGGGGGTTAGGTGGGAGGGAGAGAAGGGGGTAAGAAGGAGAAGTGTCAAGTCAAAGAACATGTATAAATGACCCACGGACATGGACAACTGAGTGGGGACTGAACGTGGGGGAAGGGAGGGGCAGGGTACAGGGAAGCAAGAAGGGGAAAAAGGTGAGACAACTGTAATGGAAAAACAAACAAAAAATTTTTTTAGTGGGGGAAAAATGAAAATATGGAAATGCCAGTTCAGTGAATATTATGACAAAGATTTTCCTTCACGTTGTATATTTTTCTCCCTATTTGATCTCTCCAGAGTTTGGCATTCTAAACAAGTAAGTAATGACTTAAGTTTCTTTGCATAGAACTAATAAGACCAGTTGTTAATAGAGGTTCCTTTTTTTTTTTTGACCAAGTCTTTGACTGGAATGTCAAGCCTAAAGGAGACATACTTGGGCTCAGGTTGTTACCAAAAAACACTGAGGAACTGGGAATGACTTTCAAAGGTAATAAAAGCCCGCGAGATAAAAGGCCTGCTACCATGGTTGGTTGTGCGGTCCGCAGCAATCTCCCCAGAGAAGGAACGAAGGTTGTTTTCCTGAAAGATGGCTAGAAGGGACCTTAAGGCACAATGGAAAATCAGAAAGACCTGGAAAGGACAGGTGTGTACAGGCAAGGATGAATGCCAGGTATGTGGCCCAGCTTCTGTGCCCTGAAGAGCAGACTGAGGGTCACCCTAAATGTTCCTTGGGTAAGTTCCAGCAAAGCAGAACTAAAGATCATAAGTGATCATTTGCTGCTCTTGTTATGTTTATGCAAATGAACAGGATAAATTAAAAATGGACTTAATGTAGTCCCTTTAAAGACAAGGAGGGTAATCTTAGGGAGAAAAATCACTATTCAAGGAAAATCACAATGATCAGTAGTAGACTATAAAGTAGGGCAGCTAACCGTCTTAAAAGTTTCTTGTCATTTAAAATATGGTTTCACTTGAAAATTAAACCATGTCTGTGATATCACCAAAAGAGATTCAAGTTGCAGGCAAGTACAATGTCAAGTGCCTTGCAACTGGATGTCTTCCCAATAAGACAGTCTTACAGATTTGGAGACTTGTTTTTTGGTTATGTTACATAAATTAACATGTGTTTTCTGTTTTCAAAGGGTATAAGCCTATGACTGCATTACCTGAGTGATTGTCTGTATGCATAAGCCTCACTTAATCCTCTCCGCAGCGCTGCCTCCTGAGACTCATTTGTTTGGCTGAACTAAATGGCTGGGTTGGGGAAGAATGGGGTGGTCTGTGGGCTTCACTTTAAAACTGGTTTCTCTTTTCTATCCTAATGGCTTGGACAGAAAGGGCCCAGAGGTCTGAGAGGGGGGAAACATAAACTATTTCCCTCAGCCCAAATTAAGTATGGTGGGCAAAAGGGTTTTGGACAGGTGAGATGTGCCTAGCACACCTTCCTCCAAAGAAGCCCCCCCCCTTTTTTTTCTCCCCTTATGTGGAACATTGAAAAATTAATCCCTGCCTTTTGTCATCTAGTAGTTATGGATTGAATGATGTCTTTTAACCCTTCTTGCCAAGTCTGTTGCCCCCAGAACACAATGATGCCAGCCTGTTAAACCAAGCACGCCATTGTCCGGGGACAGCCAACCGACCTGGAGTCTGCACAATCCTTCCCCATGTGGGAAGGCCACCCTCCCCTCCACACCCCCACTCTTATTAGGGATTTCTGGACCCAAGGGTAGGTAGGATGACGACCATGTCCAGCTTGAAGCAGCTAGAGGAGCTTGAGACCTTCGCCCATTGTCCTTTACAAGATTACAAAGGGTCTTAATATCTGAGAGGGAGGGATAGTTATTTTTTTACAAACCATGGGTATGGACTTGGGGGGGGATTGCTGGGGGAGGGAGTTGCTGGGTGGAGGGGAGTAAAGGGGAGAAAATTGGAACTATTGTAACAATAAAATCAATAAAGAAAAGTTGGGAAAAAAAATTAAGGATATAGAGAGAATCTTAAAAGCAGCAAGGGAGAAGAAGAGACTTACATACAAAAGGGTCCCAATAAGACTATCAACTGATTTCTCAAAAGAAACTCTGCATGCAAGAAGAGACTGACGAAAAATATTCAAAGTAATGAAAAGCAAAAACCTACAACCACAATTCCTCTATCCAGTGAAGCTATCATTCAGAATAGAAGGACAGAGAAAGTGCTTCCAGGACAAAGTAAACCTGAAGGAGTTCATCAGATCCAAACCACTGTTATATAAAATGTTAAAGGGACTTGTTTAGGAGAAAGAGGACCAAAACTATGAACATTAAAATGAAAACTGTATCACAACAACCAAAAACAGAAGCTAGGGAATTGAAACAAAGGCAAACTAAGTAGACAATGAGAGTGGAAAAAGAATTATAGGTATGGGGAACATTTTGGGTGGAGGTCAGTGGAGAGGGGGAAGGGGATAAAGGGAGGGAGATGGTACAGGAATTAAGAAGCATAGTAGGAGAGAGTGGAGTAGATAGGAAGATGTTGAAAAGAACTATATGCACAACCAATGGGCATGGACTAAGGAGGAGGGGACAACTGGAGGGAGGGGGGTCACTGGGTGGAGGGGAACAAAGGGGAAAGAAATTGGCAAAACTGTAGCAGCATAATCAATAAAGCGTATTTTAAAAAATGCTCACTAATCCTTTCCTGTTCATTTTATTTTTTCTATTTCATTTATACAATAAATATTATATAAATATTAATTAAATATTAAATTTAATATTTATTGTATTTTTTCATTACCAATTAGTCCCTTTATCTCCCCTCCCCCGAGCAATCACCTCACTGTTGTTCATGTCCACTAGTCCTACTCATTGTAGAAGAGAAGAATTTGGGAAAGGGGAGATTTTGTCACTAAGTTATCTTATTTAAGAATTGGCCTTTCTTCTTAAAAATAGGTCTTTCTAGAAATAAATAATTATGAATCCAAAGCAAAATATAGCAAATTAACTTCTGTTTTTTGTTAATGTGCATTTAACTAATATTTGAAGAGGCTGATCTTGAAATTTAGGTTTAAAGAATTTGGTGCTGTAATACTTAGCACATTTATTTTCAGAGAGATCTAAAGTCAATAGAAAGTTACTCCTCCCCTTATTATTTCCCCAAAATTGATCTAATTTGGTTTAATTTTACACATTTTATTTATTGGGGCCTTATTATTGCTCTGTCCTGGAGAGCAGTCAGTCCTTGGATCCACTGCAGAATAAAATATGACCCTGATCTCCAAGGACTTCCAGGTTGGTAGGAAAGGAAGGCATATCAATAGAGATGTTCAATACAATCTGATAAGTGCTGTCAGGGCTCAGAGGAGGATCCCTGGCCCAGAGAGAGGAGCAAGGATAAAAGCATCTGGAAGACTAGCAACTGGCTGTGATGGAAGGGTGAAGTAGGAGGTAGCTTGGACTCTGCACCTATCTGCGGTAGCTGGGAGGATAATGAATTGACTAGTTCTTAATAAATTTCTATTTGGTATTTATGACTCATCTCTTTCTAAACAACTAATTAGAGGTGTGTTTTCTTAAAAACAATATATAGTTTCTTCCTCACAATCCTATGTTATCTCTGGACCTTCTGAATTGTTTATGTAATTATCATAATGTTTAAATTTATCTTCACATTTACCACCTAAATGTTTTTAAAAATATAAAGTAGCCAGGTAGGAATGCAGACTTGTGCAGCCACTGTGGAAAACAGTATGGAATTTCCTCAGATAAAATAAAAATGTAATTTCCTTTTGACTCAGTGATCCCACTTCTGGAAATATATCCTAAGAATTCAGAAACACTAATTTGAAAGAACATATGTGCCCCTATATTCATAGTAGCATTATTTACAATAGCCAAGATCTAGAAACAACTTAAGTGCCCATCAGTAGATGAGTGGATAAAAAAAGATGTGGTACATTTATACAATGGAATATACAGAGCCATAAAAAATAAGGAAATCGTACAATATGGATGGACCTGGAGTTTATTATTCTAAGTGAAATAAAGCCAGTCAGATAAAGACAAATATCATGTGATCTCACTTATATGTGGAACCTAAAAAAGAAAATAAACTGATGAACAAAATAGAAACAGAGGCATGGACACATAGATCATACTGACAGCTGGCCAGAGGGGTGGGAGGAGAGAGAGACTGGATGAAAGAGGTAAAGGTATTAGCCAAAGAACATATGTATTAACCCACAGATACAGACAACAGTGTGGTGATGGCCAGAGGGAAGAGGGAGTGGGGACTGAGAGGAGGTGAGCAAAAGAACGGAAGAAATGGGGACATCTGTAACAGTGTCAACAACAACAAGTAAAAAAAAAAAAAAGAGAGTCAGGAACACTAGCTATTTTATAATCTGACCTAACAATAGGCACACACATATACAAATACCAGTACCTCATCCCCTTCATAACCTTATGGATCAAATCATTCCAGCTTCCTTCTTGATTAGAAATAATCAAATTTCTCAGGTTTTTTTCTTCCACAGCAAATTGGTTTTTCCAAAAACATTTCCATTTCCAGGATTTGGAGTAAAAAATAAATAAATAAAGTAAATCGAATGACTGGTTGAACTACTCCTGGATTTCTCACCCCCACATTACAGCAAATTATCCCTCCTGGCAGAGATCATGTTTAAAAATGAGCATTTAGGTACGTTACTGATGGAAAGTTGTGGCACATTAAGCAGGTTTCCTCAGCCATGAGACAGGAATTTCAAAAAGCTCACACTGCTGTGATAATCAGCCACTCCATGTGGCTCACAACTACCACAGACAATTCTGCTGGCACACTGCCAGCACTTGGGCTTTCTGCAGTTTCTTGATTCTAGGGACTGCTCCCTGGTCATAAGGGTTATTTGTTTCACTGATTGAACACAGAACAGTACCTGGATTTCCTTTGTTTAAAAATAAAAAGGAAAACAAAGCTAACTTGGAAATTTTTTCTCTTGCTGTTCATTGAAATCCAGGCTCACAAACTTTTTCTGTACAATGCCAGATAGTAAAGATGTTGGGCTTCATGGCTTTATGGTCTCTGTTGTAACTACTCAACTCTACCATTGAGTGCAAAAACAGTCATACACAAAATATAAATAAATGAGCTATGTTCCAATAAAACTTTTTTATGAACACTGAAATTTTTATTTTATATAATTTTCATGTGTCATGAGAGATTATTCTCCTTTTGATTTTTTCCAACCACTTAAAATCAGGGCTGGGCTGACTTTTGATTGATGTTTTTTAACTTTTCAAAAATATTTTATTTATTTATTTTTAGACAGAGGGGAAGGGGAAGGGGGTAAAGGAGGGAGAAAAACATTGATGTGAGAAACATTCATTGGTTGCCTCTCGTAGGTGCCTCTGACTGGGGACCAAACTGCAACCCAGGCATGAACCCTGACCAGGAATCAAACTGGTGACCTTTCACTTTTTGAGAGATGATGCCCAACCAGCTGAGTCACATTGGTCAGGACCTTCATTCAGATGAGGACAGGGATGCATTATCCAGCTGCCTTAGGGCAAGACTGGTCTCCTTGTTGGTGAAGGAGTTACTCTGTGCCCTGTGGGCTGTGTGATGTGGACACTGACTGACTCAGGACTCTGAAAGAAAATCTTAGAATCCTCAAGTAGGAACAGATCTTGAAAAACACTGAAACAAAACAGTCTTGTTTTACAATGAAAAAAGTGAGTCTCAGAGAAGTAAATGAGCTGAAGTTAAGTGACTAGATGGAACCAGAATACTGGTGTTATGACCCTCGAATCTAGCCATCTTTCTGTTATTCCCCATTTTAGAGAATGTGAAGTAATTGGTGGAAACCTAAAGTTGAAGTGGCAATGTGACCCTCCAAGACTCACAGGGATAAGATAGAATGTTGCTCTCTAACCTAATTTATTGTTTAACAGAAGTCAGGTCTAGGCAATGTAGGCTGAGAAAGCCCCACTGACCCTTCAAACCTAAAAAGGTTTGTGCTCCTTCACTTACCTTCCAACCCAACAGAGAAGGGAAGAGAAAATAGCAATAAAATAATAGTATCATTTGCTACACACATTTGCTAGAGGGAGTATAGCATATATTTTAAAAGTATGATCTCTGAAGTCAAACTGCCTGGGTGCATGTCCTATCTACTATGTGCTCTGTATTGGACCTTGGCAAATTCTTCACCTTCTCTCTGTCAGTTTACTCATCTGTAAAACAGGATTGTTATGAGGATTAAATGAGATTGTATCTACAAGGTGCTTAAGATAGTGTTTGACACTATGTAGGTGTTTGCTCTCTCCTACCATCCTGAGAATGACACTTACAAAGCAGTTACAAATAACATGTCACATTTAAGGACACCAAGACTTGGGCAAGGCACTTGCCCAAAGCTCCTTCACTGGCAAGTGAAGCCAGGTCTGCTCATTCTCTTACCTGTGATGCTGTCCTGTGTCCCTGAAGGGTAAGGCAGGGAGAAATGATCAGGGACTGCTTTCTGATGCACGGTGTGGCTCCTCTCCTAATGACTATTGTTTCAACTACAATACTGATAAAACTACTTCCTGTTTTAAAAAAATGTTGAGAGCTCATCTTGACTTTGTCCTAGCATTGAAATTCCAGCTTTGGTGAGTCTGGAATGGGGCAGTGTGATTTTATTTTATCTACTTTCCTTCATCTTTGATGGGCTTTGCAATGGCAACAAAGTATTGGCAATATGGCCTGTGACTATACATCTCTCACCTATTGCCTCACTTTTCCATGCAAACAATCATAAAAGAACACATCATAAATCCCTGCTTTGTACCAGAATTGAATATAAAGCACAGCAGACTATGCTCCAACAGACCAGGGTGGGGCTCCTGAGGAGAAGACATGCCAGGCAACCAAACCTGCCACAAACTCTAGAAGATGAGACATCCTAAGGAGGCAGATCCTATGGCCCAAGTTACAAGGAGCTAATGAAGGAAGGAGAAGCACATGAAGGGGAAAGGGATGCACGGTGAATTAAGGAAACAACTTGCAACTGGATGTCTGGCTTTTTAGGCCAGGCTGTGTCTTTGTGCCTGTAGACCATCTGCACCCACCAGGAGGGGCTCAGGAGTGTCCCAGTGGGAACCTCTGGAAGGTCAAGGCCTCCTTCCTGATCCCTAAAGCAAATACATTCTCATATTAGGAAAAGTTACCCAGGGAAAGTCAACATCACATGAAAATTAGATAACCCACATGCCCTGGGGTGGCCAGCAGCATGTGTGAATCTTCGTGCAGGTTGCAGGCTGTACAATGGTTCTCCACCACATCAGACCCATGCCCACTTCTCTGTAACAACCTGTTTACTAGCCTGAAATGAAACAGTATACCCTACCTAAGCAAATGATTTCTTTAAAAATACAATTATTCAACTATAATATGAAGGAAAAGCAAAAGGAAAATAATGTATAGGAAAGAAACACACATATATCCACCTGAAAATGCTTGGACATGACTATATTAAAAGACATGGTAAAGTAGTCTGACTTTTGTTTCTATAGGTAGAATCCCACAGGGTTACACTGTTAATAGAATGAAACAGAAACATGAATTAGCAATTTAAATACCACCAGCAACATCTGAATTGGAGCCTTTCTCAAAGCAGTGAAAACTTGATAAATTTGGTAGCAAATCTGAACAAAACAAAGTTCGATCCTCCCTTGATGTCAAATTGAGGAGTTGAATTTCTGAAAAATTTGCTGTGTATTAGTTCTGTACATAAAATGGATTTGAGTTTATCAGCTCAGATCACTTTAAAAAGTTTGTTCATGAACATGAATATCTGGCAGGACATTTGAGAGTCATGCTGGATCAGGGCAACTCTTCATTGTGTGAGGCTGGCCCATGTGTTGTGGGACACTAATTTCTCTGTCCCTCGCCTATTATTCTATGGAATACTAAGCCACAAAGGAGCTCTTTCTAAACACTGCATTTGAATGCCCTGTAGACACTTCTGCTTGAGCAACAACAATTCTATGTCTCAGTTTAAATGCATCCACTAAAAGTCCATCAGGCACCTTTTGCCACAGTGCTTTCGGTACTTCCCGTACTTCCCTCTCTTTCCCCATGTGAGCCATCACCCTGACATGTTTCCTATGATTGCCCTGCAAGTACAAACACTCATAAAGATAACATCAGGCAGATCTAAACTGGCACCATTTAGTGTCCAGGCACTAAAATTTCAACTCGAGTGGGTGCTGAATGGCCATATGATTTTACTTTATCTACTTTCTATTATCTTTGATGGACTTTACAGCGGTAACAAAATTGCAATCCATGTGACATGTGACTCCATGATTTTTACACTCTGTTGCCACATCTCCCTATGCAGACAACACATAAAAACATGGCAGGTTATCTCAAAGGCTGAAACTGAGGAAGTCACTAAGAGCTAATGCTTCTTTGGAATAAGCATATTTTGACAGAAGCTCAGCGTTGCTGCAGGATGCACCTCAAGGATCAACCTCAGTAACCCCATCTATTCACAAGCAAGCTGTACACTAGTCACCTTATTCAATCACATAACAGACAAAGACCTTGAGCAGGGAAGCCTCATATTATTAATAGATTTAATATTGAAAAAAAATCTGAGAAGAGGAATTAAAGTGTCAGCAGATTGGCAATTTATAGTTAATTGTATGTGCTCAATTTATCTTTAAAATTTTCTTGAAAAGTCAATAACTAGTAGTTATCTATTAGGCATGTTACTTTATAAAATATCTTGTCCAAATTATGCAAATGACAGAAAGCTACCTGGATTCTCCCTATGTCAAACCAGTCACAAATTAGACCTTCAAATGGTATGCAGTGACAGGCATCAGATGTGGGACTCCTTGCTGCCCCCCACTCCCAGGGCCTGGCTCATGACTTGCTCAGAAGAGGCACTCAATGAACATTTACTGAATACATAAATGTACTAATTCAGGAACAAATTAAAATAAGGAATGTGCAAAGGATATGAAAACTATAGAAAATGACACTTTATAGTTGAAGAAAAGAGAATCCAGGAGCTCAATTCCTTTTGTCTTTTCTACAATATAATTTTTTAAATAGACTTTATTTTTCAGAGCAGTTTTATGTTTGCAGCAGCAGGTACAGAGATTTCCCATATATCCTTGCTCTCAGTCATGCATAACCTCCCTCCATTATCAACATCCTGCACCAGAGTGGTACATTTGTTACAACTGATGAACCTACATTGACACATCAAAATTACCAAAGTCCGTAGTTTACATTATGGTTCACTCTTGGCGTTGTAAATTCTATGGATTTGGATAAATGTATAATGACATGTATCCACCATTATAGCATCATATAGAATATGTTCACAGCCCTAAAAACCCTCTGAGGTCCACCTATTCATCTTTCCCTTCCCCCTAATCTCTGACAACCACTGATGTTTTTATCATTTTTGTAGTTCTGCCTTTTCAAGAATGTCATTAGTTGGGTTTATTCAGTGTGTAGCCTTTTCAGATTGGCTTTTTTTTTCACTTAGTAATATACATTTAAGATTCCTATGTGTCTTTTCATTGCTTGATAGCTAATTTCTTTTTAGCAGTGAATAATATTCCACATTTTGATGTGCACAATTTACTTACCCATTCACCTACTGAAGGACATCTTGGTTGCTTCCAAATACAATATCATTTTCATGTGTGTGTTCTCTTTCTTATTCCCCATACTCACATACTGCAATTCACCTCTTATTTTCAACCTGAGTCTTCTTCAGTTTTAATACTTCTGCCATTTTACTCTCCAGTTATGCTATTCATGCTAGCACTCCACTCCAGCACCCACCAAGATAATTCTTGGTCATGATAATAATAAAATACAGGGCAGTTTGTGTTCAAAAGACGGACTCTTCATCTCAAAATCACTAAACAGGGAAATGCAAGGCCCAAAACTCAGAGCTGGTTGAGTGTGTTTCCTGGAGGCAAGATAAGCAGTCCAGAGGATCAGGACCTAGTCATGGCCCCTCTGTGATTTTCTGGAAAATCAGCCAGGAGCTCTTTGCTGATGAGCTACTACATTTTCGTGATCCGGTGCAAAATAACGTCTGATGACCTTGACTCTGCTCATATAGATTTCTCTCACACCCAATTAAAGTTATCTTGGACACTTTTTAAGCATAAAAACTTTATTAAAGTCTCCCATAGATTTTTGCTGAGATGACTCAGCTGATGGGTCAAGCATGAACCCACCTAGATTCCAGTTCATGAAAATCACAGTGTCTTCATGGAAATTCTTCCTTCCCAGTGGGATGATAGGCGCTGATACATCTGAAGACCTACACTTAGAAAAAGAAAGTAGACCTGCCTTCTTATCCCCAGTATTACTCGATATTTTAACAATTAGATAATATACATACTTTGAACATGAAGGGTTAAAAGACTTGAACTGATAAGAAAGAAGTCCTCTTGTAAACTCCTTGGAGACACTTGTAATTAATTTGATCTTCAGTCATTAACTTAGACCCGTAGTGTGTTGTCTGCACACTGCTCTATTAATTCACTGGAGATCACTTCCTGGGATTCATTTAGTTAAGCAGCACTGTTGGATTGCATTTAAAAACCTTTAAAGCTTGTTGTAATTGATGTCTGTTTATAGAAGTTCACTTTAAAGGTGTCAGAATGAGATGGAAACCTCACCTGCTGGCCTGTGATGCTGCCTCACCATGAAAATCCTTGCTCTGGGAGCACTGAGTCAAGTAAAACCACTGCCAATTAAACTAAATTATTAGCTAAATCTTAATAATAGATTCTAAATTGGGGAGTATTTCAATTGTAACATTTTGAATTACATTTAAAACTGCATTCTTTTCTTGAAACATGCATATAAACACATGTAAATGTATGTACTTTACTATCAAATGAACTAAACATAAGTAATAATAACGTGGGCTAGATTTTATGAAGTAAAGCCTTGGGTCTGAGATTTTGTGGTGCTCTGGTTTTCTCTCTGAAGGAAGGCAGAGTGAAAGGACAGTAATGCGCCAAAGCCACCTGGCCCCCAAACACCCCACAGGTCTGCTGTCTCTGGGGAGCTGGGCATATTCAGACCAAATACCCTGAGCCCCAGGCTTGGGGCCCACTTTGCGGCCTCGATTCCTATCCCAAATACTCAAAATCCAGGGGACCCAGCATAACTACTGGGTTCGAAGTGGGGGTGGAAGGTTGGTACCTTTATTTTTTCTATAAAACAGAAAATCAAGAACTGCCTGCAGTACACAGTCTGACTTTTTCCATTTATTTCATTGCACCAGCTTTCCCCTGCCAGACCAAACTGTACCTTCTCTTCAAAGTTCAACTCAGGACCTAACCTCAGGATCTCTCTAATAATCCTTCTCTGACCACACCAGACAGTGAGAGCAAGTGTTTTTTTTTGTTGTTTTTTTGCAGTTTTGTCAATCAATTTGGATACCTTTTAGATTTAGTCTTTAATACAATTCTCTGTGGTACATAAGGAACATGTGTGTGTGTGTGTGTATCTACACCTAAACTGTTGAATATTTTTAATTTATTTACTCACCTATTCAACATTTATTGACTACTAAGCAGGTGGCAGGCTCTAAGCTAGGTACAGGTATATATATTAATAGGATGGGAGTCAGATGGGCAAATAACTGATGACCCAGATATGGCCAGGCTGGGCAAAATCAGAGGTGTACACAGTTCAGGCACAAGCTGTAATCCTCACCACATCCCAATCAATACCTTCAGGGAATAAACTTTTGAGCCACAAGCCTACTCTTGGAATCAAAAAGGTATGCTCAGATCTTCATTATAACACAGGGATTAGATTTTCTACCCAGGCAGTTTATTCTAAATGAAACTTGAACAATATCCCATGTTCAAGTCTCACTCCCCTATTTGTCATCTACCTCCCAGAGGCACACACTTCAACTTGCCTTTCTAGGCCAGTGACATTTTTTTTTTTTTGAAAGAGACAGGCTAAATAGTGAGTGAAGGCACTAACAAAAGCAGGGGCCAGTCAGATGGCTGGGTATCCAAGTCCATTTAAAACACGAGCCTACCTTCTTCCTTCTTTGTTGTATGATTTTCCTTAATAACCACTAACATTCATTCATAGAGCATCTGTTATGAACCAGGCCTTATTCTAAGAGCTTCATAGATATTAAATTATTGGTTGCCCACACCAGCAAAGTCAGGAAGTGCACAGGCTGGAACCCACACCCAGGAAGCCAGCTTCAAGGCTCACACTCCTGATCACCACACTGAGAAGGCTGGACTTCAGTTTTGATGTCCTAGAGACCTTCAGACTGCCGTGAAGTACCTGACAAAGTCCGTCCTTCCTGTGGATGAGCACAAAATCAGGAAACAGGAACCAGATGCCAGACTGAGGGATGGAATTCATGATAGGAAGTAGCCTGTAGGTATCTTTATTTCACAAGCACTTGTTAAGGACCTACTATGTGTCAGGCACTGTTCTAGGTTCTGGAGATACGATGGTGAAGTGAACAAAGTCCTTGCCCTGATGTAGGTTACATTTGGGCGTGGGTGGTGGTGATAAGAGGTGGGGGAAGAATAGACTGTAAATAATACCTCACTATTCAACATAAGGGGGATTAGAAAATGTGAAGCTTTGCAGAAACTTCCAGGTTGAGAGAATAGCAAGTGCTAAGGCACCAGTATACCTCTGTGTGTGTGTGTGTTTGTGAATGTGTCTGTAATTGTATGCATACCTAGTAAGTTTCACAACTCAAAAACCAGTATAAGTTATATCCGATACTCTGCTTTTGACTTTATTTTTCTTTATTCAATACACTGTATCTTAAAAAAAGCTACATCATATAACTATGTATATCTTAATTAAATAAATATACAGTCCTCTGATCTCCAAAGATCCCCTTAAGTTCAAAGCTAAAGGTATAGTTTGAGGAATATATTCAAAATAAGATGCTAAATGAAAAACCCTGACTACTATAGAAAGTTTGATTTAAACATTTAAAAATATGGACACAATATATGATTAGATCAAACAGTAGGAGGGAAAACACTAAAATATTACCAGTAGCAAACTGAGTTCTAAGATTCTAATGATTTCAAAACACTTTTTAAATTTAATAATACTGAAAAAAGAAAGAAGGGATAGGGAAGTGCTCTCATTCACTGGCCCAGGTGCACAGGGCCGTGAGTCCGGGTGCCCCTTGGACACTCCCCAACAGACATAAGATCAGTGCCCCAACGGGCACAGGGAGGGCCCACTGAACATGTAGAGGACCGTGCACAGACACCCCTAGCTAGCTCCAGTGGGCGCTGGGCCCCAGGCTGGAAAGCAGACCACTAGCTCAGGCTCTGTTCGCCCGCCCGGACAGGTAAGGGAAGGCAGTCAGCTGTGGCGCTGGAACAGCAGGCAGCTGCGACTCACAGGCGCTCACTTTCACTGTGCACAAGTGTCCTCAGCCCCGCCCTAAAGGGTGAGAGACCAACTCCTGGAGCTCGGCTCATCGGGACTAAGGGCACGGGCACGCAAGCGCGAAAACACCTCAGCCTGGCGACAATAGGCGCCAATCGCGGGGCAAGCTCTTGGGCCGCCTGTACGTGCTGGGGCGCACGCGCAAGGACACCTCAGCGCGAGCGAGGAAACACCTCGGCCCAGCAACAATAGGCGCCAATCGCGGGGCAAGCTCTCCGGCAGCCCTGCCCGTGCAGGGGCATGCGCGCAAGGACACCTCAGCTGGCTCCAGCGGACAGTGAGGGAGCACGCGCTGTGCCAGCAACCACAGGTGCACACCATTGCTGCAAGAAACAAGAACCTCTGAACCATCACACTAGACCAGCTGCGGACGCAGAAAAAGAAGACTACACACCAAGGCTGAACTGAGTAAAAATATCCTTTCTTTTTTCTTTTCTCTCTCTCTTTTTTTCTCTCTTTCTTCTTTCTTTTTTTTCTTGTTTTTTTCTTCTTTTTTCTTTTTTCTTCTTTTTTATTTCTTTCTTGTTTCTTCCTTCTTTCCTCTCTTTCTTTCATTCTTCTTTTCTTTCTTCTTTTTTCTTGTTATTGTTGGTTTTTTTATTTCCCATTCCAAAAAAAGAAAGGAGAGAGGAGGAGGGAGAGGAGGGGAGGTAAAAAGGAAAAGAAAAACAAACTATATCTCTAATGTGTTGCATATAACCTCTCCTTCTCATCCTCTTTTTAATCATTGTTTATTTGTTTGTGTGTCTAGTTTAGCCCCCCTATCACTCTAAATAATAGAATATAATTACTATATAAACCCAATACAATACAATCCCACTTTCTTACTATATTATGCATTTTTCCATCCTTTTCTTCTATTTTTCTTAACATACAATATAAATATTAACTACTGGCTTGCATAGTCTCAACTATTATTAATCTATCACCCCCTCTATCAAAAATTATATTTTTCCTCCCTAAAAACAACTCTTATCTATTCTTCTTATAGTGTAAAAGCTCTAATCTCTTTACATTTATATTAATACAGGCTCGTTGGCTGATGATAGCGGGATAGAGGGTAGGGGATATTTTTTGAGGGTGTGGGTCTCCTGCCTGGGCTGTGTGTTTATAATTTAACAGCATCTCCACAAAAGAACTCAAGACAAAGTGGATAGAGTGACTCTCAATCAACTAGCCAGAGGGAAGATCTTACCAAAGAACATCTGAAATATAACCAGACAGCATAAACAAACGACATAAAGGGTAACCCAAGAACATCAGGCTCAGGATATCAAAGAGACTGCAACACTGAAACCCCCAGATCTCCCATAAAGAATCTCACATCACAAAGGAGGGAAGTCAAAGCAGACCATCCCACCCCCCCCCAAAAAAACCAAACAAATAAATAAATAAAAACAAGAAGAATCCAACATGGTAAGACGCAAAAATAACCCCTCCAAGAAAAGAAAAGAGAAATCCTCAGAAAGAGAGATAGATGAAATAGACATAGCCCAAATGTCAGACATGGAATTCAAAACAATGGTGGTAAAGAAGCTCAATATACTCAACATCCTTAAAAACAACTATGACAACCTCCAAGGAAGTTACCAGCAGCTCCAAGAAAATTACAGGGAACTTGCAGAGAACTACACAAGCATAATAAAAGACATAGAAACTGTTAACAAGAAACAGGAAGAATTGAAAAATTCAATCTCTGGACTGAAAAACACAGTAGAATCAGTCAAAAGCAGACTAAACGAAGCAGAGGATCGGATTAGTGAGTAAGAAGATAATCTAGAGAAAATCTCCCAGACAATACAGCAAAATGAAAAAAGATTGAAAAAATATGAACAAGATGTAAGGGAATTACAGGATAGCATGAGAAGAAATAAATCAGGATCATCAAAATTAGAGAGGGACAAGAAAAGGAGCATGGAATTGAAAAACTGATAGGAGAAATAGTGACAGAAAATTTTACGAACCTGATGAGAGAAAAAGTTATACAAGTTCAGGAAGCACAGAGAGTTCCAATGAAGAGGAACCCCCCAAAACCCACTCCAAGGCACATCATAATTAAAATGGCAACATTTCAAGACAAAGAGAGAGTCCTAAAAGCAGCAAGAGAAAAACAGCAAATAACATACAAGGGAGCTCTGATAAGGCTATCAACTGATTTCTCAACAGAAACATTACAAGCCAGAAGGGAATGGTCAAAAATATTTCAAGCAATGAAAAACAAAGGCCTACAACCAAGAATACTCTACCCAGCAAGGCTCTCATTCAAAATGGAAGGTGAAATAAGGAGTTTCTCAGACAAAAGAACACTAAAAGAATACATCTCCACCAAACCAGCATTGCAAGAGATGCTAAAGGGAGTGTTCTAAGAAAAAAGAAGAAAAAAAAAAAAAAGAGGAGAGGAACAGAGGTACAAAGAGAAATGAATAAATACATGTCAATAATAACCTTAAATGTAAATGGATTAAATGCTCCAATTAAAAGACATAGGGTAATGGAATGGATAAGAAAACAGGACCCACATATTTGCTGTCTACAAGAAACACACCTCAAAACAAAAGATTTACACAGACTGAAAGTAAAGGGATATAAAAAAATATTCCAAGCAAACGGACTGGGAAAAAAAGCCGGGGTAGCAGTCCTCATGTCAGACAAAATGGATTTCAAAGCAAGGGTAATAAAAAGAGACAAAGAAGGACATTTCATAATACTTAAAGGAACAATCCATCAAGAAGATATGACATTGATAAACATATATGCACCCAACATAGGAGCACCCAAATACATAAAGCAAATACTAGAAGACCACAAGAAGGATATCAACAACAACACACTCATAGTAGGGGACTTCAACACTCTATTATCAATAATAGACAGATCATCAAAGCAAAGAAACACCAAAGATATACAGGCATTGAACAACACACTAAACCACATGGACCTAACTGATATATATAGGACTTTTCACCCCAAAGAAGCAAAATATACATTCTTTTCAAATGCACATGGGACATTTTCAAAGACAGACCACATGATAGGACACAAAACAAGCCTCAACAAATTCAAGAAAATTGAAATCATATCAAGCATCTTTTCAGATCACAATGCCTTGAAACTAGAAATCAACCTCAGAGAAAAAAGTCAAAGACACCCAAACTCATGGAGATTGAATAACATGCTATTAAATAATGAATAGATTAACAATGACATCAAAAAAGAAATCAAGAAATTTCTAGAAACTAATGATAATGAGTACACAACAGCCCAAAACCTGTGGGACACAGCAAAAGCATCCTGAGAGGGAAGTTCATAGCAATACAGGCCTATCTGAAAAGGGTAGAAGAATCTCAAATAAAAAACATAACCGTAAAGCTACAAGAACTAGAACAAGAACAAGAAACAAAGACTAGGGCTAGAAAAAGGAACGAAATCATCAAGATCAGAGCAGAATTAAATGACATAGAGACTAAACAAACAATACAAAAGATCAACAAAACTAGAAGCTGGTTCTTCGAAAAAATCAACAAAATCGACAATCCTCTAGCCAGTCTAATCAAGAAAAAAAGAGAGAAGTCCCAAATAAACAAAATCAGAAATGAAAGAGGAGAAATCACGACTGGTACCACAGAAATACAAATGATAGTTAGAAATTACTACAGACAAGTGTATGGCAAGAAATTTGACAATCTAGAAGAAATGGACAAATTTCTAGAAACATACAACCTTCCAAAACTGAATCAAGAAGAAGTGGAAAGTCTCAACAGACCAATAACAAAGAAGGAAATTGAAACAGTAATCAAAAATCTCCATGCACACAAAAGTCCTGGACCGGATGGCTTCACAGGAGAATTCTACAAAACATTCAGGGAAGAACTAACTCCTGTCCTCCTCAAACTGTTCCGAAAAATCCAAGAAGAGGGGAAAATCCCAAACTCTTTCTATGAAGCCAGTATTACCCTAATTCCAAAACCAGGTCAAGACACAAGAAAGAAAGAAAACTACAGGCCAATATCACTGATGAACAAGATGCTAAAATCCTCAACAAAATATTGGCAAACCGGATCCAGCAATACATCAAAAAGATCGTACATCATGATCAAGTGTGCTTCATTCCAGTGATGCAAGGATGGTTTAATATTCGCAAATCAATAAATATAATACATCACCTAAACAAACTGAAAGACAAAAATCACATGATCATATCAATAGATGCAGAAAAAGCATTTGATAAAGTACAACACCCATTTATGATGAAAACACTCAGCAAAATGGGAGTAGAGGGAGAATATATTAAAACAATTAAGGCTATATATGAGAAGCCTGAAGCCAACATCATACTCAATGGACAAAAACTAAAAGCATTCCCCCTGAATTCAGGAACTAGACAAGGTTGCCCACTCTCTCCACTCCTATTCAACATAGTGTTGGAAGTCCTAGTCACAGCAATCAGACAAGAAAAAGAAATAAAAGGCATCCAAATTGGGAAAGAGGAAGTAAAACTATCATTATATGCAGATGACATGATAGTATACATAGAAAATCCTATAAACTCCACTAAAAGACTACTCGTTATAATAAGTGAATTTGGCAAAATCGCAGGGTACAAAATAAATATACAGAAATCTAAGACATTTCTGTACACCAACAATAAAATATCAGAGACAGAGGCAAAAAAGAAAATACCATTTACTATAGCAATAAGAAAAATAAAGTACCTAGGAGTAAACTTAACCAAAGAGATAAAAGACCTGTACTCTGAAAATTACATAATATTGAAGAAAGAAATTAAGGAAGATACAAATTAATAGAAGCAAATACCATGTTCTTGGATGGGAAGAATCAACATCATCAAAATGGCCACACTACCCAAAGCAATTTACAGATTCAATGCAATCCCTATTAAAATACCAATGACATATTTCACAGACCTAGAACAAATACCCCCAAAATTCATATGGAACCAAAAAAGACCCCGAATAGCAAAAGCAATCTTGAGACAGAAGAACACAGCAGGAGGAATCACAACACCAGATATCAAACAATACTGCAAAGCCACTGTGATCAAAACAGTCTGCTACTGGCATAAGAACAGACATATAGATCAGTGGAACAGAATAGAGAGTCCAGAAATAAACCCAGGCCTAAATGGTCAACTAATATTTGATAAAGGGGTAGGAACATAAAATGGAGTGAGAAGAGCCTCTTCAGCAAATGGTGCTGGGAGAACTGGATAGGGACCTGCAAAAAAATGAAACTAGACCACCTACTTACACCACACACGAGAATAAACTCAAGATGGATCAAAGACTTAAATGTAAGCCATGACACCATAAAAGTCCTAGAGGAAAACATAGGCAAGAAAATATCAGATATCTCACGTAACAATTTCTTCATGGATACATCTCCTAAAGCAAGAGAAATAAAGGAAAAAAAAATAAATGGGATTACATCAAACTAAAGAGTTTCTGCTCAGCAAAAGAAAACGTTAGCAGGATGAAAAGGAAACCAACCATATGGGAAAACATATTTGCCAATGACATCACAGACAGGGGCCTGATTTCCAATATATATAAAGAGCTTATATGACTCAACAGCAAGAAAACAAACAACCCAATTAAAAAATGGGCAAAGGACCTGAACAAACACTTCTCCGAAAAGGACATACAGAAGGTCCATAGACACATGAAAAAGTGCTCAACATCATTAGCCATCAGGGAGATGCAAATAAAAACCACAATGAGATACCATTTTACACCAGTCAGAATGGCCATCATCAACAAATCAACAAACAACAAGTGCTGGCGAGGATGTGGAGAAATGGGAACCCTACTGCACTGTTGGTGGGAATGCAGACTGGTGCAGCCACTATGGAAAACAGTATGGAATTACCTCAAAAGATTAAAAATGGAACTGCCTTTTGAACCAGTGACTCCACTACTAGGATTATACCCGAAGAATCTTGAAATACCAATTCAAAAGAACTTATGCACCCCTATATTCATTGCAGTACTGTTTATAATAGTCAAGTGCTGGAAACAGCCTAAGTGCCCATCTGTAGATGAGTGGATCAAAAAACTGTGGTACATTTACACAATGGAATACTATGTAGCAGAAAGAAAGAAGGAACTCCTGCCATTTGCAACAACATGGATGGAACTAGAGAGAATTAGGCTTAGTGAAATAAGCCAGGCAAAGAAAAAAAAAATACCTTATGCTGTCACCTATTACAGGAAACTAAAGAACACAAAGGAACTAAATATAACAAAGAGCAGAATAGCAGTCAATAGTAGGGAGGGGAGAGGGAAAGAAGGGGGATAAGTAAGGAAGGGTTTAATCAAAGAACCTGTATAAATGACTCATGGACATGGACAACGGGGAGGGATATGATTGCGGGAGAAGGGGTGGGTTGGGTGGGGGAGAGAAATGGGGGAAAATGGGACATCTGTAATTGAAAAACTAAAAAGAAAAAAAAACAAAACAAAAAAAAGAAGATGATACACACCTGCACAATGGAATATTATTCAGTCATGAGAAAAGAAGGAAATCTTGCTGTTTGTGACAATATGGGTGGGCCTTGAAGGAATTATGCTAAGTGAAATAAGCCAGACAGAGAATGACAAATACTGCTTGGCATCAGTTATATGGGGAACCTAAAAAAAATGTCATACTCTGAAACAGAGATTATAAAATTGATTTCCAGGGGCTGAGAGGTGGGGTAAAGAGGGAGAAGTTGGTAAAATGGTACAATCTTTCAACTATATTTATTAGCTCTGAGAATCTAATGTGTAACATGAAAACTATAGTTGATAACACTGTATTGCATAATTGAAATTTGCTAAGAGAACTTAAATGTTCTTACCTAAGTAAATAAAATGGTGAAGTGATGGATGTGTTCATTCACTAAATAGAGGAATCCTTTTATAGTACACAAGGTGGAGAAAAAAGTATGTTTACAGGTGTTTGTATGGAAAAATAATACAATAATTAATAAATAATAATACAAGAAAAAACTCTATTTTGCATAATCACAACTGTTAATCTACTCTTTCCCAACCCTGTATACATATACCAAATCATGATATACACTTTAAATATCACAATTTTATTTGTTAATTGTATCTTAATAAAGCTAAACCTAAAATAAAAGAAAAAAAAGGAAACAATAATGTCCTTAATTCATAACAAATTAGGAGTGATTCTAGTTTTCTTTTTAATACTTTACTGCATTTAAAAAATTTTTGAGTTGTGAATATATGTCTTTATAATAATAAAAGCATACAAAAGAGGTCTGAATATGTGATTGAATTTCTGGGGACAGCATGTGGTTTCACAACAAGAGGAAACAAATTGCCACAATCATTTTTAAGGTGATCTCGTATCAGATGAACTGAACAACCTGCCTTAGGAAACCCATAGAAACATGGCTGTTTTCAGTCAAATAAAAGTGAAAGGAAATGGTGATTTTCTGAGCAATAGCATTCTTGCCGTCAGAAAAGAAGGGAAAAGGAGTTGGTATTATTCACAGAAAATGCACTGGGTAATTTTGTTAAGTATATGTTACAGGTTCCAATGCATTTTATGTTTTAAAAAAAGTCCAACTCCATGATTCATGTAGGTTAGGAAAAAAACAAACTATAGTGATGCTATAAATAAAATGTATATTATAAAACTTGAAAGTAAAGAAGTTTATGTTCTGATATGAGAATTCTGCATGTTTCTGGGCTGATAACTTTAAAGTTTTCCTGGTGTGGTGTTGATCAATGTTATTATGTTTTTCTTAAGTATTAAAATAAAACTTAGTTATTTATAAAGAGGAGTATAAAATTGTTCCATGTAGCTACACAGCACCCGATGTGGGTTTGGCACTTGTGGAACAAAGAGGATTGTCCATCAATAAACTTTTACTCATACTAAGGCACAGAAAAGAAAACTGCTCTAAAACTGAGACCAAATAAGCACCTATTGAGACATGATGGCTTGTTGAGGTCTCCAGCCACTGTGACTATGGGCCCCAGTGAATAGGCAGCTCAGGGACCAATAGTCCTGTCCTGTTAGGTTGTCTTTTTTAAAATCTAACTTTTGGTAGTTGGGTCTCTTCCTCTTGTTGTTCATTCCCCTGAGGCCCAACAACAACCTCCCCACCCATTTTAAAATCACTAACAGGAATCTTTAGAGCCACTGCTTTTCAATTAGGTATGCAATCTATGAGGCTCATATTTATCTAAAAACTTATTTAAGATAACAGATTTTGAACCTTGAGAGGTGTTCCCAAGTTGATGCTGTTGAACAACTTTTGTGATTCCCAGACCCCTTTCCAGTGTTACTTCTTCCCTCTGCACTGCTTTTAGCAGCAGCCAACTCTGAAAATGTATTCCAAGCTCTCCCTGGCTCACCATTCCCATGAGGTCTAAAATCAGAATGAGAGAAAATATTGAATGTGTTTTAGATTTACTGTCTCATTTCCTTTCCATTAGTTCTGACTTCTCAAAGGTTTAAGTAATAGTAAATTTTTTGGTTAAGCCAATCTGCATAAATATAGCAAAAATAAAAACTCATTTACCTAAACTGCATAGGATAAAACAAATCACAGAACTAGAGAGATGAATAGGACTTTACGGAGTTTAGCTCGTTTTGCCATCTCTTCAATGAGAAATCACAGCAGAGTGTAGTGTGGTTGGATCAAAGTTCAAGTCCTGCTTCTGCTATTTACTAGCTGAGTGGTTGTGAACAAGTTAAACATTCTGTGCCTCGATTTACTGTTCTGTAAAAAAATTAATAATAGCACCTACCTGAGGACTGTAGGGAAGATTCAGTGAGAAATGTCAAGCAAATTGATGAGAATAATGCCTTATAAAATTGAAGTCCAGAAAAGCTAATTCTTCAAGATAGCCCCAAATGGGAAATTAATTCCAAGCAAACATAAAAATACACTTATGGCTTGGATAAGTACTAAAAGGTAATCAATTGAAATATATATTTTAATTAGGGGACGTAAGGAGTTAGCTGAGGAGGTCTTAGGGAGGAATTCAACATTTTGCAGATGCCTTACTGAAGGGAGCAGCCTCCTATTATATAATGTTCCCTGCAAGACAGCCAACCTGGTAACCCTGGCTGGTTATGGAATTGGTAGCTCCAGAACTTTTGCCTAGGAGCATCTCCATGGCAACTTTCATTGTTGGCTGAATGATTCAGGAGACAGATTTGGGGGGTGGTGCATGTGTATGTGCACACAGGCATGCACATGGGCTCTCAGCCCCACTGTCATCCTGCAGGGCCTGCGGCTGCAGTTAGGCTCACAAGACGAGGAAGCCCTGGGCATCTGGGTTCTGCTTGGTTTATAAAAAAGTCAGGAGCTGAGGGTGAGTGAATTTTCCAAAGGAGTAGAGGAGGCTGTTGGAGAGTAAAAGGAGACAAATAGAGAGATAAAAACTGGAATAGCCTGATGAAGAGCTTTGACACAGAAATGTCTAGTGCATACACAAGTACTCGCATGGGATAAACATACCAAAAGTGAATGGTATTGGGGTGGAAGGGATGGGAGGTAGTGATTGGATAGAAAAAAGCTTCATTCAGAGAAACAAAGGGCAAGCGTGGGAGCTAAACTGATGCTTGGATAGGCTTCTCTGGGTCCCACACTTCTGTTCTTAAGGTATGGAAAATTGAGAATACACAGGCCAGGCTACTTGGGTGCCCCAGAGCAAACTGATCATCATTGACTTTGGAGGAGGAGCACTGATCTTGGGAAGTTCTCAGGGAGGAATTTGGGACCAAGACTATAGGTGTATCCCCGAGCTTGTTTCACCCACTGGGATGCTACTGGCCTGCTCTCTGGGATGGCCTCTTGCCTTTGACCTACCCATACAATTTAAATGGCCCTGCCACCTCCCTATGAGGGCCCAACAGGCCATTTTGTTTTTCTCTCTCCTCAAGGACAAGTTGTAGTTTGTAAATAATTTAGAAGAATAATCTATTTTCAAGAAAACTGGGAAACGTATCGACACTCAGTCAGGCTAACAAAGTTACTGAGGATTACATTTGGAAAAATAGTTCATTGGCTCAAAAAGCTGCCACTGTTTTAGTTTGTTTTGTTTTGGTTTTTTTCTTTTTCTTTTTCTGATTACAGGACAACATTGAGACTGGAAAATAAAAGTCAGCTGCTTTTAAGATCATAGACTGTATTGTTATGAAGGTAGAGCCAGTTGTTGTTTGTTTTTGTTTTTAATCAATCTATGGTCTTTAAATGTCTCTGCTTCTAAGTACTCATCTAATTTTTGATAGAGTGATTACCAGCTAATGCTATCAAATAACAATTATGATTAAACATGTTTCATGAGCCCTGAGGCCCTGAAGCAATTTTTGTAAAGAATCAGTCTGCCCTTCAAATGGCATAACAAGAAAAAAATTAGTTGCAATTCACCTAGAATAGTATGTTATACTAGGAGAAGGATAATAGGTTTACTCATTCTTAACAGTTATAAATGTCCTACAATTAGCTTGCTTTCTTCCTTTCCATTTATGTTTACCTTCTTTGTGATATGAAATGAACAAGGTGGTTTATAATTGCCACGGTGATTTTCTGTCCTCCTGGATCACTTTACAACATCACAACTCCTACCCCTCCCCACTTTTACCATGTAGAGTGAAAATACACAAAGCATTCAACAAACAGTTTGTGGCTATTGGTGATTTTTATACCTGAGATATCAAAAAACCGTTAAGCATAATTTGAGCCCAGAAAGAAATTAGCAAGAGACATTTGTGTTACCACACTACAGACTGTCTAGAAGATTATCTACAGAATGAAATGACCAAGAAAATGATGGGTTGGTTAATTTATTTTGTACAAGGTTTAGGCATAAATTTCTTGAAATGTAAAACCAGCTGCCAATGAGGATGGACTGAACTGAAACATAATGTATAATCAACATCAAAGTTCTCTGGATAAAATCTAAAGCTCCATCATAAAGATATTAACATTCCTTGCCAGTGTTCTCATCTACACCCAATAAATATATTCCAAAAGTAAAAGGCATATCTTTTCCCTTCAAATCTCTCAGAGTACAGAGAAGTACTGTTGCCTCTGGGTATTTTTGCTTTCTGGGAGACAAATAAATAAAAACAGAAAAATATATGACTATATTTCTATTGTGAGTTACAATCATAATCAAGTCATCTGCATGGCATTATATGAAAGTCAATGCTACCATCCAAGGATATGAAACCTAAGGATATTTAATGTTTTTACCTATGTTTAGTTTTGATTTACCTTAAAATTCTTTTCCAGGGGAGGGGGTATCCTGAGAAGAAGGGAGCAAAGGGAAAAAAAATTGGGACTACTGTAACAATATGATCAATAAAATACACCTAAAAAGATAATATTTATGCATCTGAATAAAAGTCATATACAGTCACAAATTCCACTCAGAAAACACAAGTTACTGAAACTTTGTGCCTAGGAAGTATACTGAGCATAGGGGAAATTGATACATGCACTGTACCCCATGCTTATTCTATTTTTATTCTTTTACATAAAAAAGTTGAAAATTATATCTTAGCATATTAAATTATTTGAAACTCTAACTGGCTTTACAATGACTAATAATATCTAGGTTTTCCAGAACTTGAGTTACTCTTTACTTCAAGCAGATGAGTTTTCCCTAAAGTAGTAGTAAGTATGTCAAGTATGTCAATCATGATATGAGAAAGTGGAAAGTCTCCATTGTCCCTTCCCTTGAGTACCCATTCTTATTTATTATCTAGGCTAAGTTTCCCAAAATATAAATATTTGAGGTTAGTGAGCCTAGCTTTGGCTTGCGGAACCAAACAGATGTGACAACCTTCATTTAAGAGGGTTTGATAGGAGTTCCTCATAAAAGAATTGATAAATTTTAGATGCATATATGCCAACTCATGATAGACTCCCATGGTGTGTATTCGTTTTCTATTTGATGCTGTAACAAGTTACCACAAATTTAGCATTATATATAACATGAATTTGTTATCTTAGGTTTCTGGAGGTCAAAAATCTGAAATGGGTTTTACTGGGCTAAAATAAGGTGTCACAGAGCTTGTATTCCTTCTGAAAGTTCATGGAAGAATCTGTTTTCTCGTTTTTTCATTTTTAAGTGTGCCTGACATTTCTTGGTTCATAACCCCCTCCTTTTATCTTGAAAGCCAGCAATAGCTTGTTGAGTCTTTTTTACATTGCATATCTTTGACTTGCTTTTGTCATCACATATTTTTCTTTAACTCTGAATCCTTTTTCAACTACCTATTCTGCTCATCTGAGGATATTTTTTTCATTGATTTTTAGAGAGAGAGGAAGGGAAAGTAACATCAATGTAAAGGAGAAGCATCAATTGGTTGCATACCATACACATCTGGACAGTGGGATTGAATCTGCAACTTAGGTAATGTGCCCTGATTGAGAATTGAACTCACAACCTTTTGGTTACAGGATAACAATCCAACTGAGCCACACTGGCCAGGGTTCCCACTTCTGCTTCTAGAACCTTTTTTATTGGGTCCACACAATAGCCAGGATAATCTCCCTATTTAAAGCCTGCAAATTAACAGCCTGAATTTGATCTGCAACATTAATTCCCCTTTGCCACGTAATATAAGGCATTCACAGGTACCAGGGATGAGAACATGGACATCTTTGGTGGTGAGGGTAAGCATTATTTTGCCTACCATATGGAGAGTTTGATATAGAATACATTCTATTCTGGGCTTCCTAACTCACCTCTTTCCCCATAAGGAATTAATGACCTCTCTCTTTTTACCTTAGCCCCATGCCATCCTCTCAGGGGGATTTCAATACCCAAGTCTTCCTTTGCTCCCTGGCCTTTGGGCATATTGTTCATTTGCTCAGATTTCATCCTTTTTGTACTTTAGGGCCTACTGTATGCAAGGCCATGTGTTTTATTAAATTGAAATAGAATTATAGAGATAATAAGCTGAGAGTTATCAAAGTTATGAATGAGGAAAATGACAGGATCCAGAAGAGTACACCTGATGATCTCAGTGTGGCACACAAAGAAGCATGAACAGAAAACTCAGAGGACCAAGTTGCATGGGGCAGAAATTGTTCTCATACTTGTAGCCCTCTCAAATCTGTCAACCAATTGAGACCCTGTCCTGCACTCCTGGGTGATTTTTAATTTTATTCATGTATGGAGCAATCCATTCACTTAGCAGACATGTACTAGGCACTGTGTTGTTAGAAGCAGAAAAAGCAGAAAGCTTTAGTTTCTTCCCTGAAGGAGCTCACAGTTAAAAACTGGGAGAGAGGCAGCAGGGCTGTTTTTAAAGGGGAAGAAAATAAAGAGACAGATATATATACACTAACTTTCTTAGACTAAATCATCTGGAATCTCTGAGAGTGCCCTGAGTTTTGGAAGGAGAGCCTGCCTGAAATGTCTTACCTTGCCTAGGACCGTGACTGTCACTTCTGAAGTTAGACAGGTGTCAGGCTAACAATGATTTCTCTGATGGCTGGTAAATCTGAACCAAGCATTTAGCTTGTTTAATTTTTAAATAAGTTGAACTAAAACATTTTTACTTCCCAAAGTAGTTTACATTCTGCTCCATTTCCAAAAATATCAAAAGCAGATTAATTTATTACTAATTCTTTAAACATTTATTGACCACCAAATATGTGTCAGATTCTGAGCTCAACACCAGACACATGAAGTTGAAAAAGGCATGCTTCTTTGTCCTGAATTATAACATGGAGAATAGAATAAAGTATTTCTTTTCCATTAGGCATATCTAATAATTTAGTGGAGCTTATACTCATTTACTCTGTGAAGGTATACTTTTATACCTGTGAAAATAATTTTGACAACAATAAATGTTTATCGTTAAATGAGAAGGCCACTTTTACTTTGATTTAAAGAAACCACATTAATTTTCAAGAGTTAATTTCTTTGAAACCAAACTTTTATTTCTTAGAACTGTTACAAGTTATCTTTTAAATTTGTATATTCAATTGTTAATCAAAGTATATATTCACACTTCCAAAATTATCTAGATATTTTATAAATCTACCAGATTATTTAACCTCTCTGTAGGTTAATCTGTGCAGTTGTTCTTGGGCTGCAAAATGACCTGGATGGGTTGAATAGAATTAAAAGATTTTAAAACCCTTTAGATCTAGAGCTTATGTCTCTGCCGAGGCCCTGAACTGGGCTCATTTTCTTTATAAGGCCTCCTTGGCATTGCAAGTCACAGTTAATTTTCTCTTAGAAGATGTATGTGTTGTGGCTCAAATGAATGAGCAGGGCCCCAAACATATTTCTCTCTGAAAAGTAAAATTAGGAACTGAGATATTTAGCAAGGGGCACTGACACTGAAGTTACAAAAACGAGACAGAAACCAGATGGAGGGTGGTCAAAATGGCTATAGAAGCCAAAGGTGTAGGAGAATTATGACTAATCAGAGTCCTACAATTTGTAGAGAGTGGGGGAAGGGGCAGGTGCATGAAGAGAAGCTAAGATGCTGTGAGAAACAAAATGTTGGCCACTGAAAGTACTACATGGATTCCTGACAGCTTCTCAAAGTTGGTTCTCTCAGACTCAATAGTTTTTCTCTTTCTTAGATTTTAAAGAAATCATCATTAATATTTATATAAACTTTCTCTTACTTAAATCAATTTGAGTGAGCTCTACTTTTGACATTGAAAGAGCAAGACCAGCATGGACTGGGGATGAACCTAGTCAAGCTCATTCATTTTACAAATCTCGGTTCTCTCATTTGATAACTTTTGGTGGTAATGCAAGAGCTGCTCTCTTTTCTGAAGGCAATGTGCAAAGAAGATAGTGGCTTGTTGGGCATTAGGCTGTTGGAAATATTTTAGCAAAGAAATAAGAAAATCAAATCTTATTTTCATTGGCTTCCAAATTATTCAATTTTTCACCGTTCCTGCAAATATTTGTGCTGGGGTTTCAAATCCAGAAACATATAAGCCTGTACCTGTCCCCAAGATGTCTAGCCTCTGAGAAAGGGGTGGGGAGATTGCATAGTGATAAAATTATGCCACAAAGTACCATTGCTATGGGGGCAAAAGGCATAGATTAATGAACACTTCCTTTACACTTATTTTCCAATGACTCTAAAGTGTGTCCAGGCTTTTGATTGGGCTCATGGCAGCAACTTGTAGCTTACTGCCCTGTATTTACAAAATACAGGACATCTCCATTTATAATGGAGATGGATCCAAATATAAAGAGCCAGAATTTTGATGAATAAATTCTATGAGAAAAAAAATGGTTTGCTATGTTAATGGGGGAGCATAACAGGAAACAAACAGTTAAATAACTTCATGATAAACATTGAAGAAAAAAGAAATAAAGCTTTCTACAGAGTGCCCCAATTTCAGTGATTGCTGGTTGCTTTAGGCATTTCCACGCTCTCTCTCTTCCCCCTCTACCTGCTTTACCACTTTGCATGACACTGGGGTCCCAGACTTCTCAATATTGTAACCTATATTATATGATTCTCATTTAGGTGACCACAGGCAGTAGCGAGCTGCTGTTGTTCTGGAGTTGATAGCAATTCTGTAATTTCATTTCCTCATTAGAAGATGTGTGTTTATTTATTAAAGCTGCACATTGCTCAAAGGCAATGTACAAAAAAAAATAGAAATACCAATATTAAATAAAGGGTATTATTGCTATTATTTTTATAAGGCTTGTCTATCACAAGCCAATGTAGACCTTTGTAGAATAGAGGCTAAGGCCAGGCATTCCCTGGCAACTCAGTCAGCAAACTGCACCTCCCCTGCCTCCTGCCTCTGTCAGCACACAAGTTCTCTTTCTCTCTTTGAGGCAATGAAAGCAACAGATACGTCTAGGGTCTTGCATCTTCTAGAAAATTTTCCAGCCTCTAAACCACCATTCCAGGGGAGGTACAAGGGTTTTTTCATTGATTCTCTCTGCTTAGTTCAAGCACCCCAGTACAGCATCCTGGGGTCAGGGGACATTTCTGTTTCTAGATGGCTTCTTTCCTCCATTTAAGGTGGAATCTGAGAGAGCCATTTAGGCTCCCTTCAGCACAGGGAAGAAATGTCAATGGAATGGCCAAAATCTTAGGAGCTGGGAGGCCAGCAGAGAGTACCCACAGAAACTGCCCTGCTAAAGTGTACATTCAATGGGGGAGACAGAAAATTGACAGATATGCAGGGAAATATAGGGTCTGTCACATGGTGTTAAGAGGTATGGCTAAATATAAAGCAGGGAGAGGGCATAAACTGTGCCAGAAGGGTGTTATATTCTATAGGGTGGTCCAAGAAGGTACCACTTATAAGATGCCATAAGCAGCCCCTGGCACAGTGAGTAAGAAAGCCACATGGACATTGAAGGGAAAAGCATTCCAGGGGAAGAGAACAGCAAGCACAGACTCTGAACATGTGTGAACAAAAGCAGAGGTTGTATGTTTCTCCAAACACAAGTGTCCGACCTCTGCACACAGGACGCTCTTCACAATTTTATGTAAGGACAATTTCTATGAAAGGAAAAGCTGTGTGTACTTCGAAACATGTTTTTGGTTAAAGCTTTCATTTTACACTAGTAAAGATGTCTCTATTTCAAGCACTCATTCTGTTGGATTTTTTCACAATCTGCAATACTTACAATTGAACTAGGGTCAACTTTACCACTTATACCCCAAGATGAGCCTGCACAGACAGACTCCTTCCTCATTTTCTCTCCTAAGCAAACACCAGAGCTTATGTCATGATAACAGCTGCTGGTACATAAGAAACTTCTCTCTGATACAGTGAAAGGAGTTTTGAATTAGACCAAAATGCAAATCCTTATTATGTTATCTATTGCCAAGTCACTTCTTTCTCCACCTCACTTTTTTATGTGTAAAATTTTTAAAATTCTACATACTCAGAAAGTGTTATGAAGATTAAGTTCTACAGCATTTATAAACACCTAGCTACCTGCCTGGTGCTTAATAAACAAGTGTCTCCCCACCCCCAGCCCCACACTGCCCTATCTTACTCTTTCTTTTTCTCTTTCTCTCTTACATACACACAAACCACCATCACCACCGCTATCCAGCCAGATGTAGCAAAAGAAGAGGCTCTAGGAAGCTGTTTATGCAGCCTTCTATAATGCTCATTCTTAAATACCCACAGGGTCTAGGAAAGTTCTGGGTCTTCTCAGAAGTGTGTGTGTGTGTGTGTGTTTCTGGTAATTGTGGCCCTAAACTGTGTACCTCCTCTAAACTTCCTCTTTGGCTCAGTGGTAACTGTGCCCACATTCAGACTGAGGAACAACAGGTAAAGGGAAGCATATTGAGGTATTTATGCCTTGATGAGAAGGTGGTGAGAAATCCTCCTAGGGCCCACTAAGTAGACTCTGCCATCAGCTATTTAGCCTCCTTTGCCATTTCATGCTGATCTTTCCACAGAGACCTGAGAAGACAACAAGGACACCAGGAGGATGTAGAGCTGGCCATCACATTTCAGAAAAGTCACTGAGGAAGCAGGAACAATTTTTAGACATAAGGATGGATTCAAGGCAACAGTCATTGAAGTAACCACTGCCGAGTCTATTATCAACCTTTTGATGTCTTTGAGTCTCCTTATTTTTGTCCCTAAAGTATAATTAAATGTTCTGAGTCACGGGCAAGGGACAGTAAAAGGAGCAAAGAAAGAGAGGGAAGAAAAAATCTGGTGAGCAGATTCTGGTTTCTGTGCATGTCCCAGACCCCCATGTATTTGTCAACATCTTCCAGGATCCCAGTCTTGAAATTGCATTTCCTAAATTTCCTAAATGAGGGCCAGAGTCTTAGAAGTGGGAGCTCAGCTGGGTTGAGGAGCTCTCACCTCATTTTTACTTCTTTTGCTTTAACAACAAAGCATCCTTATTTTGACCAGTTGGTATTTGAACCAATTTTAAGGAGAGAAGTCATCAAATAAAGCATTAGCAAGAGAGTTTACTATAGTTTCTTCAGGTTTCAGTTTCCTATAAAGAGCAAACAAATCAGTCCTTCCCCTCACTCTCCAGCTTGGAAAACAAGCTCATCTACAAGCTTAGGCTCATAAGTGTCATTTTGCTCATTCTCCTTGGCCAAGGCTCATCTCAGAGAACACTACTCACTATAATAACTTTGGTTTTAAGTAAAAATATCTCCCATGATGCCAGAAGATAAAAAGAATAATTTTCAAAACTCTTTTCAAACAGTGAACAGCATTGATAAAGCCAATCACCAAAGTCAGGCACCCCCTCTGAAATAGGAAAATATTAAAAGAATTAAGGATGAGAGAGTCTGTGTCTCTTCTCTAAGCAATGGAAAGATTCTCAATGAACTCGGGTCCACTTCTTAAAAAATAAATCAGATCATGTTTCCATTTGCCAAAGCTAATGCTGCTCAAGCGTGGAGTTTATATCCTTCATACAATACTGATATTTGAATTTCAGCACCTCTCTTCCTCCAGGTTAGTAAGCTTCCAGGTGAATGTTATTTTTGTTATTCCAAGTGGCTACAAAAGGAAAAATTGAATGCATTTGCAAATATTCATTAAAGTAAGTCCTTGCTTTGCATCATGATCTTTATTGAAAAGAAAATAGTGACCTTCTAGTTGACTCTACCCAGCCAATAGAGATTTAAAAGAAGTTAACCTCCTTCCCCAGGCCAATTCAACTTAATCTTTAGAATTCTTTATATCACAGTATAAACTAATTACATCAAATCTCCTAAATTCATGTGACTGGGCACGGTAGCTGTGACCTAGCAATTATGCTACCTGGAATAAGGTGATATCAGACACTGTGGGGTAGGATTATGCTTGCTTCTTGTTTCTACTAGCAAAATCTCCTAACAGAATGATTGCACTTCACACAGAACATTTTAAATCATAAAGACATGAGATAAAGAACTATTAATGAATAAGGAAATCTCAAACAGGGCCAAGGCAGGTTAAATGGAATGTGGCTATTAAAAAGAATTGGTTTTTCTTGTACTTGTGTATCAATGAGCCACATCTTTAGATAAGGCTTTTTTTTTTTTCAGTGTGATACCAGATCTTATCAAATGTTGTTACACATTATTTAGTCTCCAGGGCTGGCACAAAAGAAATGACTTCAAGGATGCCACACAACAAAACAACATGGAGAAAACCAGAGGGAGGTACAGTAAGCAGGTTCAGTCATTACCACAGTGGCACTCTTTACAAAGCCATTTTACCTGGAGTGGGTGGAATGATAAGATGTGTGTGAGGGAATGAGTGTGTATGTATGTTGTGGGGGCTTTTCGAAAGGAGATGTGAAAATACAGGAGGGAAGTAGAAAATAAAATTACACCTGGGCTGCCAAGATGGAGATGATATTTGTTTTCTCTCACACTGCACCTGCGAGGCAACACTCTCCCCATCCAGCTTTTGTCCTTCAGAGCTGTGAGAGCCCACACTTTAATGCCTGCAGGTTGACCATGCATTGTTATTACACAGTCTTCATGTTCACATCATGTGTCATCGGACCAAAAGAGAGTCTACAAAGTGAAAGGCTCATGCAAAATTTATGCTTATATGGCTGTTTCAGTCAGTGGAAAAATCAATACTGCAGGCTGATGCACAGAAATGACTGAATGCTCTCTGACTGACACTAAAAGCACGAAGAGATTGAGAGCTGCATTTGCTGTTAAAGGAATTGAGTGTATTAGAGCTCTTACAATAGTCTGCTCACCTTATATTAGCCTTTCCTTGGGATTATTTTTTGATAACAATTATGATTGTGGGGTTTAAGGCAATTACACTATTACAAAGAAAAAGCTGCTTTTTATGTCCTGTAAAGCTGTCATATATTTCACACCACAACTGCTGTCCAATTATTTTGCTACAATGCACTTTGAAAGCAAAATGTTCTAACTGATATATATTAGTCCTGTATGTTTTACAAATAAAAATCAAAGCCATAATGTAATCCTTCAAAAGGAGCTTCTCAGTTTCCCCAGACATGATTTTAGAAAGAGCAGAAATGGAGTGGATACTGTATGTTTTGAAAGAGACACATTAAGCAGCTGAGGTTTTGTATGAAGAGTACAATTCAGAGGTGCTGCAGAAGATGGAGAAGGAGACCTGTATGAACCCTGGTTGCAAATGGTGGTAGAATTTGTTAAGTGGGGGTTCAGGGAGGTTTACAAGTTGGAATTTAATGATGAAGCAAAAAAAATATTCTTGAAATTAACTCAGTCAGAAAGGAGCTCAAAGTTTTGTGTGAACGCACGTTAAGTAGTCAGCAACATCAGATAAGATTTTTTTCTTATCCTTCAAATCCTGTTGCTATGAAGATTCTGTTGTGGCCCAAAGATCAGAGGGGTGGGTGCACAGCATACAGAGACTGGGCAGGGAACCAGGTAGAAAAACCATGGACCACAATCAGTCTTTGTAACACGGATCTGGAGGTTAAAGTGTGGTAGGAGAGAGATCCTTGGAAGACTGTGCTTATGTGTTCTTGTCCCAGGGGAAAGTGGGAAGTGCTATTGTTTTCAACTCTGAAAACCCTCGAGCAAGATGGGCAGTCAGCTCAGTGACAATAGGAGAGCTCCTGTGTGGTGATAAACAAAGCTAGCCTGTCTCTTTCAGCATTTGACACACAACTAGACTATGGCAGCCAAGTTAAGTGACTTCAGACTCTAAATAGCATGAAAGTTGCTTTATGTGTGTGTTCCAAAAATAAACAACAGAATTACTGAAAAGTGCTGGAAGCACATTGGTTATTATGATAATAAGAATTTAAAATGTGGATATAGCATGTACTGTGGATGCATTTTGCAAAAATTACCCACCTTAAAGTTTTATCCATGCATGCATTGCAAAGGGCCTTTGGGGTTCAAAACTCAATGCACAAAGGATTTCCACTATCACTGGGTTGCCATGTTATGGTAGAATGGCACAGACATCCAAATACACTAGGAACATCCTCAGGCTCAGGGTCTGTGGTTGGCTGAGGACAGGAAAGGCAAGGGATGCAGCACAGTTGGTCTTTCATCCTCTGTGCTCTCCTGAACACACCTCATCATTATGAAATACTTTTACATTAGTCCCCTGGTAAGGATTCTTTCCTAAGTGTTGTTTTGTTTTTAAATTGTGAAGATGCTATTTTAACAACTTGCTCTTCGCTAATGCTTAGTATGAAAGTGGGCTCACTGGTCAGAAATATTATTTTAATCCCATATCCTATTAAGTATCTTTCTGGCACTTGAAAGTTCAAGAATTTCACTTCAGTCACTACATTCACTTCTCCCAGAGTAGTAATGCCACTCTGCTTTTTTGTCCTAGAAAAGAGAACACTGTCCTTGAAGTCTATCAGAATCAGCACACTAAATCCTATCTTTAATATTGAGTGTATTCTGAGGCTTCCACAAAGCATACATAATTTAGGAATTAAATGTACCTTATAATCTCTTGGGGAAAGGATCCATCTCAGACTGTCAGGAAAGACCTAACCGCTACCCAGAAATGTCAGTGGAAAATAAAGTAATTCTAGAGGTGCTCAGAAAACAGAAGAGGACTTTCAGGCTCTCAAAAGGATACCACCTACTGGATGCTCTGAAATATTTTGTCACAAGTGATCATTAACTTGAGAGTCTGTAACCTCTTGATTTTGGTGGAAACAAATGCTAGTCTAGGGAAGTAATTGCTAAACTTTCTTATGGAAGTGAGATTGGTCATTAAATAGGTATTGATGAGTACCTAGTGTATTAGTGAATGTGCTGATGCCTCAGTGACTACATTAGTGTAGAAAGTACATTGAATTTGAGGTTGGAGATCCTCAATCAGAATTCTTTTTTGCCATTTATTAGCTATGTGACATTAATCAAATGTCTAGAGCTTTCTTGAGCCCCCATTTCCTCATCTGTACAGTAGAAATGATCTTTAACCAACAATGGTTATACTAACATTCTATGAGGCAGCACCTAACACAGAACACCACTAGAAGACATTGAAGAAATGTTTGTTCTTTAACTTGCTCCTCAATCAGAATGATTTCTGGCAGAACAAAAAAAAAAAAAAAAAAAAAAAGAAAGAAAAACAAACAAACAAACAAACAAAAACCCACCCAAAACAAACTAAAAACATAGCTATCCAGGATTTGAGGTGAGCTGGAATGTGTCTCAAAACTGACCAGAATGACAACATTCAATCTCTATTTTTGGCTAGAAACATTCATTTAGCAAGTGATTAAGGAAAACCTGAGTGAAAAAATTATCCTGGTTCATGAGATTCTTTGGGTCTCAGCTTGCTACTACTATTACTACTGGTAATGACACTATGGATGATGATGGTGGTGGTGGTAGTGATAATACTGATATTTATTTTTTTTTCCAGATTTAATGTGTTTTATTGATTAAATTATTACATTTGTGCCAATTTCCCTTCCCTCTGCTCCCCTCCACCCGGTGGCCCCCCTCCCTCCAGTTGTCCCCCCCTTTTAGATTATGTCCATTAGTTGTGCATACAGTTCCTCCCAACCTCTCTCCGTCTATTCCATTCCCTCCTACCTTGATCCCCAATTCCTATATCATCTCCCTCCCTTTCCCCATTCCCCCTCCCTGTTGACCTCCCCCCAATATGCTTCCCATACCCACAGTTCCTCTTCCCCTCTCGTTGCCTATTTAGTTTGCCTTTGTTTCATCTCCCTAGCTTCTGTTTTTTTTTAAACCAGTCCCTTTAACATCTCATATAACAGTGGTTTGGATCTAATGAACTCTTTCAGTTTTATTTTGTCCTGGAAACACTTTCTCTGTCCTTCTATTCTGAATGACAATTTCGCTGGATAGAGTATTCGTGGTTGTAGGTTTTGGATTTTCATTACTTTGAATATTTCTTGCCAGTCTCTTCTTGCCTGTAGGGTTTCCCTTGAGAAGTCAGCTGATAGTCTAATTGGGACCCCTTTGTACATAATTCTTTTCTTCTCTCTTGCTGCTTTTAAGATTCTCTCTTTATCTTTAATTTTTGACATTTTGATTATAATGTGTCTTGGAGTGGTTCTCCCTGGGTCCAGTTTCTTGGGAACTCTCCTTGCTTCCTGGACCTGCAGGTCTATTCCCTTTCCCAAGTCTGGGAAGTTCTCCTTTATTATATTTTCACTCAATTTTTCAAGTTCTAGTTCATCTTCCTCATTCTCTGGCAAACCAATGATTCTTATGTTGGGCCTTTTATAACTGTCCCAGAGGTTTCTGATCCTTTCGTTGTTGCTTCCCATTACCTCTCGCTGCATTGGTTGACTGCTTGTTCCTTCTCCATATTCCAGTTTGTTGAAATGAACTCTGGATTTTATTTCCTTTCCTTCTGTCTCGTATACTGTTTTGTTCCTTTCGTTATGAAAGTTTTTCGCTTCTTTCATATCTTTTTCCTGCTCTTTTGTGAATTCTGTAAGCCACCTGATAACAATGGCCCAGAACTGAGCCTCTGACAGGTTTCTTATCTGTTCATCTGTCAGGTTCTCTATCTGCTGCCTGGTGAGTTGTGTTACCGGTATTTCTAAAGTTGCCTGCCTCATTTTGACAGATGCTTTTTGTTTTCTTGGGCTGGCTGTCGGGGGCAGTGCCTGTGTACGCGTCACAAATTAGCGACCGGCGCCTGCTTGTCCGCGACCTATTTCGCAGCCCTGTGGTGCTTTCTTTGGGGGCGGGGGTCCAAGATGGATTCACACAGTTATTCAGCTAGGAGACCGGGATCCGTCCTCCCGCCCCCCTGGGCCTCACTGTTCAAGGCGATGCGGCGGCCGCTCTCCCCAGCTCCGGAGTCGCGCACCGCCAGGGGCTTGGCCACCGGGGCTCCTCACCGGGGTCGCGCACCGCCAGGGGCTTGCGTAGCCGCTCTCCCCAGCTCCGAAGTCGCGCACCGCCAGGGGCTTGCGTAGCCGCTCTCCCCAGCTCCGAAGTCGTGCACCGCCAGGGGCTTGGCCACCGGGACTCCTTGCCGCCCGCCGCTCCGGGTGCCACCGCAAACAGCACTGCCCACTTTAACTCTTACCTGCCCAAATGGCACCGCTGGTTTATAACTTCATATGTTGGACTTCCGTGTAGTTTTATTTTCTGGAATTTCTAGTTATCCTTTGTTTTGAAGTAGTTGTATTCCTTTATATTTGTAGAGGGAGACCTAGCGTGTCCGTCTAAGCCTCCATCTTGGCCAGAAGTCATAATACTGATATTTATTAAACCAGTTATAAGAGTGAGCTCATTTTCAGATAATGCCCATAATCAGGGCATTAATTTCACAAGATGGATAGCTCATGTTTTCATCCCAATTTTGCATGATAGAACCAAGGCTCAGGCAAGTTAAGTAGGTCAAATAACTAGGCTGGAATTGGGACTCAATACCAGGCAACCTGACTTAACCATTAATGTTCCTTAAATGTTATTTTCATGATGAATCAAACATGAACTTTTTTGATCTAAATCACAGCCCCCTTGTTTTCTCTATCTTGAAACTGTTTTTCCTCTTCATACTACTGATAAGTACTATGTTGTTTGTGCACTTCTTTGATAAATAACTGCCATTCATTGGAATATCTCCTGGAAAACCAAGTTTTTGGGATCCTTTTTTATAGTCCCAGTGCCAACCTCAAAGCCTGGGACAGGAGGAACTCAGTGCATATTTGCTAATGGAAGAAAAACATGATTTTATTGATTGCCGCTCCAAAAGCTGACAAGTATTAATCCAATGAGATAATTTTAAAAGGAGGTATCAGGTGGCAAAAAAAAAAAGCCTTAGGTTCAGTTTTAATCATGTTAAAGTCTTATTTGTTTCTTTCTCTCTTACTAGTTACCCCAAGACTCAGAGATAGGCACTCCCTGATATGGTCAGTGAGAGGAAAGGGAAAAGCTGAATCATGAATAATATTTAAGTTTTTCCTTTATATATCTATTGCTCATCACCAAATGTCCTCTTTGTTGCCTTAACTATGTTTGTAGGAAAAAAAGGTTTGAAATAGTGGTGAAGGCAGTAGCAAAGACCATCAGAGTCATGATATGTGCTTGGTCAAATTGTTTGGTCTTCCTTCTACTTTTTAAGGATTGTATTTCATCCTATCAGTGCCCTCTACTTATCTAGCTAGAACTATGTGCATACCTTGTTTTACTGGGGACAACCAATGTTTTTACTGGGGATGATAACATATTATCCTACAACAACTAAGCTTATCCTAGATGGAAAGAGACTCACACTTGTGTTTAATACTAACTCAGTATACAGAATTAACAGACTGCCAGATAAAGAAAAACATGTAAGGGACAGCAGTCTCATTAATAAGTTTAAGTTCAGAGTGAAAAATTGATCAAAAACCAAGTTGTAAAGAGGATTTCCTTTCAAAGTGGTAGATATTACTACTGAGACAAATTCTTGGGCTAACGACTGTGCTAACATTATCCTACTGGGTCAACTAATAAACAGAATGGAGAGACCCTGATGACTTGGTACAAAAGTTTAGGGTAGAAAAACAAGATGGCGGAAGAGTAAGTGGAAGCTACACTAACCTCCTCCCAGAACTGGTCTGGATTTAAAACTTAATTTTGGAGAAATAATCTGGAATAACCAACCGAAGACTAGCTGGAGAGAAGTCTTATAACCACGGAAAGACAGAAAAGGCCACTACATCACAGCGTGACCAGTAGGGAGTGCAGAGACACAGAAGGGCTGGCTGGGCTCACACAGGTGGCAGCTGAAGGGACTGAGAAACAGCTCAGCAGCCAGGGGTTCCCTCTGAGAAGGGCTGAGTCTAAACCCTCAGCTGGGCTTCCCAGCCTACAGCAACAGAGTGGAAAGTAAAATAGTATCCAGCTGTGAAAAGCGAAAAGCCACAGGGTTTCTTGCTAGCCAGAGAGAAACAGCTGGAGAAAAAGAGCTCTTAAGCGGATCACATACGAAAATATTTTGGCCCCCACTTACCCTGGGCTCGAGCGGAGGGAAGGCAGAGAGGACTAGAGACGATTAGGGAGAGTTTGGTGTGGTGGCTTTGAGGGGAGAACTGGGGAAGCAGCCGACTAGGTCCCAGTGCTGACTCATCCCCAGTATTGCAGGCAGAGCATTCCCCACCCCACCTCCAAGTGGCGTCAGCCTGAGGGGAAGCAAAAGCCCTGCTACAGGAATTAAGCTGCCACACCCACGGACCTTAAGCCTGACAGCTAATCACAGATTGAATAGATTAACAACTAAAGAAGTCAGGCAAAGGTAGTAGATCCCTGGAAGTCTCCAACAGGCTGCCTAGGCCCAGACTGGTACAGGGGAAGATCCAGAAAGTGCAGATCATTCTAGGAAGCACCAATAAACAATAGCAGTCACAAAAATGGGGAGACAGAGAAACAACCCCCCATTGAAAGAAAAGGTAGAATCCCCAGAAAGTGTTAAATGAAACAGAGGGGAGCCAACTATCAGATATGGAATTGAAAGCATGGATTATGGAGAAGCTCAATGAGCTCAGTGGAAACTATAAAGAACTCCAGGGAAACTACAAGGAACTCCAGAAATACTACAAGGAACTTACTGAGAATTACACTAGCATGAAAAAGGACATAGAAGCTATCAATAAGAGCCAGGAGGAAATGAAGAATATGATCTCTGAATTGAAGAACATAATAGAAGGAATTAAAAGCAAGCTAGAGGAAGCAGAAGATTGGATCAGCGAGCTGGAAGACAATGTAGACAAAAACTCCCAGACAGTGCAACAAAATGAAAAAAGACTGAACAAGACTGAAGAGGCTCTAAGACAGCTGCAGGACAACATGAAACATAATAATATACGATTCATAGGAATTCCAGAAGGAGAAGAAGAACAGCAAGGGATAGAAAACCTCTTTGGAAAACTAATGACAGAAAACTTCCCTAATATGAGGAGAGAAAGAGTCACTCAAGTCCAGGAAGCACAAAGAGTCCCTATGAAGATGAACCCCAACAGGCCCACTTCAAGACACATCATAATTAAAATGGCAACATGCAAAGACAAAGAGAGAATCAGAAAAGCAGCAATAGAGAAACAACTAATAATATACAAGGGATCTCCAATAAGGCTATCATCAGATTTATCAGCAGAAACACTACAAGCCAGAAGGGAATGGCAAAAAATAAAAAATAAAAAATAAATAAAAAAATTCCAAGAAATGAAAAACAGAGGCCTACAACCAAGATACTCTACCCAGCAAGACTCTCATTCAAAATGGAAAGTGAAATAAGGAGTTTCCAAGACAAAAGAAGGCTAAAAAAATACATCTCCATCAAACCAGCATTGCAAGAGATGCTAAAGGGTCTGCTTTAAGAAGACGAAGAAAGAAGAGAGACAGAGAGGAACACGAGTACAAAGGGGGAAAACGACAATAAGTACTGAAAGGAAGAAGAAACTTCTACCATTTGCAACAACATGGATGGAACTAGAGAGAATTATGCTTAGTGAAATAAGCCAGGCAACGAAAGAAGAATACCTTATGCTATCACCTTTACAGGAAACTAATGAACAACACAAACAAATGAGCAAAATTGAACCAGAGGTATGTAAACAAGGAATAAACTAACAGTAACAAAGGGGGAAATGGGAGGGAGAGAAGGGAATAAGAAGAGGAAGAGCCTAGTCAAAGAACATGTATAAATGACCCATGGACATGGACAACTGGGTGGGGACTGAATGTGGGAGAAGGGAGGGGTAGGGTGCAGGGAAGCAAGAGTGGGGGGAAGTAAAACAACTGTAATGGAAAAACAAACAAAAATAATTTTAGTGGGGGAAAAATGAAAATATAAAGAATGAAAATGCAAGTTCAGTGAATATTAGAAGGACAAGGATTTTCCTTCACACTGTATATTTTTCTCCCTATCTGATCCCTCCGGAGTCTGGCATTCTAAAGAAGTAAGTAATGACATCAGTTTCTTTGCATAAAACTAATAATACCAGTTGTTAATAGAGGTATTTTTGACTAAGACTTTGACTGAAATGTCATGCCTAAAGGAGACATGCTTGGGCTCTGGTTGTTACCAAAAACCCCTGAGGAACTGGGATTGACTTTCAAAGGTAATAAAAGCCCATGAGATAAAAGGCCTGGTACCTTGGTTGGATGTGCAGTCCATGGCAATTCTTCCAGGGAAGGAATGAAAGTTGTTTTCCTGAAAGATGGCTAGAAGGGACCTTCAGGCATAATGGAAAACACAAAGGACTTGGAAAAGACAGGTGTTTAAAGGCAAGGCTGAATGCCAGGTATGTAGTTCTGCTTCTGTGCCCTGAAGTGCAGACTGAAGGTCACCCTAAATGTTCCCTGCATAAGTTCCAGCAAAGCAGAACTAAAGATCATAAGTAATCATTTTCTGCTCTTGTTATGTTTATGCAAATGAACAAGATAAATTAAAAATGGACTTAATGCAGTCCCTTTAATGACAAGTAGGGTAATCTTAGAGAGAAAAATCATGATTCAAGGAAAATCGCAATGCTCAGTGGTAGATTATAAAGTAGTGCAGCTAACCGTCTTTAAAGTTTATCTTCATTTAAAGTTTGTCTTCATTTGAAAATTAAACTATGCCTGTGGTATTATCAAAGATGTTTAATTTACAGGCAAGAAGAGTGTCAAATGCTTTGCAACTGGATGTCTTTCCGATAAGACAGTCCTACAGATTTAGAGACTTGTATATGGGTTATGTTACATAAATTAACATGTGTTTTCTGTTTTCAAAGGGCATAAGCCTATGATCTCATTATCTGAGTGATTGTATATATAGGCCTCACTTAATCCTGTCTGCATTGCTGCCTCCTGAGACTCAATTGTTTGGCTGAACTAAGTGGCTGGGTTGGTGAATCATGGGGTGGTCTGTGGGCTTCACTTTAAAACTGGTTTCTCTTTTCTGTCCTAATGGCTTGGACAGAAAGAGCCCAGAGGTCTGAGAGAGGCAAACCAAAACTATTTCCCTCAGCCCAAACTAAGTATAATGGGCAAAAGGGTTTTGTACAGGTGAGATGTACCTGGCACACCTTCCTCCAAAGAAGCCCTTCTTTTCCCTAATGTGGGACATTGAAAAATTAATACCTGTCTTTTGTCATCTAGTGGTTATGGATTGAATGATGTCTTTTAACCTTGTTGCCAAATCTGTTTCCTCCAGAATACAACAAGGATGTCAGCCTGTTAAATCAAGCATGCCGTTGTCCGGGAACAGCCAACCGACCTGGAGTCTGCATGATCCTTCCCCATGTGGGAAGGCCACACCCACCTCCACACCCCCACTCTTACTAGGGATTTCTGGACCCGAGGGTAGGTAGGACAATGACCATGTCCAGCCTGAAGCAGCTAGAGGAGTTTGAGACCTTCGCCCATTGTCCTTTATAAGATTATAAAGGGTCTTAACTCTAAGAGGGAGGGATTGTTATTTTTTATTGTTAAATTAATTAATTAATTATTAATTTCTTTTAAAGAAGAAGAATATATGAAAAGGTGAAGCAGGAGAGCTAGTATGTATGACCCATGGGCATGAACTTGGGGAGGGGGCATTGTTGGGGGAAGGGGGGTGCTTGGCGGAGGGGAGCAAAGGGTAAAAACTGGAACTACTGTAACAATATAATCAATAAAATATACTTATAAAATAAAAAAGAAAAAAGTTTAGGGTAGATAATTACATATTGTTTGCACTTTTTTGATTTCAGAAGCAGGGGAAAACTGGGTAGTCCTCATGTTATTTGTACTTGGGTCAAATTTTATGAATAAATTAATTTGATATTATCTTCAACTCAAGATCTTAAAGCAGGGCCAGATATTTTCTTCTAGCACGTTTAACTTTAAAGATTTTTATCTCCATGATGTATAGAACTGAAGTAGACATTAGCTTTGCTTGATAGTAATTAACAAAATTCTTAACTTCAGTAATTCATTATCTGAAGCCCCACATTATTTCTATAAAATATGCACAAGATTATAGAGTTTTGATATCTTCAGGACATTTTTTCATGGGTTGTTGTGAAGTTCAGAGATTCCTAAGAGTCTTTTGGAAATATTAAAAGCTATTTGGAGTATTTGTGGCTGTTACTGACTTCTGGATTCTTAAAATGTAGAATTTTTATAAATCAAATCACTTACAATAGAAGAACCATTTCTAGGCAAGGGGCAGGTATAAAGTAATACTGAGGAAGAACTGATGGCAGTTTTAGGTCTTCTGAGTTGAATGAAGATGGTGATTCTGTTCATGGTAAGTATGAATGAGAACCATGATTTTAAATACCTGGCTTGGATTTAGAAACTTCATATTGTATATAATTTGGGGGCTATGATCTTTCCTGTGTTAATATTATATGACATGTCTAAACTGCTTGTGTGTGCATGTATATGCACATACACTGGAATAACTGATAAGTTTACATAAGGTTCCTTGGGATTTTATGATATAACTTTAACATAAAGGAACTATCAATACAGTAGTGACTATTCTGTTTCAGGTATTTCGCACACATTAATGTATTAAATCCTCATAACAACCCTTAGTATTAATATTCTTTTTTAAGTGCAAATAATTTTATTTGGGTACAAAATTTAAATAAAAGGATTAATAATGAAATTTATGCTTCATATTTTATCATATGTAAAGCGTTTGGTAGGTAACACTATTTATTGACTAAATTTTTTTAGTCTTTTGTTGTTTTCCTCCATCATTTTCTTTCATTGATTCTAATTATCCTCTTTTTTTACCTATAAAATTTTTTTGATTTATTTTTAGTTGCATACATTTGACATATAATATTATGTAAACTTAAGGTATACCAATGCTAATTTTCTGTGTTTACATATTGTAATATGATTACCATTGCAACAATACTTAGCATGATATAATTATTTCATTATATAATTATCCTTTCTTTTTAGTGGTTTGAATACAGTTCTAGTCTCAGCAAGTCTGATAAGTATAGTACAATAATGTTGTTTATATTCATCATATTGTGCTTTACATTACTATGGCTTACTTATTACTCATTGTGAGTTTGTACTCTTAAACACCATCAATCTTATCTTCGACCGCCTTCTCCCCACATAACCAATATTTTACTGTTTTTATAAGTTTGGCTTTTTTTAGATTCCACATATAAGTGATATTATAAGTGTAAATATTATGCCTACTTTATAGATGAGAAAATTTGGTTTATGAGACAGAAATTTGTCATGGCCACATAGATAGTGAGTGGGGTAATACTGAAGCCTGACTCTTGCCACAAAATCAGACTTTCCTGCAGTTAACCAAAAGGCAGATGTGTGGGATTTGCCACAGTACAGACAGGTATGGGGGGTGGGGTAAGACGTTGTCTTCTGTCTTTCTTTTAGAAACAATTTCAAATATAACTACATTTTGGAATGACACAGCTCAATCTAAAGTTGATAATAGTAATTGAGATTTATTATAAAATATCACAAATTTGGTCTTTTAAAAATATAGTTTTACAAAGCAGTAGATCGGATCAGTGAGTTACAGGACAATATAGAAAAAAATTCCCAGACAATACAACAAAATGAAAAAAGATGGAAAAAATATGAACAAGATGTAAGGGAATTACAGGATAGCATGAGAAAAAACAATATCAGGATCACTGGAATAAAAGAGGGAGAAGAAGAGGAGCGAGGAATAGAAAAGCTGATAGGAGAAGTAATGACAGAAAATTTTCCAAACTGATGAGAGAAAAAGTTATACAAGTTCAAGAAGCACACAGAGTCCCAATGAAGAGGAACCCCAAAACAACCACTCCAAGGCACATAATAATTAAAAAGACAACATTCAATGACAAAGAGAGAATCCTAAAAGCAGCAGAGAAAAACAGCAAATAACATACAAGGAAGCTCCGATAAGGCTATTGATCGATTTCTCAACAGAAACACTACAAGCCAGAAGAAAATTGTCAAAAATATTTCAAACACTAAAAAACAAAGACCTAAAACCAAGAATACTCTACCCCAGCAAGGCTCTCATTAAAAACAGAAGGTGAAATAAGGAGTTTCTCAGAAAAAGCAAGACTAAAAGAATATATCTCCACTAAACCAGCATCGCAAGAGATGCTAAAGGGAATGTTTTGAGAAAAAGAAGAAGAAAAGAGGAGAGAAACAGAGGTACAAATGGAAATGAATAAATACATGTCAATAATAACCTTAAATGTAAATGGATAAAATGCTCCAATTAAAAAACATAGGGTAACGGAATGGATAAGAAAACAGGACCCACATTATTTGCTGTCTATAAGAAACACACCTCAAACAAAAGATTTACATAGACTGAAAGTAAAGGGATATAAAAAAATATTCCAAGCAAACAACCACTTTAGAAAACAGTTTGGCAATTTCTTATAAAGTTAAACACACGGGTACCATATAATCCAGCAATCTTATTCTTAAATATTTACCAAAGAGAAATACAAATTTATGTTTACAGAACAACCTATATGTAAACATTATAGTGGCCTCATACATAATTGCCAAAAAATGAAAAATTCTCATTTTTTTATCCAAATCTCTTTCAGTGGGCAAATGTACAAAGAAACTGTGGCATATCCATACAATGAAATCCCATTCAAATGAAAAGGAACTAACTTTTGCTATGGGTGAAGCTCTTGTATGCACTAAGTGAAAGGAGCCAGACTCAAAAGGTTACATAGACATTTGGGAAAAAGCAAAACAGATCAGTGGTTTCCAGGTTTGGGGGTCAAGAAGGAGTTGATTACAAAAGGACATGAAGGAACATTTTTGTGAACTCTTCTCTATCTTGTTTGTGGTGTATGTGTCCTAAAAAGGGTGAATTTTACTTTATGTAAAATAATGCTCAATAAATAAGACTAAAAAAGAAATCCTTGCCTAACTAATTAACTGAGCAATAAAATCTATACTTCCAGAGAGTCTCAATGACTGTCCACTATAGAAACTCCCTTGCTTCACTCAGTGTCCCCCTTTCCATTACTACCTTTATATGTATTTCAACTTCCTTACATTGAATCAAACTGTCCCTACAAATGAAGTGCCTTCACCAGCCCTTGAGCCATAACAAACCACCCAAGTACAGACCATGTGCCATTCTCTCAGTGGCCCCTTCTTGTTCAATGACATCCCCAGTGACATCTCTAGAAAACTCCTCTGGCACTTATTCTTTGGATCACTCATTTGTCATTTTAATATTTAGCTTTTTATATTAATGTCATTTGTTTCTCCATTCATTCATTTATTCTTTTATTTATTGATCAGTTATTTACTACATATATATTTAATACTGGGGCAATCACTATAAGTTGACCATGCTAATAGATCCCTGTGCTTTCTTTTAAGAGAACATGACTTTATTCAGAGAAGATAACCATCTTCCCTACATTATCTAAGACAGCATGAATCCCACTCCTCTTGCCAGTGATATGTTAAGGGTGGACATGTGACCTAATTTTGGCCAATAATAAATTAGATGAAGTCTGCTGGGATCTCCTGGAAAACGTGACACTTAGAAATGAAGTAGATATTTTACAACCACACATGAGCCTGCTGCAAGAAAGCCTATATTCCAAAGACAGTGGAGCAGAATGTGGAAGAAATCTGGATCTTCAATGACCTTCTTGATCCCCAAATAAGCTAATCATGATGCTGTCTACCTTCTGAATTCTAGTTATATGAAAAGAAACTTCTTCCTTATAAATCATTTTGACTTGGGGTTTTTTGCATGGCTAAAAGTATCCTACTCATTATTTGCAAGTCATTAAGTAACAATCTTAATATCTATTTATCAAAGAAACCATTTCTACCTTAATAACAGATATATCACTAAAATAATAATTTATTCATGTATTCAATAATAATTGTTGAGTACCTACCTTCAGATTCTGGGGATGTAGCAGTACATAAAGCAAAACCACATTTTAACAACTGCTTTGTAAGGTTTTGTCATTATCTGTAGATCCTCAAGTCATGTCATATGAATAAATTTGAAGTTATTGCTAAGAACTTGTTTTTGGCCTTCCAAAATGGAGACAAATAGAATTCATACAATTGGAAGAAATATGGGAAATTAATTTCAATCTATAAGATTTCTTCAACTTACAAATGAGGAAAGTGAGGCACAGAGAGTTTAATGGCTTGTCCAAGGTTTTCCAGCTAGTAGTGATAGAAGCTGGAACCAAAATTTGGTACTCGGAGCCATAACCTTTTCCACTAAAGCAGGGACCTCTTATTTTGATTATTTCCAGGTACTAAAAATTCTTCTGAAGGATAATTTATTCAATTTGTTTCTCTGGTTAATTTTTCCTACCCTTGTTTCAATGTGGGGGAATTTTCTTGCTCACAGTCACCCTAACCACAGCACAAATACAGCTATCAGGGACAGTGGAGTCCATAGAATGTTTCAAATATATATGCATGGTTGAGCAGGAATGCTGGAAATGATGTAGTTTTTAACTCAAGCAGAATCAGCACTACACAAGACCCCTCTCCTGCTCCTTCAGAGAAATCCTCATACCTACTCAAGAACACTTAGCAATTTCTGTTTTAGTGGAAGAAGTAGCCACTTGATGGTGTGGTAGAAAACAATCTCTTTTAAGAGAGTCCCATGTGTGAAGGTGTCCTGGTGATTCATGGCTTTGTCCCACTGTGAGTTTTCTGCCTCTTTCCTATAAAGTTTGCTCAAGGGAAAGTTTATAAAAGATGGTCCTTAGAGATTGGACTCATGATGGTTTTTCATAATTGGTGTCAGCTGTCCCTATGGAAAACAACAACCATAAGCCTTCTTGGAATGGGAATAGAGACCACAATTAATAATAATATTAATTGTTCTAAGGGCTCTTCAGGTGTTATTTTTTAATTCTCATAAACTCCATTAGACAGGTATTAACCCACAATCCTTTATGTGAAACTCTTGGAGCAGATGTTTCTGAATTCAAAATTTTTTATATTTTAGAAAGTTAATGTGAAAAACATATACCACACATCACATAACATCCTTAGTACAATCTAGGACAGCATTTAATAATCAAACACATTAGTATTTTTGTAACAAAACCTATTACTTTTTACACTGGGATCAATAAAAACCATAAATATCCTGATACTAGTCAAGCTCAGTTTTTTTTTTTTTCTAAAGTGAACTATGAAAATATTTCTGCTTTTCAGAGTTGTGTAGATTTTGGAATTGATGATAAGAAAATTTTCACCTTTGCAACTATTTGGCTATTTTATAGTTGAGAAAATTGAGGTATGAAGAAAAGAGTTGCCCCATGTTCCATAACTAGTCAGTGGTGGAATAAAATCTTGACAAGCTCAGCTCAGAACATCATCCCCTCTTCCCTCATAAATACTAAATATAGGAAGTGCACTAATTTTAAATATACAGCTAAACAAATTTAACTACAATCTTGAGCTAAATGATCAAGGTTTTTAGCAGAAGGCTTTCTTTTTACTCCTTTCCCAGAGACCACCCTTTCCCCCACAACTCTGACTCATATCACCATAAATATTTAAGATGTTCTCGAACTTTATGAAACTGTATGTAACCTTTTACAACCAGCTTCTTTTGCTGGATCCATGTTTCTTTGTGTTGCAGTAATCCATTCTTTCCATTGTTGTGTGTTATTTTCACTGTATAGATATGCCATGATGCATTCATCCATTTTCCTCTTGATGGACGTTTGAGTTGATTCCAGTTTAGAGCTGGAGTCTTAACCATCAGATTTACTGTTACCAACTGTCAACTCCTACCCCAGATCCAACCTCTAATAGGGCAAGGTCACAATAGAGATCAACATATTCCTCCAATCAGGACAACAAAAGAAGCCACAGACAATATGTAAGCAAGTGGGTATACCTGTGTTTCAATACAGCTTTATTTTAAAAAAATGATGATGGGTCAGTGGATGACTTGCCTTTTTGGGGAAGTGATCTAAAAAGGACACTGACATTGACTGAGCAGCTACCACATATCAGGCAGAATTTGTCCTTGTATACTTATTGTCTCACTTACTCTCTACAACAACCCACTGAGGCAAGTTCTATTTTTGTGTTGGTGTTACAGGTGCCCAAACTGATTTCAGATAGTTTGGTTCACCTGCCCCAGCTTGTAGCTAATGATTTGAATTCAGTACCCTTTCCACTGTCTTTAGGGATCCAAGGGTGAGCATCAGAGCATTGCACCCCCTGAATCATAGGCAGAGCTCTGTGTGTCCCAGGAAATGTGCATTTTCCTATGGAGAAGATCCACTGCTGAGCATCTCAAAGACTTTGTGATCCAAAGAGCAAGAAGAAATAATACTTAGAGAGTATTATTAACATGCAAAAATGGAGAAAAGCAAATGGCTTGTTGCCATATATCTAGTCAAGGTGTTTTTTCAGTTGCGAGAAGTGATGTTACATTTAAATCTTGTGCCCTAACCTTTTATTCCAGAAAGGGGCATTCTTCTTTATAAAACTGAGTTTTCATCTTAAAGTCATCTCCTTTTGAGTGAGCACTCCTTGCAAGGCAGGCCCAGCTCAGCCATATTTACATGTGGCTAAATGAGCATGCTGCTGACATATACTGTTGTTTCTGAAAACAATTGTCCCATATAAATAAGAATGTCAGGGTCTCTATAGATATTTATATCTTTATGTTAGTGCCCATAGCCTTCATTTTTCTACATGGATTCTATTTGGCTAAAGCTCTTCTTGGACTGCAAGAAACAAGAAGACAGCAATCAAGTAATTGTTAGTTGTATTTCATGTTCACAGTTCCTTTGAGAAAAATCCTAATTCGCCTAAACAGTGGTTAACATAAATCAAGTTTTGCTTTCAAATTTTCAAGGGCCCATTATGTATAGTGTATTTTTACACTATACATAAAAACATGAGTGCTAGTAAAAACACTGTAATGACGGGCAGGGGAAGAGCAGAAATCAATACATAAAAAGTTACTGAAATTAGGTAGACCTGACCTCCTGTAGCAGCCTCCAAAAATCACTCTTTAAAAAAAGAATTTCTAAGGTAGACACTTGGAGCTTTGTTTCCTTGCTCTGCATTAACAGATGCACACCTCCTCCACCTCAATTCCAACTTCTCAGAATGTGGTTCTGACGTATGGCAGTTTTCACATAAGGCAACAGGAAGAAAATATTAAAGGGCTTCTTCTGGTAAGAAGTGTGACACCGGAGAACCTTTGAAACACCATTGAGATCTTCAATGCCTTGATTTATTTCACAATGTAATTTAATTATTGAAAATAGACAGCATTTTTTATATCTTCCAATTCTCTTATACACCAAATCACAAGAGCCAGATCTTTCCTATTAGTGTTTGATGGCAGGTGGTTAGCAAGGTTATAAAAAATAAAGGGTACTTACAGATCTATTATAAACTATGATAAATTTTTATTAAGAGGATACATTTATATATCAAAACTGACAATTTATTTGAAGATTTTTTTCCTATAAGTTGGGTAGTTCCACTTTGTGTGAAATGCAGAATTGTACATGAGATATTTGAGTGCCTAAAACGATGTATGATAAATGAAGTAGCATGCTACTTATACGCTTATCATGTTCCCTGACTAGCAACAGGTTCAGCAAAGGGCACAGCCAGTAAATGAAATTTTCCACCAGGACAATATATCATCACAAGAAATGGATGCACTGGAAACTTACAAGCTTGCTCAAGATGTGAACAAGGTGTGAAATGGTAAAAAATGAAAAGCAGAAACATCAGACAGTAAATTTAAATTCAGCTACATATTGGTTGGGGCTGATGTTTTAACTGTTTCAAACCACAAGGATGAGAAAAAATGCAAACACCTCTGTAGGCAGGAATATGTTTGCACTATTATTGAATTTGTAAATTATTTTTTATATAGGCACCACTGAAGCAGAGAAAAGTAAGGAGTATAGATAGAAATGTATATAACTGCCACAATATTAATTTGAGAGACACTTCAGTTATACTTTTTGAGGAGTCCTCATCATGTTCCTCCCTACACCAGTTTCTTAATATTTCTGTGCCTCAATTTATTTAGTTGTTAAGAGAAGGTGTGGACAAATAATTTCTAAAGTCTCTTCCACTTAAAGAAAACTCCATAGGTCTCTGATTATTTGAGTGCTCAAAAGGAAGCAGTCAGTGCAGTTTGTTTTTCAATACATATTATATTAATAGTTTCTTAGAAGAATATTACAATTATATTTTGCTACTTAACACAACAATGAAAGATCTACAGGAGAGAAATTCCAGAAAATGCAGATGTATCTGTTCAGTATTTTATTTCAATAATGTTCATATCTTAGGGGTTAATCCTCCCTTCTGTTTCTCTCAGTTATCAAATGATGCTGTTGCTCAGAAACAAGACATCCCTGTGATCCAAGAGGTACAGGCTCATCTTCCTCCACATAAGCATCAGGTGACATCAAGGCACTCTGTTGATAGGTACCATGGACAAGATTTTTCTTTTCTGGTGACAGTGGAGAGTGACAGTTTACAAGGGTGAATTACCTGTAGGATTGTGTCAATAGGTATAAATTACAATAGGCCCAGGTGACAGCTAATCTAAGGAAGAGCTTCTTATATGTTAAAAAGCTCAGTAAAGACAATGCATGGGAAATAAAGAAATGAAACATTATCTGATGTAGACAGAGGTCTTGTCTACATTAAAGGCCTCAGAGAGAAGGCAAGATGAGACTTTGACTCCGGGAGGAGAAAGCCCAAGGAACTAGAAGGAGAAAGGGCAGTGTTTTGCAGTGGTTAAACCAGGGACACTTTGGTTTTTAGTCTCAGCACCACCATTTTAGATGTGTGACCTTGAACAAAAGAAATGGAGATGATATAACAACCTCACTAAAACATTACATGTAAAAATATGATAATAGATGGAAAGTCCTAAGCACAGTACTTGATACAAGGAACGTACTTTTATTATGATCTGCCCACGTACATCTAATATACTGTTTTTGTTGCTTCCTTCTTCTTTTATAAAAATGAGGGTCTATAGATCTGAGTCAAATAAAGGTAAGGTGCTAAGAGAGGTGAGGATGTGCAAAGCAGGTATTTATACAGTGAGGAAAGGAAAACATGACATAATAATTAGGAAGCTAAAAGTAGCAATCATAGAATCCAAGAGGCTGAACCAGAACTACCATCTTGGTAGTATAGAGTGTAGCCCTATACTCAAAGTAGGGACCTACAAGGCATTAGAAATGCATGAACTAAAAGTGGAAAGAAAGGTGTTTTGTTACAGTAGCATGAAAGAATTGGCTTCTGATTATAGTGATAAAGCCAACCCCAGGGAATAATGTCCAAGACAGTTTGTATTCAGTGAGCAGTCTGGCAAAAAGATTACTTTATTGGCTGATGTTTTATCTGGACAGTTTTACTTCTAGAAAAATGTTATGTGTAACAGAAATGGATGGGAATGATGGCATTAATGATGCATGGACAATGCAATGTATTGGCCAGAAAATTGACATTAGTAGAGAGCAAATTTCTTGATAAGCTTGGATTAAATAGTAATTTTGCTCATATGAAAACAAGGTAAGTGGTATTATTGGAACAAAAGATGCTTTTGAATCTAGAGAGAGGTTGCATATGTGGCAGCCAATAAACTAGCACACACACAAAGAAAAGTGAGTTTCTAAAGCATCAAGTTTGATGTCACTCCTTTATGGTCAATTTCCTCTTTAGAGAGGGACACACAGCAACATGACTACATTTTGTGTTCACCTGAAAATATCACTAAACCCAATAATGAATTGAAATAATCTTCTGCACATCAAATCTCATAGAGGCAAAGGTTAAGAGCATCCAAGTCATGCATGGCATTGTACAATACCAGGGGGGCACCACTTACATGGTGTCTTCTGGGATGGGGGGCATTTACCTGGAATACAGGGGGAAGGGTATTTAATGTGGCAGTACTGAAGGTACCCAAGCACTAATCAAAGGCCCAGAAAATATTTCCATCCAAACTCTTTTTTCCCCTCTATAATCTAATTTTAATTACAAGAAGTCCTTAGAGTACCATCCTATTAGATATTTGGGTGGGCCAATTTATCATTAAAAGGCAAATGTGCATTTTATCTAATAGAGAAATTACAATATCCTTGGATTACCTTCCATGGGGTGGGGCTCTTATGGCACTACATGCTTAGCATATACTAAAGATATAGAGTCCCCTAAAACTTATATAAAAACAATGACAGGAAGCCCACATATATATGAGTAGCAGAACATTAAAAATTCAACACTGCCTTTCTTTGTGCTGAATACCATTTAATGAAAAGCCTCAGAGGAAATATCCACATGCTCTGATTTCACAACTGGGAGCCTAGAAAACACAAGTGGCAACAACCAAGCAGATGGGTTGATGTAATTAAAGTTATTGGGTTTTATGTTTTTTTTAAAGACTCAGCTGTGCAGAAGAAAAGGAGTCATCAGGAGGTTCATTAATGTAACCACATTGTGTGGGGTGACACTCACTTCTTCTGGGGAGATGATATCTAATGTTAGCAGAACCCTGCTACCGTATTAGTAGTGATGGTTGTGTGGAGGGAGGCTGGATGAGGACAAGGATATCCAGGTCCTATACCCAACTTTCCATAACCAGCACATCACCCAATCCCCCCAGGGCATGCTTCCTCTCTGTTCAGTGAAAGCAGAGAGTAAATCATCCTTGGGATGGACCCTTCCCACAATCCTAAAGAATGTGAGCAAATAGGGCAAGAAGATTTGCAGTAGCTTTTCTTTTTAAAAATAGTAATTCAATCACCAATAACTTAATTGGCAACTTAATTAAGAAGATAAGTTAATGATAATTTTGAGAAAAACCAAATGCTAAATTCAGATCGCAGCCCACTTAATACAAATACTGTTTTGGTAAGATAGATAAGACCATTGTTTCTTTAACACACATTTTATGCCCATATTCTATTATATTATTTGTAAATTATCTTTTTATATATCTACTTTTCCCACTAAACTATGAGCCCTGTTTTACTGGTGTTAGAAAGTTGTAATATTGAGACTGGGTTGAGGTGCTGGATAACTGATATCTCCTGAGTACAGCATGGTGTAGGAAGTTAATAAATTGTCTGATGGATATGTGAATTAATGAAAAAATTGTACATTATTTGTAAGAAAATATCTTAAATACATGACAGGCTACAATGTGATCTACAATAAGCTAGAATATTATTGACAATAAACTTAAAAGCTTAAGAACAAACAAAAAATACTCCCCAAAACTATTACACACAAAGTCAAGACGTTCCATAGATGTACTTGAGAGAGTACAAAACTTCATTTCATGGGCAAGTCCTTAGATTAAAGCCACGGAAATGGATGACACACAAGAAAATTCCATACCTTTAGCAAGTACATCATTTTAGGGAAACAAATACTAAATACTTTTGATCTTCACATGACAGGGCTACATAAAATGATTGCCACTGTAATAATATTTGCTCAATATTTTGGATTTAATTAAATCATTGGAAGCAAGTGAAAAAATTCTACCAGCGAAGTTAGTATGTGTTAATTGCATTTAAATCTTACAACTGTAATAATATAGTACTGTTCAGATTCATTCAATAGGCATTTGAATGCTTACTATATGCTGGAAGAAGCAATACATATTCTTATAAAATTGTATCTTTTCTATTAAGGAGTTCTCAATCTAGTACCCATGGATCTTAGTTATTTCAGAGGTGCTCCCTTTTGTTCTCGAGCTTGGAAATGCAATGCTTGTCTTCCTAGCTTATGGCCTCTACCACTCACCAAGAGTCAGCATTTGAATATGACTTGGAATAGGAATGGGTAAGCAGCCCTTAGTTCTTCTAGTCTAGAAAACTTTTCTATCTTCTTTCCATTTTTTTTCTGAAATCTTTGTAATCTATTTCCCTGTAAAGCTGAGTAGTAGGCATCTACTTAATATCTGAAGAGCATGTCAAGAATAGTGTCTATTCATATGATAATCATAAAGTTATACATTTTTTTATCTGCTTCTAAAACTGTTGAATAGATATACACTATAGGGATGCATTTGTATTAATTTATAAATCTTAATAATGAGAAAATGCAATAATTATAAACTTTGGCTTTTCTATCTAGAAAAAACAGAGAAAATCATAGGTATCTTTTTATATCTATTTCTTGAAAGTAATTTTTACTTCTTTTGAAAAGGTTAATAATTATTTGTTTGTAGCATTATGTAGTAGTCATGAACAGGGGCATTGAGATCAGAAAAACATAAGTTCAAATTCCAGCTTACTTACAAGTTTCTTATATTAATCAAGGCAAACTGTTTCAAGAAACAATCCCAATTTCCTAGCAATTAACTGCAATAAAGTTTTTTTTTCTTCTACATTAAGGTGCCACAAGGGTAAGTGGGGGCTTTGCTTTACACAGCCATTCAAAGATCCAGGCCATTCCTTAGGATCCCTGTAGTCCTCTACTAGATCCTCTGTGTCTGGCCAGCAGCTAAAAGAAGAGGAAACATGCAAATGATTGCATGGATAAAATTTTAGGAGCCAGTCCTGGGAAAGTATATCTCACTTCTCCCATATTCCCTTGACCGAATCAGTGACAGAGCTTCACTCAACTGCAAAAGAGGACAGACAATGTGGTTTGTGCATCCAGGAGGAAAAGGAAATGGGTTTTGGTGAATACCAAAATAAATATCTCTGCCACACCACTTAATCTATTACAGCCAACATTTTATCAAATATAAAAGGACATAATTATACATACTTCAGAGTTGTGATAATTAAATAAGCTGTTTATAAGCATAAAAAAATATTTGGCACACAGTAGGTAGCCAAAAAATGCTAGTGATATCATTGCTGTTTTCCAGAGATTTAACTCCATCAGATTGAAATTTCTTATGAGGTTATTAATTCTATAAATCTATGAAGTATGTTGAAATAATTTTTTAGTCATACTAACAACATTAAGACTTTTCTTATCACAATTTTTATCCAGAACATACTTTCATTTTAAGATTGTAAATTCAATCATGTTTCTTTACCCTTTGTCACTTTTTAAAGATTTACTTATTTTTAGAGAGGGGGAAAAGGCGAGAGAAAGAGAAAGAGAGAAACATCAATGTGAGAGAGACATTGATGAGTTGGCTCTGGGACCAAATCTGAAACCCAGGCATATGCCCTGACCAGGAATTGAACCAGTGGCCTTTCTCTTTGCAGAACAGTGCCCAACCAACTGGTCTGGGTTTACCCTTTGTCATTTTTTCCCCTTAACATTAATTCTATAATTCAGGGTTTTTCAACCTTAGTACAATTAATATTTGGGATCCAAAAATTCTTTGTTGTTAGGGCTATCCTGTGTGTTATAAGATATTTAGCAGCATCCCTAGCCACTATTCTCTAGATTCCAGTAGCATCACCACCTCAAGTTGTGATAACAAAAAGTGTTTCCAGGTATTGACAAATGTTTTCTAGGGTAAAGGAATCATTCCCAGTTGAAAACCACTGTTCTAATCCTTTTCCCAGCACCTTCTTACACATTTTGCACACAGAACTATGTGTGTGTTGGGGGGTTAGAATTCTAATTTTTAGATTTTAGCAACAATTTTTATCAGACACACAAAAAAAGCCACATTAACTATGGGGGCAGGGGCAAAAAAACCACAGAATTATCTTCTGGAGCGTAGGCCCCTTGTAGTAATACATCCTTTCCCTGCTAGGAGGGTGTTCTAGAAACTCATCTGTATCAGTGTACCAGCTGGTATTGTTGTGAGAGGCTCTGTTTAAATTCAGTGAATTTTTTTCTGAAGGCTCTTTCAATATGTTTTCCCACTTCATGATGGGTTATTTATGAACACACCTGCCCACACTAAGATGACTGTTCAGCAGTTTTTGACCAAAAAAGTCATGGCCCCGATACCTCACCATCCCATCCAATTTCACTTCAAGCAACATTTTTTTTGTTTTCCTGGATGAAAAAAGTCCTCAGAGAGAAATGTTTTGCCAATGTGGAAGAAGTGAAACAAAAACACCAGAAGACTTAAAGGCATCAAAATGACAAGTTCAAAACCTGTTTTGAACAGTACAAAAATGTCTTCATAGGTATATTGCACCAAAAAGAGAGTACTTTGAATGTAACTGATGTTTAAACATGTAGGAATAAATACACAATTAAAAAAATAAATTCCATTTTTCGGTCCCCCTTGTATAATGACCAGCACTAATTGGCAGTCTTTCCTGGTTTATGTATTTTAAGAATGGCACAAACTACTTGAACAAATTCTGATACTTCTGTAGAACCTCAATGATTTTATCCCTTTGAGGCTTTACTTGAAAATTCTTCCATTGCTGTGGGAAGTAGAAATATTATATTAAGAGGCAAGAGATGCTGTTATTAATCAGTTCAATTCATAATTTAATTTAGCACATATTACTATTAAGCATACCAGAATTATGTAATCCAACCATTCTATACTGAACATTTTATAGAGCTTGTAGGAGTCATTTTAAACTTTCCAAACCAATGGCAGGTAAACACTCCTTAGGTCATTATAACATTACAGTGGAAGGAACAAGGGAGTCCCATCCAGAAAGCTCAAGTTCAAACTCAGGCTCTGCTGCTTTCTGATTTTATTTTGTGGGAAAATTTCTGAATCACATATGTGCTTTGTGTAACTACTAAGTACACATCAGGAGAATAATGGACATTTCACAGAGTGCTTGTGAGAGTTAAGTTTTGAGGGTGCTAATATTAAATTAGTACCCCCTCTTCCCTCACAATCTCCATGATTACATGGGCCATATAGAGGAAAGATTACAAGGTAAATAGAGACATTTACTGATATTATAAAATGCCCACCTGTTTCCCTAACACATTTGAAAAGTGTGGATGTGGATGACATCTTTTGCATAGATAATATTTAGATATTGCTGAGAAAACTTTAATCAGCAGTGGTTCTTCACACATCAGCTTATACAGTTAGTAAATCAGTCAATGAATCAATCATTATATCAGTTCATCAATAACTAATACTACCTTAGGGAAGTCACAGGATGAGGATATAATATGGAGGTTTTCTTCTCCTTTCCAAAATTACCTCAAATCCAGTTAACTGATGCCTGGCGCATGTTTTTGCTTTTCTACAAATATTTCTGGAAGCATTATTATGAATTATAGCTCAGATGGGCAAGTTCATGGGGACTTTCCCCAAAAGGAAGTTTGGACCAGAAGAAGGGACATAGACCCTAGCAACCTGGATGGTTGAAAGAGGGTAAGTGGGGGGAGAGGAATGGAGCATCCTTAAAGAGGGCAAAGGAAAACTAAGGGCTTGGAAACAAACTTGGCCTTGTTCACAGTTTTGCCTGTGGGTGACCCTTCAGACAAGAGTTTTGCCATCTTTTAAAGATAGTGAAGTAGGGCTGGAGGCACACAAACAAAAGTAGTCCTGTTATTTGCTCTCTTGAGCTCTTTTGTACATTCAAGGGAAATGTCAAGAGGGCTGCTCTCTCCCTTACCATCAGGGCTATCCATCCACCAAAAGCAGCATATATTTAAGGTTCTCTTTACTAAACAGGAACTTAGTGCTGAAATGGATCTCATTCTATTATACCATCACCACTCACCACCTTGTGGTCTGTGGAGAGAGCTATCTGATCACCAGGAATGTTCTTGTGGTTAGAAAAAGATGGGGGTAGGATGCTTCCTGGTGCATGATTCTGGTCCCCAGGGTCTGTTTACCCCACTGATACTTTCTAAAGAGCACAAAAGACATTCCCAGAACAGCAATTGCAAACTCACCCATGTGCCCAGGAACAAGGGCCCCGGGTTTAGCAGCTATCAATTAGGGTGATGACTCCCAGGGCTGCAATTACAAACCCAAAGATCCATTTAGCATCTCTTCTTGAATCTCTTGTTTCTGTAGTGCTGATGTCCCTAAGAGATTCATTGGCAATCACTTATGGATTACGTTTCCTGCAATATATTGTTTTGGATGGACAGATGGAAAGCCAATACAGAATATTGACCTCAGCCACATCCTGTGATTATGAAGGCTGCCCCAGCTATCATTAACCACCCCATTTTATTTTCCGAATGCCAAAAACACTGCTAGTGGCAGATTCATGACCTTTCCCCTACAAATGTTATGAAATGAATTAGCTGCAGAAATGACAGGAGGCATGGATGTCAAATGGTTGTTTAAATGCTAAGTCAGCACCCACAGCTACAGTCTTGGATCCTGACATTAGAGGACATTTTGGTATGGGCCTATTTGCTTCCATTTGCATGAAACAACAGAAAATCAAGCTAAAAGGATGGAAGCAATATGCTATTCTTTGTCTATCAAAAACAAACAAACAAACAACAACAAAAAACCACTTCTAGCTGGTTCTCAGGAGCAAGTTTTCAGTTTAAATTTTTTTTTATTTTAAATCAGACCAGAAATCTCAATTTAAGTCATCAAATATTTTTTAAAATTCAAACTATATTTTGAGCATACGATTGAAAACATAATCAAATGAACAGAGTGAATTCTCTTATAATGTGATTGTATCTGTATTTGGGTCAAATGCACAAATCCAAGTTCTGTGGGTCAAATAATAATTCCTGAAACATAAGAACACCATGCAGAAAAAGAGGGTGGAGTTGTGTCCCTTGGGTAAAGCAAGGGTGAATCCACCTGCTCCCTCCACCTTCCCTGATCTCCTCTTCTCTCTCCACTAATTTCAAGAAGAGTTTGCCTGTTTTTACAAAGCTGTAGTTTCAACCCTGGCTGCACATTCAACTCAACCAAGGAGTTTTTAAAAGGCTCCAATGGCAGGAGGTACACTGGGTCCTTTAAATAAGACCTCTGTGATGGGGGCTAGGAACTGATATTCTCTACAAAGCTCCCAGTGATTCTAATGGGCAGTTCTGCTTGAGAGCACTGTAGTTGCAAGGGTAAGACATTACCATTGTGGTTGAAATAAAGATGATACACTTTTAATCTATTGAAACAACTAGCTATTTTCTTAATAGAGAAAATAACGCAAAAAGTAAAAGTAAGAAACTTCAAAAATAAAAATTACTTGATAAAAATAATTTTAAATAAGAGAGGGCAATCCAAACTGGCAATTTTAAAAGTAAGGTTTTTTACATTTTGTGGATTTGTTTGTTTAAATATAATAAAACTATGAATTTAGCCAAAGACTTCAATGTTTATAATTTTTTATAAGTTATATTTATTTTCAGCTCTGGTTCATAGAGGAAGAGGTAAAAGGAAAGAAAAGAGACAGACACTGGACTTTGAAATTTAAGGCAAATAATTTCATTGCTTATGCTTTAGCACAGGGTCAAAGTATTTAAATTATAACGTTTAAGGTACCGTAATTCATAAATTATATACTTTCAAAAGTCAAGACCATCTTTAAGTGTAAAAGAAAAAAGAATAATATGGAATTAAGCCTATTGTGTATTCTTTCTTTAAAAATTCACATCGGCTAATTAATATTGAAATATGGTGGACATTTCTTATCAAACAGAAAGGGAAGCAGTTTCATTTTTTAAAAACAAGAATATACTTCTCTGACAACAGACACAATTGTGATTGATTTTGAAAAAATTTAAAAATAAGGGAGAAAATATATAATTTCTCAATGACCATTTCTGAGAAGATATAAATTCATCATTTGCCAACATGTCCTAGGCTTTAGTGAAGTGTTAATCATACTTTTGAGACAAAAAAAAAAAAAAAAAAGGTTAAGGTAAAAAGCTTTATATTCAGTGCACTTGCCTCTTTCATGTATATTTTGAAGGTTTATTGTTGGGTATTATCTAAGCAATGCAGAACTAAGGGGAAGATGCAGTATGCTTTTAAATGTGCGGTAAGATTGCATTTGTGAGCATTTGATGTTCTTCTTTAATAACCTCAAGTAAAAGGCTGAATGCATTCAACAACAGTAGCTAAAAAAGTGCAATGAGTCATATTAAAGGAAAATGGAGAAAAGGATACAGGACTCTCCACTGAACACAATCCTATATTGTAGGCAATCTGTGATAACACCCTTTTCATTTCAGTTCAGTCCTATAAAATTACCACTAACATTACAACTCATGCAGAACACAGATAAATGTAAAAATGTCACAGAATTCTTCCAGATGGGACTTTTAGTTCCACTAGATCACCATCTACTTTTTTACTTGTCTAATATATCATTACAACCTTCCATAAGTTAATTTTCTTTCCACTGACCATGTAAATCACAAATCAATTTTCATTTAAAATGCCTGACTACAGATTGCTTCTGAACGCTCAGAGTCTATGCTTCAGTGAACTTCTCCAACATCCTTAATGTACATTAGAAAAATGTTGTGTTTTAAAATGTTTCTTTTAAAGGAATTAATTTTATATTAAATGCTGGCATGAGAAACAAAGCATCTCATTCTCCCCCTAAAATGCAGATGTATTTTTAAGGCATGAAATTACATGTGGTCAAACACCTGTCATGACAAAACAAATATGGCAACATTTTACACTGACATAAAGTACAGTAGAAAACACACACACACACACACATCTATTACACACACAGGCATGTAGCCACATAGTTTAGTTTTAAAAATAAAATTATAGATCAAATTTTAGATAAAGTCTCTTTTATACCTGATAATTCTGTTGTGGATGAAAATTTTGCTGTGAGGGAACACACTTTGAAATCTGGGTTTCTCTTTAGTCAAGCAAAAGGAGTTCAACCTCAATACACTGAGATTTTCTATGAAAAGGCCACCTTAGGCTTTTGTTATGAGAATGTAAAATATCTTGATTAAAACAACAACTTGGGAGAGACTTGGGCAATTATGGAGTCAAAAAAATCATTATAAAACAAGGCTCTTTTTCAGTTTTAGCTCCTTAATTAAGAATTTATTATTTTAATGGTATTTTTATTATTTTAATGGTATTCTGAATTGAATTGTTTTTTTGTTTTTGATAATACTCCTGATTTTCACAATAGCCTATAAAATTGAAAGTGGTTTAAAGTACTTTTTAATTTATAAATGGTATTTCTATGTGAACACAGTATTGGAATATTTCAGGCGAGAAGTGCTTTGAGTTCTCATTTTTAAAAAACAGTTGGCAAATAACTGTAAATCAGTATATCCCATGGTCACATAATATTCTGGAACATTCAGGAGACAAATATCAACATGGAAGGCTATCCCAGGTTTCAGAGAGAAACTGCACTTGCACACTCAGTTGCAGGTACTGAGAGGCTCTTAAAGTTTCTGGAAAGCTGTGATGGTTAGTGGCCACATCCTTTTTCTTTATTCACTATGTGAGTGGCTGTGTCACTACAGAGATTTCAGGGGCTGAGCAACTGTACTTTTCCCCAGTAGCAGTAATTGATTTTCGGTTTGCATTTCATGATATTATCACTCCTGTAAACAATAAATTATATTTTATAGTTGCTGGTTAGGATAAGAAGGTTCCCAGATGTGTGGGTCCCAGTATATCCTTAGTAGTACTCTGCCCTAAACGCCTCCTTTTTAATCCCTGTAGGGAGAAGTTTAGCTGAAAACATAACTGAGTACAAAACCGGGCAGAAATAACTATATAGTCAACTGATCTCAATAGCTACTTTTCTTATTTTTATTTTTTAAGTGAAGAAATGTAATAGCACTAGTGTTTTGTACTGCAAATATTCTCAGAGCAAGGCTTTTGCAGTTGAAAGAGCACTACTAAGGAAACACAACTTTGTGACTGGAATTTGGTCAAAAAAAATAATGCTATTTTACGACTCACTCATTAATCTCCTGAAAAAAGTATGCAATATGGTTTATGAGTATAAATGACTACGATTTTGAGAAGGCTTTTTAAAATCAGCTCATTTCTTTGAAGTGAGCTACCTACTATATTCTGCATTCTGTTCTCTGCCAGAGTATAGGGCACATTGTACAGATTCTGAAGATGTAAAAATACTTGCTGGTAAAGTGTAGCTCTGCTAAGTGCAGTTCACATGTGACTTAAACAATACCATCTATTATATATGAAAATGCACCAGAAATGTTTAATAAATGTATTAGGCATATAAGATTGGATAGAAATTTGTAAAGGAGAGAACCAACTTATTTTTAAAATGTGAATCGAAGCTTAAATGATAAAAATTTAGGCTGGAATAAAATAAGAACTAGAGCACAGCAGTTACTAGAAAACAAAATATCATATTCTGGTTTATTAGAAAGTGGTCCCAACCAGACCAAAACATGAACATGGTAGATACATTCATAGCATTCAAAGCAGGAGATAAAGCAATACCCAGCATAGAAGAAATTTTTACGACTTGCGAAGGAACTTGGATAGCTCTCAAAGGAAGGGATGATTTCAAGATTGGAAAAACAAATACTGCAAAGGAAAAGAGAACTATCGTTTAGGTCTTGAATCTCTTCAAAGACTACTTCTGTTTAATTTCAACAGTTAGCATTCCACTGAGCAGGCCACTACTTGAAAGTATTCTTCAAGGAACTTTTTCATTTTATCTATAAATAAAACAATTTTTTTTTGCCCAGTGAAATCTTTAGTTATAATGAAAGTCAATAGGAAAAGAGCATTTATGTTGCAGAAATTTTTTTATGGCAAATATCGCAAATATATGCATATGTAGCACACATATATATATAAATATGTAAAAATCCAACTGCAATTATATAATACTATAATTATAATATTTACCATTTGAAGTGCATAAAGCATAAATAAATCATCTTCTAAAGTGTACATTCTCCTTAGGATTATTTCAAAATTTGGAATCATGTATAAATGTGTTTAAGCAATGTGAGAAGTTGGTGAGTAATTATTACCTCAAAAATGATCCTTCAACCACAATGAGAAACCACTTCTTACCTGTTAAGATGGCTACAATCAAAACATAAGAAACAAAACCCAGAAAATAACAAGTATTGTCAAGGAAGTGGAAAACTGGAAATGTGCATTATTGTTTTGGGGGTGTAAAATGGTATAATCACTAAGAAAAATGTACAGCAACTCCTCACACAATTAAGCATAAAATTACCACATGACCCAGCACTTCCACTTCTGGGTCATGTGGTAAAATGACCCAAAAGAATTGAAAGCAGGGGCAAAGATTATTTCTACATCCATGTTCATGACAACATTATTCACAGTAGCCAAAAGGTAAAAGCAATCTAAGTATTTATCAACAGATGAAAAGATAAACAAAATGTGGCATATACATACAATGAAATATTATGTAGTCTTAAAAAGGAAGGAAATTCTAAGGGATTCAAGATAGCAGAGGAGTAAGTGGAAGCTATACTAACCTCCTCCCAGGACCAATCTGGAATTACAATTTAATTGTGGAGAAATCATCTGGAATCACCAACGAAACTAGCTGGAAAGAAGCCTTTAACCACAGTCAGACAGAAAAGGCTGCTTCATCACAACATGATTGGTAGGAAGTATGGAGACACAAGAGGGCTGGCTGCGTTCCCACAGGCGGCAGCTGAAGGGACAGAGAACCATCTTAGCAGCCAGGGGTTCCCCTTGAGAAGGGTGGGGTCTAACCCCCCAGCTGGGCCTCCCAGCCTACAGCAACAGAGAGGAAAGTAAAATAGCATCCAGCTGTGAAAAGTGAAAAGCTGTGGGGGTGGGGGGTTTGCTGGCCTGAGAGAAATGGCTGGAGACAAAGAGCTCAAGGGGTCCACATATGAAAATACATTGGCATGCCCTTACCCTGGGTTCCAGAAGAGGGAGAGCAGAATGGAGAGTTTAGGGCCAGTGGCTTTGAGGAGAGAACTGAGGGAGCAGTCAACCAGGTCCTAGTGCTGACTCATTCCCCATACTGCAGGCAGACCACTCCCCTCCAAGTGGTGTCAGCCTGAAGGGAAGCAATAGCTCTGCCCACAGGGATTAATCTGCCCAACCCTTGGTGCTTAAGCCTGATGCCTGATGGTTGATGACAGATTGAATAGATTAAAAACTAAAGGAGACAGACAAAGACAGTAGATCTCTGGTAGTCTAAAACAGGCTGCCTAGGCCCAGACTGGGACATGATCTGATGCCACCAAGGGTGGATCCAGGAAGTAAAGAAAGTGCACCTCTAAAATAGTATATAAGACATGGTGGGAGGAATGATTCTCAGTCAGCTAGCTGGGGGTAAGGTCGCACCAAAGAGCAACACAACAAAAACCAAAATCCAAGTACAACCAGACAGCCCAAATAAAAGACATAAAGGGCATCCCAAGAGCATCAGGTTCAGGAGATCAAGGAGATTGCACCACTGAATCCCACAGGTCTCGTACCACAGAATGTCAGAACACAAAGACAGGACATCAAAGTAGATCAATCTAATAAGGAGAAATGAAAAAGAAGAGTCACAAAAATGGGGAGACAAAGAAGCAATGCCCCATCAAAAGAAAAGAAGGAATCCCTAGAAAATGCGCTAAGTGAAATAGAGGTAAGCAAACCATCAGACATAGAATTCAAAATAATGATTATAGGAAAGTTCAATGAGCTCAGTGAGCTCAAAGAAAACTACAAACTCCAGGGGAACTATGAAGAACTCCAGGGAAGCTACAAGGAACTTACTGAGAACTACACCAGCATTAAAAAGGACATACAAACCATCAATAAGAGCCAGGAGAAAATGAAGAATACAATTGCTGAACTGAAGAATACAGTAGAAGGAATAGAAAGCAGGCTAGATGAAGCAGATGATCATATCAGTGAGCTGCAGGACAACATACAAAACAATTCCTAGACAGTGCAACAAATGTAGAGGTGTTAAGAGAGTTGCAGGACAATACGAAATGTAATAATGTCCATATCATAGGGATAACAGAAGGAGAAGAAGAGGAGCAAGGGACTGAAAATAAGTTTTAAAAAGTAATTGTGGTAGACAGGCAGGCATGGTTCAAAAGACCTTGACAACTGCTGTATGGAGCCTGGCCCAAAAACGGGAACTTGGATCTTAACCAGCTGGTTTTTGTCTTTTGTGCTTGCTATGAATCCCACCCCCTGGGGGGTTTAAAGGTAGAATAGAAATGCAAAGTGGCTTTTAAGAAAAAAGGAATATGCTCTGTTTTTTATCTGAATAGCCCAAAATTCTTGTCAGTAGAGTGTGAAAAACAGAACAATTAAGTAAGAGGAACTATTTTTGAACTTGTGTAAAATACCTGGGCATTTCAACACTGTATCGATCTGCATTTCCCTTTCTTATTACTCCCAACCATTTGGTGAAGGGCTGCATGTTTTTTTTATGCATTTCCACATGTAGAAAGTAGATAAAAACAATGGTTAATAAAGAAACGGGGTGATTTTCCTCAGAAAAAAAAACCCTCCCTCCCTTCCTCAGATGGTGAGTGTCTGAGTAGCTTCTTCATCCATTCTGAGGGAACCAGAGTCTCTCTCAATTAATGACAGAAAACTTCCCTAACTTGAGGAGAGAAAAAGTCATGCAAGTCCAGGAAGCACAGAGGATCCCAATGAAGATGAACTGAAGCAGGCACACTTCAAGACACATAATAATTAAAATGGCAAAAGTCAAAGACAAAGAGAGAGTTCTAAAAGCATCAAGAAAGAAACAGCTAGTAACATACAAGGGAGCTCCAATAAGGCTATCATCAGATTTCTCAACAGAAACACTACAAGCCAGAAGGGAATGGCAAAAAATATTCCAGCAATGAAAAACAAAGGCCTACAACCTGGAAAACTTTACCCAGAAAGGCTCTCATTCAAAATGGAAGGTGAAATAAGGAGTTTCCCAGACAAAAGAAGGCTAAAGGAATACATCTCCACCAAACCAGCATGGCAAGAGATGCTAAAGGGACTGCTTTAAGGGGCTGAAGAAACACAGGTACAAAGGGGGAAAATGACAAATCATAAGTACCTATAAATAATAACCTTAAATATAACTAGATTAATTGCACCAATCATAGGGTAGTTGAATGAATTAGAAAACATGGCTCATATATATGCTGTCTACAGAAGACCCACTTCAGAACAAAAGATCTACACAGACTGAAAGTGAAGGGATGGAAAAAAATATTTCAAGCAAATGGACATGAAAAAAAGCTGGGGTAGCAATACTTACATCATACAAAACAGATTTCACAGCAATGGCCATAAAAAGTGTCAAAGAAAGACATGTCATAATACTTAAGGGAACAATTCATCAGGAAGATATAACCCTGGTAAACATATATGCACCCAACATAAGAGTACCCAGTTATATAAGGAAATTTTTGGAAGACTTCAGGAAGGATATTGACAGCAACACACTCAGAGTAGAGTACTTTAACACCCCATTATCAACAATGGACAGATCTTCGAAGCAAAGAAACACCAAAGATATTGAGGCATTGAACAACACTCTAGATCAAATGGACTTAGTTGATATAAATATAGAACTTTTAACCCCAAAGAAGCAAAGTATACAATCTTTTCAAGTGCACATGGAACATTTTCAAAGATAAACCACAAAAGAAAACCCCAAAACATATATTGTACAATTCCTCATAGATGAGGTTCCTAGATTAGTTAAATTCATAGAAGTAGAAAGCATAATGGTGCTTGGTAGGGATTGTGGGCAAGGGGTAATGAGGAGTTATTGTATAATGGGTATAGAGTTTAAGTTTTGAAAGATGAAAAAGTTCTAGAGATGATGGTGGTGATTATTGCACAACAATGTGAATGTGTTTGATGCCACTACATTATACACTGAAAAATGGTTAAAGTGGTAAATTTTATGCTATGCATACTTTACCATAATTTTTTTAAAAGAGCAAAAAATAAAGGAGGTGAATTGGATCTTGGGTTGTTACAAAAGGTGCTTCAGCTCTATACTTAAAAAGAAACAATATAAACAAGAAGGGCAAAATGTTAGAATTTAGTAGAACAGTGTGATAGGTACATAAGTATTCTTTATGTTATTCACTGTACTGCTCTGTTATGATTTAAATATTTCAAAATAAAAACATTAAGAATTTTATAAAAATTCAGAATTAATTTTTACATCTTTAATAAGTTAAAAATTAATAAATTAGATTTTATTTTAATAAAAATTTAAATTAAAAAACATTAAAATAGAAATGTAAAAAATCTAAAAATTAAAAATATTTAAATTTTAGATGTTTTCTAAAATTGAAAAATTTCTTAATCTATTTATGATTCCTATAACTACTTATTTTCAAGACCAAAAGTTATTTGAATAACCTTGGGAAGACACACAGAATTTGGCCTGTTTAATAAGAAACAGTTATGACTATCACTCAAGAGTATCCCAGAAGAAATGGTGGAGTATATTAAATATATTTGTAATGGGTCTATTGCTGTCTTACTAAACATTTCCAGTAATTCCATAGAGAAATTTTGCAAATAATAAAAGTTTCAGAAAACATTAGACTTAAATCACTACCATATTCAATCAAATGCTTGAAAATATTATGAATTATCTAGCTGCTAACAATTAGTTATCCAGACTTGATCTACCTAGAGAAATTGACAAAAGGAAGAGGAACAGACTTACATAGCAAAATATTAGATTGACCTAACACAAACATCTTTTCTGCTTCCAGAGTGTAGTCATTGTAGATAAAATATATCAAAAATGTAAATATACACACAAAAAGGAAAACCTCAGTCATTAGAAATCAAGAACAGCAGACCACTCTGTAACCTACAGAGCAGAAATGGGTAAAGACTGGCCATATCAGGGCTGATGTTTGGGTATAAACAAAGAGGCACTGCAAGGGGAGATGTTTGAACCAAGACTTATAAAAATCCAGAACCTTGAAAGGGCTGCCCCAACAGTGTAAAGAGATGAGACAAACCCTGTTCACTAGCCCAGGGAATTAACAAAGATGATTGTATCTGTTTAAAGACCTGGGTAGGGAAAAATATCTCTAAGAAATATCAGATCTGAATATTTTATAGAGTAGAGTATAAAGTTATACTGTGTACACAGTACATACACATATTTTCAAACAGAAAGATCAATTGGTGGAATATATTAGCCATTTGGCAGAAGCAAATGCAAAACCTCTTATTGGCAGTTATTATGCAACCCAGAGTTTATATAATTTCACAGACAAACTACCGCTACTTAAAGTAGGTTAGGTAAAAATTTACCACCACACAAGAAAATATTGCTCTATGAAGAAGTCAGAGAAAGCCATAATGAGCTCCTCAAGTACATAAGCTAAATGGCAGTCTGAAGAAGATTGTTTAAAAAGTATACTTAAAGTAATAAACAAATAAGAAAAATAGAAAGCATCAAAAAATTAAATATAAGTTCTAGAAGTTAAAAATATAGTCTTTAAAATAAAAAACAAATTAAGGTGAAACATAAAATTAAATATAACTGCAGGGAGAATTAGTAAATTGGATAACAGGTATAAGGAAATCATAAAATGTAGCACAAAATATAAAAAGAAAATAGGTGAGGGAGGTTAAAAGACATAGAAGATAGAATGAGATGATTCCGTATATATGTAATAGGAGTTCTTTCACGAAACAATTGAAAGAAGAGGGAAAAGAGATAATTACTGAAATGTCTGGAATCACAAGTCCTAGGCAGGATAAATAATAATAAATTCATGGTAGGGTCTTTTATAATAAAGCTGTGAATCTCAAAGACAAAGAGAAAAATCTTAATATCAACCACAATTTTTTCTTTCTTTTCAAAAATTGTTGTTCTATTACAGTTGTCCCAATTTTCGCCCGTTGTTAACACAATTTAAATGGTAATGGAAAAAAACTAAAATAAAAAATGAAAAAAAATCTTTTCAAAAATAAAATAAAAAAGCATTTTATCTATGCAGTCATTCCTTCATAATTAGCAAAAAATAGGAGCCAGAAGGTAATTCATTTTCTAAAAATAATAATTATTAACCTAGAATTTTAAGCCCAGCTAAACAATTGTTTTAAAAAGGGCAAAAGAAGCATTTTAAAATAAATAAAATTCAGTTTATCACTCAGAGACCTTCACTGAAAAAATAGGAAAGCTCTGGAAGAAAGGAATGAGATACAAAACATAATGATGAGTAAAAAGTTTTGCAAAGGTAATGAAATCTAAGTTATATTGTAAATAAACTAATAATAATAATTAATGCTGGGCAATAATAACATTAGAAGATTGCAAGGAATGATCAATAAGTTGTGATGTTATGGAGGAGAAAAAATGAGAATATTGATTTGACTATTTAAAGCAAAAGCATGTTTGAAATCTCCTGGTAACAACTAAAAGAATAAAAATAAAGGCTTAACTTCTAATTCAGTAATTTGAAGAAAGAATACTCAATAAATCCATGAGAATGCTAGACAAGAGGAAAAGGGCAGAAAAAGCATGGTTAAAAAAAAACTCACAAAGCAAGATGATCAAAATAAATTAAACTATATCACAGTCTACATATCAACACAGATAAATCTCAAAAGCAAAATGATGAAAGAAATAGGCAGGATACAAAAATATAAATGTGCTACCATTATGTAAAATTGTAATATACCTAAAATAATACTATATATTTCATGTATATAGTTAGTAAATTTATAAACACATGCACTGAAGAGATAGTGGGTACTTTCTAGGAAAGAGGGAATGCCATGGAATGACTGTGGGGAGAGGCAGAGGTAAAGGAGGATTTTAGCATTATTCATAAAATTTCATTTTTAAGATAAAAGATCTTAAGCAAATATGGCAAAATGTTAACATTTTAAAATTCTAGATCATTTTATTACATATTTTCCTCTATATTTGAGTCTATAAAGTATAATAATGTTTCAAAAGAAAAGAGAATTTTAGATTCTGATCAATGAAAATTATTCATAAAAATTTCATCCTTTTTCTTTCTATATGCATAAAAATCCCAAGAAGTTTCTAAACCATAGCAGAGGACCTATGAAAATATGTTCTCTCTAACTTTTGTACCAAAGACGATGCTTTGTGATTTTTCTGTCTGAAGGTCCAAAATTCAAATGTGTGTTAATTATTTGTATTTTAATGAATACAGCTTTTTAACTATTGCCACATGTAAATGAGATTTATGGAGCTCTTCCACACCAGGCCCATGCTATCCAGTAGAAATATAATGTGAGCCACAGTGAAAGCCACCTAGATAATTTCAAAGTTTCTAGTACCCATATTAAGAAAGTAAAAAGAAACAGGTGGAATTAATTTTAATATTATATTATATTTGACCTAATATATCCAAAATATAATTTTAGCATGTTACTAAGATAGAGATATTAGTCAGATTTTTTTGCACGTGTGTGAATTTTACATTTACAGCATATCTCATGGCTACCACACTGGACTTTGCAGCTCTACATAATCAAAGTACCTCTCATCTACTGTGCACTTATTAAGTGTCAGCCACTTACACTAGCATGTTCTGTACAGTTTACATTTAATCATCCAAACCACCCTGTAAGATATTTGAGAGAAACATTTTTTTTAAGAAATACCAATAAACATTTCTTTCCAGAAATAAAACACTTGTTAATAATATTAAAACAATGTACGTGAGAAAAGCAAATAGAAATCAGAGTGCCTTGCCCAGGTCACATAGCTAGGAAGTTGTAGGGCTGGAATTAAATCAGGTTAATGTGACTCATGGCCCACACTATTAACCACCATGCTCAAATGTCGTCTATGGGCAGAGACTTTCTCCTTAGTTAATCCTCTCCAGTCCATTTAGCTTCTGTATTAACTGAAGAACTCAAATCATATTCTTACCAGGCATTTGGATTTTTAGTTGGGTAAATACCTTATCTAGTCTGAGAGATGGTGATATGCACACCCCTCTCTTTTGCCCATCTCTTGTCAAGAGTGGAGAATAGGATCTAATATTTGCTTTGACTCAGAATCCCTTCAAAATAAGGTAAAATGCAGGAAAGCAGCGACTTGCAAAAGAAAGGGAAAGGCGGATACAATTAAGCTCAGCTCACTCTAGCCACCTTCGATCTTTTTGTCTATATCTATTGTTCAACTACTTGACAAACGTCTATTCCTAGCCTCTCCATAAAAGTCTCCCTAATTGGGGAAGTAGTACACCTTTTATGGTTTTATAATAAACTGGAGGTGAGTGCCAGTATGGAATCAAAAGAAATAAAACTCTAGTTGCTGCTGCTGCCAGGGTTGCCTTTTGAACATGGCTTACACACTATTTCATCTGTGCTGACACCTTTCACTCTCAATTATTTGGCCGCTGTCAAAACAAATCAATCAAATTATAGCACTGTGTCTTCATGTTACAATTCCATTGTAAGTTAGTGACATAAGCTTTGAAATATATGGAAGTATAAATTTTATCTATATTATTTATTTAATGCCACTTTCTCCCATGTGAGTTATTTTCCAAACACAGAAAACTCAAATTATTTTGACAATTGTGAATATATATGTATCTATGTGTGTGTGTTCTGCTAAGAATTTCTAAAATAATGGCATACAAGGGAATTGAGGTGTGTAAGAATGTGTTAATGCACCTGCATGTTTGTGCTAATCTTAATCCAGTGACAAATGGCAAACATACTGTTTTGTTCTTGTTGTTTTTGTTTGTTTGTGTTTTGGGGATAATTTTGGCTATAAACTTGATGAGCACAGTTGATTAATCTAATTTGAGACACCCAAGGAAAAGGTTAATGTAGAAACAAAAGGTTTTCAGAGATTAATTTCACTTATAGTAAGACATAATGTTCCAAGATAAGCCATTTCTAAAAACTAAAACTATATTATCTAAATTACAGTTTTCCCAAGCACAGACATTCTTTCCTCTAGCACCAAACACAACACTGCCCTGCAGGGCTGTACTATAGTAGGCATGAACCAAAGTGCTTTAAAAAGAAGGAAGAAAAAAAAACCCTTAAACATTTTCATTTTGAAATTTAAAGGCTCAAATACATTTTTAAATAATATGTCTAGATCAATTAAATTACTTTTCAGCAAAAGAGCAAACACTGTTGAAGCTTTTATGTACAAGCTCCTAAAATATCTTCTTCATACATGGTAGCTTGGCGTGTCTTTAGAAGATAAAAAACAAACTGACAGTTACATTTTTGGCTTCTTATTGCACTCTGGTTATATAAGGGTAAGCAACAATCAAAAACTTCATCATCAATGCATAGATTATGTCCAGTAAAAGAGTATTAAATCCAGGGAATTACATGAGCTCCAGCATAAGTTGGTGTAGAACTACTACACATGTTGGAAATTCTCTCAGTCTCCATTGGCCAACATCTTCCTCTGCCAGTGGTTTGAATTGCTGTGTTCCTTCCCTAACCTCTTCTCCCTCAGAAGTTTCTTCCCTCCCTGGCTATGTCACATATATTGATGGTTTCAGGATCTCCACCACCAATTCCATTCTGAGTTTTAGATCCATGTACTTCAACTGGCTACTTGTATCTCCATTTAAATTTCCTACAGGAAACTTGAACTAATCATGTCAAATTGAATTAGCCATCTTTCTCCTTAATCTTATTCTACATTTAATTCATCACCAAGTGCTACCAAACCCAACTTGTTTATGTCTTCTAAATCAGTCCTCTGCTTTTCATCAGTGACACTAACATTCTTTCTTTCCTGGATTATTGCAAAAGCCTCCTTCCTAACTAGATGGGAGGATTTACCACAGTACCTGGCAAATAGCAGATGCTTTGTAAGTATTTTTGAGAGCTTGTTTGGAGGTCCTAGCAGGGGAGCAAAGCCACTCAGATACCCTTGACTGAAGACCGGTCCTCTCCTCTAGTTGGGAAGGTTGTTCTCTTCGACCAAGAGCACTGCTTCAAGGAGGGAAGGCACATGGATTGGTGAGGGAGGAAGGGGATACCAGCCTAGCCAGCCAGATTAGCCTAATCAACCCTGATGAACAATGGGATGACAGATGTCGCTGCCAGATCGCCATCACATCCTAGTAAGTATTTTTGAATTTGATCCATCATTGTGCACAGTTCATGGGAAGAAATGAGGTTTAGTTTTTCACTAGATGGGGCTGAGACATAATGGCTGTGACCTCTCACTGGGAATCTGCCCTGCAGCAAGTGCACACATAAGAGAAAATAGGACTTTCTTGGAGAGTGTTAGCTCTCTGGTCTGTCGTCGTCGGCAGCCGTCCGTCTCGAGAGACGATGGTGTAGCTTCTTCAGAGTCTATCTGCACCGCCAAGACTGGCTGTGCAGTCCGACTCGGGAGTGACATGGTATCTGTCTCCTCCCGTGTTGAATCGACATCTTGCGATGACGCTGAAGCTACAGAGCCTGGGCAGGGTAATATGGAGGGTCTGCTGTTGCCCATGCAGCAGACACCCCCTCTCTTCGCAGCTGAAGGGTCCAAGGGAAAGACGGAGTCAATACAGCTTGGCTTCAGGTGCGCCGCAGGAGTTGCCGGTGTTGACTACAACGTCAAACCGCCTTAGGGACTCCGGCTCCAGATTTTCTGTCGGGGTTTACTCCCTTAGCCTTTCCCCTGAAGAGGTATGCCGCAAGGCAGCGGAGGTTTTTTTGGAGTCAGAGTTTTCCTTCTCTGATGTACCCTGACTGGAAGATCGAACCAGCGACACTTAGCTCGCAGGCCGACGCTCAATCCACTGAGCTAAACCAGCCAGGGCATCTCTGGTCTGTAAACAATGGGCAAAGGGGAATTGGGGACCATCTCTAATTTCCTTGTTTTCAGTATCTCCCCAGTCCTTGCCCCCCCACCCCCCACCCCTCGCTTCTTTCAGATACAGAAATCCCCTGTATTTGGCTCTGAGGAAAATTTGAATAATCCCAGTTCCCTTTCATCTGTGATAATGGAATGAGATTGAGAAGCATTTCAAGTCTTCCCCCTTTTAAGCATCAGTGCCATTGTAGTGGCAACCATTTTGAAAAGAGCTCTAATGTCCGGCTTGGAATCTAATCCAATGTGCAGATCCTAGTGTAGACATGTTGCTAGATGCCATCAAGAGCACTGATGGATTTATAGTTTTATTATGTGCAAACTGGGGATCACATTACTGCCCTGACTTTTGCATTGAAATTAAATGCTTTGGCTTTGCTTTGACATTTATGTGGCAGCTGGAAACCATTATCCTTTGACAATGTTTTATTCCATTGACAGTATCTTTTAAGTACACAGTATACTAGTCATACTCCTCATTCATGCACTTCCACTTTAATCCATGCCCCAGTGCCTCAGTAACACCTGCTTCAAGGATAATGTACTACAGAACAGGCTCTCCAGGTATTTTAAATAAAAAGTCTGAAGCTTCGGAGATATGAAGGTTTAAAAAACTGCCAAAGGAAGACATGTTGCAACACTTTTTTGTAACTTCTTTATAGTGGATTTGGTATTATTGTATGGCATGTCATGTAGGGCTCTTCTGAATTACACTGCAAATGTGAATTTATGCACTAAGTATTTTTTTTCTTTTAAGTATGTTTTATTGATTATATTGTTACAGTAGTCCCAATTCTTTCTTTCCTTTGCTCCCCTGTGCCCAGCACCCACCTTCCCTCCAGCAATCCCACCCCCCTTGGTTCATGTCCATGGGTCATGCATATAAGTTCTTTGGCTTCACCCTTTCCTATATTATTCTTAACTTCCCCCTGTCTATTTTGTACTAAAGTATTATGTTTCTTAATCCCTGCACCATTTCTTTATTTCTCCCCATTCCCCGTCCCAGCTGATAACTGCCAAATGACCCCCATACCTATGATTCTATTCCTATTCTGATTAGGTTAGTTAGATTTTGTTTTTATTTTTTAGATTCAGTTGTTGATAGTTGTAAATTTGTTGTCATTTTAATGTTCATTATTTTTTATCTTTTTCTTAAGTAAGTCCCTTTGATATTTCATATAATAATAGTTTGGTGATGATGAACTCCTTTAGCTTTACCTTGTCTGGGAAGCACTTTATCTGTTCTTCCATTCTAAATGATAGCTTTGCTGCACAGAGTAATCTTGGTTGAAAGTTCTTGCTTTTCATCACCTGGAATACTTCTTGCCAGTCCCTTCTTGCCTGCAAAGTTTTTTTGAGAGTCTTAGAGGCACCCCTTTGTAGGAAACTCTCTGCTTTTCTCTTGCTGCTTTTAAGATTCTCTCTTTATTTTTAATCTTTGGCATTTTAATTATGTGTCTTGGTGTGGTCCTTTTTGGGTCTAGCTTGTTTGGGACTTTGTGCTTCCTGGACTGGTAAGTCTATTTTTTTCCCCAAATTCGGAGTTTTCCTTCATTATTTTCTCACATAAGTTTTTAATTTCTTGCTCTTTCTTTTCTCTTTCTGGCACCTCTATGGTTTGGATGTTGACATACTTAAAGCTGTCCCAGAGGTTCCTACACCTCTCCTCATTATTTTCAATTCTTGTTTCCTCATTCTGTACTGGTTGACTCTTTTTTTCTTCCTTATGTTGTAAATCATTGATTTGAACCCTGGTTTCCTTCTCTTAACCATTGGTTTTGTGTGGATTTTTCCTTTGTTTCATTTAGCATAGCCTTCACTTCTTCCTTTACGCATCTGCCATACTTAAGCATATCTATCAAGCCTGTGAGCATCTTTATCACCAGTGTTTTGAACTCTATGTCTGTTACGTTGGCTATCTCCTCATAGCTTAGTTCTCCCACTGGAACCTTGATCCATTCCCTCTTTTCGGCCATACTTCTCTGTCTTCTCATCTTGACAAGTGCCTGTGTTTGTTTGCCTCTGTCTTGGGTGGAGCTGTTGCTCCTGTTACATTTAAGGGGTGGAGCCTTACGTATTCATCAGTAGAGGGTGACCCATTTTACCACGTTGTGGCACTTTTTGTGGGGGAGGAGTCATAGAGGTAACAATGCTGCTTGCTCAGCATTTGCCTCTTTTCCATGCACTTCTCCCACTTTTTATGGGACTGGAGCCTGTCCAACTGTTGTCCTGACTGTCGTTACCAGAGTAGGTGGCTCTACGAATATCCTAGGACTCTGCGGGCCCTTTAAAGAAGAGGACTCTGCTGAGAGAACAGCAGTTTCTTCCTCTGCCCCAACCCCCACTGGTTTGCACAGTCAAAAGCAATGAGGCTTTATTTTCCCCGGCACTGGGACCATGAGCTGTATGGTCTGGTCTGGTGCTGGGAGTGCTCCCCAGATTTTTCTCCCAACTTTTTATAATGTGTGACTGTGCTTTCCAGTGGCCTGCTGCTGCTGCCAGTGCTGCTGCCATCACACTACGTCCTCTCTACCCCAGATCTGCCCCTCCTACCTATTTGGATGAGTATTTCTTCTTTATATCTTTGTTTGTTGGACTTTCATGCAGCTCGATTTTATGGAACTTCTGGTTGTCTCTAATTTTGAGGTAGTTGTATTCCTTCTTAGTTGTGGAGGGAGAGGCAGCGTGTCTAAGTCTCCATCTGGGCCAGAAGTCCAGTAAGTATTTTTAATATTGGACTTTGTGAGCAAGCCATTAACCAGAGACTGAGAAATTATTACCTACAATTCTAAAAGCCAGAGTCCATTCTCCTCATTTTTGTGGCAGGTAGTGCATAGTCCTTTGTTCTTTTTGTGAGTGACAGTTAGATCTCTGCTCACAGGTTCACAATGCCCCTAGGGATGTGACTTTCTGAATGTGGGCATCATGAGCCTAGCTTAAAAGTAAATCACAAGGAATAACATTGCACATGGCCACCTACTTGTTTTCTTATTCAAGAATGATACCAGAATGATCAGTTCACATTCCCACCTACCCTCAACCACTCCCCACCAATAATTTTTCCTGTGGTCAATAAAATCAAGGCATTTAAATGCAATTTTATTAATACTAAATGTTGCTCATACAAAGTGAATGCAGAGTTGCTTTGTGTTTGTATTGTGTTTAATTTGAAAATTAATCCACTTTGAGTTAAATGGTGCTTTCTTACAGAGGCAGTTAGAAGGTCAAGACAACAGACCCATAGACTTAAATTTGACAATGCTAGTAATGATGCTTGGGATATGATCTTTCACCTTAATGAATACAAGGTATTTTGATTTTTGAAATAATATTTATTAATGTAGAATCTTTAAGAAGGAAAGCAGTCATTCATAACATCTCACTGTCTGGAGTCCACAGTAACACATTGTTGTACATAGTATTTTTCTTTTTTTTGTGCTATGTGTGTGTGGGGGCGGGGTCAGGGGAGAGGCTTCTTTTAAAGAATTGGGACCAAACTGTGTGCATTTGAAATCTTTATTATTTTAATGTTAGCATCTGCCTCTGAGAAATAGAGCCATTAACATTTTCTACAATGAGTTTCTCATTTCCATGAGGATTTTACAAGATTTCATTTTACTAGTTTTGTATTCACCCATTATTTTTAATGTTTTAAAACAAGTTGGTATTTTATAAGCACCACAGTACCCATTTATATTTTTCCTTTTATGAAAAAATTGAGATATATTTTACAAACCTAAAATTTATCATTTCTTGTGTACAGTTTTACAAATTTGATAAATGCATATAATCTTGTAACCACCACCATAACCAACACAAAGAAGCATTGCATCAGTCTCAAATTCCCTTGAACTCCTTTACAGTTAACTCCTCCACCTACCTCATCCCTGTTCACCCTTAGTCACCACTGATCTTTTTCAGTCCCTATAGTTTTGCCTTTTTAAAATGTTACATAAATAGAGTCATATTTATATGTGCTAATTTGTTATTTTAAATATTCCCCAGTTGTCCCACATATTAATTATCCACTTTTATATTTATTATTCAAATTTTATAAATATAAAAAATATACTTTAAGAAATAGTTAATGTGTTGTGTTGTAAGGAACCCCACAGATAGTCCAGGCAACCTAATGGGCTCACCAAATGGAATTATAGAATCTCAGTGTTGGAAAGAATGTTAAAAATCTAAGTCAAATACTCATGAGGTGTATTTTCAGTGTAGTGGTCATTGAACAATGTAGCGTGTTGTTTTCGATCACAGGTAGGAAAAGCACTCTCTTCTCAAAAGTACGTTCAGTCCCACTGGCAGCAGGCCTTACTAGGCAACTTGCCTGACCAAGATGTAAGGGGATGTGGGCCACTTGTGAGCTACAGCTCAGAATTCCTAGAATGAAGATGTACAGCAAAGCCTTGGCTGACCTGCAGTCAACATGCATTATGAAATAAATAAATAAATTTTTGTTATATCTTAGTGAGATTTTGTACATGTTTGTTACTGTAGCATGATCTAGGGGAAAGCTGAAGATACTAACCTCTGTCATCGGATTGTTCAATGTTTCTTTATCGAGAATCTATAGTTAAATTTTCCCAGCACTTAGGACTTCTCCCTGGGACACTCTTCCCAGGTCCCTTGTGTCCTCTGGGTCTCTATCCAGTGAAGAGACTGATACTGATGACCCTGTACAAAATACATCACATCCCCTTCTTGCCACCCTCATCCCCTCCATCTGCATTAATCTGTGGACTAACAGAGAAGTACCTTCAGGGATTCTCTGCATTCTAAGTCAAAATCATGGCCTAGTACACTATGAAAACTCAATATTTGTTGAGTAAATGAATAAAATTAGTGGAAAACAAAAATAAATAAGCCTATTTCTTGTTAAGCTGGCATGATTCTTTTTACTATCAGGTAATTAAAACTATATAACATGATATGTCTGCCCTTTGATTTGTCTTCTGGTTCCAAAGCTTTGTCTAGGTTTTTCTCTTTAATAAACAGCTTTTGGTCTTTCACACTTCTTATATTATAAGGTGCTTCAAGCTCTTGGAATTACAGAGATGTAACTAAGTAAATGCAAACATATACCCATGAAAATATCATGGCATAACTTCATTGTGCTTAAGTACACCTGTCTCTAATACATCAGGCCCTATTATGGCCACTTAGCATGCACAGAAAATGCCAAGAAGGCCGTCCAGTGTTACCCCTTCCTGCTCCTCATTACTTGTAACCTCAGGCTCCATAATATTCACTTCAACAACAACCAAAGCTATTCACAGAACTCTGTAGAATTTATGCTTTTCATTTCTTTTTCTTTACATTGAATGTTCCCTTGACTTTACTCTTCACTTGACTGGCTCTTACTAATTCTTCAAAATTCATTTCTCTGATTCATCCATCCATGCATCCATTCTCCATTCCTTCATTCATTTATTTATTTCTGAGTACCTGTGATGAACCAGGCACTGTTCTAGTACTTGGACCATATCACTGGACCAAAGATGTCTATCGTGGGGCTTACATTCTAGGGGCAGGGCCAGAGAGAAACAATACATATTGCCAACACATTAAATGGGAAATGCTTCTCTACAGAACCAGGGTCATTCATCACAGTGTGGCCTCTACTGCTCTGCATGGCTACACTAGTAGTTATGACCCAAAGTGTTTTAAAAGAAAGAGGGGGGTGGAAAAGACTCAATAATCTTTGAGATTTTAAGGCTATGTGGAAGGTAATATGTGTTATGAGAAAAATAAATAAAGGAAAGCAGGTAAAGGAGAACAGAAATACTGAGGGAGTACAAGGAAGATAGCAGGTTTGATGCATTCTGGGGGAAAAGTGCTTCAGGCAGAGGGAACAGCCTGACCAAAGGTTCCTGGAGAAGAGCATATTCAAAGAACACCAGGGAGGCCAGATGCCCTCACACCAAGCCTGACTGAATTGAAAGAGGTGTGAAGCTCAGAAAGCAATATAAATTAAACCAAACATGTGTACCTTGGAAAAACCTTTGGCACATGAAACTAACTAAAAGCAAAAGGTCAGAAGCATTCTTGGTTTCTGAGAGAACAAGATTCCCAAAAAAGCCACAAGTCTTTAACTGCTGAACACTAAGCAACTGCTGGTCCCAAAGCTTCCATAAGCCATACCTAAGCTGAGAAAGTCTCCAAAGAAAGGTATATTCCTCAACTTTTTCTTCAGATGATGAACAGGGAAGAATCTCCCAGCAGTGTAGCCAAGTGCCCGGAAAAGGGTGACCAAGGATCTTTCCTAGAGACTCCAATGGTGGACCCTCTCCCTGTCCCCAAGAGAGAGAATCTTCACAATGTCTGTCTCTAGGACACAGAAATGGCTATGGATTAACAAATTGTGGAATATTCTTATGGAGGAACACTACTTGAAAATGAAAGGAACTAAAGATCTGCATAATGTGAATGAATCACAAAGACATTATGCTGAGCAAGAAAAGCCATACTTACTGCATGAATCCATTTATATGAAGTTCTAGAACAGACCAAACTAATGGATATTGACAGAAAGAAGATCAGGGTTGCCTCATTGGAGAAAGGAGATTGACTGCAAAGGGACATAAGGGAACCTTTTGGAGATACTTAAATGTTTTATGTAATGATTGCAGTGGATGAAGATGGCAAGAGTGTATACAATTATCAAAACTCACTGAGCACTTAAGAGTCATGTATTTTATTGTATGTAAATAACACCTCAATTAAAATGACAACAAAAGCAATCAAAAAGAGAATAATAGGTAACCTGCACATGAAATTTCTAACCTCAAAACTATTCCCACATATTTTACATGGCACATCCTTTAATTTGGAGGGACAGAGCAAACCAGGGCACATTTCCTGCCAGAGATAAGGGCAGGAAAAACCACCCTTGGCCTTGAGTTTCAACTTGCTTTGAATCTAATTGCTTTTCTATGTTCAGGTTATGTGCACTCTCTGATGTACTTTTGATTATTAATTTAAATGTTATCCTGGAGTTAACTGGAATGTTCACAATTTGATGTAAATCTCCTAGGTAGACATTTATATTCTCCATTTATGTCACCCACAGTGATTAGTGGGTTATCCCACCTGGCCTGTATAAGGAGAGCAAGTCACTAAACTGAATCATCAATTCTAAATGCAGACCCACTTCTGCTGTCCCACTAACCTCTTTGCTACTTGTCACATGTTGAGGCTGTATTTATCTACATTTTATGCTCAAATCTAAAAAAAAAGCAAAAAATCCAATATATTTGAATGAGTTCCATAATGAGAACTTTATTTTGCCACATCAAATAATCATCCAATTTTCATACTAGGACAAATGCAAATTATATTTTTGTATAGCTATCTGTATTTCAAACTAATAAGTAAAATGAAAGACACTGATTTTTAAAGAAGTTCATAAAGTATGTGACAGAGAAAACGTAGTCATTTTCTTTCCCTGAGGTTTATCATCATTATTAGTCTTGTTTCACAGGTGTTTTGATGACAGTTACATGAAACCAAATCCTCATGAGCACACAACAGACAAAGGACATAAGAATGGAGGGACCCAATGTAGTGGTAGTGGGAGGTACATGAAAGGGAAAGGGGCTCTCAAAAGTAAGATAGGAAACAACATAAACTTCACCTACTTCATTTCTAGGTCTTATCTGAGTTTAGAATATTTCAGGGCTTGAATGCAAGCAAGAACTCCAAAATACTTTCCTTAAAATATTCAGAACCTAGGCCCCACCTTTGGAATCTGAGTTCAGAGTCTGTCTCAATCTCAATCCATGCCCACAGTAGGTCCTTACAGGTCTATAGGTAATTCCAGTGGACAGGCCAGCATGCATCCTGCTCAGAGCCCTCTGCTTTTGAGGGAAGTGCTAGCATGCTTCTTCAACATGTTGCCTGTGTTCCATACCACATCATCGAGGCTTCCCCCTTACACCCATATTATAGCTGATTGGACAGGAGTGGACACTTCAACACAGGGCAGTCAATCTTTAGTCTAGCCAGTAGCTGATGAGGTAGGCTGGAATGAAAAGATTCACCCCAACAAAAACTTGAGTTTTGAGGAGTTTGGATTTTAGACAGCTGTGGAGATAAGAATAAAGATAAAGATGTGAAGATAAAGATAACATTGGAGTTTTCCTAAAGATGCATGATTTGGAAAGATGCATGTACTCTAGGAAGACAAAATGGGACGTGAGTGGACCAAAATGATGAGTTAGCCAAAATGTCAACCAATGCAGTAGAGGACAGGCAAGAGGAAGAGCAGGAGGAGAGGAGACAGGTTATTAGTAACCCTGGCTGAGGAGGTCATCTTCTGTCTTCTCAGAGGGGAGAATGATGCAGCTTGCAGCCCCTTGGTTCACTGGATTGCCTAATCCCCAAATCTTATTCCACTAACCCCGAGGGAGGGCTTCTCCTAAAATTTTATAAGATTTTAAACTTCCTATTCCCATCTGTTTCCTTCAAAAAGATCATACCATTTATGAGACAGGACTGCATCTCTTTCTTGCATGGGAGGATCTGAGAAGGGAGAACAGTCACAGGCTATGCAGGTGGGATTTCTCTCTCAGCAATAAAAAGCTTTTGCTGGGTAAAATCTTGGAGCAGGGGACTTCTGGCCAAGATGGAGACAAAGGTAGACACATTTATCCTCCCTCCACAACCATAAGAAGGATTACATCTACCTCAAAACTAAAAGCAAGCAGAACTACCAGAAAATTGAACTTCAGGGAAGTCCAACAAAGATATAAAGTAGTAATACTCATCCAGTCAGGTAGGAGTAGTGGAGCCAGGGCACAGAGGATGCGGTGTGGTGGTCCAAGGCAGTGGCTGTGGCCAGCTGGCAGAAAGCACAGTCACACATTATAAAAGATAGGAGAGACACCTGGAGAGCAATCCCAGGCCCAGACCAGGCCATGCAGTTCACGGTTCCAGTGTTGGTGAAATAAAGCCTCATGGCTTCTGACTGTGAAAACCAGTTGGGGTTGGGGTGCTGGAAGAAACTGCCAATCTATCAGGAGAGTCCGTTTGTTTAGAGGGCCTCCACAGCCCTAGAATGTCCATAAACCCACCCACTCTGGGAACCACAACCAGGGCAACAGCTAGAGGGGAACAAGTCCCATATGGGAAGCAGGAGTATTGCCTGGAAAAGGGGCAAGTGCTGAGCAAGTGGCATTGTTCCCTCTCAGGCCCCTCCCCCACATACAGTGCCACAACATGGTGAAATGGGCAGCCCTGCACTGATGAATACCTAAGCCTCTGTCCCTTACAATGTAACAGGTACAACAGCTCTACCTAAGACACAAAGGCAAACACAGGAGACTGTCAAGGTGAGGAGACAGAGAAGTATGGCCCAAAAGAAGTGGATCATGGTTCCAGTCAGGGAACTAAGTGATAAGGAGATCGCCAATCTAACAGATGCAGAGTTCAAAACACTGGACCACCAGTGTGCTCACAGTCTTGACAGACATGCTTGAGTATGGCAAACACATTAGGGGAGAAGTGAAGGTTATGCTAAGTGAAACAAAGGAAAACCCATATGAAACCAATGAAGAAACAAGAGTGGAAAAAAAAAAAAAGGAGAGGATTAGGAACCTCTGGGACAACTTTAAACATGCTAACATCTGAATCACAGGGGTACCAGAAGGAGAAGAGGAAGAGCAAGAAATTGAAATCTTAGTGAAAAAATAATAAAAGAAAACTTCCCTAATTTGGTGGAGGAAATAGACATACAAATCCAGGAAGCACAGAGAGTCCCAAACAAGCTAGACCCAAAGAGGACCACACCAAGACACATTATCATTAAAATGCCAAAAGTTAAAGAAAGAATGGTAAAAGCAGCAAGAGAAAAGCAAAGAGTTACCTACAAAGGGGTTTTTATAAGACTATCAGCTGATTGCTCAAAAGAAACTTTGCAGGCAAGAAGGGACTGGCAAGAAGTATTCAATGTGATGAAAAGCAAGGACCCCAACCAAGATTACTTTATCCTAAAGTAAAGCTAAAGGAATTCATCATCACCAAGCCATTACTATATGAAATTTTAAAGGTACTTATTTAAGAAAAAGAAGACCAAATTTGTGAACACTAAAATGACAACTCACTCACAACTATCAACAGCTGACTAAAAATATTAAAAACAAAAACAAACTAAGCAAACAAGTAGAATCAAAAGGGAATCATAGGTATGGGGAGCATTTGGACGGTTATCATCTGGGAGGGAAAATGGGGATAAAGGGGGAAATGGTGCAGGAGTTAAGAAACATAACTGGTAGGTATAAAATAAACAGGGGAATGTTAAGAATAGTATAGGAAAGGGTGAAGCCAAAGAACTTACATGCACAACCATGGACATGAACTAAAGAGGGTGAGATTGCTGGAGAAAAGGCAGGTACTGGGTGGAGGGGAGTAAAGGGAAAATAAATTGGGACAATTTTAACAGCATAATCAATAAAATATACCTTAAAAAATCTCAGAGCAATGGTTTCAATAATGCTTTAGTAATACAAGAGAACACCCTTTAGTCTTGGAGACATGAATGTCCTAACAGAAGCAAAAATATTTCCAAATAAATTATTCCTTTTAATCATTACCTTCATTCAGAGGCCTGGGGTGGTGAGGGGCAGCAGGAAAATTAATGAGGGCACTTATCACAGTCACACAGCTTCCCATTACCCCGAGATGCTCAGAATCCAGAGACAGTGGTGGAGTTGCCAAATAAATTTTGCAAAAGCTCCCTAGTCCAGTTTTTTATCAAACTTCAGTACATATAAGAATCACCTGGGAATCGTTTAAAAATGAAGACTGTTCTTTCCAATAAGACAGTCTTACAGATTCAAACACTTGTTTGTGGGTTATGTTGCATAAATTAACATGTGTTTTCTGTTTTCAAAGGTCATAAGCCTATGATCTCATTACCTGAGTGATCATCTGTACATATAGGCCTCACAATCCTGTTTGCATTGCTGCCTCCTGAGACTCAACGGTTTGGCTGAAATAAGTGGCTGGGTTGGTGAAGAATTGGGTGGTCTGTGGGCTTCACTTTAAAACATGTTTCTCTTTTCTATCCGAATGGGTTGGACAGACAGGGCCCAGAGGTCTGAGAGGAGGGAAACCTAAAATATTCCCCTCAGCCCAAACTAAGTATAGTGGGCTAAAGGGTTTTGGATAGGTGTGACGTGCCTGGCAGACCTTCCTCCAAAGAGCTTTTTTTTTCCTTTCCGCTAATATGGGACATTGACAAATTAATCCCTGCCTTTTGTCATCTAGTGGTTATGGATTGAATGATATCTTTTAACCCTGTTGCCAAATCTGTTGCCCCCAAAATACAAGGATGTAAGCCTGTTAAACCAAGCACACCATTGTCTGGGGATAGCCAACTGACCTGGAGTCTGCACGATCCTTCCCCATGTGGGAAGGCCAGCCTCCCCTCCACACCCCTACTCTTATTAGGGATTTCTGGACCCAAGGGTAGGTATGATGACAACCATGTCCAGCTTGAAACAGCTAGAGGAGCTCAAGACCTTCGCCCATTGTCCTTTATAAGATTATAAAGGATATTAAGTCTGAGAGGGAGGGATTGTTATTTTTTATTGTTAAAAACATTTATTTATTTCTTTAAAGAATAATATAGTAAAGAGTGAAGCTGGAGAACTTGTATGTACGACCCATGGGCATAGACTGGGGGCAGGGTAGGGGGAATTGCTGGGGGAGAGGTGGTGCTGGGCAGAGGGGAGCAAAGGGGAGAAAATTGGAACTATTGTAATAATATAATCAATAAAATATACTTTAAAAAATGAAGACTGTTCAGTAGGTCTGGGGTGAAGCCTGAGAGTCTGCATTTCTAATATGCTCCCATAAGATGCTGATGCTACTGGTCTGGTGACCATGCTTAGGAGAGATTGTGATAAAACCCTTGCTTCCTAAGCCAAGAAAGATGCATGTGTAACATTATGTCATTAGTACTCATTAAAATACATGCATGAATCACAGCCTCTGAGACTCTGAGAGCTATTTTATGTCATTTGATAGGGAACATAAATGAACCAGCTCTCAATGCCTTTAGTAAAGAGGAAAACACTTGCAAATGTATTCCTGAATTCTAACCCATTAAAACACTGATGTCAGTGATTTTTTTTTTTCTTAGAAAATTTGTTGCTTTTGAGTTAGAAGAACAGATAGGCTGGAGGACTGGACACATAAGTTAGAGAATAGTCAGAGACAATTCCAGCTGGTCAACTTGTTTCATGAATAAAACCTTAACCTTTCACAATGAGGAAAATGAAACCATCCATAACTAAGCCTGTCATATGGAAGCAGGCCCTACTTCAGACTAGGGGTTTAACACAAATCTCTCCCCCTCACACTGACCAATAAAATCTCTCTTATAAAACTACCTGATAAGGTGGGGTATCTATTACAGGTGGACAGACTTATTGGTTATTTCCAAAGATTCTTAGAAGCCTGAGGCTAAGGTTATTGTGCTCATTGTCTAGGGGTGGGCCATGGGGAAGGGGCACAGCATTCTACCCTCTTGATTATATAAATATGTGTAAGGACTCCTTTTGAGGTATCATGTAGCCCATTTATAAGATCAGTGCCCTTGAAAGAGGATTGTCAAGGGCTGCAGTTCTCAAAAGCTGGTGAGATCATCACTGGGCTGACAAAGTGACTGACTAGCACTGCCCTTCAGATGGTAGACACCGGTCTTGGGCACCTTGGAGATATGAGATATTTCACTATTACTGTCCTCACTGCCCTTGGATTTTTTTTTTGCATGGTGACTAACTCTTTCTGGTTTGCCTGGCACTTTCTTGTTTTCACAGTAACAGTCCCATGTCTCAAGAGAACCCCCAGACACAGGACATATTTAATATTTTTAAGAGAGAGAGAGAGAAACTTGATGGAAGTTTGGAAATTCATACTGGACCGGTAACTAATTCTGAACCCTTAAAATGACTAAGTAATAAAGCCCTAAGAATACCAAACTGTAATAAAGTTTTTAAAAAGCCCAGGTTTTTGAAATCTGACTTTGGTGTTTATTTTAACCAAGCAGGATTAATTCATGACCTACAAGCCCCACAAGCTTATGTTTATTTATAATATCCAATATTCCCAAAAGCACAAATGTTCCAAATAGAAGACTGCATTTTGATAATGCCCATTTCTTCATTAAGATTTCATCATCCACCAACATTAAAAAGCCTCTTCCTACACTTCATTGCTTTTGCTTTCGCCATGTTTATTCTTGACATATTTGTTTAATGTTGAGATCTTGGCTTCTCAGGCACTCTCAAATTTGCAACAAGCAAAGTTTGTGCATTAACATGTCCTGGGCATGCATGATTTATGAATGGCTGTTTTCTTGGAACAGTTTATTGGTAGAAGGGATACTTAGTTTTAAACATTAAAATAAAAGTTAAGAAGTAGCAACAGCGATGGGATATTAGAACATAACAGTATGTAAAGAAGCTTGAGTCAAGAGTTAATTAGTTTTTACTTGGTGTATTTCCTAATCTGTGGACTGGTGCACTGACCAATCTAATAGGTTATAAGGAGCCCTGACACTTGATCAACTAAAAATATACTTTATATGGTTGTTCTGAAAACATACCCAACCAAACTCTCACTCTGCAGAAAGAAACTTAGTTGCTAATATTTATATCAATGGAGAAAACAAAGATCTTTGCCTAGTCCAAAATAAATTTGTTTACTCTTTATTAAGTATCTTAATTATACTCCAGTCATTTCCTATCATTAAATATTTCCTTTTAAGGAGTCTCTTGTAAATCGGTTTATGAGTCAGTGTTACCAAATCTTTTAAAGAAAAGTCAAAACCTTCATAATGTCAAGGAAACTACCCTTTCGGAGTAGAGTTCAACTCTTGCTATATGCTCATGTAATAGAAAGGTGCAATAGTTGAGTTTGTTTTTCTCATAATAAACTATCATCTCAAAAAGTATAATTTTGCTTAATAATTATAACTGAAATATACTTAGTAAACAAAATAACAATTAAACTAATTACTCCAAATGATTCCTTGTTGAGATGTTTCAACCACTTCATGCACAAACCAGTCACATCTCACTGGTTGAAGATGGCTAAATTAGAGAACTCATGAGGCTATAACTCAGGTCCTCAAGTAAAAACACAATAATTTTAAATGCAAGTTTTTGATGATGATTGCTCATAAATATTTCCAGAGGACCTGAAATTAACCTTAGGAAATGAGGACTAATAAAGCTCAGGGCTTGAGCAAGCTCAGGAGTCACAAGACAATTTGAAACTTTGCTTCCTGCTTAAGCCTTCTATATTCTTTATGGTGAAAGCAGCTCTGAACCACATTCATCATTCAGGGTACTTGACCACTGTATAAAACACTGGCCAGTGGACAGAGACATACATGACACACAGACACAATGGCTTACCTTGTAGATTTTGCAATGGCAGAGTCATAATGCCTCCAGCTGCAGCTGCTGCTACCAGCCCTTGGATGTTGGTGAGATTCGCAGTAGGCAATGTGAGGACCAGTCCTTGTTGCCCTCCTAGCTGTCCGGCCATGTTGAAGGGGATGAGGATAGGCTGGTTGAGGGCTGGTGTACCTCCTGGCATCACACCAGTGAGAGCAGAGGCTAACTGCTGCGCCGTCAGAAGTGACTGCAAGGAAATAGATAATCCCAGCTCACTTTCCAGTGGAGCCAAGGCTTTAGAGCATCTTTTCTTCTACTTATTCAGGGTCAGTAAAGTTCCTGGACAAGTAGTAAAGAAACATGTTCTAGTCCAGGAAAAAAAAAAAAAAAGATTGGTAGAAAAAAAATAGAAATAGCATTTTACTTATATTTTTGGAAAATTCCATTTTGTTCTAACATCTTCTAAGGAGTTCAAGTACCTTTAAAAGTAATACCTTACACTTACATATTATTTTTCCAATTAAGTTTTATTTGATTCTACCCTTATATTTATGAAACTCTGCTAATTTATTGTGTTGTCCCAGAAAAGAATTTATTGAGATCCATAGATTTTTTTTTCAAAAATAACAATAAAATTCTGTTCTCATCTATTAAATTAGCAAAATTAATGTGAAAGATTTACTTCATGCTAGTGAGTCTGTAATGACACCATTATGTGGATTTAGGACATGTACCCTGTCATAAGCTTTTTGGAAAGCACTTTGGAGAACCATATATAATTCAAACAAAAGAAGGATAAATGCATGAAAGTGGGCATTACATATTAAAATACATAAATGCTGAAAATAGTTTGTTAAACTACTAAGCTTGAAAAGATATCACCTAGTTTTTAAAATGAATCATTAAGACACCTTCTTTAGAAAACAGAAAAAGTTTTTAAGAATATATGCATAAAATGGAAAGTGATTAAGCAAATGGTAATGAAATCATTGTTAAAATGGAAGATTATCTTGTATATGTATAATGAAAGGATCAAAAGAGAAATTTCTAGAAAAATATTTAATGTGGATAATTTTTAAATGTTTTAAATATTTCCTTTGTTATACTCTAACATTCTTTGTCTAGTTAAAACAACATTAAAAATACATGTTTAGAATCCAAGATGGCGGAGGAGTAAGTGGAAGCTACACTAACCTCCTCCAAGGATAAGTCTGGATTTACAACTTAATTGTGGAGAAATCGTTTGGAATAACCAACTGAACACTAGCTGGAGAGAAGTCTTATAACCACGGAAAGACAGAAAAGGCCACTTCATCACAACGTGACTAGTAGGAAATGCAGAGACACAAAAAGGCTGGCTGGACTCCCACTAGTGGCAGCTGAAGGAACTGAGAAACAGCTCAGCAGCTGGAAGGTCCCCCTGAGAAGGGTAGGGTCTAACCCCCCAGCTGGGCTTTCCAGCCTACAGCAACAAAGCAGAAAGTAAAATATTATCCAGCTGTGAAAGGCGAAAAGCTACAGGGTTTCTTGCTGGCCTGAGAGAAACAGATGGAGAATAAGAGCTGTTAAGTGGATCACGTAGGAAAATATTTTGGCACCCACTTACCCTGGGCTCAAGCAGAGGGAGGACAGAGAGGACTAGAGACACTTGGGGAGAATTTGGGATAGTGGCTATGAGGGGAGAACTAAGTGAGCAGCCGACCGGGTCCCAGTGCTGATTCGTTCCCCATACTGAAGGCAGACGATTCCCCTCCAAGTGGCATTAGCCTCAGGGGAAGCAAAAGCCCTGCCTACAGGAATTAAGCTGCCACACCCTCGGTCCATAAGCTGATCACAGATTGAGTAGATTAACAACTAAAGGAAATAGGCACCCTGGCTGCTGTGGCTCAGTGGATTGAACATTGACCTGCGAGCCATGTGTCACTGGTTCGATTCCCAGTCAGGGCACATTACTAGGTTGCACGTCAAGTCCCCAGTTGGGGGCACTAGTGAGAGGCAACCACAGAGTGATGTTTCTCTCCCTCTCTTTCTCCTTTCCCTTCTCTCTAAAAGTAAAATAAATAAAAAAATTAAAAAATAAAAAATAATAAAGGAAAAAGGCAAAGGCAGTAAATATCTGGTAGTCTCCAACAGCCTGCCTAAGCCCAGACTGGTACATGATCTGACGCCACTAGGGGCAGATCCAAGAAGTGCAGATCAATCTAAGAAGCAGCAACAAACAAGAAGAATCACAAAAATGGGGAGACAGAGAAACAACGCCCCATCGAAAGGCAAGGAAGAATCCCCAGAAAGAGTGCTAAATGAAATAGAGGGAAGCGACTATCAGACATGAAATTCAAAAGATGGATTATAAGGAAGCTAAATGAGATCAGCAAGCTTAAAGAAAACTACAAAGAACTCCAGGGAAACAACAAAAAACTTACTGAGAATTACACCACAATGAAAAAGGACATAGAAGCTATCAATAAGAGCCAGGAGGAAATGAAGAATATGATCTCTGAATTGAAGAACACAGTAGAAGGAATTAAAAGCAGGCTAGAGGAAGCAGAAGATCAGGTCACCGAGTTGGAAGACAATGTAGAAAAAACTCCCAGATGGTGCAACAAAATGAAAAAAGACTGACTGAACAAGAATGAAGAGGTTTTAAGACAGCTGAAGGACAACATGAAATGTAATAATATCAGTATCACAGAAATACTAGAAGGAGAAGAAGAGGAACAAGGAATAAAAAACCTGTTTAAAAAACTAATGACAGAAAACTTTCCTAACTTGATGAGAGAAAAAGTCACACAAGTCCAGGAAGCACAGATGGTCTCAATGATGATGCATTCCAACAGGCCCACTTCAAGACACATCATAATTAAAATGGCAACATTCCAAGACAAAGAGAGAATCCTAAAAGCAGCAAGAGAGAAACAGCTAATAACATACAAGGGAGCTCCAATGAGGCTATCATCAGATTTCTCAACAGAAACACTACAAGCCAGAAGGGAATGGCAGAAAATATTCCAAGCAATGAAAAACAAAGGCCTACAACCAACAATACTCTACCCAGCAAGGCTCTCATTCAAAATGTAAGGTGAAATAAGGAGTTCCCAAGACAAAAGAGGGCTAAAAGGATACATCCCCACCAAACCAGCATTGCAAGGGATGCTAAAGGGTTTGCTTTAAGCAGATAAAGAAACAGAGAGAGACAGAGAGGAACACAAGTACAAAGGAAGAAAATGACAATGAATAAGTATGTATCGATAATAACCTTAAATGTAAATAAATTAAATGCACCAATCAAAAGACATAGGGTATCTGAGTGTATTAGAAAGCATGACACACATATATGCTGTTTGCAAGACACCCACCTTAGAACAAAAGACCTACACAGACTGAAAGTGAAGGGATGGAAAAAAGTATTTCAAGCAAATGGATGTGAAAAAAGAGCTGAGGTAGCAATACTTATATCGGAAAAAAACAGATTTCACAGCAAAAGCCATAAAAAGAGGCAAAGCGGACATTTCATACTACTTAAGGGAAAAAACCATCAAGAGATATAAGCCTTGTAAAGATATATGCACCGAACAGAGGAGCATCCAAATATGTAAGAAAAATTTTTAAAGACTTTAGAAATGATATAGACAGGAACACACTCATAGTAGGGGACTTTAACACCCCGTTATCAACAATGGACAGATCTTCGGAGCAAATAAACATCAAAGATATTGAGGCATTGAACAACACTCTAGATCAAATGGACTTAGTTGATATATATAGAACTTTTCACCTCAAAGAAGCAAAATATACATTCTTCTTAAGTGCACTGGGGACATTTTCAAAGATAGACCACATGGTAGAACAGAAAACAAGCCTCAATTTTTTCAAGAAAATTCAAATTATATCAAGCGTCTTCTCAGATCACAATAGCTTAAAATTGGAAATCAACCTCAAAGAAAAAACTCAAAAACGTTCAAACACATGGACAATGAATAATATGCTTTAAATAATGACTGGGTTAACAATGACATCATGGAAAAAATCAAGAAGTTTCTAAACAAATGATAATGAACACACAACACCCAAAACCTATGGAATACAGTAAAAGCAGCCTGAGGGGAAAGTTCATAGCAATATAGGCCTACTTGAAAAGGGCTGAAGAATCTCAAATAAAAACCTAACCCTACAACTACAAAAACTAGAACAACAACAACAAACAAAGCCCAGGGCAAGTAGAAGGAAAGAAATCATCGACATCAGAGCAGAATTAAATGACACAGAGACTAAACAAACAACTCAAAAGATCAACAAGAGCAGGAGCTGGTTCTTGGAAAAGATAAACAAAGCTGACAAGTCTTTAACCAGGCTCATCAAGAAAAAGAGACAGAGGAACCAAATAAATAAAATCAGAAATGAAAGAGGAAAATCACAAATGATACCACAGAAATACAAAGAATTGTAAGAGATAATTACGAACAACTGTATCACAAGAAACTTGACAACCTAGATGAAATGCACAAATTTCTGGAAACATATAATCTTCTAAAACTGAATAAAGAAGAAGCAGAAAGCCTAAAGAGACCAATAAGGTCCAGTGAAATTGAAGCAGTAATAAAAAAAACTCCCAGCACACAAAAGCCCCGGACCGGATGTCTTCACAGGTGAATTTTATAAAATATTTAGAAAAGAACTAACTCCTATCCTTCTCAGACCTTCTCAGACTATTCAAAAAAATCCAACATGAGGCAAGAGTCCCAAACACTTTCTATGAAGCCAGTATTATCCTAACTCCAAAACCAGGTCAAGACACAACAAAGAAAGAAAACAACAGGCCAATATCGCTAATGAACATAGGTGCTAAAATCCTCTACAAAATATTGGCAAACCAGATCCAGCAACACATTAAGAAGATCGTACACCACGATCAAGTGGGATTCAATCCGAGGGATTCAAGTTTGGTTTAATATTCACAAATCAATAAATGTAATACAGCACATAAACAGAATGAAAGACAAAACCACATGATCATATCAAAAGATGCAGAAGAAACATTTGATAAAGTACAATACTCATTTATGATGAAAACTCTCAGCAAAATGGGAATAGAGGAAGCATACATCAACATAATAAAGGTCATATACGAGAAACCTGAAGCCAACATCATACTCAATGGACAAAAACTGAAAGCATTCTCCCTGAGGTCAGGAACAAGACAAGGATCTCCACTCTCCCCACTGCTATTCAACATAGTCTTAAAGTTCTAGCCACAGCAATCAGACAAGAAAAAGAAATAAACGACATCCAAATCAGAGAAAAAATAACGCTGTCATTATTTGCAGATGACATGATGGTGTACATAGAAAACCCTATAGACTCCACAAAAAAACTACTCAACCTAATAAGCGAATTTGGCAAAATAGCAGGGTACAAAGTCAATATTCGGAAATCAAAGGCATTTCTGTACACCAACAATAAAATAGCAGAGATAGAAAGTAGAAAAAAGTCTTATTTACCAATGCAACAAGAAAAATAAAGTACTTATGAATAAACTTAACCAAGGAGGTAAAAGACCTGTACTCAGAAAACTACATAACACTGAATAAAGAAATTAAGGAAGATACAAATAAATGGAAGCATATACCATGTTTATGGATGGGAAAAATCAACATTACTAAAATGTCTATACTACTCAAAGCAATTTAGAGATTCAAAGCAATCCTTATTAAAATACCAAAGACATATTTAACAGACCTGAAACAAATACTTCAAAAACTTATATGGGACCAAAAAAGACCCCGAATAGCCAGAGCAATCTTGAGGAAGAGGAACACAGTAGGAGGAATAACAATACCTGATACCAAATTATACTACAAGGCAACACTAATCAAAATAGCCTGGTACTGGCATAAGAACAGACATATAGATCAATGGAACAGAACAGAGAGTCAAGAAATAAACCCAGGTCTATATGGTCAACTAATATTTGACAAAGGGGGAGGGAACATAAAATGGAGTGAAAAGAGCCTCTTCAGCAAATAGTGTTGGGAGAAATGGACAGGGATATACAAAAAAATGAAACTAGACCACCAACTTACACCATACACCAGAATAAACTCAAGATGGATCAAAGACTTAAATGTAAGCCATGGCACCATAAAAGTACTAGAGGAAAACATAGGCATCAAAATTTCAGATATCCTGTGTAGCAACATTTTCACTGATATATCTCCTAAGGCAAGGGAAATAAATGAATGAATAAACAAATGGGACTGCATCAAATGAAAGAGTTTCCACTCCGCAAAAGCAAGATGAAAAGAGAACCAACCATATGGGAAAATATATTTGCTAATGATACCTCAGACAAAGGATTGATCTCCAAAACATATAATGAACTTATATGACTCAACACCAAGAAGACAGACAATCCAATTTAAAAAATGGGCAAATGCCCTTAACAAACACTTCTCCAAAGAGGACATACGGAGGGTCTATAGACATATGAAAGAATGCTCAACATCGCTAGCCATCAGAGAGATGCAAATAAAAACCACAATGAGATACCACTTCACTCCAATCAGAATGGCCATCATCAACAAATCAACAAGCAACATGTGCTTGTGAGGATGTGGAGAAAAGGGAACCCTCATTCATGCACTGCTGGTGGGAATGCAGACTGGTGCAACCATTATGGAAAACAGTACGGAATTTCCTCAAAAAACTAAAAAGGGAACTGCCTTTTGAACTACAAATTCCATTGCTAGGATTATATCCGAGGAATCCTGAAACACCAATTCAAAAAAACCTATGCACCCCTATGTTCATAGAAGCACTATTTACAATAGCCAAGTGCTGGAAACAACCTAAGTGCCCATCTGTAGATGAGTGGATCAAAAAACTGTGGTACATTTACACAATGGAGTACTATATAGCAGAAAGAAAGAAGGAACTTCTACCATTTGCAACAACTTGGATGGAACTAGAGAGAATTATGCTTAGAGAAATAAGGAAGGCAATGAAAGAAAAATATCTTATGCTATCACTTATTACAGGAGACTACTGAACAACACAAACAAATGAGCAAAATTGAACCAGAGGTATATAAACAAAGAGTAGACTAACAGTGACAAGCGGGAGGGGGAGGGAGAGAATGGGGTTAGAAGGGGAAGGGTCTAGTCAAAGAACATGTATAAATGACCCATAGACATGGACAAATGGGTGGGGACTGACTTTGGGAAAAGGGGTAGGAAGGGTGCGGGGAATCAATAGAGAAAAAGTAAGACAACTCTATAGAAAAACAAGCAAAATGTTTTAGTGGAGGAAACAAATGAAAGCAAAATAAATTAATAAATGAGCCAACCCCCCCCCAAAAAAAGAAACCTCAGATGTAGGACAGTGAACAAAAGAAAATGTAAAGTATGGAAATGCAATTTTAGTGAATATTAAAAGAACATGGGTTTTCCTTCACATTGTATACTTTTCTCCCTACCTCATCCCTCCAGAATATGGCATTCTGAAGAATTAAGCAATGACATAAGGTTCTTTGTATAAACTAATATGACCAGTTGTCAATAAAAGTTTTGTTGACCATGACTTTGACTGGAATGCCATTCCTCAAGGAGAGATGCTTGGGCTCTGGTTGTTACCAAAAAGTCCTGAGGAACTGTGATTGACTTTTGAAGGTAATAAAAGCCCACAAAAAATAAGGCATAGTACCTTGGTTGGTTGTGCGGTCCATGGCAATCTTTCCAGGGAAGGAACAAAGGTTGCTTTCCTGAAAGATGGCTTGAAGGGACCTTAAAGCACAATAGAAAACCTGAAGGACTTGGAAAAGACAGGTGTTTATAGGCAAGGCTGAATGGCAGGTATGTGGCTCCGCTTCTGTGCCCTGAAGGACAGACTGAAAGTCACCCTAAAGCTTCCTTGTGTAAGTTCCAGCAAAGCAGATGCAAAGATCATATGTGATCATTTGCTGCTCTTGTTGTGTTTATGCAAATGAACAGGATAAATTAAAACTGGACCTAATGCGGTCCCTTTAATTACAAGGAGGATAATCTTAAGGAGAAAAATCACGATTCAAGGAAAACCACAATGCTCAGTGGTAGACTATAAAGTAGTGCAGCTAACTGTCTTTAAAGTTTCTTTTCATTAAAGTTTGTTTTCTTTCATTTGAAAGTCAAAGTAGGTCTGTGACATCATCAAAGATGCTTAATTTACAGGCAAGAAGAACGTCAAATGCCTTGCAGCTTGATGTCTTTCCAATAAGAGAGTCTTGCAGATATAGAGACTGATTTGTGTGTTATGTTGCATAAATTAACATGTGTGTTCTGTTTTCATAGGGCATAAGCCTATGATCTCATTAAGTGATTGTCTGTAACTTAATCCTGTCTGCATTGCTGCCTCCTGATACTCAATGGTTTGGCTGAACTAAGTAGCTGGGTTGGTAAAGCATGCGGTGGTCTGTGGGCTTCACTTTAAAACTGGCTTGGACAGAAAGGACCCAGAGGTCTCAGAGGGGGGGAAAACCTAAAATATTTCCCTCAGCCCAAACTAAGTATAGTGTACTAAAGGGTTTTGGACAGGTGTGACGTGCCTGGCAGACCTTCCTCCAAAGAGCTTTTTTTTTTTCCTTTCCGCTAATATGGGACATTGACAAATTAATCCCTGCCTTTTGTCATCTAGTGGTTATGGATTAAATGATGTATTTTAACCCTGTTGCCAAATCTGTTGCCCTCAAAATACAACAAGGATGCCAGCCTGTTAAACCAAGCATGCTGTGGTCCCAGGACAGCCAACTGACATGGAGTCTGCAAGATCCTTCCCCATGTGGGAAGGCCACCCTCCCCTCCACACCTCCACTCTTATTAGGGATCTTTTGGACCCAAGGGTAGGTAGGACAATGACCATGTCCAACTTGAAGCATCTAGAGGAGCACGAAGATCTTTGCCCATTGTCTTTTATAAGATTATAAAGGGTCTTAAGTCTGACAGGGGGGAATTGTTATTTTTTGTTGTTATAAAATTAATTAATTAATTTTTAAAAAGAAGGATATAGGAAAGGGTGAAGCCAAAGAATTTGTATTGCATGCATGACCCATGGACATGAACAAAGAGGGGTGGGATTGATGGGAGAAAGGGAGTACTGGACAAAGGGGAGCAAAGGGAGAAAAATTTGGAACTATTGTAACAACATAATAAAATATACAATAAAAAAGTTAATTTAACCTTTAAAAAATACATGTTTAAGTCCACTATTTAGCCAATAGTCATGTTTGACATGGAAAGGCAGTCTCATAGGTATGTACTTTGAGCATCAACATATTTGAGCTGGTGAGGGCTCTTCATCAGGGTGACGTAGATAGGGTTCCTGCCCTGGCCAGGCCAGATGATCCACGACTTTCACTTTGCCCTTGTGATAGCTTTGTGAGAAATAATCCTATGTTCATTTTCTTTTCTTTTTTTTTTTTTTAGACAGACCAATACAAAACTCTTATGGAGCAGTTTCAACTTTTTTGTTTTAATGCAGTATGATTCTATAAAGTAAAAGGTAATGCAATATAGGCATAGTACAAAGTCCAGTGTTTAACAGCCAGGCACTAGTTTTGCCATATGTGTATTAACTGTTACCCTATCACTGAGATACAGAGAGTTTAGTAACTTGCCCCAAATCCCATGTCTAGTCAGAGTGAGGGCCTCAAGTCCAGACAGGCTGCTCCAGAGCCCACATTGCACCCCTTTCTAATCACATCTTCTCAATTCATGGAGAAGATTTAGAGAAATGGGGCTGTTTTGTTTGCACAATGGAATGGAGGAGGATTGAACCCACTCTCTGGCCATTTCCTACAGTCTTCCCTCAAGGCTCCTTCTGGAGAGCCTCTAAAGAAGCTATAGGACTCCATGAAGCCTAGTTTTTCAGAACCACTGCTCTAGGCTCTGTGGGCCTGGCTCCTAATATATTTTATAGACTTTGCTAAATTCACCCAGAATAACTGTGCCTTTTATTTTTTAAAAAAGTACTCTAAAGCACAAAAATAAACATATTTTTTAGAAACAAATACAAAACTATAAGCTGGTCCTTAAATTGCTGGTGTTATATCACTTAAAATAGTAATTCAAGATAGCAAGGAAGGCAAATGGGTAATCCTCAGACTACATACAGGCCACAGACTTGGGGGTTTTGACTTGTAGCATTCTTTTAAATTGAACTTGCAAGCATAAAGTCAGGCATACACTCTCCAGTTTTTCAAGTTGTCCACCAGTTCTTACTGTCTGGGTCTGCTGTGCAGAGTATATAATCTGGAAGTCTTAGAATTTGCTACTCCTGGTATGTACACACACACGCACGCACGCACGCGCGCGCACACACACATACAGAAAGCTGGTTTCTGATATCCCCAGTAAACTCTCTCTGGGTTTCCATTAAAGAGTAGGTATCTCCCCAGGCTTTCTCTCCTCAAACCCATGTCATCCAAGATGGACTTTGGGATTTGAGGCCATAGGAGGACTTGCTGGCACTGAAACAAGAAAATCAAGACCAACCCAAGGTCTGAACTTGGGTTTTCTAATGTGGAACTGGTGAACCCTCAAAGTACTAAAAGTGAGAAATTTCCAGGAACAAAAATGACAGCAAAAGAGAGAAAAAGGCTTGAATATCAGCTTCATTTCCCATAGAATTAGGGTGGACTCCAAAAGTTTCACACTAAATGACTGAGGTAAAAAGAAAAATAAAAGCCCAGCCTTTTGTGATTGTGTTCTTCACCTCCATATAACCATACAAGGCTATGAAAAACAAATATTAGACTTTAAAAAATAATGAATGTATTTCTTTATTAATGCAGGGGCTGTATGTGATGTACAGTATTGTCAAATCCAATAAGCTGAACTTGCATTAAAAATGCATTAACATTTTTATATTAAATCACATCTTGTATTTCAAAAATGGCTATAGTAAGGTTGAAATAACTTAATTTTCTTCACATTCCAGTCATTAAAGTTTTACTTTCTAGAAAACTGCATGGTAACCAAGAGCATAGGTGTAGTAGATCTTAAGAAGAAGAAAAAAAGCAAGATTCCAAATCATTAAAACCAATATTTTTTTGTAAAAAAAAAAAAACAAGAGAGAAAATTTCTGCAAACACATTTTTTTCTTGATGGTATTTAATAAATAATGTAGTCAGACAGCTTCCCATACAAATATTTATCACCATATATTCTCTGTTAGAGTTAATTGGATTGAACTCATTATTATTTATTTGGTTCTTTATATGGTTAAATCATCCTATATGCAGCCTAATAGAAAGCAGTTGAGACATACTGACCTGTGAACCAACCTGGAATGGGGGATGGGTCTGACTGGCCTGGTGTTGGTCAGGAGTGCTTCGGTCTGATAGTGCCAGGTTTCCCCTGGCCCCTGGAATTCAAAAGAGAAGTACTCCTTTAACATACAACCCAGCCTGCACATCACATAACATTAAGGCACAGATGATATACCAGAGTGATCTATCAAAACTCCAGTGTTCAAATCACTCATCAACTACATAAATTTTGCTAGTGAACATTCAGGATGGCCAGTCATTCCAGGAGGTAGCAGGCTATGACAACAGAGAAAATGATACTATCATCAGTGGTATTAATAGGCTTGCACTATACATCAGTTTGCATGAGGTAGGCCAGTGCATTGTTTGTGTGGGAAACTGCATCCTTTATGCATAAATGGGCAACAGCTAATCTGATTTCCCAAAGCCAGAGAAAGTATGATCTCAGACATGATTTAGTACAACTATATTATTTCTTAATATGACTTCATACACTTAAGCCCTTCTCCAGACACCTTCAGACAATGAATCTTACAAATGTGTTTTCCTAAAAACAAAGCCTTTTTCAATGTCACCTTATGTTATGATCTAAAGAAGAATATGGATCTCTTTAAACAAACTTCCTGGGTGCTAACTAAAATAGCAGGAACTCTACATTAGCTGCAAGGAGCACCACTATGCTAAGCATAGAACACAACTTAATTCCTTTGCTGAGATCCTGTTGGACACCAAAGCATGAAAATGAAATGCCACCAAAATAGCAGAGATTTCAAGCCTTCTTAAACATTATAGTTTCTCTGTGTGGTTTTATGTGTTTTGTTTCAAAACAAACCATGGCAGGTAAGATAGTGGCAATAACAATAAACACATGAATAAGCAACAAACAAATATAGCTAACATAATTTTTTGAAGGTTTTTAGTTGGTAACTTTTATTTTTTTGGTAGTTGAAATCCAATTCCAAGCCATCCTTAACAAGGCCCTCTTTCCTGATATTTGTCCTATAAATAACATGTGGAAGACAACTCTGTTTACTGGTGTGCCATGGATGACCAAGAAAAAAAGAGAATGGGTCTGTCACACTTATAAATTTTAAATAAGGTATTATTGGCTCACTTAAAACAAATTCTTCTCTATATTCTCCAAATGGACAGACTTATAAATAATGGAAATGTGGAAAAAAATACTTCAGCACATTAAGCTACAAATAAAATTGACTGCTACATATTATTCAATTGACTTCTATCTCCGTTGTGATGTGTCAATCATAATGGCATTTTATAATGGGATTAAACAATAAATGTGCAAAGCCATTATGCATAAATCTGAAAATCTGATTAATTTGTTTTTCTGCAGAAAGTCAGGAATAGACATTGCTTGGGGAATACTTACAAGCATTCTATTGAAATTTCTAAATTGATTTAGAACAAACTAATAAAAACACAGACTTGCTGACATTTTATAAAGTGAATTCTGTCAAAATATGTTTGACATTTTAATGATTGCTGTCATTTAATAACAAGGGTAAGATGACCCATCATAAGATGTCAGTAATTTCCCCATAATGTGCAGGAGATATTTCTTGTAAATTTTTTATGTGTGATTTACTTATTGTGCTTGTATAGCAGGGCACTTTAAATTGGGAGGTGTTTTATGCATTATAAATCTCACCACTTCTCTTCTTATATACCTAAGTCCTATTTTACCTTAAAATTGTCAGCAGAGCTTTATGTACTTTTACAGAACTAGCAAGGTTCAAGTGATGCTTTTGGTAAAATAGTCAGATTCAGGTAAATATTCAGGTAAATTTTCAAGTGGCTAAAAACCCACTTTGTTTTAGTCTTTGAAGTTGTTTTAAAATTTTAGTTGCTTCCCCATACTCACCAGGTATGGATATTTACACCAGACTGTGAAAGGAGTTCTACAGTGCATGGAAAAAGAGAAAAATCCTTTTACACAATTAAAAAAGATATAACATAATTTTAAAAATTGTCCATGCTATGCTAGGCTCTTCAGTTTCATATTTCTTTCATGAGTACCGTGCCCACTTTTGACTCTGTTCCTAATAACAAAGGGTTTAGGACTTGTCTTATTCAGGCACTATGTCAACAAAAGTGTGTCTGTTACCCATAACTTTACACAGATTACATTTGCTTATATTTTATTCTCTGTTGCTGGAGGCCCTCACTAGCACACAGCAGCTTTTTTTAAGGCTTGTTATTTTCAAAAACCCTGTTCAGTACGGTACAGGGCAATTGCACACAATTTTATGTGTAAAATGAAGTCTTTCACAGGCTCTAGAGGAGATTATATATGCTTTCCTGCCTGGATCAAAAAGTAACGTTTCTTCTTAATGCACATCTCCATTTTCCCCAAACACATGTATCACGTTTAACTTTGCAGAACTATAAACTAATCTGTCTGGTTGTAAGGCAGCTCCCAAATCAAGGGTCTTCTTGGAGCCAGTGGGAGAATCCAGCAGTCAGATGGATAAATGACATAGCTAAGGGTTTTAGAGAGATTTAAAGCTATTTCCATGGGCACAGACATGAAAATATAAATTTAAGATGGGTTGGGCAGCTTCCTCTTGACCAGCATCATAGGAAACGTGTTACCTCTTTGGACACCAAGAATGTCCGGAAAGCTATTTGTGCTCTGTTCTGAATTTAATAGACTGTGTTTTTCAGGCAGCAGCTGTGAACACCAGTAGGGCAGATACTGTGTTCCATCGTTCACCACTCATGCCCAGGCCTGTTGTAGGCATTTCACTCACATCGATTAAATATTCACTCAATAGAAACTTGGGGTTGGTACAATCTGTTCAAGAGAGGTATTGACATCCACCTGACTATTTACAACTGTTTAACAGAAACCTTGGAAATATCTTTAAATTATTAGCTTGTAGGCAAATTCGACTTCAATTCCAATTTAGATATTAAAAGCAGTTTGGTGTACAGTTTAAAAGCAAGGACTCTTAAATTTTAAACTTGGCCTGGGTTTAAATTTTGCTCTGCCACTTCACTAAGTATGTGAACTCGGGCTTGTTTTCCCTCTTCTTCATGTATCAGCCTCTGCTTATAAAAGCCTGAGAAAATAATAGTACCACCCTCATAGGGTTGCTATTGTGAATATTAAATGAGAAAATAAGTAAATTTCTGGAACAGTGCCTACTTGTCACATATGTGTTATTTCTCTTGACTATTCTTATTTAACAAGATTTAGTTTGTATTTAATATATTTAATATTATTTAATTTGCCCATAATATTCACCTACCCCAAGTCAACTAAGTACATACTCCCCGTGTGTACAAATGCACATTCCCTCACACACCACCCTAACTACATACTCTGTACCATTTGATGAATGTTGGTAAAGGAACTAAAGAGTTGGGCCTTTAGGAGCCTATAAAGTGAGATGTTTATATATAATGCTTCCTTTAGTCCATAGTAGCATGATCAGAAAATATAGCAGAAGGACACTGGCAAATAGCTTCCAAATTCTCACACAGACCTTGGCTTAGACCAGTAGTTTCTTACCCAGGTCTGTGAATCAGAAGAGTCTGCAGAGATTCTTGAACACAGAGGCTCACATCTCATGATCATGCAACAGATCATCTAAGGGGTGGCTCACATGTGTGTTTTGTAAAACTCCACCAATGATTGAAGACCATGGGAGAAAATAGTGACTTAGACTGATGGGGCAAGTCTGAATCTCCTTTACATAGAAGATGCATTTCCAATTAGTTTTATGAGCAGCTGATGGGTCATCAGCTAGCATTACCTGCTTGACCTTTCAAGTTTCTTCACCTCCAACATTTTCCCATCATAATCCTTGTGGATTTATAGCTTAGCAAGGAGAAGAACCATCTCAGATACATCTATTTTGCAATTATGATTTGTTCACTGTTAATTCAAGGAGTATAAAAACTGATTATAGATGGATTATAATATAAAATTTAAAATACCTATTTAATAGGAATTAATTCTCTGCAAATACAGGGACCCCTGCTAAAAGTTTATTATAGGAAAGATAGGTCATAAATGGTGAAGATACTGAAAGACCGATTAAGAGTTTGGCTGGTAAACTAGGCTAAAACTTATTGGGGGGGGGTGGCGATTACATTTTCATCATATTGCTTTATTTAAATCTGCAATTGGGTAGTTGGGCTTGATCTGAAAGTAACACTATTGTTCTCCTAGAAAATCTGGCAATTAAAAATGCCAAAGAGCATGGTTGGTGCTAGAATACAAAGGCTTGTGTCATCTCGGAATTGCTTGTACTTTTGCAGTGTGAAAACTGAATGCCAAATGAGCATCATGTTTCTGTCTGGTATTTATGAAAACAGCATTGATTTAAAAATATGGATTTTAAGGTAACTTTGCAGGAAACATCCTTGGTATTCTTTCATCTAGTGTATTGTTAGATTCTCCCCACACCACTGGCTGTCTCACACACTCTTCCAGACTACAATATGTTTATAAGAGACTCCCAAACATCAAATGTACATATCCCCCATCTAAAGAATGTAAAACTTATTTTTATTTGTTAAAATACATGCTTGTCAGTGCACTGGTTTATTCAACACCATCCTCTCAGTGTTGATCTCACATCTGAAACCTGGAAAGCTGCCTGAAGATCACTCTGCTCTGGAGGGACTGGACTTACCTGCAGAACCAAGAGGGGTGTTACCCCAGGCCCTGGACTCTTCCTTTCAGAGTCCTCCTGAGGAGAGACCCTCATAAATTCCACCCTCCCCACCCAACTCAAGGTCAGATTTCCTGATTGACCATCATTTGGTATAAACGGTTTTCATTAAATAAGGCAAACTAGTCTTGGCATCTCTTAGCTATTCTAAAGTAAGGTAGATGTGTGCCCCAGTATAGTTTTAAATCCTACCCTGCCCCCTATTTTGGAGTTGACTTTCAAGTAAGTCATTTTAAGGAACAAACAAAACATTTTTAATCCTGAGAGGGTATACCCTTTTCTGGAGCCTTATCACATCACCTTTGCAAAAAGGATTCAATGACCATGGCATTGAGAAGGAAATAGAATTGCAAATGTGAATTGCTCACCCCAAATAAACCAGTTGTACCATCTCCAATGTGGCAGACACACCTCCCCATTCAAATGCACAATATTCTCTTGTTAATGGCCGATATATTTTTAATGACTCAGGTTCTGCAGAGAGAGGTTTTGGATTACTGTCCTCTCTACATTAGCACAAACATAATCACATGAAGGTTACAGGGATCCTTCAGCTTTTCCTAGTATTCATACCTTTTTTACCAAATTGTTTGCAGTTTTCACCAGTGAGCAAGGTGATGCAATGTTTGCTTATTATAAGATGGGTTGTTGAGTATATTATTATTTTATGTTAGGCATATGAACCCAGCTAAGCAGGGCAGTAGTCTCCTCTAAATTAAACTTCCTTTCCTTCCAATTTCTTCAAGATTACTAAATGCCAAGGAGGGACTTGGCATTTAGTGAAGGTGTCTATAAAAGTCTTTTCAGAGACATTGCCACTGTTTGTCACTTTTTATTGCCAGGAGGGAGGTCTTTATGATATTGGCCACACACATATTTATGTACAGAATACTGTACAGAAATCTAGTGGAACTGGAGACTCTAAAGTAATTATCCACAGTTGAAAATCAAATATTCATTAATTCACATAAGCGTTTGTGTGTTTTTGTAAGTTCTCTTGTCAAGTACTTGTAACTTCACCTATTGAGGTCTAGAGAACAGAGAATGTCTGATTATATTAATACACAAAATGAATTCCTTTCTTCTTCTAGCGGTAACTTATCCCACCTCTGGTGGAGGGAAGTCCAGTTTTCTCTGTGTGAAGGGTCTAGGTCTTAAGTGACTCTAATTGATGATCTTTATTTAAAGGCTTCATAGAAGCATGAAATGTCAAAGTGAGATTTGGGATATCTAGATAAAATGCATAACAAGAAACCCTACAAACCCCTTATTTGGACTTGATTATCTGAAAATGTTTTGTAATATTTACCAAAATTATTCAATATTTGCTTGAGTTCTACGTGTAGATTTAATCTATGTATGTTATAGAAGACTTCTTAAATACATTTTATTCTTTCAAAATTTAAAAAATCTCCCCCAGTCTTCCTCCACCAATTATTTAATCACATACATTTAATAAAAGCAGAACTGATGTCCTGTAATATCCAGGTTAATAAAGGTCTCAATTTCTGTAAATACTTTCTTTCAGAATAGATAAAAATGGAAGGAGTCATCAAACATTGGCAAAATTCCATGACAGACTCTTGGCATATAGGGAGCTTTGGGGTATGGGTTTTTCCTGAGTACTGCTATGTCTACAATAGTATAAGTTTTTTTGTGGCAAAGACTCTTTTTAACTCAACTTTGTACCTTCTGAAGGCCAGCTCTGGGCCTTGGCAGGTGTGTATATATGCATGTCAGTGTTTGTGTATATAATTGTATGTTCTTGGCCACCTGCTCCATGCCTCTGGCACTCCCAGACTGTTGGAAGCCTAAGTATCGCTGTCATCTTCTCTCTTCTGCCCTTCTCAGGGGTCTGACTCAGTGTACAACTCAAAAGGGGATAGTGGTATGTATCAGAGTAAACTGAAAAAAATTTAGACACAGGTTTAAACTGCCTGAGGATGTTTTGCCTAATCTAAAAATGTCTTTTTTAATCCATATTCTCTTGTTAATAGCCAATGCATTTTTAATGACTCAGGTTCTGCAGAGAGAGCTTTTGGGTTACTGTTCTCTTTTCATTAGTGCAAACATAATCACATGAAGGTCATTGCTACAGGAAATATTCCACACTGTACTCAATCAGGGATGAAGTCTTTGCTCACAACTGATTGATGGGACTCTGGCATAACCCTATGAATGTCATGGTCATATATATCCTGTGTGTTTATGCCTATCTACAGAGCTCCCTTTCTCATGCTCCATCTATGCTCAGTCCTACACCAGGGACAGCTAGGTAATCTGTGGAGCTGATGAAAATGAAAACGCAGGTGCTTGGTCTGGGCCTGGGAAGTCATTATCCTATCCCAAGGGCTGCTGCTCCAACTGATGGCAGATGAGTGAAGCCAAGGGATTGCAACCTCTCTGCTGGGATGCACTAGACATCTGAATCAGGGGTAAACATGAATCCCCTTTTGAGTTGCACACTGAGTCGGACTCCTGAGAAGGGCAGAAGGGAGAAGGTGACAGCCATACTTAGACTTCCAAGGGTCTGGGTGTGCCAGAGGCATGGAGCAGGTGGCCAAGAACTCACCCTCTCCAGAAGAGGTGAGGAAGGAGCAGCTAGACCACTCAATGCTCCAAGCCACCCATCCACCTACATGCTGTTGTTGTCCCATCAGACTTTATTCACAAAGCATACAAAGATAAATTATTAAGAATCACAATATGGTGACCTCGGGCACTAAACCTACTGGGTCTGGAGCCCTGTGTGCCTGCAGGTTACTGACCCTTAAAGTGAGACTTGCCCGTAGGTCACTGTCATCATCTATGGATTCAGTTTCTATACAATTCTGGGATACTAATTTTTCACCCAGAAAACCTCCTTAGAAAAGGTCCTCAAATTTTTAAAAATTACACCTAAGTTTACAATTTCATTAAGACTTGTTTTTCCAAATCAGTGCAAATTTTAAATAGTATATCTACAGAGGAATTTAGATATGGCTTTTTTTCTCCAACAAGAAATTGAACTTATATATCATTAATGTATCTATATTACATTTTTATCAATGGCTACCTAAATATATCATTTGGTGAAAAATTAAAATGAAATATTGTTTTATTTTCTATCAACCTTCAGTTACCTATGCCAATAATGGAGAGATGAGGCACGAATTCCTCAAAAGAGTAATCTTATTGAAGATGTCACATCTCTTCTCAGTTGTAGACCTAGCTCTAACAAAAGCAAACAAAGCCTGACTGTCGGCTATATCATCAACAAACTTGACAAGGGGCCATCATCTAGATACTCCAAGGCAATGTAGTTAGCTGTTTTAAAGTTCTCGCCAGTTACCTACCATTGATAAAGCATGCAAGAATTACTAGGAACTGACTTTAAATGTGCTTGAAAAATGTTCAAATTGTTTAAAATCTCCTTTAAAATATTGGTACTAGCTTAGGTGAAGTGTGTGTGTGTGTGTGTTGTGTGTGTGTGTGCACGTGATATACATGTTTTGGGGTGGGGAGATGAGACTGAGAAAAGGAAGGGGAAATAGCCTGTTCTTCTTACTTAACACCTGTATTATTAGTACTATGGGTTCAAATGGTAGGGTCAGAACTCTTTTTTTTTTTATTGTTGTTGTTTGTTTGTTTTTGCAGTATCCTATCCTCCAGCTTCTTCCAGCAATGTTTGGGTTTGTTTTCATGTATCTGCAAGGCTCTCTTTGCAGCCTTATAGGCCTAAGGGCTGCCCCATTAAAAACCTTATCATGAATTTTTTAACTGTTTTCAGTTTATTGAGATTCTTAGCCCAGCAACCCCACATGTATATCTGGCAACCCTAGTGTGAAAAGGATGTGGGAATGCAATAGAGATAGCTCGTCATAGTAACATGAGTCCAAACTCTGGGCTCAGACAAGTTAGATGGAAATCACAGTGATGTATTTCCTAGCTGCCTTCCAGAGGTCTGAACTTTGCAGATCCCTTAAGCAGCAAGGAGGCCACTGATATGACAACTAGAATATGATTTAACCATTAACTACAGTAGAAAAAAACATTATTTCAATTGGAAATGGTGGCTTCTGACTGCAGTCACTTCTGATAATACACGTGGTACAACATCTCAGAGACCCCCCAACACAGTAGCTACATTGTGACTGCAAAGAGCAGGTGATTAGATAACCACAGAACATTGACTTTGCTTGACTTTGAGATTTCATAGGGCAGTCAAATTAAAGGAGCACAGTAATAACTGTGTGATTAAAAAGGTCTCAACATTTAATTTTGCCTAGTAAAAACATCATTAAAAACTGTTATGCACTGGCATTATCATACAATAAAGACATTTTAATGCCCTTCCCCTTCCCCAAAGGATGTATTCTCCGTTTGCAGGACAATCCTTTAAGTTGAAGAAATTTAGCCTGATGAAAAACTCACTGCATTAGAATTTTTCTCCCCCTTCAACCAGTGTCTGTTTTGTTGTGGTGGGACACTTCTCTATCACAGAGCATTTGGGAGCTTCTGGGGACATGGTAGAATCTGTGGAATGAATCAGCATGCCCTCTCCCTCTACTCCTGCAGGCACAAGCAATGTCTGACCAAATGAAGTGTTTCTTCTTTTGAATAAACAAGTCCTCTTTTTCCTCAATTCTTTTATTAGAAACATCACATAATTTTCTTTATAAAGTTTTACGTGTCAAGTAATGCATTAATTATTATATATATATATTATTTTGTCAAGTCTTATAATAACCTTATAAGGAGTTTATGATTATTATGTCCATTTATACAGGAAACTAAGCTTTATAGAGGTTCACTCACTTTTCTATTACATAACAAGGAAGTGACAGACAAGCAACTGTATCCCAAGCTATCTGATTAATGGAAGGCCATATCTTCATCACCTAGACTATCTACTGCTCAAATATTTTCTAATAGCTACCATTTAGTGAATACTTAGTATGGGCCAGACTCTTTGCTCAGTATTTTATATACATTTTCTCATTTAATATCCACAGAAGCCTTGTGGTGTCAGGATTATCACTCCCATTTTACAGATGTGGAAATTAAGGTTTAGATAAGTCAAATAATTCATGTATGATCCCACAGTTACTGAGCGACAGATCAGAATTTAAACCCAGTTCCATTAGATTCCAAGACTACACTACCCTATGCATCAAATACAAACATTTCAGGAAGACAGAACACAATAAATACCCAATGCCATGATAGAAATTGTGTTTTTAAGATATTTGCCTAGTGGAGCCTGACTCCAGAGACCTCTAGGTCCAGGTCTGGGAAAGTGGATGATGGAAGAGGGAAATGGCATAAACAATGGCTGCATTCTTAGTGTAGGATCTCCTTATTCAAGGCATGATTTCTGTACCACCAACATCAGAATCACCTGGGATGTTATAAAAAACGTGGGTTTGTAGGTCCTAGTCCACCCAGGTCGCAGACCCACTGAATCTGAATCTGCATTGAAACAAAATCCCCAGGTGATGTTTGGAGTTTATAACTCCTCTCCCTCCCTCTCACCTTCCATTCTTCCATCCTCCCCCTCTTCCTTTCTTTCCTTCATCGCTCTCTCCTTCCCTCCTCCCTCTCTTGTTTCTCTTCTCCCTCCTTCCTTCTTTTCTTCCTTTCTTTTTTCTTTTACCTGAGGAGAATTTAAGTATAAATTTACCTAAAATACCTAACTTTTATCCTATCTCACAAATGTCAGAGTGAGCATGGATGAAAATGTAGGAAAAGAAACCATTCACAGGGAATACTCTCAATCACAGCAATAACCTTTGACCATCCTCATTCCATGTGCCTGGTGGGAGGAATCCCAGTAAAGAAGTTCACAGCAGGAAGAACTGGTCTTACATTCTTAAAGGGAAGTGTAACATATTTATCCTTTTTAAAACACAACAAAACTGAAGCCAAATGTAGCCCAATACCTTGGCTCTGCAATTTATGGCAAGTTTCCTGACACTTTCTTCCTCCATATCCTTATCTTTGCTTTTCCATTTGTGAGAGTCCATAAACATAAGTCTGGCCAATCCTTTCAGTTATTTGCTCTCAGAACACCACATTTTGCAAAAGTAGCCAAAACACCACTTTTTAAAAGGGGAATAAAAAATTGAAATCCCTTAAAGCTGAAATAAAACTTCATTTCTACAGTGACACTCCAAAAGGGTAGCATATGCAGTCACTCTTGTGTACAACTAAAGATTGGTGACAGTGGGGTCATTTAGAACTCAGCAAAGAGCAGGAAGAAGAACCCCCAGAGGAATTACATTGCATGAAATTGTAGTATCACACAGTTAGCAACCCTTTATGATAATGGGGCTCCTATGACACAAATTTGTTCAGGAAGAGAAGGGAGTCGCACGACTCACTATGAACAAACTGCCAAGTGCTACAACATCTTCCTCAGAGATGTAGTAACAAAACATTGCATCTGTAATGAGATTAAGTAGATCTAGAATATGAAATCTCAAATTAATGGCCCATCAATAGATTGTTGGTTATATTTTTCCCCCTGCTGAGAGTTGGTTATAAAAAAACCAAACAGCCAAACAACTAGTCCAATTCATGTGTCTCTGACCATTTTGCTCTCACTTAGCCTATTTATTTCCTAGCATTATTGTAAACAAAAAGCTATCCATTGCTCAAGATCCTATTAACTTGAGTGCATTCATAGATTTAGGTCAGATTCACTTATCCTTTCAGCAAATCATTATTTTGTTGTCCTCTTGTTCTGAAGATATTGTTCCACTTAAAGACAAATATAACAAAGTTCACAGAACTTGTTTAGAATATTCTTTATCATCAGTTTAACTCTATTACATGGCCATTTCAAATGTGTAACAATTTCTTTCTGTACCACAGAATACATCAGCACTTACTGGCCTTTATATATCTATAAATTTTGGCATGGAGAATAGAAATAGAATAAAATGGAAATTTTACATACAACCTCTAAAATACTCTCAAAATTTAGATTGTCTCTGGAAGTGAGGGCAATTGTATGATTAAATATTTTAATAATTCTTGTGTAGAAGATAGGAGAGGTGATGCAAAGCAAAAGCTGTGATTGATGAAAGGATGACATTCACACACATTTGCCAGGATGGGGGACTATCTGGTCATTTCGTGGTTTGGATAATGTTCCTGGTATCTTTGTCTTCAGATGGAGCGACATGGTTTTTTCCTGATCTATCATGACCAGAGTGGCCTTGTTTGATGTTGGTGTTCTATGGAATTGTTTTTGTTCTGCAGGAGGGCAGCAAGGCCCAACTATAAGTGCCAGGCCAGTTTCTAGACATCAGGGCTGCTTTTCTCCTTCTCAGTTAAAAAGTAAAAGTTTCAGTTTGAGGGTATATGACCCCAAACCATTTGGAAGATGTGGCTGATGCTATATAAGCTAATTATAATATAATTTTTTTTCCAAAGGAGAAGAACTTGGTAATGAAGAACTAGCTTCTCCTAGAAGTGTTTGCTAAAAGCAGGATATCTGATAAGTTTCTAGTGAGCCTGCCTGACAATTGAAACTCTCAGGAGGTTTTGGAAACAGAATGGTATTCTTAGTCTAGACTTAATTCTGATCAATAGGGCCACAATGAAGTAACAGAACCCATGGGATAATGTGACCATATATTTATAGAAAGTTTACTTATCAAGAAAGGGAATATGAGGCAGAATGTGGTATGTCTAGAAAATCAGAGTCCTAAAGATTCAGAAAAATTATCCACATGAGGGCCAAGATAGAGGCATAGACAGACACGCTGCTTCTCCCTCCACAACTAAGAAGAAATATGACTACCTCAAAACTAGAGACAACCAGAATTTCTAGAAAATTAAGCTGCATGGAAGTCCAACAAACAAAAATATAAAAAAGAAATACTCAACCAGGCAGGTAGGAGGGGTGGATCCAGGGTGGACAGGATGCAGTGTGTTGGCAGCAGCAAATTCGACAGCAGAGGCAGCAGCAGATGTGGCAGGAGGCCAGAAGAAAACGCAGTTACATGTTTTAAAAACTGAGAAAAACACCTGAGGAGCATGGGGGAAGATCAAACCTCATTGCTTCTGACTGTGCAAAGCAGTGGGTGTTGGGGTGGAGGAAGAAACTGCCAGTCTCTCAGCAGAGTCTGCTTCTTTAAAGGGGCCCCATGGTCCTAGAACATCCATAGACCCATCCACTCTGGGAACGATGACCAGGGCAACTGCTAGAGGGGCGCCAGTGCCATATGGAAGTGGGAGAAGTGACTGGAAAAGGGGTGAGTGCTGAGTAGGTGGTATTGTTCCCTCTCAAACCCCTCCCCCACATATAGCATCACAGCATAGTGAAATGGGTTGTCCATACTGATGAATACCTAAGGCTCTGTCCCTTACAACATAACAGGAGTTACAGTTTACCTAAGACACAGAGGCAAGCAAACACAGAAGCCTGTCATGATGAGTAGACAGAGAAGTATGGCCCAAAAGAGGGAATGCATCAAAGTTCCATGGGGAGAACTAAGTGATGAGGAGATAGCCAACCTAACAGATGCAGAGTTTAAAACACTGGTGATAAAGTTGCTCACAGGCTTGACAGGTATTCTTGAGTATGGCAGACGCATAAAGGAAGAAGTGAAGGCTATGCTAAGTGAAACAAAGGAAAATCCACACAAAACCAATGGTGAAGGAAAGGAAACCAAGGTTCAAATCAATGATTTGAAACACAAGGAAGAAAAAAACAGTCAACCAGTACAGAATGAAGAAACAAGAATTGAAAAAAAAAATGAGGAGAGGCTTAGGAACCTCTGGGACAACTTTAAATGTGCCAACATCCGAATCATAGGGGTGCCAGAAGGAGAAAAGGAAGAACAAGAAATTGAAAGCTTATGTGAAAAAATAATGAAGAAAAACTCCCCAAATTTGGTGAATAAAATAGACATACAAGTCCAGGAAGCACAGAGAGTCCCAAACAAACTAGATCCAAAAAGAACCATACCAAGAGATACCATAATTAAAATTCCAAAGGTTCAAGATAAAGAGAGAATCTTAAAAGCAGCAAGAGAAAAGCAGACAGTTACTTACAAAGGGGTGTCTATAAGACTCTCAGCTGATTTCTCAAAAGAAACTGCAGGCAAGAAAGTACTGGCAAGAAGTATTATGAAAAGCAAGGACCTACAACCAAGATTACTCTATCCAGCAAAGCTATCAATTAGAATGGAAGGGCAGATAATGTGCTTCCCAGACAAGGTAAAGCTGAAAGAGTTCATTATCACCAAGCCATTATTATATGAAATATTAAAGGGACTTATTTAAGAAAAAGATTAAAACTATGAACACTAAAATGACAACAAATTCACAACTATCAACAACTGAATCTAAAAAATAAAAAGAAAATCCAACTAAGCAAACCAGAATAGGAACAGAATCTTAGGTATGGGGATCATTTGGAGGGTTGTCAGTGGGAGGGGGAAAGGGGAGAAATGAGGACATGGTGCAGGAACTAAGAAGCATAACTGGTTGGTACAAAATAGACAGGGAGGAGTTAAGAATAATATAGGAAAGGGTGAAGTCAAAGAATTTATATGCACGACCCATGGGCATGAACTAAGAAGGGGTGGAATTACTGGAGGGAAGCGGGTACTGGGTAGAGGGGAGCAAAAGGAAAAAAATTGGGACTACTGAACAACATAATTAATAAAATATACTTTAAAAAATTATCCACATGATCCTTCCTATAACTAGAACTCATAAAAAGAAGGAAACACAAGTCTTTAAAAATAACATTCCCCACAATACAATGTCAAGTCAGAATGATTTTCATTTTCATTTTTATATTACATGTGCTATATGTATGACTCTGGTCTTAAGTTTCCTCAACTATAAAATGGATGTAGAAATTACTGAATGAAAAATGCCCAGCATTGTGCCTGGCACATAATAAGCGTTCAATAATGTTTACTGTACTATCAATTATTATTGGAATACTTTCATAGGTAACATTGACATGATTGTCCAACCACAAACAATCTAGATAAAGAAGGAAAGAGGAGGCTATGTGGCCACAGAGGACATTCTTTAGTAGGAGGACATGAGGAGCCCATAAAATTAGATGCATACAGCTGATATTCAAGAATAAATTCAGAGACTTCCAGCCAAGATGGAGGCTTAGACTGACACGCTCTGTCTCCATCCACAACTAAGAAGGAATACAACTACCACAAAACCAGAAATAACCAGAAATTCTGGAAAATAAAACTACATGGAAGTCCAACGTATGAAATTATAAACAAGTGGTGCTCGTCCAGATGGGTAGGAGGGGTGAAACCGGGGCAGAGAGGTCAAGCCGTGGTGTCGGCTGCAGCAGCAACAGCAGCAGGACTGCAAGAAATTCCAGGGGAGCAGTCCTGGCTGCAGTTGAGACCCAACAGCTCATGATTCTAACACTAAGGAAGGCAAACCCCCATTGCCTTGGACTGTGAGGCCCAGAGGGAGTGGGGACGGAGGGAGGGGACGGAGGGAGAGACTCCCGTTCTCTCAGCGGAGACCGAATGGCAGGAATCCATCTTGGACCCCAACCCCCACACATAGTGCCACAGTGTGGTGAGAAGGGTCGCTGGGTTTTGACGAGTGCTCAGGGCTCTGCACCCCATAGCATAGGAGGTGTGACAACCCCACCCAAGAAGGAAAGATAAATGAAAACAGTCAGGATGGCAGGAATAATAATTGAAATACCAATCATGCAGCTAACGAAAAAGCAAATACAGAAATTAACCAATGAACAAATAGAAAATCTTTCTGAGACTGAGTTCAAAGCTATAGTCATAAGGCAGCTTACAGAATTAACAAAAGATACTGAACAAGATAGGAAAGGAATGAAGGCTAGTCATGCTGAAATGAATGAAAACACATACAAAACAAGTGGTGAGGAAATGAAAATGAGAGATCAACAAATCAGAACATAGGGAAGAAACGAATAGTCAACTAGTGCAGAAAGAGGAAACAAAAAGTGAGAACTATGAAGAGAGGCTCAGAAACCTCTGGGACAGCTATAAGCGAACAAACATCTGAATTATAGGGTTGCCAGAAGATGAAGAAAAGACTTAGTGAGGAATCCGGCCAAGAGAAGGCATAGACAGACATGCTGCATCTCCCTCCACAACTAAGAAGGAATACAACTACCTCAAAACTAGAAACAACCAGAAGTTCCAGAAAATCAAACTACATGGAAGTCCAGCAAAGAAAGATATAAAGAAGAAATACTCATCCAAACAGGTAGGAGGGGCAGAGAGGACACGGTGTGGTGGTGGCAGCAGCAGCAACAGCAACGGGCTGGTGGAAAGAGCAGTTACACATTTTAAAAAGTCAGGAGGGACACCTGGGGAGTATTCCTAGCTCCTCACCAGACTGCGCAGCTCATTGTCCCAGCACCAGGGAAAATCAACCTCATTGCTTTTGACTGTGCAAACCAGTGGGGGTTGGGATGGAGGCAGAAACTGCCAGTCTCTCAGCAGAGTCTGCTTGTTTAAAGGGCCCCCATGGACCTAGAACATCTGCAGACCCATCCACTCTGGGAACGACAGCCAGGGCAGCAGCTAGAGGGGTGCCAGTCTGGTGTGGAAGTGAGAGAAGTGCTGTGAAAAGGGGCGAGTGCTGGGCAAGTGGCATTGTCCCTTCTCAGATGCCTCCTCTGCATGCAGCACCACAAGGTGGTGAAACAGGTCACCCGTTACTGATGAATACCTAAGGCTCTGCTCCTTACAATGTAGTAGGAGTGACAGCTCTCCCTGGCACATGGAAGCAAACAAACACAGGAGACTTCCAGCCAAGATGGAGGTATAGACTGACACTCTCTGTCTCCCTCCACAACTAAGAAGGAATACAACTACCACAAAATCAGAAATAACCAGAAGTCCCAGAAAATAAATGGAAGTCCAATGTATGAAATTATAATGAAGTAGTGCTTGTCTGGAGGGGTGAAGCTGGGGAGGAGAGGTCAAGCTGTGCTGTCCACAGCAGCAGCAGCGACAAAGGCAGTTCAGCGGTAAGCACAGACACCCGTATTTAGAGGGAGGCAAGAAGTGCCTGGGGAGCACACAGAGCTGCAGACCAGACCCATCAGCTTACGATTCCAAATCCAGGAAGGCAGATTTTCATTGCCTTGAACTATGAGGCCCGGAGGGGGTGGGTACAGAGGAGGAGGCTCCCAGTCTCTCAGCAGAGAGTGAATGGCAGGAAACCATCTTGGACCCCAACCCCTGCAGGAACACCACAACATGGTGAGATGGGTCACCTGGTTGTGACGAGTGCACGGGGCTTCACCCCCTATAGCATAGGAGGTGTGACAGCCCTGCCCATAAAGCAAAGGTAAACACAAAACTGTCAGGATGGCACAGATTATGAGAGAGATCCTGGTGACTCAGCTGCCCATACAGCAAATATCTAATTTAACAAAGCAGCAGATAGAAAATCTTTCTGAGGCTCAGTTCAGAGTTTTGGTTATAAGAATGCTTACAAACATAACAGCAGATCTTAAACAAGACAGGGAAGGAATGAAAGCTAGTCCTGCTATAATGAACAAAAACACATATGAAACTAGTGGTGAGGGCAAGAAAACCAGGGATCAAATCAACAAATTGGAACATAGTGAGAAACAAACGTCAACCAGTGCATAAAGAGGAAACGAGAAGTGAGGAAAATGAGGAGAGGCCCAGATACTTATCAGACAGCTATAAGTGGGCCAACATCTGAATCATAGGATTGCCAGAAGGTGAAGAAGAAGAACTAGAAATTGAAAAATTATGTGGAAAGAAAATGAAGCAGAACTTCCCTAACTTGGGGAAGGAAATACACTTACAGGTCCAGGAAGCACAGAGTGTTCCAGAAAAAACTGGACCCAGAGAGAACCACACCAAGACACATTAGAATCAAAATGTCAAAAATTAAGGGGGGGACCAAGATGGCCGTGGAGTAGGAACAGTGTTCTCAGCTCGATCCTGTTAAGGAGACAATCCAGGAGGAACAAACTCGGGGAGGAATGACTGAGTGAGTGGGAATATCTGATAACGTGAACGGGGAGGAGATCGTGGGAGCAGCGTGGAGGGGGGTGGAGGGGTTTGTCACAAACTGCAGGCTGAGTCATTCTGAGACTCCGTGCGTTTGCAGTATCAAGCCGGAGAGCTCACTAGCCGGGAGTGGGTTCTTGTAGGGAGTTAGGGAGAGGATTTGGCCGAAAAAGCCAGAAGAGTGAGAGAACAGTGAACAACCAGGACTGGGAGAAACTGTGTGACCTGAGTCTAGAGAGAAACATCCTCGGCTGCAACCTCCGACGGAAAGCTCGGCATCCCGGGCGCGCCCAGCACTTGCGCTAGGGCCCTACAAAACAAAGGAGCAGTTTTGGGGCTAGGGGACGGGCTGCACAGAAAAGCTGTTTCGGAACTCCGGACCGGGGGAGAACTGTGGTCTTGAAATCAGTGTTTGCTCTTTAGTCGCGCTAGAATCCCACAGAACAAAGGGCAGGTTTGGGGCTAAGAGAGAGGTGGGACGCGCAGGGTGTGTAAGTAGGGAAGAGGGCGGAGGCAGAGGTCCTGGAGGGGAGACGGTTTTAGGGCAAGGAGAAGGGCCCGCAGGGAAGGGCTGCTGCGGAGCTCCAGACCGGCAGAGAGCTCCGGGGTAGGAGAGTGCTGCGCCGACCGACCACACTAGAGTCCCACAGAACAAAGGGACGGTGCTGTGGCGGGAAGAAAGATAGAGCGCGCAGGCCGATAGACAGGGAAGCCAGAGGAAGCGGTAGCTCGGTAGCTCGGAATAGAGACAGTTTTGGGGCAAGGAGAAGAGCACAGGCAGGAAAGCCACTGCAAAGCTCCAGACTAGGGGAGAGGCCCTGGGCAGGAAAGGGCCACTGGGCCCGGTACTTTGACCGACTGTGCCAGAGTCCTGCAGAACAAAAGGACGATCTTGAGACAGGGAGAGAGGTGGGGTGCGCAGCCATATAGACAGGAAAGAGAGCAGAAGCTGTAGCCTGGGAATAGAGACAGGACTGGAGGCAGGGCGGGGATTGCTGGCAGGCACAGGCTGGACCAACAGAGGGAAGGAGTAGCTGGACAAGCCTGAGGAGGGCTGAGGCTGCCTCAGGAGGGGACTACTAAAGGCAGCTCACAGCAGAGCGGTGGTAGGCCTACGAAAAAAAGACTAGCAACCCCAGAATCAAGCAGAACCCTCCCACAGCCAGCCAACCAACCAGAAAAGATTTGAAACTCATGGAATTTTGAATAGGAGCAGTCTCAGGAAGGAAGCAAGGAAAAACCAAAAAACAAACAAACCAAAAACACCCAGAGACTGTGCATAAAAGTTGAATTGAGTTAAAATCCTCATTCTTTTATCTCTCACTCTCTCTCTAACTACCCCTACCGTCAGTCCCTTCTTATTCTCGCTCCTTTTCTCCCCTCCCCTTCCCCCCCTTCTCTCCCCTTAGCATTCTCCCCTGCATCCTATTCTCAGTTAATTTTATAATTTTAAGTTCTCTCCCTTTCTCACCCTCTCCTTTCTCTGCGCTACTCACCTTCAACTTTATTAAATTTCTTTCTTTATTTTGTCCCCCTTCAGTCTACATTCATTTTTCTTTCATCTCTTGTCCTTATTTTCCTTCTCTCCCTATACATAATCTCTCTCTCTCCCTATTACACTTTATATTCTAATCTCTTAATATTCAAATTATAATTCTAATCTATCCCCCTCTCCCTTTACTCTCCTATTCTTACCCCTTCTCTTTTTCTACCCCACCCCCCCACTTCTTTCCCTACCTCTTGTATTTCTCTCCTTCATCCTATCTTTTGCCAACTTTTCAATTTCAATCCTCCCCTCCCTAATATCTCCTCTTCCTCCTGATTTCCTTCCCTCCTCTGAGCTCTTTTCCTCCCAAATCCTCTTGCTTTCCTATCTCCTATTCCTCTCTCTCTATATTCACCTTTTCTCTCTATCTTGCAACTTTATATCATGTTTTAATCTCCTAATCTTTTTTATAACATATAATTTAAAAAAGAATTTTAATCCAGTCCCCTCTCTTCTACCTCCCCGTCTTCTTCTGTTCTCTCTCCTACCCTTCTCTTCTCTACTTTCTCTCTCTCTTTCCTCTCTCCCTTCCTGTCTTGCTATTTTCTACTCTGTATTTTTATCCTTAAAAAATTCTCTCTCAATCTATTTCCTACCTTCTAACCTCCCCAGCCCTCTCTTTCAATTTCTGGCTGTCTGTCTACCTGGATGTCTGTTGTGTCTACCCTACCTCCCACGCTAATCATATAGTACATACCGATTATATAATCCTAATACTATACACTTCCACTTTCTCTCTCCACACTGTAACCCTCCCCTCCTTTTCAAACAGACAGTGTAAGTGTTAATTGCTCTCTTACATAACCTTGATCCCAATTGCTAATATTAATACTCTATCAACTTCCAGCTCAAAAATTACCCTTCCTTCATTTAAAACAACTCCTTTCTGTTTCTCCTACGAAATAAGAGTCCCAGTATCTCCACAAGTATATTAACACGGGCTCATTTGCAGCCTATAGTGGGATTGTATTTGGGGGAGACATTGGAGGGTGTGGGTTTCTTGCCTGGGTTGTGTAATTATGTTTTAGCAGCACCTTCACAAAAGATCTCAAGACAAGGTGGGCAGAGTGACTCTCAATCAACTAACCAGAGAAAAAGATCCACCAAAAAGTAGCTGAAATACAACCAGACAGATTAAAGAAATATCATCAAGGACAACACAGACGGAGATCCAGGAGGGTGGAGGAGTAAGTGGAAGCTACACTAACCTCCTCCAGGGACCAGCCAGTGCTGACTCAGCCCCAGTACAGCAGCAGACCATCCCCCTCCAAGTGGTGTCATACTAAGGGGAAATAAAAGCCCTGCCTACAGGAATTAAGTTGCCACACCCACGGTCCTTAAGCCTGACGGCTGATCACAGATTGAGTATAGTAACAACTAAAGAAGAGAGACAAAGGCAGTAGATCCCTGGAAGTCTCCAACAGGCTGCCTAGGGCCAGTCTGGTACATGATCTGACGCTACCAGAGGCAGATCCAGGAAGAACTGATCATTCTAAGAAGCACCAACAAACAAAAGGAATCACAAAAATGGGGAGACAGAGAAACAACCCCCCATCAAAAGGAAAGGTAGAATCCCCAGAAAGAGTGCTAAATGAAATAGAGGGGAGCAACATATCAGATACAGAATTTAAAACATGGATTATGGAGAAGCTAAATGAGCTCAGCGGAAACTACAAAGAACTCCAGAAAAACTACAGTGAACTCCAGAAGAACTATAAGGAACTTACTGAGAATTATACCAGCATCAAAAAGGACATGGAAGCTATCAATAAGAGCCAGGAGGAAATGAAGAATACGATCTCTGAATTGAAGAACACAGTAGAAGGAATTAAAAGCAAGCTAGAGGAAGCAGAAGATCGGATCAGCGAGCTGGAGGACAACGTACACAAAAACTCCCAGACAATGCAACAAAATGAAAAAAGACTGAACAAGACTGAAGAGGTTCTAAGACAGCTGCAGGACAACATGAAACGTAACAATATCCGTATCATTGGAATTCCAGAAGGAGAAGAAGAAGAGCAAGGGATAGAAAACCTCTTTGAAAAACTAATGACAGAAAACTTCCCTCACATGAGGAGAGAAAGAGTCACGCAAATCCAGGAGGCACAGAGGGTCCCAATGAAGATGAACCCCAACAGGCCCACCTCAAGACACATCATAATTAAAATGGCAACATCCAAAGACAAAGAGAGAATCCTAAAAGCAGCAAGAGAGAAACAACTAATAACCTACAAGGGAGCTCCAATAAGGCTATCCTCAGATTTCTGAGCAGAAAGACTACAAGCAAGAAGGGAATGGCAAAAAATATTCCAAGCAATGAAAAACAAAGGCCTACAACCAAGAATACTCTACCCAGCAAGGCTCTCTTTCAAAATGGAAGGCGAAATAAGGAGTTTCTCAGACAAAGGAAGACTAAAAGAATACATCTCCACCAAACCAGCAATGCAAGAGATGCTAAAGGGTCTGCTCTAAAAAGATAAAGAAACAGAGAGAAACAGAGAAGAACACGAGTACAAAGGGGGAAAATGACAATGAATAAGTACTTATCAGTAATAACCTTAAACGTAAATGGATTAAACGCTCCAATTAAAAGACATAGGGTAGCTGAATGGATTAGAAAGAATGACCCACACATATGCTGTCTACAAGAGACCCACCTTAGAACAAAAGATCTACACAGACTGAAAGTAAAGGGATGGAAAAATGTATTCCAAGCAAATGGACATGAAAAAAAAGCCGGGGTAGCAATACTTATATCAGACAAAACAGATTTCACAGCAAAGTCCATAAAAAGAGACAAAGAAGGGCATTTCATAATACTTAAGGGAAAAATCCATCAAGAAGATATAACCCTTATAAATATATATGCACCCAACTTAGGAGCACCCAAATATGTAAGGAAAATCTTGAAAGACTCCAAGAAAGATATAGGCAGCAACACACTCATCGTAGGGGACTTTAACACCCCATTGTCAACAATGGACAGATCTTCAAAGCAAAGAAACACCAAAGATATTGAGGCACTGAACAACACTTTAGATCAAATGGACTTAGTCGATATATATAGAAGTTTACACCCCAAAGAAGCAAAATATACATATTTCTCAAGTGCACATGGAACATTTTCAAAGATAGACCACATGGTAGGACACAAAACAAGCCTCAATAAATTCAAGAAAATTGAAATTATATCAAGCATCTTCTCAGATCACAATGCCTTAAAATTGGAAATCAACCTCAAGGAAAAAACTCAAAAACATTCAAACTCATGGAGAATGAATAACATGCTATTAAATAATGAATGGGTTAACAATGACATCAAGGAAGAAATCAAAAAGTTCCTGGAAACCAATGATAATGAACACACAACAACCCAAAACCTATGGGATACAGTGAAAGCAGTCTTAAGAGGAAAGTTCATAGCAATACAAGCCTACCTAAGAAAGCTAGAAGAATCTCTAATAAAAAATTTAACCCTACAGCTACAAGAACTAGAGGAAGAACAACAAGCAAAACCCAGATCAAGTAGAAGGAAGGAAATCATCAAGATCAGAGCAGAATTAAATGACATAGAGTCTAAAGTAACAATTCAAAAGATCAACAAGAGTAGGAGCTGGTTCTTTGAAAAGATAAACAAAATTGACAAGCCTTTAGCCAGGCTCATCAAGAAAAAAAGAGAGAGAACCCAAATAAATAAAATCAGAAATGAAAGAGGAGAAATCACAACTGATACCACAGAAATACAAAGAATTATAAGAAATTATTACGAACAACTGTATGGCAAGAAATTTGACAACCTAGAGGAAATGGACAGATTCCTGGAAAACTATAGTCTGCCCAAACTGAATCAAGAAGAAGCAGAAAGTCTGAATAGACCAATAACAGCTAGCGAAATTGAAGCAGTAATCAAAAAACTCCCAGCACACAAAAGCCCAGGACCAGATGGCTTCACAAGTGAATTCTACAAAACATTTAGGAAAGAACTAACTCCTATCCTCCTCAGACTATTCCAAAAGATACAAGAAGAGGGAAGACTCCCAAACTCGTTCTATGAAGCCAGTATAACCCTAATTCCAAAACCAGGTCAAGACACAACAAAGAAAGAAAACTACAGACCAATATCGCTGATGAACATAGATGCTAAAATCCTCAACAAAATATTGGCAAACCGGATCCAGCAACACATTAGAAAGATCATACACCACGATCAAGTAGGATTCATCCCAGGGATGCAAGGATGGTTTAATATTCGCAAATCAATAAATGTGATACACCACATAAACAAAATGAAAGACAAAAACCACATGATCATATCAATAGATGCGGAAAAAGCATTTGATAAAGTACAACACCCATTTATGATAAAAACTCTCAGCAAAATGGGAATAGAGGGAGCATACCTCAACATAATAAAGGCCATATATGAGAAACCTGAAGCCAACATCATACTCAATGGGCAAAAACTGAGAGCATTCCCCCTGAAATCAGGAACAAGACAAGGATGTCCGCTCTCTCCACTCCTATTCAACATAGTCTTGGAAGTTCTAGCCACAGCAATCAGACAAGAAAGAGAAATAAAAGGCATCCAAATTGGAAAAGAGGAAGTAAAACTGTCATTATTTGCAGATGACATGATAGTGTACATAGAAAATCCTTTAGACTCCACAAAAAAACTACTCAATCTAATAAGTGAATTCGGCAAAATAGCAGGACACAAAGTCAATATTAAGAAATCGAAGGCATTTTTATACACCAACAATAAAAACTCAGAGATAGAAACTGAAAGAAAAATCCCATTTACCATAGCAACAAGAAAAATAAAATACCTAGGAATAAACTTAACCAAAGAGGTAAAAGACCTGTACACAGAAAACTACATAACACTGAAGAAAGAAATTAAAGAAGATACAAATAAATGGAAGCGTATACCATGCTCATGGATGGGAAGAATCAACATCATTAAAATGTCCATACTACCCAAAGCAATTTATAGATTCAATGCAATCCCTATTAAAATACCAGCAACATATCTCGCAGACCTAGAACAAATACTTCAAAAATTTATATGGAACCAAAAAAGAGCCCGAATAGCCACAACAATTTTGAGGCAGAACACAGTAGGAGGAATCACAATACCCGATATCAAACTATACTACAAGGCCACGGTAATCAAAACAGTCTGGTACTGGCATAAAAACAGACATATAGATCAATGGAACAGAATAGAGAGCCCAGAAATAAGCCCAGGTTCATATGGTCAACTAATATTTGACAAAGGGGGAAAGAACATCAAATGGAATGAAAAGAGCCTCTTCAACAAATGGTGTTGGGAGAACTGGACAGGGACATGCAAAAAAATGAAACTAGACCACCAGCTCACACCATACACCAGAATAAACTCAAAATGGATCAAAGACTTAAATGTAAGCCGTGACACCATAAAAGTCCTAGAGGAAAAAATAGGCAGGAAAATTTCAGATATCCCACGTAGCAACATTTTCACTGATATATCTCCTAAGGCAAGGGAAATAAAGGAAAGAATAAACAAATGGGACTACATCAAACTAAAAAGTTTCTGCTCAGCTAAAGAAAACATCAGCAAGATGCAAAGGAAACCAACCATATGGGAAAATATATTCGCCAATGACATCTCAGACAAGGGATTGATCTCCAAAATATATAAAGAACTCATACAACTCAACACCAAGAAGACAGACAACCCAATTAAAAAATGGGCAAAGGACCTGAACAAACACTTCTCCAAAGAAGACATACAGAGGGCCCATAGACATATGAAAGTATGCTCAACATCACTAGCCATCAGAGAGATGCAAATTAAAACCACAATGAGATACCACCTCACACCAGTCAAAATGGCAATCATCAACAAATCAACAAACAACTTGTGCTGGAGAGGATGCGGAGAAACGGGAACCCTGGTGCATTGCTGGTGGGAATGCAGATTGGTGCAGCCACTGTGGAAAACAGTTTGGAATTTCCTTAAAAAACTAAAAATGGAACTGCCTTTTGAACCAGCAATTCCATTGCTAGGATTATATCCAAAAAATCCCGAAACACCAATTCAAAAGAACCTATGCACTCCAATGTTCATAGCAGCACTATTTACAATAGCCAAGTGCTGGAAACAACCTAAGTGCCCATCTGTAGATGAGTGGATCAAAAAACTGTGGTACATTTACACAATGGAATTCTATGTAGCAGAAAGAAAGAAGGAACTTCTACCATTTGCAACAACATGGATGGAACTAGAGAAAATTATGCTTAGTGAAATAAGCCAGGCAACAAAAGAAAAATACCTTATGCTGTCACCTATTACAGGAAACTAATGAACAACACAAACAAATGAGCAAAATTGAACCAGAGGTATGTAAACAAGAAGTAGACTAACAGTAACAAGGGGGACGGGGGGGAGGAAAAGAAAGGTGTAAGGGGATGGGTCAAGTTAAAAAAAATATATATATATGAATGACCCACAGACAGGTGCAACTGAATGGGGACTAAATGTGGGGGAGGGGAGGGACAGGGTGCAGGGAAACAAGAGGGCTAAAAAAGTGAGACAACTGTAATGGAAAAACAAATCAAAATTTTTTAGTGGGGGAAAAATGAAAATATGAAGAATGGAAATGCCAGTTCAGTGAATATTAGGACAAAGACTTTCCTTCACGTTGTATATTTTTCTCCCTATTTGATCCCTCCAGAGTTTGGCATTCTAAACAAGTAAGTAATGACATAAGTTCCTTTGCATAGAACTAATAAGACCAGTTGTCAACAGAGGTTCTTTTTTTTTTTTTTTTTTTTTTGACCAAGTCTTTGACTGGAATGTCAAGCCTAAAGGAAACATACTTGGGCTCAGATTGTTACCAGAAAGCCCTGAGGAACTGGGAATGACTTTCAAAGGTAATAAAAGCCCGTGAGATAAAAGGCCTGGTACCATGGTTGGTTGTGCGGTCCACAGCAATCTTTCCAGGGAAGGAACGAAGGTTGTTTTCCTGAAAGATGGCTAGAAGGGACCTTAAGGCACAAGGAAAGACCAGAAAGACTTGGAAAAAACAGGTGTGTACAGGCAAGGATGAATACCAGATATGTGGCACAGCTTCTGTGCCCTGAAGAACAGACTGAAGGTCACCCCAAATATTCCTTGGGTAAGTTCCAGCAAAGCAGAACTAAAGATCATAAGTGATCATTTGCTGCTCTTGTTATGTTTATGCAAACGAACAGGATAAATTAAAAATGGACTTAATGTAGTCCCTTTAAAGACAAGGAGGGTAACCTTAGGGAGAAAGATTATTATTCAAGGAAAATCACAATGATCAGTAGTAGAGTATAAAACAGGGCAACTAACCATCTTAAAAGTTTCTTCTCCAGATTTAGAGACTTGTTTGCGGGTTATGTTACATAAATTAACACGTGTTTTTTGTTTTCAAAGGACATAAGCCTATGATCGCATTACCTGAGTGATTATCTGTATGCATAAGCCTCACTTAATCCTATCTGCAGCGCTGCCTCCTGAGACTCAACGGTTTGGCTGAACTAAATGGCTGGGTTGGGGAAGAATGGGGTGGTCTGTGGGCTTCACTTTAAAACGGGTTTCTCTTTTCTATCCTAATGGCTTGGACAGAAAGGGCCCAGAGGTCTGAGAGGGGGAAAAACCTAAACTATTTACCTCAGCCCAAACTAAGTATAATGGGCAAAAGGGTTTTGGACAGGCGAGATGTGCCTAGCACACCTTCTTACAAAGAAACTTTTTTTTCCCCTAATATGGAACATTGAAAAATTAATCCCTGCCTTTTGTCATCTAGTAGTTATGGATTGAATGATGTCTTTTAACCCTTTTCGCCAAATCTGTTGCCCTCAGAACACAACAAGGACACCAGCCTGTTGAACCAAGCACGCCGTTGACCGGAGGCAGCCAACTGACCTGGAGTCTGCACGATCCTTCCCCATGTGGGAAGGCCACCCTCCCCTCCACACCCCCACTCTTATTAGGGTTTTCTGGACCCAAGGGTAGGTAGGACGACGACCATGTCCAGCTTGAAGCAGCTAGAGGAGCTTGAGACCTTCGCCCATTGTCCTTTACAAGATTACAAAGGGTCCTAATATTTGAGAAGGGGGGGATAGTTAATTTTTACGAACCAGGGGTATGGACTTGGGGGGGATCGCTGGGGGAGAGGGGTGCTGGGGGGAGGGGAACAAGGGGGAGAAAATTGGAACTGTTGTAACAATATAATCAATAAATAACATTAAAAAAAATGTCAAAAATTAAGGATAAAGAGAGAATCTGAAAAGCAGCAAGAGAGAAGAAGAGAATTATGTACAAAGGGGTCCCAATAAGACTGTCAGCTGATTTCTCAAAAAAAAACTCTGCAGGCAAGAAGGAACTGGCAAGAAATATTCAAAGGAATGAAAAGCAAAAACCTACAGCCACGAATACTCTATCAAGCGAAGCTGTCATTCAGAATAGAAGGGCAGAGAAAGTGCTTCCAGGACAAAGACAAACTGAAGGAGGTCATTAGATCCATACCACTGTTATATGATATGTTAAAGAGACTTTTTTAGAAGGAGGATCAAAACTATGAACATTAAAATGAAAACTGTATCACAACAACCAACAACAGAAGCTAGGGAATTGAAACAAAGGCAAACTAAGTAAGCAATGAGAATGGAAAAATAATTATAGGTATGGGAAACATATAGGTGGGAGGTCAGCAGAGAGGGGGAAGGGGGATAAGGGAGGGAGAGATGCAGGAATTAAGAAGCATAGTAGGAGGGAATGGAGAAGACAGAAAGAGTTTGAGAAGAACTATATGTACAACCAATGGGCATGGACTGAAAATGGGGACAACTGGAGGGACAGGGGTCACTGGGTGGAGGGGAAAAGAGAGAAAAAAATTGGGAGAATTAACAGCATAATCAATAAAACATTTTAAAAAAAGAGGATAAAAATTTGGAAAAAAAAGAATGAATTCAAGTACAGGAGAAAATGCAAGAATACTGAGGAATGATAACTTATAGCTACATGTAAAAATTCCACTGAGCTCCTGTCCAGTATTTCTAAACAACACATCTCCCATACGTACAAAAAAAAAAAAAAAAAAAAAAAAAAACAAAACAAACAAAAACTCTCCAATTCCTCCTAACTTCACAATTTCCATTCATGTTCATCATTCTAATCACACACACTCAAAAACAAATATCCAAATTACTTTTGCCTGGTCCCTCTGCCTCACCTGCAACCAATTGCCAAATCCCAAATACTGCACTCCAATATTGCTGACAACTGTTCCCTTCTCTGCTTCAGCTGCCCTCATTGTCACTTACCTAGATCACAGGCATAATCACCATGACTAGTCTACTCTTTTCCTTCTCATCCTACACACTGATGGCAGTAAGACCAGTAAATACTGCCACTGAGTAAAACTAACAGATGCCCTCACTCTGGCCCCTACCTCTCAGACAGAAAGCTGGTTCTAGAAGTGAGGGTGTAAAGGTTTGGGGTGGAGTGTGTGTGTAAGGAGACAGCCTCCACAGGGAGACCTGGCAGTGATCCAGGCCAGCACCAGGAGAGAATAACTAGAGCATGATAGCTTTATGGTGAGGGACACAGGCTCTGAAGTCAGAGTGCCAGTCTCCACCACTTACCAAATGTGAGACCTCAGGTAAGAGGTTTAATCTTCCTGGGCTCAGTTTCATCATGTCAATTGAAATAGAAATGGTACCTCCCTCATAAAGTGAAGATTAAGTACAATCTACATAAGCAAAGTGCATAATCACAGTTTCTAACACATGGTTAACACTCATGTCAGTTTTCTCATCATTATTATTCTTTTTGGAGGGAGACAGAGCCCCATCCTGGGGTCCAAATTGCTAGACATATCACCATATTACCCAGCAGGACTTCAGTACACAAATCAGGTGGCATTCCAGGTGGCAGGCCTGGGAAATGTGGTCACAGCTGTTTTATCTGAAAAGATTCTAAGCATTAGCCTCAAATGTCAATGCCTCAAGGGCAGAATAGAGCCTACAGGTGTGTCAGGAGAGGGGCACAGAGATAGGATGGAGCAGAACTTGACAGCAACCTCCCCTAGTAGTTTGAACAGACTCTGTGCTAGGGAGATGACAGGTACAGTTCAGGGATCAGACACAGGGGAGATAGAGTTCAAGAAAGAAGTGCATGCCATCATGTATGAGCTGCAGTGGGAAAGAATGAAAGAAATTATACTTCAGAACATGTGGTATCATTTTCAGGACAATGTCTGGCAGGGATGGCTCTGACCAAAATTATTCACTTGGAGCCTATGAATCTACACATGGGCAGAAGTTGTATTTGAATATGTGTCCAAAAAAAGAACTAGGCTCCTAATTGGATCATAAACACAAATGTAATACACACACACACACACACACACACACACACATATATATACATATATATATATATATATATATACACTTCAGAAATAAGGATGAGGTAGACAACAGCTACAAAGGAGGTGGTAACAGTTCTCATGGGTAAGAAAGAGTGATTGTTCAGAGCCCAGACTGGATCCTGTTTGTATTTTCTTTTTTTTTTTTAGTGATTACAAAAAGGTTTGGTTGGTTTCCCCTTTCCATTGTCAAGTGTGCAGTCCTCCTTTTCCCACTGTTCTGCCAGGGATGGAAGCACATCATCACTTTCTGTTCTTTATTTTATTTTTGTATTTCTCTTTATTTTTTTAAAGTATATTTTATTGATTATATTGTTACAATAGTTCCAATTTTTTCCCCTTTGCTCCCCTCCGCCCAGCACCCCCCTTCCCCAACAATCTTCTCCCCAAATCCATGCCCATGGGTCATACATACAAGCTCTCCTGCCTCACCCTTTCATATATTCTTCTTTTTTTTAAATAATTAATTAATTAGTTAAATATTTTAACAATAAAAAATAACAATCCCTCCCTCTCAGACTTAAGACCCTTTACAATCTTATAAAGGACAATGGACGAAGGTCTCGAGCTCCTCTAGCTGCTTCAAGCTGGACATGGTCGTCGTCCTACCTACCCTTGGGTCAAGAAATCCCTAATAAGAGTGTATATATATATACACTTTAGAAATAAGGATGAGCTAGACAACAGCTACAAAGGAGGTGGTGACAGTTCTCATGGGTAAGAAAGAGTGATTGTTCAGAGCCCAGACTGGATCCTGTTTGTATTTTCTATTTGATTATTTTTATTTTTGTGGTAAGAACACTTAACATCAGATCTACCCTCAACAAATTTTGCAGTGCCCAATACAGTATTGTAAACTATAGACACAATGTTGTACTTATAGAACTTATTCATCTTAACTGATATAAACTTAATGTTTAGAACTACAATGTTATACCCATTGAAAAGCAACTCTCCCCCTTAACTCCAGACAACAACCATGCTATTCTCTGTTTCTATGAGTTTGACTACTTTAGAGACTTCAAATATGTAGAATCATGAAGTGTTTGTCCTCCTGTGATTGACTTATTTAATGTCCTCCAGGTTAATCCATGTCCCACTTGCCATGATTTCTATGATTTTCCTCTTTTTTCAGGCCGAATAGTAGTCCATTCTATGTATATACCACAATTTCTTTATCCTTTCATCCATCAATGGAAATTTAGGATATTTCCATATCTTGGCTATTGTGGACATTAAGCTACCATCTCACACTTGTTAAAATAGCCATTATCAAAAAAAAAAAAAGAGATAAGTTTGGCAATGTGAAGAAATTGAAACTCGTGTGTGCTGTTGGTGAGAATGTAAAATGGTACAGCTGTTATGAAAAATAGTATAAGTTTCCCCCCAAAATTAAAAATAAAACTACCATACAATCAACAATCTTACTCTGAGTATATACTCAAAAGGATTAAAATCAGGATCTCAAGGAGATTCTGCACTACTACATTTATTGAAACACTATTCACAAAGTATGTTTGTTATTTTCTTGCCCTTAATCTGCACTTGCTTCCGAGTGGTCTGTGGTCTTTCCTTGCCCTGCAGGGGAGCTGTCCTTGGAGGATTCTAAGTTCCAAGATCTGGGTCTGAGTTCCAAGTTTATTACCAATTGTGGGCTCTAGCCACCTCATCCTGAAATTGGGATACTAACACAATTCTCTGATCATTCATTCTTCAGGATATTATTAAGTTCTTGTTAGGTGGAGGGTGTTTGCAATGTACTAGGGACACATGAAAATAATACTGTGTTGTCCCATTTCTCCTCATTACTTAATTAGTGTACTCATTTTCAACAAATATTTACTGAATAATGACCAGATATTGTTCCTGACCTTTTGAGATTTACAGCCTAGCAGGGAAACTATGTAGTAGACTAATATCATTAAAGAAAGAATTATTTCAAGAGACTCCCCGAACAAGGTTCCAGGGAATCCTAGAGAACTAGGGGCAGTACCAAGATCTCCCTCTCCATTTATATCGGTTGTACCATCAAGAGAAGGTGCTTGGGAATAGTTGATCCTATTCTTATAAAACTTCCTTTGAGACATATTCTTCACGTTTAAAAAACCAAATCTGTAATATAATCCTAATGGGTTTTGCAATTAAAGCAGAAGTTTAAAGACTTTGGTCCTTTAACCCAACTGCCATGACAACAGTCCTGTGCTGGCAGGAAGGAGGAATTCAGCAACTCTGTCTGGGATCCCATCATCTCAGGATGATTTTTTTGTAAATTTCAGCTGGGGCAGGGGGCATTCCTTGCCCCCCTCCTTCTTCTCTCTAGCCTATTGTAATGCTGTTCTAATGACTTCACAGAGTTGTATCTGTAGCCATCACCATTCCTTATGTAACAGTGTATAAACAGCAGTTAGAGGAATCCCAGGTCTGTATTGTTTATGAAGCTGCAATTCTTCTGTAAATAACCCAGTTGTTAAAATGATATGTGTCTTGTAATTGAGTCTTATGTATACAAATAAATAAGACTATTGCAATGTCAGAAGTTAACAGACCAGTCAATAAAATCAATGACTCACTTTTTCTTGCTTATATATCTAACTTTTATCCACCTTCCCTATGTCCTCTGTTTGTTCTGGTTACATATTACCACTGCAAAGAAAACACAAATCTTGTCCTGCTGTTTATTAAAAGGTAGGTGAGAGGGGATGTGGCAAACAAAGTGAAAGAAGAAACAAAAAGAAACCCATCCACCCAGGTGGGGTTTCAAATGTCACTCTTTATTTAAAGAAACGAAAGAAGAGAGAAAAAAGTTTTGTTTTGTATGTCAAAGTGCAGATATTTTTAATATGAGTGCCCCAAGGAAAGCACAAGTAAACTAGTTCACAGCCATAGGTATGGTGTCTGCAGACCACTTTGGCCCCATTGTACCTAACTGCTGTCATTAGGGGTTAGGACTAGAGCCTCACCCTTCTGCTACTGAGGCTGAGGTTGTGTCAGCATTTCCATTTTAAATATACAATTTGGAGAAGTTAGTAATTAGCTGGAAAAATTTGCTCTGCATAAACCTTGGCATATGCTTTCTCTGAAGAAGGAAAGAGGTTTATTTGGAGTTGGTAGGTTATTTTTTAAAGCAATCTGCTTAATTGATTTGATGCTTGTTGAGCTCACTAAAAGAGTTTAGGACTGCTTGATACTTTTTGCATTTATCATTTTAAAAAAATCCAACAAATTGGCATTGATCCAATTTTTTTTTTGCACCTGAGAGGGGAAAGATAACCAAAATAGAGAAAAAGGAAAATTAATAGATGATCCAATCTTCATGATGATCCTATTGTTGTGCCAATAAGTCCACGATTTAATGGCCCATTCACATGAACCAACTTGTTCTCTCCCATGGACTAGACTGATACATGAAGATGTCCCTTTTTATTATCTACCAGAACAGGACTGGGACTTTTGGGAAATGAGGTCCCTGGCATGTACAAGACTTGAAAGGGAACGCAGGTGCCAGCCTGGACTTAAGGACCTTAGTTGGGTGGGTGAAATACTGGATCCTTAGTGGTTTTATACTGAGAACATGATGTGTTTGTACATTGGCTTGACGCATGAAATAATAATTCAGATTTACATAGCACATTCTGTATTATAATAATAAGAAATCATATTCACCACTGTAGACCATGAATAATAATGCCAACTTTTAAATTTACTCTTTGGCAAATGAAAATTCTAGGAAATGCTGGTCTAAAGAATTCCTGGCATTATCAAGGCTAAGAAAATCTGAGAATTATAGCTCTAGATGATACTTTCAACTGCCGTCAACCCAGGTTACAGAGCCCATGATTTTCCTCATTGTCTTTTTGCTGGAATAAAAAGTTCAAATTTGGATACAATTCATAGAAAGTGCTTGTGGGATTCCAGTGGAGATGTTGATATTGCCAGATGCAGAAGGAGGAGAGGGTAAGTGGAGACACAGGCTCTGGAACAATCAACCAACTAGTGGTATTTAAAATCACAGAGTGAATTAACACCCAGGAAAAGTGTGTTAAAAGAACAAAGTCTTAGGATGCAAATCTGAGGAACACCAACAGTTTGAGATTGCAGCAGAAAAGAGGAGCCCAGGAACTGACGGGGGAGAAATACTCAATGAATTGAGAAAAGAACTGAGTTCACAATCATCCAGTGCCCAAGGAAGGAGAGATTTTGCAAGACAGTAAATTGGTCATTCCAAGTCCTTTAGAAGATCAGATAAAAGAAGAGAAAAACGTCTACTACACTTGTTAATATGTTAACACATACTAGCTAATTAAAATGTTATTTGGATAAGTAAACATTAATACGAGAAGTTTCATTGGAATAATGGAGGTTGAGGCCGCATTTTGTGGGTAAAGAAATGTATAGCAAGTGAAGAAGTGTATCTATGTGTTTAAACAGACAGGAAAGGCCACATTAGTGATTTTTAGACTGTGGGTTGTAGTCTATTAGTGGGATATGAAATAAGTTTAGTAGGTTTCAACCAGCGTTTAAAAAAATTAAATAGTAAAGAATGTAATAGAATGGAGTAGAATAAAATATGAAATAACAGAGTGCTTAGCACATGTTAAAGGCAAGTATTATTTCAAGAATTTTTGTTTCAATTATGTATTATATTTATGTGTATACAAAGTCCCAATATAAAATATGCTTTGTACTGTAAATTGAAGTAAAAATGTTTAAAATGCACTGGATTAGAAAGCAAAAAATGATATGAATAAAGGGTTTTTTGTTTGTTTAAATGAGGTTGAAACTAGGGCTTGTTATAATCTGAGTAGAAGGAGCTAGTTAAGAAGGAAAGGTTAAAAATACTAGTAAGAAAGTTGGTTCTCATGATGGAATACGGTCTCCAAAAGAAGTCTGAGTGAGAGAAAAGAAAGATCACCCTTTGGGACTGGAAGGAAAGAGAATGAGTGAATATGGAAGAGGCTGGTGGAAAAGAAACCTGATTATTTTAATTTTCCAAGTGAAAGAGGACATCAATTCAACTGGTGTGAGAGAGGGAATAGCTTGATTTCAGAGGGCTGATTGGTGGCATTTTAGATAGCTGTTGAAAGGGTTAGAAATGTGAACTTTTTGTGAATAAGTAACAGGAATGGGTGAAGAGGCTGAAGACTTTTTGTGGCTCTAATCTGAAAAGTCACAATAGTTTATATACTTCCCTCATAACAAAATAAAAAGATACAGTCATGTCCTAATCCCCAGAGAATGTAAATGTTACATTATTTGGAGTGAGAGAATAGGCATGGTAGGAACAAAGGGCTGAGAGATAATATAGAGTGAGGCTGGGCTCAGCATATGATTTTGGAAATGGAAGAGTTCTAGGTGATGACAGTGTTAAATATGAGAATGCATGTCCATGGAGAGAATGTGAAGACCTTTGAAGTTGAGGGAGACAAAGAATGTTGCCTTCAATAACAGAACTGAAATATGTATTGTATTGCAAAAGAGCAAGGTTCTCAAAATACAGTAGAGAAGTAATGGTATGTTAGCAACATTTGGTTGATGTGACAATTCTGACCTTCTGATGCCATGGTGTGTGAGTGAACAAAAGTCAGCAGTCTCTACTTGAAGGACTTCAAAGAAACCTATGTCCATAGGGGACAGCCAATTTTCAGTTAAAACCAGGAGGTAGAGAATGCCTTCTGCAAACAGGATAGCACACTATAATTACATGCATACCTTAACATAAATATGCATATCTGGGACCCAGACCAGCAAAGCCAGTCTAATTGTCAGGGCCAGAATTTAGATAGCAGTATTATTTAAAATGCCTCAGGTAATACGGATGTGTAGACAAACAAGAACCATAAGTGGGGAAAATTAAAAGTTGTTCTAGAGGAAAAGTGGGAGGATTGGCAGGAAAGTCATCAGTGGGCGATTGGTAGAGAGAGGAGAAAAAAAGAAGCCAGCATTGGGCCCCAGTACAAAATGAAAATTCAGTGTTCCTTATTCAAAAGTTATTTAGAATGTGGGGTCCTGTGCAACTGCACAGATCACACATCCATGAGGTTAGCCCTACCCTGAGCAAAGGCAAATGACCAAGGCAGAAAAAATGTAAGGCTGGAGTTGTGGCTACAATTCTGGGATCAAGCTTATGGTGCAGACAAAAGCACTGTCAAGAAGCATCCAGTGGGTGCCAGGCCCCAGGCTGGAAAGCAGACCACTAGCTCAGGTTCTGTTCGTGCCTGCCCAGACCGGTGAGGGAAGGCAGTCAGCTGCGGCGCCGGAACAGCAGGCAGCTGCGACTCACAGGCGTTCACTTCCACTGTGCACAAGTGTCTGGGGCCCTGCCCTAAAGGGTGAGAGACCAACTCCCAGAGCTCGGCTCAGCGGGACTAAGGGCAAGGGCACACAAGCGCGAAAACACCTCAGCTCGGCGATAATAGGCGCAAATCGCGGGGCAAGCTCTTGGGCCGACCGCGGGTGCAGGGGCGCCCACGCGGGGACACCTCAGCGCAAGCACGAAAACACCTCGGCCCAGGGACAACAGGCGCCAATTGCCGGGCAAGCGCTTGTGCCGCCCCGCCCATGCAGGGGGCATGTGTGCGCAAGGACACCTCATCTGGCTCCAGCGGGCAGCAAGGGAGTGCGCTGTGCCAGCAACGGCAGGCACACACCATTGCTGCAAGAAACAAGAACCTCTGAACCGCCACACTAGACCAGCTGTGGACGCAGAAAAAGAAGACTACACACCAAGGCTGAACTGAGTAAAAACATCCTTTTTTTTTTCCCACTTTTATTTCTCTCTTTCTTCTTTCTTTCTTTCTTTCTTCTTTTCTTTCTTCTTTTTTCTTGTTTTTTCCCTTCCAAAAAGAAAAAAAACTATATCTCTAATGTGTTGCATATAACCTCTCCTTCTCATCCTTTCTCTTTAATCGTTGTTTGTGTGTCTAGTTTAGCCCCCCTATCACTCTAAATAATAGAATATAATTACTATATAAACCCAATACGATATAATCTCACTTTCTTACTATATTATGCATTTTTCCATCCTGTTCTTCTATTTTTATTAACATACAATGTAAATATTAACTATTGGCTTGCATAGTCTCAACTATTATTAATCAATCACCCACTCTATCAAAAATTATATTTTTCCTCCCTAAAAACAACTCTTATCTATTCTTCTTATAATATAAAAGCTCTAATCTCTTTACATTTATATTAATACAGGCTCGTTGGCTGACGATAGCGGGATAGAGGGTGGGGGATATTTTTTGAAGGTGTGGGTCTCCTGCCTGGGCTGTGTGTTTATGTTTTTAACAGCATCTCCACAAAAGAACTCAAGACAAAGTGGATAGAGTGACTCTCAATCAACTAGCAAGTAGGAAGATTCTACCAAAAAACATCTGAAATATAACCAGACAGCATAAACAAATGACATAAAGGGTAAACCAAGAACATCAGGCTCAGGATATCAAAGAGACTGCACCATTGAAACCCCCAGATCTCCCATAAAGAATCTCACATCACAAAGGAGGGAAGTCAAAGCAGATCATCCACCCCCCCCAAAAAAATAAATAAAAGCGAACAAGAAGAATCCAGCATGGTAAGATGCAAAAATAACCCCTCCATGAAAAGAAAAGAGGAATCCTCAGAAAGAGAGATAGATGAAATAGACAAAGCCCAAATGTCAGACATGGAATTCACAACAATGGTGGTAAAGAAGCTCAATATACTCGACATCCTTAAAAACAAGTTACCAGCAGCTCCAAGAAAATTACAGGGAACTTGCAGAGAACTACACAAGCATAAAAAAAGACATAGAAACTGTTAACAAGAAAAAGGAAGAATTGAGGAATTCAATCTCTGAACTGAAAAACACAGTAGAATCAGTCAAAAGCAGACTAAATGAAGCAGAGGATTGGATTAGTGAGTTAGAAGATAATGTAGAGAAAAACTCCCAGACAATACAGCAAAATGAAAAAAGATTGAAAAAATATGAACAAGATGTAAGGGAATTACAAGATAGCATGATAAGAAATAATATCAGGATCATCGGAATTAGAGAGGACAAGAAAAGGAGCATGGAATTAAAAAACTGATAAGAGAAATAGTGACAGAAAGTTTTCCAAACCTGATGAGAGAAAAAGTTATACAAGTTCAGAAAGCACAGAGAGTTCCAATAAAGAGGAACCCCAAAAACCCACTCCAAGGCACATCATAATTAAAATGGCAACATTTCAAGACAAAGAGAGAATCCTAAAAGCAGCAAGAGAAAAACAGCAAATAACATACAAGGGAGCTCCAATAAGGCTATCAGCTGATTTCTCAACAGAAACATTACAAGCCAGAAGGGAATGGTCAAAAATATTTCAAGCAATGAAAAACAAAGGCCTACAACCAAGAATACTCTACCCAGCAAGGCTCTCATTCAAAATAGAAGGTGAAATAAGGAGTTTCTCAGACAAAGGAAGACTAAAAGAATACATCTTCACCAAACCAGCATTGCAAGAGATGCTAAAGGGAGTGTTCTAAGAAAAAAGAAGAAAATGAAAAAAAATAAATAAATAAAAATAAAAATGAGAGAGGAGAAAAACAGAGGTCCAAAGGAAAATAAATAAATACACAAAAATAATAACCTTAAATGTAAATGGATTAAATGCTCCAATTAAAAGACATAGGGTAATGGAATGGATAAGAAAACAGGACCCACATATTTGCTGTCTACAAGAAACACACCTCAAAACAAAAGACTTACACAGACTGAAATTAAAGAGATATAAAAAAATATTCCAAGCAAACGGACCGGAAAAAAAAGCCAGGGTAGCAGTCCTCATATCAGACAAAATGGATTTCAAAGCAAGGGCAATAAAAAGAGACAAAGAAGAACATTTCATAATACTTAAAGGAACAATCCATCAAGAAGATATGACATTGATAAACATATATGCACCCAACATAGGAGCACCCAAATACATAAAGCAAATACTAGAAGACCACAAGAAGGATATCAACAACAACACACTCATAGTAGGGGACTTCAACACTCTATTATCAACAATAGACAGATCATCAAAGCAAAGAAACACCAAGGATATACAGGCATTGAACAACACACTAAACCACATGGACCTAACTGATATATATAGGAATTTCCACCCCAAAGAAGCAAAATATACATTCTTTTCAAATGCACATGGGATATTTTCAAAGATAGACCGCATGATAGGACACAAAACAAGCCTCAACAAATTCAAGAAAATTGAAATCATATCAAGCATCTTTTCAGATCACAATGCCTTGAAACTAGAAATCAACCTCAGAGAAAAAAGTCAAAGACACCCAAACTCATGGAGATTGAATAACATGCTATTAAATAATGAGTGGAATAACAATGACATCAAAAAAGAAATCAAGAGATTTCTAGAAACTAATGATAATGAGCACACAACAGCCCAAAACCTGTGGGACACAGCAAAAGCAGTCCTGAGAGGGAAGTTCATAGCAATACAGGCCTATATGAAAAGGATAGAAGAATCTCAAATAAAAAATCTAATCCTAAAGCTACAAGAACTAGAAGAACAACAACAAACAAAGCCTAGGGCAAGAAGAAGGAACGAAATCATCAAGATCAGAGCAGAACTAAATGACATAGAGACTAAACAAACAATCCAAAAGATCAACAAAACTAGGAGCTGGTTCTTCAAAAAAATCAACAAAATCGACAAGCCTCTAGCCAGTCTAATCAAAAAAAAAAAAGAGAGAAGACCCAAATAAACAAAATCAGAAATGAAAGAGGAGAAATCATGACTGATACCACAGAAATACGAATGTTAGTTAGAAATTACTACAGACAACTATATGGCAAGAAATTTGACGACCTAGAAGAAATGGACAAATTTCTAGAAACATATAACCTTCCAAAACTGAATCAAGAAGAAGTAGAAAGTCTCAACACACCAATAACAAAGAAGGAAATTGAAACAGTAATCAAAAATCTCCCTGCAAACAAAAGCCCTGGACCGGATGCCTTCACAGGCAAATTTTACAAAACATTTAGGGAAGAACTAACTCCTACCCTCCTCAAGCTATTCCAAAAAATTCAAGAAGAGGGAAAAGTCTCAAACTCTTTCTATGAAGCCAGTATTACCCTAATCCCAAAACCAGTTCAAGACACAAGAAAGAAAGAAAACTACAGGCCAATATCACTGATGAACATAGATGCTAAAATCCTCAACAAAATATTGACAAACAGGATCCAGCAATACATCAAAAAGATCATACACCACGATCAAGAGGGATTCATCCCAGGGATGCAAGGATGGTTTCATATTCACAAATCAATAAATATAATACATCACCTAAACAAAAGGGAAGACAAAAATCACATGATCATATCAATAGATGCAGAAAAAGCATTTGATAAAGTACCACATCCATTTATGATGAAAACACTCAGCAAAATAGGAATAGAGGGAGCATAGCTCAACATAATTAAGGCTATATATGAGAAGCCTGAAGCCAACATCATACTCAATGGACAAAAACTGAAAGCATTCCCCCTGAAATCAGGAACTAGACAAGGCTGTCCACTCTCTCCACTTCTATTCAACATAGTGTTGGAAGTCCTAGCCACAGCAATCAAACAAGAAAAAGAAATAAAAGGCATCCAAATTGGGAAAGAAGAAGTAAAACTATCATTATATGCAGAGGACATGATCGTATACCTAGAAAACCCTATAAACTCCACTAAAAGACTACTCGATATAATAAATGAATTTGGCAAGATAGCAGGGTACAAAATAAATATACAGAAATCTAAGGCATTTCTGTATACCAACAGTAAAATATCAGAGAAAGAGACGAAAAAGAAAATACCATTTACTCTAGCAACAAGAAAAATAAAGTACTTAGGAGTAAACTTAACCAAAGAGATAAAACACCTGTACTCTGAAAATTACGCAACATTGAAGAAAGAAATTAAGGAAGATACAAATAAATGGAAGCAAATACCATGTTCTTGGGTGGGAAGAATCAACATCATCAAAATGGCCATACTACCCAAAGCAATTTACAGATTCAATGCAATCCCTATTAAAATACCAATGACATATTTCACAGACCTAGAACAAATACTCCATAAATTCATATGAAACCAAAAAAGACTCTGAAGAGCAAAAGCAATCTTGAGACAGAAGAACACAGCAGGAAGAATCACAACACCAGATATCAAACAATTCTACAAAGCCACTGTGATGAAAACAGTCTGGTAATGGCATAAGAACAGACATATAGATCAGTGGAACAGAATAGAAAGTCCAGAAATAAACCCAGACCTCTATGGTCAACTAATATTTGATAAGGGAGAAAGGAACATAAAATGGAGTATAAAGAGCCTCTTTAACAAATGGTGCTGGGAGAACTGGATAGAGACTTGCAAAAAAATAAAACCAGAGCACCAACTTACACCACACACGAGAATAAACTCAAGATGGATCAAAGACTTAAATGTAAGCCATGACACCATAAAAATCCTAGAGGAAAACATAGGCAGGAAAATTTCAGATATCTCATGTAACAATATCTTCACGGATACATCTCCTAAGGCAAGAGAAATAAAGGAAAAAATAAACAAATGGGACTACATCAAACTAAAGAGTTTCTGCTCAGCAAAAGAAAACATCAACAAGATGAAAAGGAAACCAACCATATGGGAAAACATATTTGCCAATGACATCACAGACAGGGGATGGATCTCCAAAATACATAAAGAGCTTATACTTCTCAACATCAAGAAAACAAACAACCCAATTAAAAAATGGGCAAAGGACCTGAACTAACACTTCTCTGAAGAGGACATACAACATCATTAGCCATCAGGGAGATTCAAATAAAAACCACAATGATATACCATTTTACACCAGTCAGAATGGCCATCAATAACAAATCAACAAACAACAAGTGCTGGCGAGGATGTGGAGAAACGGGAACCCTACTGCACTGTTGGTGGGAATGCAGACTGGTGCAGCCACTATGGAAAACAGTATGGAATTACCTCAAAAAGCTAAAAATGGAACTGCCTTTTGAACCAGAGATTCCACTTCTAGGATTACATCCAAAGAATCTTGAAACCCCAATGCAAAAGAACTTATGCACCCCTATGTTCATAGCAGTACTGTTTACAATAGCTAAGTGCTGGAAACAGCCTAAATGCCCATCTGTTGATAAGTGGATCAGAAAACTGTGGTACATTTACACAATGGGGTACTGTGCAGCAGAAAGAAAGAAGGAACTCCTGCAACAACATTTGCAACAACATGGATGGCACTAGAGAGAATTATGCGTAGTGAAATAAGCCAGGCAACGAAAGAAAAATACCATATGATATCACCTAATACAGGAGACTAAAGAACAACACAAATAAAAGAACTAAATAGAACAAAGAGCAGAATAGCAGTCAATAGGGCGGAGGGGGGAGGAGAGAAGGGGGATAAGTAAGGGAAGGGTTTAGTCAAAGAACGTGTATAAATGACTCATGGACATGGACAAAGGGGAGGGATATGATTGTGGGAGAAGGGGTGGCCTGGGTGGGGGACAGAAATGGGGAAAAAATGGGACAACTGTAATTGAAAAACCAGAAAAAAATAAAAACTAAAATTTTTGAAAGAGCTTGTTTCAGAAATATTGCTTCATCCTCCATCCTCTCCTGACCTTGCTCCTTTTGATTACACAGGGAAACAATTTTTAACATAATTCATGTTGAGTTCGATTTTTCAGCTATTTTAGACTTAACTAGGCATGCTAATTTCAAAAATACAGTTAGTTTTCTTATATCACATCAAATTTTTCTCTACGGGTTATCTTTTTTAACTTTTTTTTTTTTTTACTGTTTTTCAATTAGTTGTCTCATTTTCCCCCCATTGCTCCTCCCCACCTAGCCTACCCTTTCTCCCACAGTCATTCCCCACCCTTTTGTCCATGTCCATGTGTCATTTATACATGTTCTTTGACTAGATCCCTTTCCTACTTACTCCCCTTCTCTCATCCCCCACCCTTCCCCCTGATAACTGTTATCCTGTTCCTTGTTGAATTTTGTTCATTTGTTTGTCTTGTTCATTAGTCCCTTGTATCAGGTGATATCATATGGTATTTTTCTTTCATTGCCTGGCTTATTTCACTAAGCATAATTCTCTCTAGTTCCATCCATGTTGTCGTAAATGGCCAGAGTTCCTTTCCTCTTTCTGCTGCACAGTACTCCATTGTGTAAATGTACCACAGTTTTTAAATCCACTCATCTACAGATGGACACATAGGCTGTTTCCAGCAGTTTGCTATTGTAAACAGTACTGTTATGAGCATAGGGGTGCATAAGCTCTTTTGAATTGGGGTTTCAGGATTCTTTGGGTATAATACTAGCAGTGGAATTGCTGGTTCAAAAGGCAGTTCCACTTTTAGTTTTTTGAGGTAATTCCATACTGTTTTTCATGTGGCTGCACCAATCCGCATTTCCACCAACAGTGCAATAGGATTCCCGTTTCTCCACATCCTCGCCAGCACTTGTTTGTTGATTTGTTGATGATGGCTATTCTGACAGGTATAAGGTGGTACCTCATTGTGGTTTTTATTTGCATCTCTCTAATGGCTAGTGATGTCGAGCATTCTTTCATGTGTCTATGGACCCTCTGTGTGTCCTCCTTGGAGAAGTGTTTGTTCAGGTCCTTTGCCCATTGTTTAATTGGGCTGTCTGTCTGCTTTGTGTTGAGATGTGTAAGTTCTTTATATGTTTTGGAGATCAATCTTTTGTCTGAGGTATCATTGGCAAATATGTTTTCCCATATGGTTGGTTTCCTTTTGATCTTGCTGATGTTTTCTTTTGCTGAGCAGAAAATATTTAGTTTGATGTAGCCCCATTTGTTTATTCTTTCTTTTATTTCCCTTGCATTAGGAGATGTACCAGTGAAAATATTGATACGTGAGATATCTGAAATTTTTCTGCCTATGTTTTCCTCTAGGACTTTTATGATGTCATGGCTTACATTTAAGTCTTTGATCCATCTTGAGTTTATTCTTGTGTGTGGTGTAAGTTGGTGGTGTAGTTTTATTTATTTGCACATCCCTGTCCAGTTTTCCCAGCACCATTTGTTGAAGAGGCTCTTTTCACTCCATTTTATGTTTCTTCCCCCTTTATCAATTATTACTTGTCCATATGGACCATATGGATCATTCTGGGCTCTCTATTCTGTTCCATTGATCTATATGTGTGTTCTTATGCCACTACCAAGCTGTCTTGATCACAGTAGCTTTGTAGTATTGTTTTATGTCTGGAATTGTGATTCCTCCTGCCGTGTTCTTCTGTCTCAAGATTGCTTTGGATATTCTGGGTCTTTTTTGGCTCCATATAAGTTTTTGAAGTGTTTGTTCTAGGTCTGTGAAATATGTCATTGGTATTTTAATAGAGATTGTGTTGAATCTTAAATTGCTTTGGGTAGTATGAACATTTTAATGATGTTGATTCTTCCCACCCAAGAACGTGGTATTTGCTTCCATTTATTTGTATCTTCCTTAATTTCTTTATTCAGTTTTATGCAGTTTTCTGAGTACAGGTCTTTTACATCCTTGGTAAAGTTTACTCCTAGGTACTTTGTTTTTCTTGTTGTTACAGTAAATGAAATTTTTTCTTGTTTCTGTCTATGATATTTTATTGTTGGTGTACAGAAATTCCTTCGATTTCTGAATATTGACTTTGTACCCTGATATTTTGCCAAATTTGCTTATTATGTCAAGTAGTTTTTTAGTGGAGTCTATAGGGTTTTCTATGTACACTATCATGTCATCTGCAAATAATGACAGTTTTACTTCCTCTATTCCAATTTGGATGCTTTTTATTTCTTTTTCTTGTCTGCTGTGGCTAGAACTTCCAACACTGTGTTGAATAGGATTGGAGAGAGTGCACATCCTTGTCTTGTTCCTGATCTCAGGTGGAATGCATTCAGTTTTTGTTCATTGAGTATGATCTTGGCTTCAGGTTTCTCATATATAGCCTTAATTATGTTGAGCTATGCTCCCTCTGTTCCTATTTTGCTGAGTGTTTTCATCATAAATGGATGTTGTACTTTATCAAATGCTTTTTCTGCATCTATTGATATGATCATGTGATTTTTGTCTTCCCTTTTGTTTATGTGGTGTATTATATTTATTGACTTGTGAATATTAAACCATCCTTGCTTCCCTGGGATGAATCCCACTTGATCGTGAAGTATGATCTTTGTTATGTGTTGTTGGATCTGGTTTGCCAATATTTTTGTTGAGGATTTTAGCATCTATGTTCATCAGCGATATTGGCCTGTAGTTTTCTTTCTTTGTTGTGTCTTGACCTGTTTTTGGAATTAGGGTAATACTGGCTTCATAGAAAGAGTTGGAAGTTTTCCCCCTTCTTGGATTTTTTGGAATAGTTTGAGAAAGGTAGAAGTCAGTTCTTCCCTAAATGTTTTGTAAAATTTGCCTGTGAAAACATCCGGTCCAGGGCTTTTGTGCACTGGGAGTTTTTTGATTACTGTTTCAATTTCATTTTTTGTTATCAGTCTGTTCAGGCTTTTTATTTCTTCTTGATTCAGTTTTGGAATATTATATGTTTCTAGAAATTTGTCCATTTCATCCAGGTTGTCAAGTTTCTTGCCATACAGTTTTTTGTAGTAATTTCCTACAATCCTTTGTATTTCTGGATATCGGTTGAGTTCTCTCCTCTTTCATTTCTGATTTTGTTTATTTGGGTCCTCTCTCTTTTTTTCTAGATGAGCCTTGCTAAAGGTTTGTCGATTTTGTTTATCTTTTCAAAGAATCAGCTCCTACTCTTGTTTTGAGTTGTTGTTCAGTTTCTATGTCATTTAATTCTGCTCTGATATTAATGATTTCCTCCCTTCTACTTGCTCTCGTTTTTGTTTGTTGTTGTTGTTCTAGTTTTTTTAGCTGTAGGGTTAGATTTTTTATTTGAGATTTTGCTATTCTTTTCAGGTAGACATGTATTGCTATGAACTTTCCTCTCAGGACTGCTTTTGCTCTACAGCTTATCTTAATGCAACCACTCTAGGCTGGATCATGCCTGGATCTAGGGAATCACTAGTGCTGTCTTATTTACTGGGAGCAAACTTCCCCCAAGTGGTGATCGGTGGGGGATGATCTTGGAGACCAGGGATAGATTCATACTTGTCTAGACTATTCAGTTACACATGAGACAGCGTGGTGAGAGGTTCTGTGTTTATCCATATAGTGAATCGTATTACAAAGTGTAGTCCGAGTCCTTGTCTGTGTACAAGGAGATAGCAGAATTTATTATTTTATCTACATATGTACTTATTTCCTTTCCTTCAGATCACATCTGCCTCTGCTATTTCTCATCGTAAGTGCCTAAACAATCCTGATTCATTTTGTTATAACTGTGGCAGTTTCAACATTCCCAGTCAAAGGACAAACATCAGCGTATTTGTCAGGCAAGCCTATTTTGCATATTTTGAAGTAAAACTTGGTGATCAAGATAAGTCTTGGGCCCCTCACAAGGTGTGTAAGCATTGTGTCAAGAGTTTACATATGTGGATGATGGGAACACGTGATAAATTGCCATTGGTATACCTATGGTTTGGCGAGAGCCCAGAGATCATTCAAGCAACTGTTACTTTTGAATAGTGAAAATGTCAGGATAGAACAAGAAAAATATGTGTAAAATAGAATATCATAGTCTACCATTAGCTATACAACCAGTACCTCATTCAGCTGAAATCCTAGTCCCAGTTTTATTTGAACTACCCTCTTTTGAAAAACGGGAGTACGGGGAAGAACTAATTGAGAGCAACAATGAAGATTTTGAAATTGAAGATGACTCAGTGCATAAGAGATTTAATCAACATGAGTTGAATTATTTGGCATGAGATGTGGGCCTATCCAAAAAGGCTTCAGAACTCCTGGCATCAAAACTGCATTAGAAAAACTTGGTTGAAACAGGAGCTAAGGCATCCTACTTCCAATTAAGAAAAAGTGCATTTCTGTAGTACTTTTGAAGCGATGGTGTCTTTGTGTATTGCTATAACATATATGATTTAATGGAGGAATTGGGAATTCCAATCTATAATGCAACTGAATGGCAACTGTTCTTCAATAGCTCAAAGTGGAGCTTGAAGAGTGTCCTCCTCCACAGCGACAATTTCTTTGGTGCAGTCCCAATTGGCCATTCAGTTTGTTTTTGTCAAGAATATGAAGACATAAAGAGAGTCATTGATCTGTTTCAATATCACAAGCACAATTGGATCATCTGTGTTGACCTTCAAATGGTCTGCTTCCTTCTTGGTCAGCAATGTGGGTACACCAAGTATCCCTGTTTTCTGTGTATGTGGGGCAGCAGAGCTCATGAGAAGCATTGGGTGGAGTTGAATTGGCCTCCAAGATCTGACCTGAAATCTGGTGATCCAAACATTCTACATGAGCCACTTGTTTACAGAAAGAACATTATATTCCCACCTCTGCACGTAAAACTGGGTCTCATGAAGCAGTTTATTAAAGCTTTGCCAACTGAAGGAGACTTTTTCAAGTATCTCATTTTGGCATTTCCTAGCCTGTCATTTGAAAAGATAAAATACCTTAATATGTATGTTTGGTAGCAGAATTTCACTACTTGTACACAATTTTACTTATAGTAACAATATATAGCCTTCATATGAATAAAATAACTCTAAATAAAGAGTATATTTAGGTCATTTTTTCTTTAATTTCCTTTGTATGTACATTTTATATAATTTTTGGGACAAAGAGATGGTATCTTGTATCTTAAAAAGTTGACATGATAGAGAAAAATTTGGGTCATTTTTTAATTCAGAAGCCAAAATTTATTCAAAAACAAATGTCAGATCTAACTCAACAAAAATTGTGTTCCCCAGTGTGATCACTTGTTTCTTGGACTACAGATCCATTTTGATGGTCTTAGGTTGACATCAAGAGAAGAGGTTGAAAATTAGTTGGATTCATATTTTGCTTCAAAATCTAAAGAATTTTACAGGTGTGGCTTTTATAAGCTAGTTGACATATGGAATGAAGTTCTTAAAGCAAAGGAGGTTATGTTAACGAATAAATATTTTCATAATTATGTGCTTTTTCATTTTTAAAACAGACCTTGAAATCAGACATTATTTTTGCACCAACCTTATAACTGAACTTACTGTGTATATGTGATATATGTAAGTAAAATCATTAGGCTATACACCTTAAACTAATACATACTGTATGCATGTCAATTATTTCTTGATAAAACTAGGGGAGAAATTTCCAGGTGCTTTCTATGTGTATCTTGTGTCAAAGATTGAGAACCACTGCTAGAGATTGTGTGTGTGTGTGTGTGTGTGTGTGTGTGTGTGTGTTGTCTTTCTTGAGTGCCATGGATAATAACAATTAGGTGCTAGACTATAAACATGTGATATATACTAACAATCTCTCTGACAAACCTAGCTACCCAACACACGAGGGGAGCGTACCACTATGATCCACATTTTACAAACAGCCAAAGCAAGGCATGGGGAAGTTAAGTAACTTTGCCCAACCTAGTAAAAGTGTCCACATTGGGATGTGAACCCAAGCAATGAGGCACCAACATGCTGGTTCTCAAGCATTATGCTACTCTATCTCACCAGTGAAGTGAAGGAACAACCTCTCTGGTCTTTCAGGATCATTTCACGGCTCTTAAGACAACATTCTCTGTACACTGACCAATAATGCTATAATAAAGTAGAAAACAATTATACTATCAAATTGAAATTCTAGCTCCAGTTATCTGGAGGCCAGAACCCTGGACACTCAGGCTTCTAGAAAACCTGTAGAGAAGACCCTGAAGTTCTTTAATTATGAAAAGGCAACTTTTATTCCCCTAATAAAACTCAGCTGAGAGTATCCTCCCCCAAGAAACGCACTTGCTTACCTTATCTTGGGCATAAAAAGAAATGCTCTAATGGGAAAAAATATCTAGAAAAGGGTCTTTTTTTTTTATAGCCAACAAAAATAAGTGAGACAACGAGTAGAGAGCACACAGATGCAAGTTCACTGTCCAGAAGGGCCTCTAGCAATCAATGTCAGGCCTCTGGAGAGAAGGCAGTCTGGTTTTCTTACCAGCAACTCCATCAGGGGTCTACCATTGGTGAGGTCATTGAAGTCCTTGGTCTGCTCCCAGTTTTGCTGTCTCTCAACTTGATTTCTATAATTCTATTGGTTCACAGGGTAAAGCTTTTATTTTTTTTAATTTTTAAATTATTTATTGATCTTAGAGAGAGATGATGGGAAAGAGAGAGAAACACTGATGTGAGAGAGAAACACCAATTGGTTCCCTCCTATTTGCATCCCAAACATGGATCAAACCCACAACTTAGGTATGTGCCCTGACCAGAATTAAACTCCAACTTTTGGTCTATGGGACGATACTCCAACCAACTGAGCCACACCAGCAAGGGTGGGAGAAGCTTTTTTCAAAGACAGACTCACAATTATCAAACTCATAAGGTTTATAGACACCAAAATGGCAACATATTAAATTTAATCTAATAACAACATATTCTTTCCCAGTAGGCCATGCTTCACCTTCGAGAGAATTTCTGTATGGTTAATTAAAAATGTATATATAATATTATAATTATAAAATAATTTTACTATATTTATAAAATATCATACTTAGAAAATAAAAATAATCTTTTTGTAATCAAACTATAGAATGTAAAACTATAAACTCTTCTTATTCAATGACAATACATAGACTAGAGACTATCATAGATTATGAGGGTGGAGGAGGAAGGAATAGAGCATTACAAATGAGGGATAGTAAAATTTTTATATTTAGAGAGAGTTTTAAATCTTGAAAAAAATGATACAAGCAAAGCTACATGGAATACAGTTTACAATGATAAATCTATGTTTGTAAACTGGTTTATAGCAAGAGAGGTAAGATGCATATTAGATTCATCTCTTCAGAGAAACAGCATTGACTTTAAAATAGTGTCAATGTAATAACTCTTAGATAAAATGCTATACCAAAAGTATAATTGATTCTAAAACAATTCCTAATTTGAAAACGTTAAAAATCTTAAAAGAAAGAAAGAGTGGAATCTCATATATTTAATGGTATCAGGCTATGAGCTTAAGCTTATAGAACACTACAGGGCCTTTTAGGCAGATTCTGAGGTCTTGAAGCCCCTCCCCTGTACAATGTTTGAAGGAACTCTGCCCACTTCTGGGGCTCCTTGGCTGACCAAACCTCTTAAGTCTGTTGAAAATGACTTTGCCTCTGTTTGTTTTATCTATTCTGTGTTGTTTTAAACTATATATCTAAGAAGAAATTATTTCTCTTCTTTCAAAAATTTAGGATTCTCTCTGATCCCAACCAGTGCAAAAAAAAAAAAAAAAAAAAAAAAAAACAGCACTTGAACTTTCATTTCCCCAGTGACTTCCATGGCAGACACTGCTAGTCAGTCCTGACGCTCTTCCTCAGAATTCTCCTGGCATAAATACTCCTAACTGATCCTTGTCCTGAGCTCTGTACAAAGGCAGGATAAGGTAAGTCCCAAGTAAATGCTTCCAGGTTCTGAGTCACGTAAAATTGGGGGTAGAGCTCATGTGAAGGACAACAAAGGCTGGCATCCTAGGGATAAGTACAATGAATGATGGACACTGAGTTATGCATGTATATTCCCCTATTTGGGCCCAAATGTTATTATAAAAATAAATTATATAAGGGGCAAATGCAGGTAACTGTACATTGTACTTGAAAAATAGTGAAGGTGCCTAAAACCGAGACATGTATAGAAAGGATAGGCTAATTAAAGAATAAACCATGAAACTGTAGATGAAATTTGAATAAGAACCATCCTTCCAGTATTGATAAAATTGCTCTTTTAATTATGTGCATTAACTTTTTTCTTGTAGGCACTAATATGTTCCTGGGTTTTAGTAGGCTCAGGACCTGCTGATTTATTTCCTATGCTTAATGCTATGGACCCTTACATCATTATGTTTCAAATGGTATTTGAAAATTTCAATGTTCTAGAATTTTAACATTTGTTATCTATTGCTAACCCAGGATGTAGGGTACGTGCCTATTATACATGTGGGGTATTTTAAAAACTTTTCTGTTCATCTATGGATGAGAGAACATTTCAAAACCAGGATAGCAAAGTCATCAGTCAGACATCTATGGACAGTGATGATTGAGGAAACATATTTTGTAAAGAGAAAGCTTCCCCTGTTTTGTTGCCTCTTCTAGTGTTGCTTCACTGGTCCAATTGATGGAGCCAATGGTAGTTCACTGGACAAAATCTAAATAATAGAAATTTGTGATTTACAGATTGTTTGTTTCCCAAAGTAAAATGTGCTTTGATACTTAAAAGCCAGATATTCTATGTTTATATATAACTACTAATAAATTTTGATTAAGAAAAAGTATTTTACTTCTAGTTAATAATTTTATAGAAAAACTCAGCAGCCTGGCCAGGTGGCCCAATTGGTGGAGCGTCATCCCTGGCACCAATAGGTTGCAGATTTGATCCCCGGTTGGGGTTCATACAGAAGGCAACTGATCAATGTTTCTCTCTCATGTCGATGTTTCTCTCTCTCTCGCTAAAAATCAATAAATATATCCTCATGTGAGGATTTAAAAGAAAGAAGAAAATAGACTTCTGGCCAAGATGGAGGCACAGACAGACATGCTGCATCTCCCTCCACAACTAAGAAGAAATACAACTACCTTAAACTAGAAACAACCATAAGTTCCAGAAAATCAAAGTACATGGAAGTCCAGCAAAGATATAAATAAGAAATACTCATCCAGACAGGTAGGAGGGGTGGAGCTGGGGCAGAGAGGACTCGGTGTGGTGGTGGCAGCAGCGGCAACAGCAGCAGACCAGCGGAAAGCTCAGTTACACGTTTTAAAAAGTCAGGAGGGACACCTGGGGAGCGTTCCCAGCCCCTCACCAGACTGCACGGCTCACTATCCCAGGATCAGAGAAAATCAACTCTCATTGCTTCTGACTGTGCAAACCAGTGAGGGTTGAGATGGAGGCAGAAACTGCTGGTCTCTCAGCAGAGTCTGCTTGTTTAAAGGACCCCACAGACCTAGAACATCCGCAGACTCACCCACTCTGGGAATGACAGCCAGGGCAGCAGCTAGAGGGGCGCCAGTCTGGTGCAAAAGTGGGATAAGTGCCTGGAAAATGGGCAAGTTCTGGGCAAGCACCATTGTTCCTTTTCAAACCCCTCCCCTGCATATAGCACCACAGCGTGGTGAGATAGGTTCGCCTGTTACTGATGAATACCTAAAGCTCCGCCCCTTAAAACATAGTTGGAGTGACAGATCTCCCTGGGACACAGAGGAAAACAAACACAGGAGACTTCCAGCCAAGATGGAGGCCTAGACTGACACACTCCATTTCCCTTCACAACTAAGAAGGAATACAACTACCACATAATCAGAAATAACCAGAAGTTCCAGAAAATAAATGAAAGTTCAACATATGAAGTTATAAAGATGTGGTGCTCATCCAGACAGGTAGGAAAGATGAAGCCAGGAGAAGAGTTCAAGCTGTGTTGTCCACAACAGCTGCGACAGAAACAGGACAGTGGTAAGCACAGACAACCATATTTAGGGGGAATCCAGAAGCGTCTGGGGAGCACCCCTGGCTGCAGACCAGACCCATCAGCTTGCAATTCCAAAGCTGGGGAAGGCAGACTTCCATTGCCTTGGACTGTGAGGCAGGAGGGGGTGGGAACAGAGGAGGAGGCTCCCAGTCTCTCAGCAGAGAGTGAACAGCAGGAAACCAACTTGGACCCCTACCCCTGCAGGAAACACCACAGCGTGGTGAGACGAGTTGCCTGGTTGTGATGAGTGCACGGGGCTCTGCCCCCTTTAGCATAGGAGGTGTGACAGCCCTGCCCAGGAAGCGAAGGTAAACACAAAACTGTCAGGATGGCACAGATCATGAGAGAGATCCCAATGACTCAGCTGACCAGATAGCAAATATCTAATCTAATGATGCAGCAAATAGGAAATCTTTCTGAGGCACAGTTCAGAGCTTTGCTTATAAAAAAATTTACAGACATAACAGCAAATCTTAAACAAGATGGGGAAGAAATGAAGGCTAGTCTTGCTGTAATGAACAAAAATGCATATGAAACTAGTAGTGAGGGAAAGAAAACCAGGGATCAAATCAACAAATTGGAACATAGGGAAGGAACAGTCAACCAGTGCAGAAAGAGGAAACAAGAAGTGAGCAAAATGAGGAGAGGCTCTGAAACTTATCAGACAGCTATAAGCGTGCCAACATCCAAAACATAGGGCTGCCAGAAGGTGAAGAACAAGAACTAGAAATTGAAAAATTATGTGAAAAGATAATGAAGCAGAACTTCCCTAACTTGGGCAAGGAAATAGACTTACAAGTCCAGGAAGCACAGAGAGTTCTAAAACAACTGGATCCAGGGAGAACCACACCTAGACACATTAGACTCAAAATGTCAGAAATTAAGGATAAAGAGAGAATCTTAAATGCAGTAAGAGAGAAGAAGAGAATTATGTACAAAGGGGTCCCAATAAGACTGTCAGCTGATTTCTCAAAAGAAACCCTGCAGGCAAGAAGAGACTGGCAAGAAATAGTCAAAGTAATGAAAAGCAAAAACCTACAACCACAATTACACTACCCAGCAAAGCTGTCATTCAGAATAGAAGGGCAGAGAAAGTGCTTCCAGGACAAAGTAAAACTGAAGGAGTTCATCAGATCCAAACCACTATTATATGAAATGTTAAAGGGACTTGTTTAGGAGAAGGAGGATCAAAACTATGAACATTAAAATGAAAACTTTATCACAACAACCAACAACAGAAGCTAAGAAATTGAAACAAAGGCAGACTGAGTAGGCAATGAGAGTTGGAGGGAAATTATGGATATGGGGAACATTTTTGGGAGAGATCAGTGGGGAGGGGGATGGAGGTAAGGGGAGTGATATGGTATGGGAATTAAGAAGCATAGTAGGAGGGAGTGGAGTAGATAGGAAGATGTTGAGAAGAACTATATGCACAACCAATGGCCATGGACTAAGCAGGGGTCAACTTGAGGGAGGGTGGTCACTGGGTGGAGGGGAACAAAGGGAAAAGAAATTGGGATAACTAATGGCATAAACAATAAAGCATATTAAAAAAATAAAAAAACACTTAAAATGAAAAAAATAAAAGAAAGAGGAAAATAGAGAAACTCACAGCAGTATTTAGAGAAGAATTTGTAGTATAAGTATATATTTAAAATAAATCTAAGGTATATGTGAATTCCATTTCAATTTTGATTTTTGTTCCATCTTTGCTGAGTAATCAATAAAATGGTTAATAATTGTGTGGGGATATAAAGCATTTGAATTAAATGAAGATTAGGCATATCTTTTGTCTCTTTCGTTCCTAGTATATGATTAAACATATGTAAGATATTACAACATGAAAAGTGCATAGTTATGCTGTCCAAAGTCAGGAAATTGGAAATTTCCAGTTTTCCTGGTCATATGAACTCATTCATAGTATGCAGACCTAATTGTTTTAATAAAATCATCAAAGTCTATATGTACCACATAGTTTACAAAGGATTTGTATTATTTTCTAACTTTTACTTCATTTTTTCCTTTGAAGAAGGTAGACAAAATATAAGAATATGCATTTTACAATCTAACCCTCCAATATGCAAAGTTAAAAGTATAGTAAGAGATAGAAATATGGAGGGCCTAACCAAAAACATCATAAGAAGCAATAGGATATTTCATCTTTTAGTTAAATTTCTTTTCACAAAATGACATAGCATTTAATTTAAAATAATTTTACTAAAGGATATGAATATTTTATTCTGAGCATACACTTTTTAAAATTTAATCTATATTGTATTTCTTTCTATTACCATTTAGTCCCCTTATACCCCCTTCCTCAGAAATCACTACACTGTTCTCCATTCATTTTTCTTTCATTAATTTACCCAGTCATTCAACAAATAATTGTGGCACCATGCTCAAATCCTGTTCTTTGCGCTCTTACAGGTCACATTTCAATCAAGTGGGAGCGATGGAAGTTATATATATATATTTAGTCACAATCTGACTAGGTGTCTATATTAAGCCAAAGAATATAGAAGTTACATTTTCATGCAGAAATTTTTAAACATTGTATGATTTGATGGCACTTTATTTACTGCAATGCATGTGTACCTGTTACATGCTAACACTCTACACCCTTCAGACAGGTTTTTGTTGTTTGCCTGTTTGTTTGTTTTTGGGGTCCCTGATACTTTATGACTATGTCTCGGTTTACACATATGCTTAACGAGAATAACAATTTCCCCCAAAACTCTCATTCTCAGAGCATAATGACTTTGAGAAATTAAAGTAAATCGTCGTCGGCAGCCGTCCGTCTCAAGAGACGATGGTGTAGTTTCTTAAGAGTCTATCTGCACCGCCGAGAATGGTTGTGCAGTCCGACTCGGGAGTGACACGGTATCTGTCTCCTCCCATGTTGAATCGACATCTTGCGATGACGCTGGAGTGTCCTCTCCAGTGGAGCTGAAGCTACAGAGCCTGGGCAGGGTGATATGGAGGGTCTGCTGTTGCCCATGCAGCAGACACCCCCTCTCTTTGCAGCTGAAGGGTCCAAGGGAAAGACGGAGTCAATACAGCTTGGCTTCAGGTGCACCGCAGGAGTTGCAGGTATTGACTACAACGTCAAACCGCCTTAGGGACTCCGGCTCCGGATTTTCTGTCAGGGTTTACTCCCTTAGCCTTTCCCCTGAAGAGGTATGCCGCAAGGCAGCGGAGGTTTTTTGGAATCAGAGTTTTCCTTCTCTGATGTGCCCTGACTGGAAGATCGAACCAGCGACACTTAGCTCGCAGGCCGACGCTCAATCCACTGAGCCAAACCAGCCAGGGTTAATTAAAGTGAATAAGGGAGAGAAATTAAAGGGGGTTTCAAGTCCACTCTTTTAAGGATAGAAATTTTCTCTGAGAATAGAAATAGGTAGGTATTAAGACAATGGTGTAAAAAAATAGATGCTGGATCTAATCAGATCTAAAAGCTGTTGTTTGAACAAAATAAAACTCTTTTCTGCTATTCACACTTCCTCTTGCCTAATTTGCATTCTTTTCATAATCCAGGCTTTCTTTGGGGATACTATTGAGTTATGTACTTCAGTTAATTACACAATGCAAGGTTGTTAAACATAAAATAATGTACTGAGGTAGAGGACCATACTATTTATCACAACAGATAATTTGGGAAACAGAAAAGCACTGCATTTTTAAAGTAAAACGCAATATAATGACCATTGCCTTGAAATGGATCAATCTGGTCACACTGGCACAGCTGCGCAGCATTCAAAGTAGCAATCACTGCTGGCTCTGGTGTGTTACTTTTCTTCCCAATGTCGTCTCATTTTATCCCATCAGAAAATGGCAGTGGGGACAAAAAAGATGCAGGAGAGACACATCATGTTTTCCTTCAGAGTCCTTCCTATTGTGTTAACAACTCGCAATTGTACTAGCAATTTCCCACTGTCTGGTATTAGGAATTACACTGGCACAATTTGCACCTCTCTAGTTAAGCCTGCATAGGCACCCACACCAGAACCATTTCCAGCAGGTTTTTGTAAGTCAGTCACAACCATTTATGTTAGGTCAGACAAGGAGAAAAGGCTTGTGACCAGTGGTTTTAACAAATCTATTTTGATTAACTTAAGGCTTTCCCTTTTATTACAAACAAGACTTTTGGTCTTGGGATTTTTTTTCTAATGCGAATTAATATCTGATGTACATGTTATAATTTTCATAACAGTAGAAAACTAGTTGAGGAATATGAGGAAAGTATAGAGAGCTGGTTTCTAGCATCAATGAAACTATTAGTTTTCTTAGAGACCTTATACCAATCATTTAAAACAGATACTAACATATGCTCTACCTACCTCATTAAGGTCATTATGATGCTGAAAAAAAAAACATACAAAATTGCACAATTTTAAGATGCTATGTAAATATAAGGCATTTTGTCATATTATGACTCTTGAGAAAATAAACATAGGTTATAGTTAATGCTTGGCCAAATATCTAATGTTATTTTTTCTAAGATGAAAAAAAAATTTTAGGGGGTAAAAGAGAAGGGGGATAAGTAAGGGAAGGGTCTAGTCAAGGAACATGTATAAATGACTCATGGACATGGACAACAGGGAGAGATATGATTGTGGGAGAAGGGGTGGGCTGGGTCGGGGGGAGCAAAGGGGAAAACTGGGACAACTGTAATTGAAAAACAAAATAATAAAAGAAAAAAAAAGAAAAAGAAAGGAAAAAAATTTTATAAGACATAAATAATGTTACCATTGTCAATGTGTTTTCTGTGGTATTCTTCTCAGCTTGAAAATTCCTACCACATGCTACCTACAAAGATAAATTCCAGATATTCTAAGTTGATACTTGTGAAAAATAATAATAAACTTGAGAAAACACTAAATGAAAATATGGGAATAGTTTTGTAGCTCTGCTATATAAGAAGCCTTACTAACCTAGACAAAACCTAAAAGCCAAAAACAAAAAGTGTAACATATTGATTATATAAAAAAACATGTAACTTCTCTGAAGCATAAATGAATTTTGGAAACAATGAAAAATTGATATAAAATATTTTCATATATAAAATAATCAGAGTATTTATATACATATCATATAAAATTGCCTATAAATCAATAATAAGATAAACAACCCAATAAAAAATAAGTAAAATATATGAATAGACAATTTATAAAGGAAATACAAATAGCTAACAAACAAAGGCAAAGCTGCCTAACATCACTAGTAATTAGAGAGGTGTTTACAATTGTACAGTCATTTTGAAGGGACACTTGGTACTATCCATTAAAGTAAAAGACATTCATACAGGGCCCCCCCAAAATTCTATTTCTATACTGAGAGTCACATTACTACAAACATGTTGGTAGAAAGATATTCATGGAGATATTATCTTTATAGGTGAATATTTTGCAAATGACTTAAAGGTTAATCAATCAATGAGATTAAGTAAATTATAAATCATCCATAACATGGAAAACTAGGTTACTCAGCAGCTGTTAAAAAATGATTTCTACTATAGAAAAATGTTAATAATGTTTTCTGTTATAAAAGAGTCCTTGGGAGAAACAAGATGGCAGAAGCGTAAGTGCAAGCTACACTAACCTCCTCCCAGAACTAGTCTGGATTTACAACTTAATTTTGGAGAAATCATCAAGAATAACCAAACGAACACTAACTGGAGAGAAGTCTTATAACCACAGAGAGACAGAAAAGGCCGTTACATCACAACATGACCGGTAGGGAGTGCGGAGACGCGGAAGGGCTGGCTGGGCTCACATGGGTGGCAGCTGAAGGGACTGAGAAACAGCTCAGCAACCGAGGGTTCCCCCTGAGAAGGGCAGGGTCTAAACACCCAGCTGAGTTTCCCAGCATATAGCAACAGAGTGGAAAGTAAAATAGTATCCAGCTGTGAAAAGCAAAGAGCCACAGAGTTTCTTGCTAGCGGGAGAGAAACAGTTAGAGAAAAGACCTCTTAAGTGGATCACATACAAAAATATTTTGGCCCCCACTTACCCTGGGCTCAGGCAGAGAGGAGACAGAGAGGACTGGAGACACTTGGGGAGAGTTTGCTGTGGTGGCTTTGAGGGGAGAAGTGGGGAAGCAGCCGACCAAGTCCCAGTGCTGACTCATCCCCAGTACTGCAGGCAGACCATCCCCTGCCCCCCTCCAAGTGGCATCAGCCTGAGGAAAAGCAAAAGCCCAGCCTACAGGAGTTAAGCTGCCACACCCATGGTCCTTAAGCCTGACAGCTAATCACAGATTGAATACATTAACAACTAAAGAAGTCAGACAAAGGCAATAGATCCCTGGAAGTCTCCAACAGGCTGCCTAGGCCCAGACTGGTACAGAATCTGATGCCACCAGTGGCAGATCCAGGAAGTGCAGATCATTCTAAGAAGCACCAACAAACAATAGGAATCACAAAAATGGGGAGACAGAGAAACAACCCCTCATTGAAAGGAAAGGTAGAATCCCCAGAAAGAGTGCTAAATGAAATAGAGGGGAGCAAAATATCAGATACGGAATTCACAACATGGATTATGCAGAAGTTCAATGAGCTCAGCAGAAACTACAAGGAACTCCAGAAAAACTACAAGGAACTTACTGAGACTTACACCAGCATGAAAAAGAACATAGAAGCTATCAATAAGAGCCAGGAGGAAATGAAAAATATGATCTGTGAATTGAAGAACACAGTAGGAGGAATTAAAAGCAGGCTAGAGGAAGCAGAAGATCGGATCAGTGAGCTGGAAGACAATATAGACAAAAACTCCCAGACAGTGCAACAAAATGAAAAAAGACTGAACAAGACTGAAGAGGCTCTAAGACAGCTGCAGGACAACATGAAACGTAATAATATACGATTCATAGGAATTCCAGAAGGAGAAGAAGAAGAGCAAGGGATAGAGAACCTCTTTTAAAAACTAATGACAGAAAACTTCCCTAACATGAGGAGAGAAAGAGTCACACAACTTCAGGAAGCACAAAGGGTCCCAATGAAGATGAACCCCAACAGGCCCACCTCAAGAGACATCATAATTAAAATGGCAACATTCCAAGACAAAGAGAGAATTCTAAAAGCAGCAAGAAAGAAACAACTAATAAAATACAAGGGAGCTCCAATAAGGCTATCATCACATTTCTCAGCAGAAACACTACAAGCCAGAAGAGAATGGCAAAAAATATTCCAAGCAATGAAAAACAAAGGCCTACAACCAAGAATACTCTATCCAGCAAGACTCTCATTCAAAATGGAGGGTGAAATAAGGAGCTTCCAAGACAAAAGAAGGCTAAAAGAATATATTGCCACTAAACCAGCAATGCAAGAGATGCTAAAGGGTCTGCTTAAGAAGATAAAGAAATCGAGAGAGACGGAGAAGTACACGAGTACAAAGGGGAAAAATGACAATGAATAAGTACTTATCGGTAATAACCTTAAATGTAAATGGATTATATGCTCCAATTAAAAGACATAGAGTAGCTTAATGGATTAGAAAGAATGACCCCCATATATGCTGTCTACAAGAGACCCACTTTAGAACAAAAGATCTACACAGACTGAAAGTAAAGGGATGGAAAAAAGTATTTCAAGCAAATGGACATGAAAAAAAAGCCGGAGTAGCAATACTTATATCAGCCAAAACAGATTTCACAGAAAAGTCCATAAAAAGAGACAAAGAAGGGCATTTCATAATACTTAAGGGAAAAATTCATCAAGAAGATATAACCCTTATAAATATATATGCACCCAACTTAGGAGCACCCAAATATATAAGGAAAACTTTGAAAGACTCCAAGAAAGATATAGAAAGCAACACACTCATAGTAGGGGACTTTAACACCTCATTGTCAACACTGGACAGATCTTCGAAGCAAAGAAACACCAAAGATATTGAGGCACTGAACAACACTCTAGATCAAATGGACTTAGTCGATATATATAGAAGTTTTCACCCCAAAGAAACAAAATTTACATACTTCTCAAGTGCACATGGAACATTTTCAAAGATAGACCACATGGGAGGACGCAAAACAAGCCTCAACAAATTCAAGAATATTGAAATTATATCAAGCATCTTCTCAGATCACAATGGCTTAAAATTGGAAATCAACCTCAAGGAAAAAACTCAAAAACATTCAAACTCATGGAGAATGAATAACACGCTATTAAATAATGAATGGGTTAACAATGACATCAAGGAAGAAATCAAAAAGTTTCTGGAAACTAATGATAATGAACACACAACAACCCAAAACCTATGGGATACAGAGAAAGCAGTCTTAAGAGGAAAGATTGTAGCAATACAGGCCTACCTAAAAAAGCTAGGAGAATCTCTAATAAAAAATTTAACCCTACAGTTACAAGAACTAGAGGAAGATCAAAAAGCAAAGGCCAGATCAAGTAGAAGGAAGGAAATCATCAAGATCAGAGCACAATTAAATGATATAGAGACTAAACTAACAATTCAAAAGATCAACAAAAGTAGGAGCTGGTTCTTTGAAAAGATAAACAAAATTGACAAGCCTTTAACCAGGCTCATCAAGAAAAAAAGAGAGAGGACCCAAATACATAAAATCAGAAATGAAAGAGGAGAAATCACAACTGATACAACAGAAATACAAAGGATTTTAAGTAATTATTACGAACAACTGTATGACAAGAAATTTGACAACCTAGAGGAAATGGAAAAATTTCTAGAAACATATAGTCTTCCCAAACTGAATCAAGAAGACGCAGAAATTCTGAATAGACCACTAACAGCTAGTGAAATTGAAGCAGTAATCAAAAAACTCCCAGCACACAAAAGCCCAGGACCCGATGGCTTCACAAGTGAATTCTACAAAACATTTAGGAAAGAACTAACTCCTATCCTCCTCAGACTATTCCAGAAGATACAAGAAGAGGGAAGACTCCCAAACTCGTTCTATGAAGCCAGTATAACCCTAATTCCAAAACCAGGTCAAGACACAACAAAGAAAGAAAACTACAGGCCAATATCGCTGATGAACATAGATGCTAAAATCCTCAACAAAATATTGGCAAACAGGATCCAGCAATACATTAGAAAGATCATACACCACGATCAAGTGGGATTCATTCCAGGGATGCAAAGATGGTTTAATATTCGCAAATCAATAAACATAATACACCACATAAAGAAAATGAAAGACAAAAACCACATGATCATATCAATAGATGCAGAAAAAGCATTTGATAAAGTACAACACTTATTTATGATAAAAAACTCTCAGCAAAATGGGAATAGAGAGAGCATACCTCAACATAATAAAGGCTGTATACGAGAAACCTGAAGCCAACATCATACTCAATGGAAAAAAACTGAGAGTATTCCCCCTGAGATCAGGAACAAGAAAAGGATGTCCATTCTCTCCACTCCTATTCAACATAGTCTTGGAAGTTCTAGCCACAGCAGTCAGACAAGAAAGAGAAATAAAAGGCATCCAAATTGGAAAAGAAGAAGTAAAACGGTCATTATTTGCAGATGACATGATAGTGTACATAGAAAACCCTATAGACTCCACAAAAAAACTACTCAACCTAATAAGTGAATTCGGCAAAATAGCAGGATACAAAGTCAATATTAAGAAATCGAAGGCATTTTTATACACCAACAAAAAAACCTCAGAGATAGAAACAGAAAGAAAAATCCCATTTACCATAGCAACAAGAAAAATAAAATACCTAGGAATAAACTTAACCAAGAAGGTAAAAGACCTGTACTCAGAAAACTACATAACACTGAATAAAGAAATTAAAGAAGATAGAAATAAATGGAAGCATATACCATGCTCATGGATGGGAAGAATTAACATCATTAAAATGTCCATACTACCCAAAGCAATTTATAGATTCAATGCAATCCTTATTAAAATACCAGCAACATATTTCATAGACCTAGAACAAATACTTCAAAAATTTATATGGAACCAAAAAAGAGCCCGAATAGCCACAGCAATTTTGAGGAAGAACACAGTAGGAACAATCGCAATACCTGATATCAAACTATACTACAAGGCCACAGTAATTAAAACAGTCTGGTACTGGCATAAAAACAGACATATAGATCAAAGGAACAGAATAGAGAGCCCAGAAATAAACCCAGGTTCATATGGTCAACTAATATTTGACAAAGAGGGAAAGAACATCAAATGGAGTGAGAAGAGCCTCTTCAACAAATGGTGTTGGGAGAACTGGACAGGGATATGCAAAAAAAAATGAAACTAGACGACCAACTTACACCATACACCAGAATAAATTCAACATGGATCAAAGACTTAAATGTAAGCCGTGATACCATAAAAGTCCTAGGGGAAAAAATAGGCAGGAAAATTTCAGATATCCCATGTAGCAACGTTTTCTCTGATATATCTCTTAAAGCAAGGGAAAGAAAGGAAAGAATAAACAAATGGGACTGCATCAAACTAAAAAGTTTCTGCTCATCTAAAGAAAACATCAGCAAGATGAAAAGGAAACCAAAATATATTCGCCAATGACATCTCAGACAAGGGATTGATCTTTAAAATATATAAAGAACTCATATGACTCAACACCAAGAAGACAGACAACGCAATTAAAAAATGGGCAAAGGACCTAAACAAACACTTCTCCAAAGAAGACATACAGAGGGCCCATAGACATATGAAAGTATGCTCAACATCACTAGCCATCAGAGAGATGCAAATAAAAACCACAATGAGATACCACCTCACAACAGTCAGAATGGCCATCATCAACAAATCAACAAACAACTTGTGCTGGAGAGGATGCAGAGAAATGGGAACCCTGGTGCATTGCTGGTGGGAATGCAGACTGGTGCAGCCACTATGGAAAACAGAATGGAATTTCCTCAGAAAACTAAAAATGGAATTGCCGTTTGAACCAGCAATTCCATTGCTAGGATTATATCCGAAAAATCCTGAAACACCAATTCAAAAGAACCTATGCACTCCAATGTTCATAGCAGCACTATTTACAATAGCCAAGTGTTGGAAACAACCTAAATGCCCATCTGTAGATGAGTGGATCAAAAATCTGTGGTACATTTACAATATGGAGTTCTATGTGGCAGAAAGAAAGAAGGAACTTCTATCATTTGCAACAACATGGATGGAACTAGAGAGAATTATGCTTAGCAAAATAAGCCAGGCAATGAAAGAAAAATACCTTATGCTGTCACCTATTACAGGAAACTAATGAACAACACAAATAAATGAGCAAAATTGAACCAGAGGTATGTACACAAGAAGTAGACTAACAGTAACAAGGGGGGTAGGGGGTGGAGAGAAGGGGGTAAGAAGGGGAAGGGTCAAGTCAAAGAGCATGTATAAATGACCCACGGACATGGGCAACTGAGTGGGGACTGAATGTGGGAGAAGGGAGGGGCAGGGTGCAGTGAAGCAATAGGGGGAAAAAAGTGAGACAACTGTAATGTAAAAACAAACAAAAATTTTTTTTGGTGGGGGAAAAATGAAAATATGAAGAACGGAAATGCCAGTTCAGTGCATATTAGGAAAAATATTTTCCTTCACATTGTATGTTTTTCTCCCTATTTGATCCCTCCAGAGTTTGGCATTTTAAACAAGTAAGTAATGACATAAGTTTTTTTGCATAGAACTAATAAGACCAGTTGTTAATAGAGGTTCCTTTTTTTTCCTTTTTTTTTTTGACCAAGTCTTTGACTGGAATGTCAAGCCTAAAGAAGACATGCTTGGGCTCAGGTTGTTACCAAAAAGCCCTGAGGAACTAGGAATGACTTTCAAAGGTAATAAAAGCCCGGGAGATAAAAGGCCTGCTACCATGGTTGGTTGTGCGGTCCACAGCAATCTTTCCAGGGAAGGAACAAAGGTTGTTTTCCTGATAGATGGCTAGAAGGGACCTTAGGGCACAATGGAAAACCAGGAAGACTTGGAAAGGACAGGTGTGTACAGGCAAGGATGAATGCCAGGTATGTGGCCCAGCTTCTGTGCCCTGAAGAGCAGACTGAGGGTCACCCTAAATGTTCCTTGGGTAAGTTCCAGCAAAGCAGAACTAAAGATCATAAGTAATAATTTGCTGCTCTTGTTATGTTTATGCAAATGAACAGGATAAATTAAAACTGGATTTAGTGCCATCCCTTTAAAGAAAAGGAGGGTAATCTTAGGGAGAAAAATCATTATTCAAGGAAAATCACAATGATCAGTAGGAGACTAGAAAGGAGGGCAGCTAACCATCTTAAAATTTTCTTCTCATTTAAAATATGGTTTCACTTGAAATTTAAACCATGTCTGTGATATCATCAAAGGTATTCAAGTTGCAGGCAAGTAGAATGTCAAGTGCCTTGCAACTGGATGTCTTCCCAGTAAAACAGTCTTACAGATTTAGAGACTTGTTTGTGGGTTATGTTACATAAAGCAACATGTGTTTTCTGTTTTCAAAGGACATAAGCCTATGACTGCACTACCTGAGTGATTGTCTGTACACATAAGCCTCACTTAATCCTCTCTGCAGCGCTGCCTCCTGAGACTCAGCGGTTTGGCTGAAGTAAATGGCTGGGTTGGTGAAGAATGGGGTGGTCTGTGGGCTTCACTTTAAAACTGGTTTCTCTTTTCTATCCTAATGGCTTGGACAGAAAAGGCCCAGAGGTCTGAGAGGGGGGAAATCTAAACTATTTCCCTCATCCCAAACTAAGTATAATGGGCAAAAGGGTTTTGGACAGGGGAGATGTGCCTAACACACCTTCCTCCAAAGAAGCCCTTCTTTTCCCTAATGTGGAACATTGAAAAATTAATACCTGTCTTTTGTCATCTGGTGGTTATAGATTGAATGATGTCTTTTAACCCTGTTGCCAAATCTGTTTCCTCCAGAATACAACAAGGATGCCAGCCTGTTAAATCAAGCATGCCATTGTCCGGGGATAGCCAACCGACCTGGAGTCTGCATGATCCTTCCCCATGTGGGAAGGCCACTCTCCCTTCCACACCCCCACTCTTCCTAGGGATTTCTGGACCCAAGGGTAAGTAGGAGGATGACCATGTCCAGCTTGAAGCAGCTAGAAGGGCTTGAGACCTTCGCTCATTGTCCTTTATAAGATTACAAAGCATCCTAAGTTTGAGCAGGAGGGATTGTTATTTTTTATTGTTAAAATAATTAATCAGAGAGGAGTCAGGCGGAGAGCGGATCTCTGCCCGCTGGCAGAGACGGGACTCGACCAAGTGGCATTGGCGCCGAAGGACAGGAGACAGCGTGCTGCCGGGCAAGTGAGAACATAATTCTCCTTTATATTTTTCTCTAGTGGACGGTGGAGACGGGAGGAAAGTTTGGGGGTGGTAGGCCGTTCTGGAGGAGCCCAGGCGCAGAGGCCCGCTCATCCACTCCTCAACCCTACCATTGGGTCACGGGGGCACACATAGGGAAGTGCTCTCATTCACTGGCCCAGGTGCGCGGGGCCGTGAGTCCAGGTGTCCCTCGGACACTCCCCAACAGACATAAGATCAGTGCCCCAACGGGCACAGGGAAGGCCCACTGAACACGCAGAGGACTGTGCACAGACACCCCTAGACAGCTCCCGTGGACGCAGGGCCCCAGGCCGGAAAGCAGACCACTAGCGCAGGCTCTGTTTGTGCCCGCCCAGACGGGTGAGGGAAGATGGGCAGCTGCAGCACGGGAACAGCGGGAGGCGGCAACCCACGGACGCTCGATTCCACTTAGCACAAGTGTCCCTGGCCCTGCCCTAAGAGGCGAGAGACCAACTCCCGGAGCTCGGCTCAGCGGGACTGAGGGCACGGGGCGGCGCGCGAGCGCAAAAGCACCTCAGCCCGGGGTCAGTTGGCGCCAATCCCGGGGAAAGCTCTTGGGCCGTCCGCGCGGGCAGGGACACCTCGGCACGAACGCGGAACCGCCGCGGCCCAGCGAAGGCAGGAGCCAATCCCGGGGAAAGCGCTCGGGCCGCCCGCGCGGGCAGGGACACCTCGGCGCGAACGGGGAACCGCCGCGGCCCAGCGAAGGCAGGAGCCAATCCCGGGGAAAGCGCTAGGGCCGCCCGCGCGGGCAGGGACACCTCGGCGCGAACGGGGAACCGCCGCGGCCCAGCGAAGGCAGGAGCCAATCCCGGGGAAAGCGCTAGGGCCGCCCGCGCGGGCAGGGACACCTCGGCGCGAACGGGGAACCGCCGCGGCCCAGCGAAGGCAGGAGCCAATCCCGGGGAAAGCGCTCGGGCCGCCCGCGCGGGCAGGGACACCTCGGCGCGAACGGGGAACCGCCGCGGCCCAGCGAAGGCAGGAGCCAATCCCGGGGAAAGCGCTCGGGCCGCCCGCGCGGGCAGGGACACCTCGGCGCGAACTGGGAACTGCCGCGGCCCGGCAGCAGTGGGCTCCAACCGCGGGGCAAACTCTCGGGCCCCCCGAGAGCGCAGGGGCTTGCACGCAAGGGCACCTCAACTGGCTCCAGCAAGCAGCAAGGGAGCGCGCCGTGCCGGCAACCGCGGGCGCGCACCATAGCGGCAACCGGGGGCGCACACCAGTCCTGCAAAAAACAAGAACCTCTGACCTGCCACACTAGACCAGCTGCGGACCCAGAAAAAGAAGGCAACACACCAAGGCTAAAATGGAGTAAAAACATCGATTTTTTTTTTCCAAATTTTTTCTCCCAAATTTTTTCTCCCTTGTTCTTTCTTTCTTCTTAATTATTTCTTTTCTTTCCTTCTTTCTTTATTCTTTTCCTGGGGTTTTTTTGGGGGGTTTTTGGGGGGTATATATATATATTTTTTTTTAATTTTTTTTCTCTCTTTTTTCTTTCTTTCTTTCCTCTTTATTCTTCCTTTTCTATCTTTCTTTGTTCCTTTCTTTCTTCCCTTTTGGGGTTTTTTTTTAGGGGGGGTTTTGTGGTAAATTTTTTATTTTCTTCTCTTTCTTCTTTTCTTCTATTTTCTTGGGGATTTTTTGGGGGGGTGTTTTTCCTTCACCTCTTCCAATAATAACAAACTTTATCTCTAACGTGTTGCATATAACCTCTCCTTCTCATCCTTTCTCTTTAATCGTGGTTTACTCGTTTGTGTGTCTAGCTTAGCCCCCCTATCACTCTAAATAATATAATATAATTACTATATAAACCCAAATACAGTACAATCCCACTTTCTTACTATACTATGTATTTTTCTATCCTTTTCTTCTATTTTTATTAACATACAATGTAAATATTACTAACTGGCTTGCACAGTCTCAACTATTATTAATCTATCAACCCCTCTATCAAAAATTATATTTTTCCTCCCTAAAAACAACTCTTATCTATTCTTCTTATAGTATAAAAGCTCAAATCTCTTTACATTTATATTAATACAGGCTAGTTGGCTAACGATAGCAGGATAGAGTGGGGGATACTTTCTGAGGGTGTGGGTCTCCTGCCTGGGCTGTGTGTTTATGTCTTTAACAGCATATCCACAAAAGAACTCAAGACAAAGTGGATAGAGTGACTCTCAACCAAGTAGACAGAAGGAAGATCCTATCAAAGAACATCTGAAATATAACCGAACAGCATAAACAAACGACATAAAGGGTAACTCAAGACCATCAGGCTCAGGATATCAAAGAGACTGCACCACTGAAACTCTCAGACCTTCGATAAAGAATATTACACCACAAAGGAGGGAAGTCAAAGCAGACTACCCCCCCAAAATAAATAAATAAATAAATAAATAAATAAAAACAAAAAGAATCCAACATGGTAAGACGCAAAAATAACCCCTCAATGAAAAGAAAAGAGGAATCCTCAGAAAGAGAGATAGACGAAATAGACATAGCCCAAATGTCAGACATGGAATTCAAAACAATGGTGGTAAAGAAGCTCAATATACTCGACATCCTTAAGATCAACTATGACAACCTTCAAGGAAGTTACCAGCAGCTCCAAGAAAATTACAGGGAACTGGCAGAGAACTACACCAGCATAAAAAAAGACATAGAAATTGTTAACAGGAACCAGGAAGAACTTAAGAATACAATCTCTGAACTGAAAAACACAGTAGAATCAGTCAAAAGCAGACTTAACGAAGCAGAGGATCAGATTAGTGAGTTAGAAGATAATGTAGAGAAAAACTCCCAGACAATACAGCAAAATGAAAAACGATTGAAAAAATATGAACAAGATGTAAGGGAATTACAGGATAGCATTAGGAAAAATAATTTAAGGATCATCGGAATACGAGAGGGAGAAGAAAAGGAACATGGAATTGAAAATCTGATAGGAGAAATAGTGACAGAAAATTTTCCGAACCTGATGAGAGGAAAAGCTATGCAAGTCCGAGAAGCACTGAGAGTTCCAATCAAGAGGAACCCCCAAAAACCCACTCCAAGGCACATCATAGTTAAAATGGCAACATTCCAAGACAAAGAGAGAATCCTAAAAGCAGCAAGAGAAAAGCAGCAAATAACATACAAGGGAGCTCCGATAAGGCTATCAACTGATTTCTCAACAGAAACATTACAAGCCAGAAGGGAATGGTCAAAAATATTTCAAGCAATGAAAAACAAAGGCCTACAACCAAGAATACTCTACCCAGCAAGGCTCTCATTCAAAATAGAAGGTGAAATGAGGAGTTTCTCAGACAAAGGAAGACTGAAAGAATACATCTCCACCAAACCAGCATTGCAAGAGATGCTAAAGGGACTGTTCTAAGAAAAAAAGAAGAAAAAAACAAGAGAGGAGAGGAACAGAGGTACAAAGGAAAATGAATAAATACACGTCAATAATAACCTTAAATGTAAATGGATTAAATGCTCCAATTAAAAGACATAGGGTAACGGAATGGATAAGAAAACAGGACCCACATATTTGCTGTCTACAAGAAACACACCTCAAAACAAAAGATTTACACAGACTGAAATTAAAGAGATATAAAAAAATATTCCAAGCAAACGGACCGGAAAAAAAAGCCGGGGTAGCAGTTCTCATATCAGGCAAAATGGATTTCAAAGCAAGGACAATAAAAAGAGACAAAGAAGGACACTTCATAATACTTAAAGGAACAATCCATCAAGAAGATATGACTTTGATAAACATATATGCACCCAACATAGGAGCACCCAAATACATAAAGCAAATACTAGAAGACCACAAAAAGGATATCAACAACAACACACTCATAGTAGGGGACTTCAACACTCCATTATCAACAATAGACAGATCATCCAAGCAAAGAAACACCAAGGATATACAGGCATTGAACAACACACTAAACCACATGGATCTAACTGATATATATAGAACTTTTCACCCCAAAGAAGCAAAATATACATTCTTTTCAAGTGCACATGGGACATTTTCAAAGATAGACCACATGATAGGTCACAAAACAAGCCTCAACAAATTCAAGAAAATTGAAATCATATCAAGCATCTTTTCAGATCACAATGCCCTGAAACTAGAAATCAACCTCAGAGAAAAAAATCAAAGACACCCAAACTTATGGAGATTGAATAACATGCTATTAAATAATGAATGGGTTAACAATGACATCAAAGAAGAAATCAAGAAATTTCTAGAAACTAATGATAATGAGCACACAACAGCCCAAAACCTGTGGGACACAGCAAAAGCAGTCCTGAGAGGGAAGTTTATAGCAATACAGGCATATCTGAAAAGGCTAGAAGAATCTCAAATAAAAAACCTAACCACAATGCTACAAAAACTAGAACAACAACAACAAACAAAGCCTAGGGCAAGAAGAAGGAATGAAATCATCAAGATCAGAGCAGAACTAAATGACATAGAGACTAAAGAAACAATCCAAAAGATCAACAAAACTAGGAGCTGGTTCCTCGAAAAAATCAACAAAATCGACAAGCCTCTAGCCAGTCTAATCAAGAAAAAAAGAGAGAAGACACAAATAAACAAAATCAGAAATGAAAGAGGAGAAATCACGACTGATACCTCAGAAATACAAATGATAGTTAGAAATTACTTCAGACAACTGTATGACAAGAAATTTGACAATCTAGAAGAAATGGACAAATTTCTAGAAACATACCACCTTCCAAAACTAAATCAAGAAGAAGTGGAAAGTCTCAACAAACCAATAACAAAAAAGGAAATTGAAACAGTAATCCAAAATCTCCCTGCACACAAAAGCCCTGGACCGGATGGCTTCACAGGCGAATTCTACAAAACATTCAGGGAAGAAGTAACTCCTATCCTCCTCAAACTGTTCCAAAAAATTCAAGAAGAGGGGAAAATCCCAAACTCTTTCTATGAAGCCAGTATTATCCTAATCCCCAAACCAGGTCAAGACACAACAAAGAAAGAAAATTACAGGCCAATATCACTGATGAACATCGATGCTAAAATCCTCAATAAAATATTGGCAAACAGGATGCAGCAATACATCAAAAAGATCATACATCATGATCAAGTGGGCTTCATTCCAGGGATGCAAGGATGGTTTCATATTCACAAATCAATAAATATAATACATCACCTAAACAGAATGAAAGACAAAAATCACATGATCATATCAATAGATGCAGAAAAAGCATTTGATAAAGTACAACACCCATTTATGATGAAAACACTCAGCAAAATGGGAATAAAGGGAGCATATCTTAACATAATTAAGGCTATATATGAGAAGCCTGAGGCCAACATCATACTCAATGGACAAAAACTGAAAGCATTCCCCCTGAACTCAGGAACTAGACAAGTTTGTCCACTCTCTCCACTCCTTTTCAACATAGGGTTGGAAGTCCTAGTCACAGCAATCAGACAAGAAAAAGAAATAAAAGGCATCCAAATTGGGTAAGAGGAAGTGAAACTTTCATTATATGCAGATGACATGATAGTATACCTAGAAAACCCTATAAACTCCACTAAAAGACTACTCAATATAATAAGTGAATTTGGCAAAATCGCAGGGTACAAAATAAATATACAGAAATCTAAGGCATTTCTGTACACCAACAATAAAATAGCAGAGACAGAGACAAAAAAGAAAATACCATTTACTATAGCAACAAGAAAAATAAAGTACCTAGGAGTAAACTTAACCAAAGAGATAAAAGACCTGTACTCTGAAAATTACATAACATTGAAGAAAGAAATTAAGGAAGAAACAAATAAATGGAAGCAAATACCATGTTCTTGGATGGGAAGAATCAACATCATCAAAATGGCCATACTACCCAAAGCAATTTACAAATTCAATGCAATCCCTATTAAAATACCAATGACATATTTCACAGACCTAGAACAAATACTCCATAAATTCATATGGAACCAAAAAAGACCCCGAATAGCAAAAGCAATCTTGAGACAGAAGAACACAGCAGGAGGAATCACAACACCAGATATCAAACAATACTACAAAGCCACTGTAATCAAAACAGTCTGGTACTGGTATAAGAACAGACATATAGATCAGTGGAACAGAATAGAGAGTCCAGAAATAAACCCAGGCCTCTATGGTCAACTAATCTTTGATAAAGGAGGAAGGAACATAAAATGGAGTGAGAAGAGCCTCTTTAACAAATGGTGCTGGGAGAACTGGATAGGGACCTGCAAAAAAATGAAACTAGACCACCAGCTTACACCACACACGAGAATAAACTCAAGATGGATCAAAGACTTAAATGTAAGCCATGACACCATAAAAGTCCTAGAGGAAAACATAGGCAGGAAAATATCAGATATCTCACGTAACAATCTCTTCACGGATACATCTCCTAAAGCAAGAGAAATAAAGGAAAAAATAAATAAATGGGATTACATCAAACTGAAGAGTTTCTGCTCAGCAAAAGAAAACATCAGCAAGATGAAAAGGAAACCAACCATATGGGAAAACATATTTGCCAATGACATCACAGACAGGGGACTGATTTCCAAAATATATAAAGAGCTGATACGACTCAACATCAAGAAAACAAACAACCCAATTAAAAAATGGGCAAGGGACCTGAACAAACACTTCTCCGAAAAGGACATACAGAAGGTCCATAGACACATGAAAAAATGCTCAACATCATTAGCCATCAGGGAGATGCAAATAAAAACCACAATGAGATACCATTTTACGCCAGTCAGAATGGCCATCATCAACAAATCAACAAGCAACAAGTGCTGGCGAGGATGTGGAGAAACGGGAACCCTACTGCACTGTTGGTGGGAATGCAGACTGGTGCAGCCACTATGGAGAATAGTATGGAATTACCTCAAAAGATTAAAAATGGAACTGCCTTTTGAACCAATGACTCCACTGCTAGGATTATACCCGAAGAATCTTGAAACCCCAATTCAAAAGAACTTATGCACCCCTATGTTCATTGCAGCACTGTTTACAATAGCTAAGTGCTGGAAACAACCTAAGTGCCCATCTGTAGATGAGTGGATCAAAAAACTGTGGTACATTTACACAATGGAATACTATGTAGCAGAAAGAAAGAAGGAACTCCTGCCATTTGCAACAACATGGATGGAACTAGAGAGAATTATGCTTAGTGAAATAAGCCAGGCAAAGAAAGAAAAATACCATATGATATCACCTAATACAGGAAACTAAAGAACAACACAAACAAAGGAACTAAATAGAACAAAGAGCAGAATAGCAATCAATAGGGGGGAGGGGAGAGGGAGAGAAGGGGGAAAAGTAAGGGAAGGGTTTAATTAAAGAGCCTGTATGAAAGACTCATGGACATGGACAACGGGTAGGGGTATGATTGTGGGAGAAGGGGTGGGTTGGGTGGGGGAGAGAAATTGGGGGAAAAGGGGACAACTGTAATTGAAAAACCAAAATAAAAAAATTAAAAAAAAATTAATTAATTAATTGTTTAAAAAAGAAGAAGAAGTATATATGAAAGCGTGAGGCAGGAGAGTTTGTATGTATGACCCATGGGCATGGACTTGGGGGGGATTGTTGGGGGAGGTGGGGTGCTGGGCGGAGGGGAGCAAAGGAAAAAATTGGAACTATTGTAACAATATAATCAATAAAATATACTTAAAAATAGAGTTCTCAATAATATGAGTAGAATGAGTTTAGTTTGTAACAAAACAAAACTGTACTTATATACTTATATATTTACTACCATATATATATATATAAATTTTGTTTGAGTATGCACACTGTCTTGAAGAATTTGAAACAAACTATGCAAAATGTTTACTGGAGTGAAATGTGAGGCAGTGAGTCAAAATGTATATATTGATTGAATATGCTACAATAAGCATATTTATTTTGTAATAAGAGCAAGAACCAAAAAAATAAAAATAAAATTCCCAAGATTTTAAATTTCTATATCCTCATATATATAAAACTTAAGCTAACAGTAGTCTGTGGGGAAACCTCACCCAAGTTTGGGACACAGCCACCAAAATGATTCCTTTATCCTCTAGAAGTAAACCTAATTTAAAGAGGCTTTCTGCCTTTCTTAGGGGGGTGAAACATCCTAACTCTACATTCCCCGGGTAGGTTTAACAGTTCATGGGTTCTAACCAAGGACTAATTAGGGCTAAACACGAATCACAGAGTAAAGAAAAGGCTCTGAAAGCCTCGGAGTGGGAGCAGGTGAGGACAAGGTTCCAGTTCCCTGGTAGTGTAATCTTTATAATCACTGGTGATATAATCCAGCTTTCATAGATGATAGTCAGACTGACTGTGGGCTCTGCCAAAAATGAAGCCCATTGAACTTCTTCCTAAGCCCATCTCCCTTCTTCAAAGACCCATTCCCAACCAGTGTCTTGTAGAACATTAGTTCCCTGGGAACAATAATTTAGTGGAACAATAAAGTTTCCAAGATCAAATAATTTTGGGATATCCTATGTCAAGCCAACTTTAATTTAGTGACAATGTCTGTCTTTAATATGTAAAATGTACTGTGAACATCTATAGGAAATTCTAGTAATGGCATTTTCCAAAGTTATTTTTAAAGGTTGCCACACTGTTCAAAAAATAGAATCTAAAATGATAAAATATCTTAGGTCTTGGCAGCAGGCTCCTTTTTCTTTTTTAATTAAAGCACTATTGATGAAATACTTTATGTTTGACACTATGCAGGTTAGTGAACATGTCAAGAGACATGTCTGGTTGATGAGATAAAAACAGATATTTGTACTGTAGGATGGTTAGGCCCAGTGCTGGAGACATGGCAGTGTTATGCCAGGAGGGAGGACCGGTGGAATACAATAGGCCCTCTCTATATCATGGTTTACTTATCGTGGCCTCACTGTATTGTGGAATTAAAAAAATATATTATATTTAATTATTTATCATGGATTTTTCTCTATATTGCAGGATTTTGCAGCCTCCCCCTCTGCCGGAACAGGAGAGAAACCAGACTGCCTTGTACCCACCCGCCCTGTTGTGAAATGGGTAAACCCACCCCTGGCTTGCACAAGGGAAGGCACTTGCCTCTGGCTGAGGACCAAGGACAGTGAAATGAACTAGAGGCACTTTGTAATAAGTTTTGGGTGCTGGCTCTTGAGAAAGAGCTGGAAGAACAGCAGACTAGGTCCAAGTACAGAAGCATCCCAAGTGCAATGGAGAAATCGCTTAAGCAGACTGGTCCCCTCCAAGTGGCGTCAACTAGAGACAGGAGCTCAACAACCGTATACAAGAAGTTCACACCATAAAAGCAGAAAATGAAAGCAGATCAATCTAAGAAGCAGAAACTAGACCAGTTCCAAAAATGGGAGGCAGAATAACACCCCACGAAACAGAAATAACACTCTACCGAAAAGAAAGGAGGACATACCTAAAGGAAGGATAGACAACATAGAAGCAAGCAAGATATCAGACATGGAATTCAAAACAATAGTAATGAGGAAGCTCAATGAACTCGACAAACTCAAAGAAAATTATAATGAACTCCAGGGGAACTATAAAGAGCTCCAGGGAAGCTATAAGGAACTTACTGAAAACTACACCAGCATAAAAAACGACATAGGAACTATCTACAAGAACCAGGAAGAAATGACGAATACAATTTCTGAACTAAAGGATGCAGTAGAATCAATCAAAAGCAGGCTAAATGAAGCAGAGGACCAGATCAGTGAGTTAGAGGACAATGAAGAAAAAAATTCCCAAACAATACAACAAAATGAAAAAACACTGAAATAGAGTGAAGAGGCTTTAAAAGAACTGCAGGACAACATGAGACAAAACATTTGAATCATAGAAATAAAAGAAGGAGAAGAAGAAAAGCAAGAGATAGAAAAATCTAATTGAAAAAGTAATGACAGAAATATTTCCTAACTTTATGAGAGAAAAAAATCATACAAGTCCAGAAAACACAGAGGGTTGCAATGTGAATGAACCTAAAAAGGTCTACTCCAAGGCACATTATAAATAAAATGGCAACATTCAAAAACAAAGAGAGAATCCTAAAAGCAGCAAGAGAAAAACAGCAAATAAAATACAAGGGAGCTCCGATAAGGTTATCAACTGATTTCTCAACAGAAACACAACAAGCCAGAAGGGAATGGCAAAAAATACTTCAAGCAATGAAAAACAAAGGCCTACAACCAAGATGACTCTACCTAGGAGGGCTCTTCTTCAAAATGGAAGGTGAAATAAGGAGTTTCTGAGACAAAGGAAGACTAAAAGAATACATCTCCACCAAACCAGCTTTGCAAGAGATGCTAAAGTGAATGCTATAAGAAAAAAGAAGAAAAAGAGAAAGGGAGAAGAACACAGGAACAAGGGGAAATGAATAAATACCTGGCAATAATAACCTTAAATGTAAATGGATTAAATGCTTCAATCAAAAGACATAGAGTAGTGGATTGGATATGAAACCATGACCCACATATATGCTGTCTACAAGGGACACACCTCAAAACAAAAAATTTACACAGACTGAAAGTGAAGGGATGGAAAAAAGTATTCCAAGCAAATGGACATGAAAAAAAAGCCGGAGTAGCAATACTTATATCAGACAAAATAGATTTCACAGCAAGGCCATAAAAAGAGACAAAGGAGGACATTTTATAATACTTAAGGGAAAAAATGCATCAAGATGATATAGCCCTCATAAATATATATGCACCCAACATAGGTGCACCGAAATATATAAGGGAAATATTGGAAGACTACCAAAAATATATCAACAGCAACACACTCATAGTAGGGAACTTTAATACCCCATTGTCCACAATGGATAGATCTTTGAAGCAAAGAAACACCAAGGCTATTGAAGCATTGAACAACACTCTAGACAAAATGGACTTAATTGACATATATAGAAATTTTCACCCCAGAGAAGCAAAATATACATTCTTTTCAAATGCACATTGGACATTTTCAAAGATAGACCACATGGTAGGACACAAAACAAGCCTCAACAAATTCAAGGTAATTGAAATTCTATCAAGCATCTTCTCAGATCACAGTGCCCTGAAACTAGAAATCAACCTCAAGGAAAAAACTAAAAAACATTCAAAGTCATGGAGAATGAATAACATGCTATTAAATAATGAATGGGTTAACAATGACATCAAGGAAGAAATCAAGAAATTTATGGGAACAAATAATAATGAACACACAACAGACCAAAACCTATGGGATACAGCGAAAGCACTCCAAAGAGAAAAGTTCATAACAATACAGGCCTACGTAAAAAGGATAGAAGAATCCCAAATAAAAAATCTAACCATACAGCTACAAGAACTAGAACAACAACAACAAACAAAGCCCAGAGCAAGTAGAAGGAAAGAAATCATCAAGATAGGAGCAGAATTAAATGACATAGAGACTAAAGAACAACTCAAAAGATAAACAAAAGTAGGAGCTGTTTCTTAGAAAAGATAAACAAAATCGACAAACCTTTAGCTAGGCTCATCAAGAAAAAAAAGAGAGAACTCAGATAAACAAAATCATAAACGAAAAACGAGATATCATGACTGATACCACAGAAATACAAAAGATTGTAAGAAATTACTACAAACAACTATATGGCTAGAAACTTGACAACCTAGATGAAATGGACAAATTTCTAGAAACATATAATCTTCCAAAACTGAACCAAGAAGAAGCAGAAAGCCTGAACAGACCGATAACAAAGAGTGAAATTGAAACATTAATCAAAAAACTCCCGGTGCACAAAAACCCTGGACTGATGGCTTCACAGGCAAATTTTACAGAACATTTAGGGAAGAACTAACACCTACCCTACTCAAAATATTCTAAAAAACCCAAGAAGCTGAAGACTCCCAAACTCTTTCTATGAAACCAGTATTACCCTTATTCCAAAACCAGGTAAAGACAGAACAAAGAAAGAAAACTACAGGCCAATATCACTGATGAACATAGATGCTAAAATCCTTAACAGAATATTAGCAAACAGGATCCAGCAACACATTAAAAAAATTATACATTATGATCAAGTGGGATTCATCCCAGGGGTGCAAGAATGGTTTAATATTTGCAAATCAACAAAAATAATACACCACAAAAACAAAATGAAGGACAGAAATACATGATCAATAGATGCTGAAAAAACATTTGATAAAGTACAACACCCATTTATGATGAAAACTCTCAGCAAAATGGGAATAGAGAAAGCATACCTTAACATAATTAAGGCTATATATGAGAAACCTGAAGTCAACATCATACTCAATGAACAAAAACTGAAAGCATTCCCCCTGAGATCAGGAACAAGACAAGGATGTGCACTCTCTCCACTCCTATTCAACATAGTATTGGAAGTTCTAGCCACAGCAACCAGACAAGAAAAAAAAAAGGCATTCAAATTGGAAAAGAACAAGTAAAACTGTCACTATTTGCAGATGACATGATAGTATACACAGAAAACCCTATAGACTCCACCAAAAACTACTTGACCTAATAAGTGAATTTGGCAAAATACCAGGGTACAAAGTCAATGTTCAGAAATCAAAGCCATTTCTATGCACCAACAATAAAATATCAGAGATAGAAACTAGAAAAAAATCCCATTTACTATAGCAACAAGAAAGATAGAGTACCTAGGAATAAATTTAACCAAAGAGGTAAAAGACCTGTACTTAGAAAACTACATAACCTTGAAGAAAGAAATTAAGGAATATACAGACAAATGAAAGCATATACCATGTTCATGGATGGGAAGAATCCACATCATTAAAATGTTCATACTACCCAAAGCAATTTAGAGATTCAATGCAATCCTTATTAAAATACCAGCAACGTATTTCACAGACCTAGAACAAGTACTTCAAAAATTTATATGTAACCAAAAAAGAGCCTGAATAGCCACAGCAATCTTGAGGCAGAAGAATGCAATAGGAGGACTCACAATACCTGATATCAAACTATACTACAAAGCCACTGTAATCAAAACAGCTTGGTACTGGCATAAGAACAGACATACAGAGCAATGGAACAGAATAGAGAGCCCATAAATAAACCCAGGCCTATATGGTCAACTAATATTTGACAAAGAGGGAAGAAACATAAAATGGAATGAGAATAGCCTCTTCAACAAATGGTGCTGGGAGAACTGGACAGGGATGTGCAAAAATAATGAAACTAGATCACTAACTTATGCCACACACCAGAATACACTCAAGATGGATCAAAGACTTAAATGTAAGACGTGACACCATAAAAATCCTAGAGGAAAACATAGGCAGGAAGATTTCAGATATCCCACGTAGCGATGTTTTCACCAATATATCTCCTAAAGCAAGGGAAATAAAGGAAAGAATAAGCAAATGGGACTACATCAAACTAAAGGGTTTCTGCTCAGCAAAAGAAAACATCAGCAAGATAAAAGGGAACAAACTGTATGGAAAAACATATTTGTCAATGATGCATCAGATAAGGGTTGATCTCTAAAATATATAAAGATCTGACACATCTCAACACAAAGAAGACAGGCAGCCCAATTAAAAAATGGGCAAAGGACCTGAACAAACACTTCTCCAAGGAGGACATGCAGAAGGTCCAGCGTCATATGAAAAAATGTTCAACATCACTAGCCATCAGAGAGATGCAAATAAAAACCAAAATGTGGTACCCCTTTACACCAGGTAGAATGGCCATCATCAACAAATCAACAAACAACATGTGCTGGCAAGGATGTGTAGGAATGGGAACCCTAGTGCACTATTGGTGGGAATGTAGACTGGTGCTGCCACTATGGAAAACAATATGAAATTTACTCAAAAAACTAAAAATGGAACTGCCCTTTGAACCAGAGATTCCACTACTGGGATTATACCCAAAGAATCCTGAAACCCTAATTCAAAAGAATTTATGCACCCCTATGTTTATAGCAGCACTGTTTACAATAGCCAAGTGCTGGGAACCACTCAAGTGCCCATCTGTAGATGCATGGATTAAAAAACTTTGGTACATTTACACAATGGAATACTATGCAGCAGAAAGAAAGAAGGAACTCCTGCCATTTGTGACAACATGGATGGAACTAGAGAGAATTATGCTTAGTGAAATAAGCCAGGCAATGAAAGAAAAATACCATATGCTATCACCCAATACAAGAGACTAATGAACAACACAAGGAAATGAACAAAATTGAACAAGAAACAGAGTAACAGGTATCAGGGGTGAGGGGGAAGAGAGGGAATGTGGTAAGTAGGGGAAGGGTTTAGCAAAGGAACTAATATAAATAACCCATGAACATGGACAATGGGGTGGGGAATGACTGTGGGAGAAGGGGTGGGCTGGGTGGGGAGTAGCAATGAGAAAAAAAGTTGGACAATTATAACAGAAAAACAATAAAAATAAAATTTAAAAAAAGGTTCCACCAATTTTTTCTCATAGGCATATATGTCCTGGAAAACTTTTTTTTAACCAAATAAACTGATCTTATTTAGTAATATTTCCATCTCGTTTTTTAAACAAAAACACACATAAATAATTTTCAGAATGTCAGCACTGATCCACCGAAATAATATAATTTCAACCTAATGAAAGAAACCTCATATTTAAGTGCTCAATATAAGTAAATGTATATGTCTTACTAGGCTCTGAAACAATAAAAATAGTTAATGAAGTGCAACTTCTGCTTCAGAATTTCTAGGGTTTTAGGGACTCATAAAATATCATTGTTTTAGGCAATTAATTTTATAACTTGCTTAACTTCGATATTTCATACTTTAGTGGAAATAAATTCTCTTGTATGGTCTGAGGTCAAAGAGTAAGCAACTTTGAATAGTTGAACGTATTTACATCAAAAGAGAACCCTTGAGTAATTTATTTTCTAAACTTGGGAGATATGAATTTTTGATAGAACTTGAACAAAACTTTCACCTTCCACATCACTAATCATACCAAGAATTCTTTGTATGGTGGGGAAAAACAGTAGCCTCATAGTTATATTTCTCAGAACTGTCACCATTTTCTGAATTAGTAGGATTTTTGCAGTGAATTCACAGTATTTCTAAGTGGCTAAACTCAGTTTAAGCATCATTGACATTTAAACATATCCACCATCCTTTCATTCCAGACTCACTTTTATATCCATCATCTGTGTGAATGTCACCTCTTTTTATATGAGAAAGGCAAATTGAGCTAATTAGGAGCTTCTAATTTAAAAAAGCTTCTGTGCAAAGTTGAGTTGTGTCTTGGAAGTAGACTTCATGTCTCCAAGTTCATGGAGTTACAACAGGGAATGACTTAACACAGTAGGTAAGAGGTGTTTCTCATCTGTAAAGTGATGGGTTAGACTAATTGTCTCCTTAATTTGGGATGCCAGGTACATGGCAGTACTTCTTGGTACACAAAAACAGAAACCACAAGATCAATAGGAAGTAAATGAGGTTGTACAGAAAGATAGCAAACATGTTCAGTCTAAGGTGTCTATGAGTCATCCAGATGGAGACAGTCTGGACGCAGGTAGATATGAGTCCCATGCTCCAGAAATAGTTTTGAGATAGAAAAACTAATGTTGGAGTCTTTTGCATATATAGTAAGGGAAATTTGGGGCTATAGATACAGCCCAGGAAGAGTGTGGGGACAAAACCCTCAAAAACACCAGTGTTTAAATAGCAGATAACCCAATAGGTAAATGTAGGCTTTGAAGCTAGAGGCTGGGGCCCTGACACTGTCAGGTGTGTGAACTTGACTAGTCACATAACCTCCCTGACCCTGCGGGATCTTCATGCACAGAGTGAAAGGTCTGCATTTATATCTGACTTTCAAGGTAATCTGTGAAATGAATGAACCAATGCATATAAAGCTTTTATTATAGTGTGTCGTCGTCGTCGGCAGCCGTCCGTCTCGAGAGACGATGGTGTAGCTTCTTAAGAGTCTATCTGCACCGCCGAGAATGGCTGTGCAGTCCGACTCGGGAGTGACATGGTATCTGTCTCCTCCCGTGTTGAATCGACATCTTGTGATGATGCTGAAGCTACAGAGCCTGGGCAGGGTAATATGGAGGGTCTGCTGTTGCCCATGCAGCAGACCCCCCCTCTCTTCGCAGCTGAAGGGTCCAAGGGAAAGACGGAGTCGATACAGCTTGGGTTCAGGTGCGCCGCAGGAGTTGCCGGTGTTGACTACAACGTCAAACCGCCTTAGGGACTCCGGCTCCGGATTTTCTGTCGGGGTTTACTCCCTTAGCCTTTCCCCTGAAGAGGTATGCCGCAAGGCAGCGGAGGTTTTTTGGAGTCAGAGTTTTCCTTCTCTGATGTACCCTGACTGGAAGATCGAACCAGCGACACTTAGCTCGCAGGCCGACGCTCAATCCACTGAGCTAAACCAGCCAGGGCAATTATAGTGTGTAATACAGTGTTTATAAAGTGGATTCTCAATAGATGTTGGGGCTCTCCCTCAAAACAGGAGCTCTACAAACACCAAAGTTTGAAAACTTGAAGTTAATTTCAACTCATTCCATTCATTTCATATGTCTAACTAGTCATTAACTTTTGTCCCTTTTAGCAAATTATCTTGCTTCCTCTATTCCAAGTTTTCACCATCTCATGCCTGAATTGCTATAATTGACTCTGGACTGTTCTCTCTGCTGGCTCTCGTGTCCCTTACTTTAGTGTCTCCAATCCATTGCCTTCTCATTGATGTTCATCATGCATCATTGTCATTGAACTTTTCCTAGGCTCACATCTCTTTAGTGCCTCCCATCTCTCAAAATAATGCATAGATCTTCAAGGTAGTTTCTGAATCCTCTATCCTAGACTCTGGACCGATCTTTCAAAAATGACCCTCACTTCCCAGAACTGCTCAAGTTGCAGAGTAAAGTTAGCCACAGCCTTTCCAATCATTCTTAATGAGTTACCTACATAAGCTCATCTGCGGCTCTGTGCCTCTGTTTCTGCCATCTCCAGACCTGCAATGCTCTCTTTCCATTCGTCATGATCAAACCCATTATTGGAGGACTGATTCAAGTCACTGAATCCCAAAGATTATTTTCTTTTAACAATTCTGAGAGCATTTGCCATCTGTGATGATTATTTGCAAGGTTTGTTAAATTGCTTCATGGGATAGGTTTTATTTCACACAGACTATAAGCTCCAAAAGGGCTAAGACAATGTGTTATATCTCTTTACTCCTTTCCATGATACTTAGAGGAGACATGGACACATTTTTGGTGTTTCATAAATATTTATTAAAATGAAATAAAATGTTGATACAGCCAAAAACAATTCTATAAGTGTTTTATTTATTAACTGACAATTACTGTTACTGATAAATAATAGCTTTTTCCAAGTCAATTAATAATTCAGGAGCATGATCTTAATGCTAGAAGTATAAGAAGAGAAGGAAAGAACTGATTGATCTCTCTGATACAGAAGAGAAATGCAACTACTAAGGCATGTGGAATCCAGTTCAAGTATAATACAAAGAATGCTCAAACAGGGTTCAGGAACTTGACCTTTAGTCTATCTCAACAGGTGTACCATGGTCTAGGTTAGGCTGCAAAGTCTTGTAATTTGGGCTGCCAGATTTTGATGAATGTATATCATTCATCTGTTCTACAACTGAAAAAATATTTACTATGATGTCTGTTGGACAGACTTTTAAGCAGAGTTCAGCGATATAAAATAAAATGGGATAGCTGTAAGTAAGAGGCAGATAAAATGTAAACCACAAATTCATGTGAAATGGAATGTGTAAGAATGATATGCATCCAGAAGACAGAGTTGTTTGGACACAGGGCAACTCTAGTGGAACAGCAAAGTAGTTTGCCAGGGAAAAAGAGTGGACACTGTATAAAGGTTGTTTTATTTTGTTGTTGCTATTGCTTTTTTTTAAATGGGAATCACATTTAAATTCGCAAGCAACCAAAAACTCTAATATACTAAAATGTGGCAAGGACAAAAAGACTGAAAGGTTACAGTACCAGAGCCAGAAGTCATGTAATGGGGTCAGGGAGGTTGGGAGGTGAAGAAAGAATACACACTGAGCCAAACAGAAGGAGTTCAATCAAATCCAGCTCTCACAAATGACTGTGCACATTCATAAACTTGGACAAGTTACCTAAGATCTGTAGTCCTCAACTTCCTCACTTGCAAAACAAGGCTATTAATTCCCTCCTGGTAGTGTTACAGAAAAATTAAACATAATGATATATAAGATGTTTAGTCTGTTATTGGCATATAGCAAACATGTATAAATGTTTGCATTATAATATTCTCATCTTTATTTTGGAAAACCACTTCTCTTCATTCTCTCATATGAAATAGGATGCAATAGGATAGATTATGTGGTCTCTTAAGATTTCCTCACGCCCTCAAATGCAATGAGTTTTTATCCCATCAAACATAAACACATAGTCAAAGCCTGGCTGGAAAGGGTTAACATATGAAGGTGAGGAAGTCCCACCTGGGGTGCCACGTTTTTAAAAAAATTTTTGATTAATTTTTTGTTTCTCTATTACAGTTGTCCCACTTTTCCCCCCATTGTTCCCCCCACCACCCAGCCCACCCCTTCTCGCACAGTCAATTCCCACCTCGTTGTACATGTCCATGGATTATTTATACTAGTTCTTTTACCAAACCCTTCCCCTACTTACCCTCTTCCTCTACCACCCCACTTCCCTGGTAACTTTTAGTCTGTTCCTTGTTTACATGCCTCTATTTCAATTTTCTCATTTGCTTGTGTTGTTCATTAGTTTCCTGTATTAGGTGATATCATATAGTATTTTTCTTTCATTGCTTAGCTTATTTCACAAAGCATAATTCTCTCTAGTTCCATCCATGTTATTGCAAATGGTAGAAGTTCATTCTTTCTTTTTGCTGCATAGTATTTCATTGTGTAAATGTACCAAAGTTTTTTGATCCACTCATCTACTGATGGACACTTAAGCTGTTTCCAGCACATGAGTATTGTAAATAGCACTGCTATGAATATAGGGGTGCATAAATCCTTTTGAATTAGGGTTTCAGGATTATTTGGGTATAATCCTAGCAATGGAAACTCTGATTCAAAAGGCAGTTCCATTTTTAGTTTTTTGAGTAAATTTCATATTGTTTTCCATAGTGGCTGCACCAGTCTGCATTCACGCCAGCAGTGCATGAGGGTTCCCTTTTCTCCACGTTCTTGATAGCACACCTTGTTTGTTGATTTGTTGATGAAGGCCATTCTGACTGGTGTGAGGTGGTATCTCATTGTGGTTTTTATTTGCATCTCTCTGATGGCTAGTGATGTTGAGCATTCTTTCATATGACTACGGACCCTCTGTATGTCGTCTTTGGGGAAGTGTTTGTTCAGGTCGTTTGCCCATTTTTTAACTGGGTTTTCTCTCTTCTTGGTGTAGAGATATATACGTCCTTTATATATTTTAGAGATCAATCCCTTGTCTGAGGTATCATTGGCAAATATGTTTTTCCATGTGATTGGTTCCCTTTTCATCTTGCTGATGTTTCCTTTTGCTGAGCAGAAACTCTAGTTTGATGTAGTACCATTTATTTATTCTTTATTTCCCTTGCTTCAGGAGATATATTGGTGAAAATATTGCTACATGGGATATCTGAAACATTCTGCCTACCTTTTCTTCTAGGGCTTTTATGGTGTCACAGCTTACATTTAAGTCTTTGATCCATCTTGAGGTTATTCTGGTGTGTAGTGTAAGTTGGTGGTCTAGTTTCATTTTTTTTGCACGTCTCAGTCCAGTTCTCCCAGCACCATTTGTAGAAGAGAGTCTTCTCACTGCATTTTATGCTCCTTCCCCCTTTGTCAAATATTAGTTGACCATATAGACCTGGGTTTATTTCTGGGCTCTCTATTCTGTTCCATTGCTCTATATGTGTGTTCTTATGCCAGTACTAGGCTGTTTTGATTACAGTGGCTTTGTAGTACAGTTTGATGTCTGGTATTGTGATTCCTCCTACTGTGTTCTTCTTCCTCAGGATTTCTGTGGCTATTTAGGGTCTTTTTCGGTTCCATATAAATTTTTGAAGTATTTGTTCTAGGTCTGTGAAATATGTGACTGGTATTTTAACAGGGATTGCATTGAATCTGTAAATTGCTTATGGTAATATGAACATTTTACTGATGTTGATTCTTCCCACTCATGAACATGGTATATGCTTCCATTTGTATCTTCCTTAATTTCTTTCTTTAGTGTTATGTAGTTTTCCAAGTACAGGTCTTTTATCTCTTTGGTTAAGTTTATTCCTAGGTAATTTGTTTTTCTTGTTGCTATAGTAAATGGAATTTTTTTCTTGTTTGTATTTCTTATATTTTGTTGGTGTACAGAAATGCCTGCGATTTCTGTATATTGACTTTATATCCTGCTATTCTGCCAAATTCACTTATGTCAAATAGTTTTTTTAGTGAAGTCTATAGGGTTTTCTATGTATACTCTAACATCATCTGCAAATAATGAATTTTCCTTCCTCTTTTCCAGTTTGGATGTCTTTTATTTATTTTTCTTGTCTGGTTGCTGTGGGTAGAACTTCCAAGTCTATGTTGAATAGGAGTGGAGAGAGTGGAGATCCTTCTCTTGATCCTGATCTCAGGGGAATACTTTTAGTTTTTTTCCATTGAGTACGATGTTGGATTCAGGTTTATCATATATGGTCTTTATTATGTTGAGATATGCAACCTCTATTCCCATTTTCACAGTGTTTTCATCATAAGTTGGTGTTGTACTTTATCAAATGTTTTTTCAGCTTCTATTGATTATGTATTTCTGTCTTTCATTTTGTTTATGTGGTGTATTATTTTTGTTGATTTGCAAATATTAAACCATTCTTGCATCCCTGGGATGAATCCTACTTCATCATGGTCTATGAGTTTTTTTAATGTGCTACTGACTCCGGTTTGCCAATATTTTGTTGAGGATTTTAGTATCTATGTTCATCAGCAATACTGACTGGTAGTTTTCTTTCTTTGTTGTGTCTTGACCTGGTTTTGGATTTAGGGTAATAATGCCTTCATAGAAAGAGTTTGGGAGTCTTCCCTCTTCTGTATTTTTTTAGAATGGTTTGAGAAGAGTAGGTGTTAGTTCTTCCCTAAATGTTTTGTAAATTCAATGTGAAGCCATCAGTCCAGGGCTTTTGTGTGCCAGGGTTTTTTGGTTACTGCTTCAGTTTTACTCTTTGTTATTGGTCTGCTCAGGCTTTCTGCTTCTTCTATATTCAGTTTTGGAAGATTATATGTTTTCAGTAATTTGTCCATTTCATCTTGATTGTCAAGTTTCTTGCTATACAGTTGTTTGTAGCAATTTCTTACAATCCTTTGTATTTCTGTGATATCAGTTGTGGTTTCTCCTCTATAGATTCTGATTTTGTTATTTGAGTCCTCTCTATTTTTTAATGTTTTTAAGTATATTTTATTGATTATGTTGTTACAGTAGTTCCAGTTTTTTTCCCCTTTGCTCTCCTCAGCCCAGTATCTCCCTTACCCCAGCAATACCACCCCACCTTAGTTCATGTCAATGTGTCGTGCATATAAGTTCTTTGGCTTCACTCTTTCCTATATGATTCTTAACGTCCCCCTGTTTATTTTGTGCCAACCAATTATACTTCTTAATCCCTGCACCATTTCCCCATTTCTCCCCATTCCCCCTCCCAGCTGATACCCTATACCTATGATTCTTTTCCTATTCTGGTTTGCTTAGTTGGATTTTGTTTTTATTTTTTAGATTCAGTTGTTGATAGTTGTGAGTTTGTTATCATTTTAATGCTCATAGTGTTGTTCTTTTTCTTAAGCCCTTTTAACATTTCATATAATAATGGCTTGGTGATGATGAACTCCTTTAGCTTTACTATATCAGGGAGTGCTTTATCTACCCTTCCATTCTAAATGATAGCTTTGCTGGCTAAAGTAATCTTGATTGTGTGTCCTTGGTTTTCATCATATTTAATACTTGTTGCCAATTTGTTCTTGCCTGCAAAGTTTCTTTTGAGAAATCAGGTGATAGTCTTATGGCACCCCTTTGTAGGTAACTCTCTGCTTTTCTCTTGCTGCTTTTAAGATTCTCTCTTTATCTTCAACATTTGGCATTTTAATTATGATGTGTCCTGGTGTGGAACTCCTTGGGTCTAGCTTGTCTTGGACTCTGTGCTTCTTGGACTTGTATGTCTATTTCTTTCACCAAATTTGGGAAGTTTTCCTTCATTAATTTTTTACATAAGCTTTCAATTTCCTGTTCGTCCTCATCTTCTTCTGGCACCGCTATGATTCAGATGTTGGTTCATTTAAAGTTGTCCCAGAAGCTCCTAAGCCTCTCCTCATTTTTTTTCAATTCTTGTTTCTCATTCTGTACTGGTTTACTGTTTTTTTCTTCCTTATATTCCAAACCATTGATGTGAACCTTGGTTTTCTTTCCTTCGCCATTGGTTTTGTGTGAATTTTCCTTCATTTCATTTAGCATAGCCTTCGCATCTTCCCTTAGGTATTTGCCATACTCAAGCATATCTCTCAAGCCTGTGAGCATCTTTATCATCAGTGTTTTGAAATCTGCATCTGTTAGGTTGACTAGTCATCGCTTAGTTCTCCCATTGGAAACTTGATCTGTTCCCCTTTATGGGCCATACTTCTCTCCTCATCTTGACAGGCTCCTGTGTTTGTTTGCGTCTGTGTCTTAGGTAGAGCTATCGCTACTGTTGCATTTAAGGGGTGAAGTCTAAGGTATTCATCAGTACAGGGTGACCCGTTTCTCCACGTTGTGGCACTGTATGTGGAGGAGGGGTCAGAAAGGGAACAATGCTACTTGCTCAGCACTTGCCCTTTTTCCAGGCACTTCTCCCACTTTTGTATAGGACTGGTGTCTCTCTAGCTATTGCCATGGCCATCATTTCCAGAGTGTGTAAGTTTGTGGACTTTCTAGGACCATGGGGGCCCTTTAGACAAGCGAACTCTGCTGAGAGGCTGGCTGTTTCTTCCTCCGCCCTAACCCCCACTGGTTTGCACAGTCAGAAGCAATGAGGCATAATTTTCCCTGGTGCTGGGACTGTGAGCTGTGTGGTCTGGTCAGGAGCTTGGAACACTACCCAGGTGTCCCTCCCCACATTTTAAAATGTGTGACTGCACGCTTCAGCCAAACTGCCACCACCACCACCACCACCACCACCATCAAACCACATCCTCTCCTCCCGGGCTCCGCTCCTACTTCCTGTCTGGATGAGTATTTCTTATTTATATCTTCATTGAACTTCCATGAAGCTTGATTTTCTGGAACTTCCTGTTGTATCTAGTTTTGAGGTAGTTGTTATCCTTCTTAGTTGTGGAGGGAGACCAGCATGTCTGTCTAGGCCTCCATCTTGGCCGGACTCTCTTTTTTTCTTGATGAGCTTGGCTAAAGGCTCTTAGATTTTGTTTATCTTTTCCAAGAACCAGCTCCTAGTTTTATTGATCTTTTGAATTGTTTGTTTAGTCTCTATGTCATTTAATTCTGCTCTGATCTTGATGATTTCCTACCTTCTACTTGCTCTGGGCTTGGTTTGTTTTATTCTTCTAGTTCTTGTAGCTGTAGTGTTAGATTTTTAATTTGAGATTCTTCTATCCTTTTTAGGCCAGTACTGCTATGAACTTTCCTCTCAGAACTTCTTTCACTATGTCCCATAGGTTTTGGGTTGTTGTGTGTTCATTATCATTTATTTCCAGAAACTTCTTGATTTTTTCCTCGATATCATTGTTAATCCATTCATTATTTAATATCATGTTATCCATTCTTGAGTTTGAATGTCTTTGAGTTTTTCCTGAGAGATTGCTTTCTGGTTTCAAGGCATTGTGATCTGAGAAGATGCTTTATATAATTTTAATATTCTTGGATTTGTTGAGGCTTGTTTTGTGTCCTATCATGTGGTCTATCTTTGACGATGTTCCATGTGCACTTGAAAAGAATGTATATTTTGCTTCTTTGGGGTGAAAATTTCTGTATGTATCAACTAAATTCATTTGATCTAGAGTGTTGTTCAACGCCTCAATATTCTTGGTGTTTCTTTGCTTCGAAGATCTGTCCGTTGTTGACAATGGGGTGTTAAAGTCCCCTACTATGAGTGTGTTGTTGATATCCTTCTTGTCATCTTCCAAGACTTTCTTTATATATTTGAGTCCTCCTATGCTGAGTGCATATATGTTTATGAGGGTTATATCTTCTTGGTGGATTGTTCCCTTAAGTATTATGAAATGTCCTTCTTTGTCTCTTTTTATGGCCTTTGCTTGTGAGATTTCTTTTGTCTGATGTAAGTATTGTTACCGCAGCTTTTTCTTCATGTCCATTTGCCTGTAATACTTTTTGCGATCCCTTCTATTTCAGTCTGTGTGTCTGTGTAGATCTTTTGTTTTGAGGTGTGTCCCTTGTAGACAGAAAATATGTGGGTCATGTTTCAAACTATCCATTTTGCTACCCTATGAATTTTGATTGAAGCATTTAATCCATTTACATTTAAGATTATTATTGCCAGGTATTTATTCATTTCCCTTTGTACCTGTGTTCCTCTCCCTCTGTGTTTGTCTTCTTTTTCTTAAGGAATTCCCCTTAGCATCTCTTACAATGCTGGTTTGGTGGGGATTTATTTTTTTAGTCTTCCTTTGTGTGGGAAACTCATTATTTCACCTTCCATTTTGAAAGAGACCATTGCTGACTGAAGTAGTCTTGATTGTAGGCCTTTGATTTTCATTGTTTCAAATTGTTTTTGCCATTCTGTTCTGGCTTGTGGTGTTTCTGTTGAGAAATCAATTGATAGCCTTATCAAAGCTCCCTTGTAAATTATTTGTTGTTTTATTCTTGCTGCCTTTAGGATTCTCTCTTTGTCTCTGAATGTTGCCATTTTAATTATGATGTGCCTTGGAGTGGGCCTTTTTGGGACCCTCTGTGCTTCCTGGACTTGCATGATTTTTTCTCTCAAGTAACGGAAGTTTTCTGTCATTACTTTTTAAATCAGGTTTTCTATCCCTTGCTCCTCCTCTTCGCCTTCTGGTATCCCTATAATACAGATTTTTTTTGCTTGTTTCATGTTGTCCTGCAGTTTTTTTAAACCCTCTTCTTTCTTTTTTAGTCTTTTTTCATTTTGTTGTGTTGCCTGGGAATTTTTTTCTATGTTGTCTTCTGACTCACTGACCTGATTCTCTGTTTCATTTAGCCTGCTTTTGATTACTTTTACTGTGTTTTTCAGTTCAGAAATTATATTATTCACTTTTTCCTGGTTCTTATTGATAGTTTCTATGTCCTTTTTTATGCTGATGTAGGTCTCAGTAAGTAAGTTGTAGCTTCCCTGGAGTTCTTTGTAGTTTCTGTGGAGTTCTTTGTAGTTTTCTTTGAGTCAGTTGAGTTCATTGAGGTTCCTCATTACCATTGTTTTGAATTCCACATCTGATAGGTTGCTTGCCTCTATTTCATCTATCCTTCCTTCTAGGAATTTCTCTTTTCACGTTTTTGGGGTGTTGTTCTTGTTTACTGCGATGTTGTTGCACTTTCCCTATTTGGGTGGAAGGTCTTGTTTGTTTATGCTTCTTAGATTGATCTGTTTTATTTTCTGCCTTTGTGGTGTGACCTTCTCTTATAGGAATCTGTGTGATTCAGTGGTGCAGACTCCTTGATCTCCTTAACTTTATGCTCTTGGGATTCCCTTTATGCCTTTTATTTGGACTCTCTAGTAGTATTTTGGTTTCGGTTGTTGGGTTGTTTTTCGGTGGGTCCTTCCCTTAAATTAGCTGACTGAGAGTCACTCTGTCCACTTCTGAAAGTTGTTGAACTGCCTCTGGCTAATGCCTCTTGGAGGGGAGTAGTCTGCTTATGAGAATTCTCCCATAGCACTTAACTTGAGTCTGCCCTGGGATCTGGTCTGCTGCTCCCCTAGCTTTTTCTCCAGAACCAGCGTCCAAAGTACACCAAAGCTCCTCTAGTTCATTTCACCCTCTTTTGGCTACAGCTCTGGTTAAGTGTGGCAAGTGTGGTTTTTCCTGCCAGCCAGCAGGTGGGCCAGGGAAGTGGGCAGGTTTGAGGGCTGGGGGGCATTCCCCTATGCTGAGAGGTGGGCCAACAGTGTTCCCCCCTCACCAGCGGCCATGCCACCTGCCCAGTGACATCCCCCTGCTCCAGTGGGCACTTGTCTGGGGTGGTGGGTGTTAGGGCCAAGCCGCCCCTGCAAGTGAGCTCCTCTGTGTGTGCGCCTCAAGGATATTGCCCCACCCCTAGCCTTTCTTCTCTGATCCACAGGAAAAAAAAATCAATAAATTAAAAAAAAATACACACACACAACAAAGAATGCTGCTCTTAGTCTTCTACAGTCAAATGCCACCTGGACAACTCCTGGCTCTGCCAGCGGGCACAGCTGTGATCTCCACTCCCAACTGCTCTCAGGGGAGACCCAGGGGCATTGAGAAAACTCTGTGTTCTGCCAGCTGGTGCCTGGGGAGCCAAGCCAGCCAGAACTCATGCCTCTCCCATGTCTCCTCCATGAACCTCACCAGACAGGTCACTCAGAGGTAGCCTCCTCCACTGCCAGCAGTGCCAAGGTTCAACTCCTGCCAGTATACAGATGTTAACAGATGCTCTGTCCACATTTAGCTGAAACTATAGACCAGTCTTGGGAGCAAACAAGGGGGGCGTCTCTTCATTCATCTGCCATCTTCCTCACCTGGGGTGCCACTTTTTAGGAAGCTGCATTTTAATCACATGCATTAGATTATAGTTGGCCTGGAAAAGCCTTGTGACCATACTGAGTGGGTTTGCTATGAGAAGCATGACATAATAATTGAGCTTGATAAAGTTGTAATCTTAGGAAATATAATCTCCTTTCATAATTTAAATAAATAGGTCAAAATGACCTCAAAGAAATGAAAATAATGAATGGCATGGTGATGAATATTAATGAGAAGGAAGGGTGGAATCATACTTTATGCAAAGTTAGAAATTGAGCTAATTAAGGGTAGAAAAGCTTACCTGGCTCATGATAGGACCAACAACACTTTGTAAAGCCCCCCATAAACAAATAACTAGCAGACACAAAATCCTTGGTAGAAACACACGTTTAACTTTAAAGGGTAGACCTGAGATTTTTCTTCTCACTTTTTCCTCCCTTCTTTGTATGAGCATGTAAAGCCAACATGCCCTGTTTCTCCTTCATCTACATTGGACTGCACCTCCATACAGCCCTCTCTGAACTCTGAGCCTGTATCCATGCCAGTCCTAATAACCATTCACAACTCTGGTCAGTGAGTACATCCATCCTTAATCTCACTTTCCAGCCAACACTGTACCCAACACTAGGTCTTAGCTACCATGGTCAATGTGGCTAAGTTGGTTGGAGCATTGTCCCATAACCAAAAGGCTGTGAGTTCAATTCCTGGTCAGGGCACATACCTAGGGTGTGTATTTGATCCCTGGTCTGAGTGTATGTGATCCCCAGTCCAGGTACATATGGGAGGCAACCAATCAATGCTTCCCTCTTGTATCAATGTTTCTTTCTCTCCCTTCCTCTCTCTAAAAGCAATGAAAAAAATGTCCTCAGATGAGGATAAAAAAAATACTAAAATAATTAGGTCTTAGTGAGCACAGAGCCTGAATGCTGATGGGAACCTTAGAGAGCAATGGTGCTCATAGCCTGCCCACAGAGTCCTGCCTGGTGTTCCAGGGGGGGCATATTAAGGGCTTCCCTTGGGAAGTAACAGACTGGCAGAGTAGTGGAACTCTGACCCCCACTTCAATCTTGGCACATGTACTATTATCCACTTTATAGAAATGGTTTCATTTGAAAAAACATGGATGTAAGATGGAAAAGATGGTGAAAAATATCAATGGTTTAACTTTTGTATGTTAAAAAAGAAGAGAGGTTTTAAGGGACTTTTTCAAAGTCACTTTATAAGTAAGGTGTCAAAGCAGGGACTAGACCCTGACTCTCCATCCAGAATTCCTCCCACTACAGACATTCCTTAGTCCACGATGCCTTGTTCTCTGTGCTATAGCTTCTACCAGAACTACATGCTCCTAGAAACTTCTCTACGACTTTGCTCCACTCTAATTGGCAGCTTCCTCTCTCACTAGAGATTCAAACAGGAACCAAAAATAGTTCCTTTCAGTCAATACTGATGATTTAGATATGATTCTTTATAGCTTTTTAGAAATCATCTAATTAATAGCCCAGTCCACTTTCTGACCTATACCAGGGCTTGATAGTCATTTTACCTCAGTCTGGTTGTATTTGATCACATCCTCTATGATGAGAAAATAAGGGTTAAACTTATGTGCCAAAGGTCACAAGCCAGCTGTTTAAAAACTAAGCAAGCTGCTGACACAGTGGTGTGTGGATCTTCCAGAGGGTGGAGGAAATCAGTAGCAACACACAGTTCCTAGGTTCAGCTTTGTTCCTGCCTTAACCTTCCCTCAGTGAGATGATGAACAATGTCACAGATGCTGAAAAACCCAGGCTTTGTAACAGCATTTACCCAATGCCTTCATTTTCCAAGAGATATTAATATATGTTCTAGGGAAAAGTGTTTTATTTATTAAAATGTATAGAAAACTGAGTACTATTCCCCCTTTGAAATGTACCAGCAGAATGGCATGATGGCCCAGAGAAAGCCAGACTGTTTAATTTTGTTTATACCAAATGTATCTCACCACAGAATTATAGTTGTGTATTATACCTATGAACACCTTGCTGAAGTGGTACTCCACACTTTGGGAAACACTATGCCATAGGAGTGATAGCATCTTGCATTGTGGGGATTTATCTGACTTGCTAAAATGGAGACTATCTGATCTGGGATAAAATTAGGGCTGCCAATCATAAAACTTTCTCAAGTTGTCATGCAACCAGGCCTGCTTAGTAAACATGTACCGCACTTCTATAGAGTTTCCATTTTTAGAAATCTAAATGCAAAAAAAAAGGAAGTCGTAATTACTTTAAATGCTCCTTAGTCTTATTTTCACATTCCCATCTTCTTCCCTTATACTCTTGCCATAATATTACATGGCTGCATTTACAGTTTCTCTGTTGCTACATGTACTTTGCTTCTTTATGTTCTACAGCCACAGACTGTACCCATAGCCCCTAACCATGTGTCTTAAAAATGCATCCTGGTCATGATGGAAACTTTATGAGAGAGTACAAATGGATCAGCAAGGAGGCAACCCCACAAACAGAAAAAATATCCAAAGCCTGTGTCATGATGAATGGTGGGCCAGGTGAATTATTTTCTGATTGAAGGACATTACTATGCCGTGCAGGTTAAATGAACATTGAAAATGATATGTATACCTCATGGGATCCTGAAACACAAGAAGACACCAAATTCTTGGTCCTAAATATTATAGCAAAATGGACTTAAGCAGGGGCAGGGCAGTTTATCTCCTCTCATAGATGATCTATTTATCTTTTCCCCCAATCTTCATCAGCTTTTTCCCTGATATTCCCTGATTTCTATGGTACTGCTAAGGAAATTTTACTGTAATCATGAAATTGTGGGGAGACAAGGGATCTGCACTGACCAGTGAGATCATGAGTCAAGAAATACCCACATGGCTTTGTTCTCAAAACTTGAAAGATACCACATCAGTCTACACAGGCCATTCTGAAGCCAACTATTTTGAGCAAATCACTTGATCTCTCTGGGCTCCTATTTTCTAATCTATAAAACAAAGACACCGATATGGATCAGCCTGGCAGGTTCAGTACCTTTACCAACATATCTGTCATACAGCAGACTTTGGCAGATTAAGAACTAGGGGAATAATAAATTTTAGTACTAATATTCTACTGACCTTTGCATAAATGAGAATAAGTTAGCACAAAGAAATATACTCGAAGCAGATTTAGATGACTCAGATAGCATATCAGTTTCAATAAGATGCAAGTGAATGTTCTAGCAAAATATTTGTTTGATGCATTTCAACAGAGAAAATAAAGGGAAAAGAAAGAGTCTATAGGATTGTAGTTAGAACCAGATGACGACTACAATAGGTGAAAGGCTAGAATAGATAACTACATTTGCTTCTCCCAAGCTCCAAGCAGTTCTGATGGCCTGATCCAAAATTTCCATCAGAACTTATTCCTACCTTGTGCACAGAGTATGAAGACTTAAGGGTAAATAAAAGGCATTGGTGACTGTCACGGACTCATTTTAATATCTGTTTAACAAGCAACTACCATGCTCAAGACAATATGTTAGGCACTAGACAAAGTACAAAAACAGGTAATTTTCTCATTCATTGATCCTCTGACTAGTTATCCTGTGGGTACTTACACTCCAGGCCCTCCTTAAATCTGGCAAGGAAACTTTTACAAGTTCATGACTATCACACGAGTTAGGATATTATATACCCTTTAAGAACATTAAGGCCAGTCAGAGGAATAAACCAATTCTGAAGAATTAATCAGCAAAGTATTCATAAAATATACTGATTTATAAATAGAATTTATGGTATGGGCAGGATTTCAATGAACAGAGATGAGATGACTTTGAGCAAAGATCCAGAAGCAAGAAGACAAGGGGTAGTGTTAGATGAATATCAGATACAAACAAAGAAGCAACATCTCATGAAGCAGAACACAGAATGACCTTCTCTTATAGATAGTTGCAGAGTTTGTCACACATTAGTGGTAATGGAAGACACCTAAGGTTTTTGAGCTACAGATTGGAGTAGGACTTTCAGCCAAGAGACCAGTGGGAGATACTAAGGTAGAAAGAATGAGGAGAGCATCAATGGGACACAGAAGTAAGAGGGACTGGAGTGACCTTTTCTCTTGAACTACTCTTACCTAAGCTCTAAAATCACCCTTTCACCCATTTCCTGAAATTAAAAAACCCACTTCTTTTTTCTTAGTCTTCATTCTACTGGATCCTCTATACAGAATTTATCAATGATTTTAATAACTAGTATTTATTAAGTGTTTATCATATGTTAGGAGCTATGATATATAGTCTATACTAGCCACATCCTCTTTTAGAAATTCTCAAATTCTGGGATATTTTCCTCACCCATGTCTCCTGATATCCCCCTGACTCCTACTTTCTGGAGTCCCTTACTGATTCTATTTCTTCCCACACTCTTCCTGACTCAGCGACACTAAGTAATGTTATATCAAGATCTCAGGACTTAGGGTGGACTTATTTAAACTGCCCAGGTCTTCCAAAGATTCTGAAGTGTGCTTTTCTGGAGGAGAACCACTGGTTTACTGTGTCCTTTTTTGACCAGATTAAGTAGATTCTTCTTTTGTCTCTTCCCTTCCCTCCCTTCCTCTCTTTTCTCCGTACTTTGCCACCTGCTACCCTCTCATTTTCTCCTCAACACCTAACTCCCAGTTTCAACTCTCTGCATAACATTGCATTTTGCTTTGTTTCCTCCCTTCCTTCCTTCTTTCCTTCCTTCCTTCCTTTCTATCATCACTGAATGCATGAATGAATGGAAACCACTTTTTAAAATAATTAACAATTACTGAGCACCATGAACAATATATGTTGTTTAGGGCTTAATGTGTATTATTCCTTTATCTCCATAACACCCTAAGAAGAATATATTACTATTACTTCTGCATTACAATTAAAGATACTGAAGCTCAGAGAAGGTACACAACTTGCTGACGACGGACAAATAGAATCCAATCAGCCTGCTTCACTCCCCTGCTCCTCACCTTGCAGAATGGCTTTGTGGGTAAATTTTTGAATTTTTATCTACGGTATTGAGCATCATACCCCAAGGAGAAATATTGGCTGCTGACCATCCAGAATTCATTTTTACTGCTTTATTATAGTCCCCATATGGAATAACAATGAACCATTTAGGGATACCTCAAAACTTTGGTAGCTTATTGAAGTCACCTCCCAACAATTAGTTGCCTGATGAAAGTATGCCTGTTAATCCAACTTGATTCTCTGCAGTGGTGCATGATCCAGCTGTAGGACAGAATCACTTGTCACCCAAATCATTCACCAAAGGGATGTATTTAAAGCACACTTTATGTGCAACAAAAGAGTAAAGCCTTGAAAATATTTTATCTATCAAGTAAAGGTATCTGTAAATTAATTTCTTGGAATCATCATTCATTAATATTTAATATAGTTATATGAAGGATACCTCTTCACAATTCCCTATACATTCAAGCATTTAATAATGTAGAAACAGCTTATCTTCTTCAATTCACTGAGACTGGATTTGCAATAACTAGTAATGTTAAGCGTATTTTTTTAAAATCAATAATAAATAAATGCATAAGCACTTCCCTCTAGAATGCTTCTGATTCTATTTACAAAATTAAAAAAAAGATGACAGATCCACATGGGATTTTAAAACCATTTCATTACCACCTCCCTAATTGTATATGGTGGAGCTGTGTAATCTGTTTATTGAAATTGAAATCTTTGGAAGGGATCCTCCCCACAGACATTAACAATAAACATTTCATGCAATAACATAGTACTTAATGTAATATTAGTATTAGTAGTATTATATGCACCAGGCCTTAACTGCTCACTTGTTTTCCCACTGGAATTGAACATTTTTAACACTCTGTGCTCTGCCTCAGTATTCAATTCTATATCTAATTTACAAGCTGTAAAACACAATATTCACAATAAATACAAAGAAGTTCTGAGGACTACCTGGTGGTGGCTAGGATGAGAGAGACTACTTTCTTTAAAGTGAAACAAAAGAAACCTCTGCTTAAAAAAAGATAAGTTCCTTACAAAGGTCTGATGATGAAGAAAGCTATTCTCTTTGGTGCTGCCTGGCTAAGTAACACAAAAGCATTATTTTGACATCAGGTTGTGTTTACACCTATGTGGTCTATGGTGAAAACCTAGATATCCCTTCCCATCTGCCCTTTCTTGAAGAAGTCAGCTCAGAAGCAAAAAGAGTCCTGGGCAAGTAGTGGGGAGAGCTGATTTTAGCCTTGAGTATTATGAAAGATCCTGAATGATTTTGAGCAAATTACACAACTCTCATTAAATAAGTAGGTTGAACTAGAGTGTCTTGAAGATTCCTTCCTGCTACAAAACTCTAAAAATCTAGGAGTAAATCTTTCATGTGTGGTAACTAATTTGCAAAGCCCATTCTGAAATTTCCCCCCATTGTCCTCTAACTAGTACCTCTGAAATTCCCAGTTTCTTTCTCAGTGGCAGAGCAATTATAACATTTGTCTCATGTTGCACAGTTCCCTAGACCTTTTTCATATATTATCTCAATTAATCTAAAGCATATCTTGAACATAAACTATGTGGCTGTGGTAAAGACTAAAGACAGGACTACAAGGGCAAACTAACATGAAACTACAAAATAACTATTGAATAATGAAAAAGTCTCAAAAGTCAATGAATACTTGCAATTCTTTCATGATCATTCTAACTAAATTACCTGATAAGGGTCTATGGTTAAGATGGCCTTTTGCAAAATGCATGTTTAGCTCCCATACCATAACTCAGTAATCATAGTCATAGCATATATTTCCTTCCATTATTTGTGTTGTATCTCGGCCAGAAATGAAGCTCACAATCGCGATTTTACTTGGTGATTTAGAGCAAGGTATGGACATTTTCATAGACTCTTGTGTCCCTATTAGTCAAAATGTGTATTTGATATTTTAGAAAAGTGCCTCATAGCTATTTAACATAAAAAATAATGTGGAAGTAGGGAGGGAAATTTGTTCAAAGAGGAGTACTAAGGAGCTTCAACTGTGGTAGTGTTATATAGGGTGGAGCAAAAGTCACTTTACAGTTGTGAGTATGTGAAAAAGAGTTTATTACTGTATATTCTTGTATCATTATTTATTAATTATTGTATTATTTTCCATAAAAACAACTATAAATTTGCTTTTGCCCCACACTGTATTGTTTAAACTGAGTGGTTGGTAAATAGTGTTTGCCATATTGTTATTTATATATTTTATCTTAAATATAGAGGTTAAATTTTAACACTAAAGATTAAATACTAAATTAACAACCTTTAAAATGAATATTTTTACTCAAGTCTCTTCTTTTTAGGAAGCTTAGGAGCCAAAGATTAAGACCACCAAATTATAATGTGTATTATATATTTGGGTGTTTGGCCTTTATTTAATTCATCCTCTGATACAACATGGAGTTGCCTCAAATTTAAAACATAACAGTAAACTTGATATCAGTTGAAGACAAATATTACAGAATACATTTGACTTAAATGTGCTAACAGAGTTTTCCAAAGATATTTGTGACTTCAGAGCTCACAATTTGCAAGTTGTTTTTTTCCAAATGTAAATTATACTCTTTTAGAAAGTCTTTCAAAAGGTGACCCTTTTATTCTCATCTTTTTTCCAAAAAATAAAAACTACTTTACTCCATCTTCACAGACTTTTGGAAAGCAAGATATTTTGGCTATAGTGAAAAAGATACTTAATATTCTTTCCATCTCACCTCTTCGTCCCTTTTCACAAAAAGTTTCTCTTTCTCACTACTAAAAAATTATTTAATACTGAACTTCTCAAAATATCAAGAAAAGCAAGAGAAATATTGGTTTGGATTATCATTCCTTTCAAAGTTGCTCAGGTCCTTTCAAACCTCCAGGTGCTTTATCTTCAATGTGCTTTTGCTTTGTCTGAGTTGCTGTATTACTCTGTGCTCTGCACTGGTTGACCTTCTGACCTTAGGAAGGAGACCTGTCAGGTGTGGGTCTTTTTTTCTTTTTCTTTTTGGACCTGTGTACTGAGCTCATGTTATCTAACAGGTTTACCTCCCTTGCACAAATATCAACTGTCCTGGAAGTGTGAATCAGCACATAATATTAGTTGGATGGGATGTTCAATTATTTTCCTATTTCTGAACCCTGAGATCACTGTAGAAACAGAGCCAGCCTCTCCATTGTTGTGGTTCTCCCTAGATTCACAGCTGCTGACCATACCTTGACCCACAACACTCATTAGGACATTCACTGCAGTAAAGGTGGTTCCCTCGGCAGGAGGCCCTGACCTTACCACAGCACCTCTATGCAACTTTCACTCAGGATTCATCAACACTTGGGAATGGCTCTACACATGGTTGCAATTTCTAATCCAATTAATTCCAATAAAATGTGTAACAATTAGTAATATGCAAAATTACTTAGAGGAGAACTTGCTCTTAAGGATTTTATATGTTAATGAACTTATACATAATGATCAGATACATAAAGAGCACAATACACTCATAGGTACTGTTAGGTGAGCACCTATTGTGCCAATTACTAAGCAACTAAGCAAAGAACTATATAGAAGGTGGAGCAAAAGTAGGTTTGCTGTGGTGAATACATGAAACACAGAGTTTATTCTTGTATTATTATTTATTAATTATTGTATTTTTTTCCATATCTACAACTGAAACCTAATTTTGCCTCACCTTGTATACCTCAGCTCATTTAATTCTACAGAAACCTTATATGGGCATTATTATTCCAGGGCCAAAAGAACTTATAAGTTAAGGCCATACAGGACTGTAGAAGCAGAATGCAAACCCAGCTCAACCTTCCTCCAAAGCCCATGTTCTAATGACTATCTTACATGCATTGCACAACTACCAGGTCAGAGAGTAGAGTAGTGGGGAGTTTGGGTCAAAAAAAGAAACATAGGCATTGTAAGTTAATTTTAAACAGCTTCATTGGGTTAATGTTTGTACTTTGAAATCCTTGGCTAGAGAAAAGGCAAATATTATGTTGTATTTATTTGTGTCCCCAAACAAACACTATTTCTCACAATTTAAATAATATGCCTTCATTTCTTAAAGCCAGTAACACCACAGACTAGCCAGATTCCTAGTAGATCCTATTTATGTTTATTTGTACCTACCACTTACTTGTGAACACTATATGTGGCCAGGAACATTAAGTTAGCTGTCACTTACCCTTACTATCAGTGGCAAGGGGACCTGTCTGGTCTCTTGCTCTCCAAGTAACCTGGCTGAATGCATTTATCAAAGTCCAGCCTCTTTACCCCAAAGGCCAGTTGTGGTACTGCAGTCTTTTGCCAGGATGTTCAAGCACTCGACTACTGATTTTTACATTCTTACTCTTTAGAATGTAAAACCTGGCTGGTTTGGCTCAGTGGATTGAGCGTCGGCCTGTGAGCTAAGTGTCGCTGGTTCCATCTTCCAGTCAGGGCACATCAGAGAAGGAAAACTCTGACTCCAAAAAACCTCCGCTGCCTTGTGGCATACCTCTTCAGGGGAAAGGCTAAGGGAGTAAACCCCGACAGAAAATTCGGAGCCGGAGTCCCTAAGGCGGTTTGACGTTGTAGTCAACACCGGCAACTCCTGCGGCGCACCTGAACCCAAGCTGTATCGACTCCGTCTTTCCCTTGGACCCTTCAGCTGCGAAGAGAGGGGGGGTCTGCTGCATGGGCTACAGCAGACCCTCCATATCACCCTGCCCAGGCTCTGTAGCTTCAGCTTCACTGGAGAGGACACTCCAGCGTCATCGCAAGATGTCGATTCAACACGGAAGGAGACAGATACCGTGTCACTCCCGAGTCGGACTGCACAGCCATTCTCGGCGGTGCAGATAGACTTTTAAGAAGCTACACCATCGTCTCTCGAGACGGATGGGCATGGGCAACAGCAGACCCTCCATATCACCCTGCCCAGGCTCTGTAGCTTCAGCTTCACTGGAGAGGACACTCTTAAGAAGCTACACCATCGTCTCTCGAGACGGACGGCTGCCAATATACTCTTTAGAAAGACAAACCTCATACAAACATGAAGGGAAATAAATCGAGCAAGTAGCACCACAATTTTATTTGAGCTCTTGAAATTGAAAGAGCATCAACTGTATCTGTTCCCTTCTTTTAATTAATTTTAATGAATTGTCAAGTACGGTGGTGGTATCAAAACTCACTGATTTACCCCAAAATAGAAATGCATCGAAACACTTTTGTTGAAATCTAAAATCTCTGGATACAAATTTAGATGTTTTGAAATTATTCTTAATTTTTTTAATGTTATTGGCCCCAAAGGAAAGAATGCAACTATTGTAGCAAAATAAGAGAAGCCACTATATCTGGGAGCCTTGACTGGTGCAGGGAAAGTACTAGGTATGTCATATCAGTCTCAGCTGGTGTCATGAATAGATGCCATGCCAGTTCAAATACAGATCAAGCTATATTCTAAAGCTTTCGAAACTGTCATCATTAGGGTTGAATGTTTAGGGTTGCTCTTCAACCCTATAATAATAATAATAATAATAATAATAATAATAACAATAATAATAACAATAATAACAACAATAATAATAACAATAATAATAATAATAATTTGATACTAAGTCTTCCAAAACTATGTTTATCCAAAGCACATTACCACAGAAACCATTTCTTTTTGGCTAAAAGCAGATAAACTTGACAAAAGCCAGTGCTTATTTCTTTCCTAAAAGACCACACTTCACTAAAGTGTAAGTGAGCATAACTGTGTGAGTATTTTTACCCAAAGTGACAGGAAGCCTGAGAACAGAAGATCTCCATTTCTGAACCTGGCATTCTGGATTTGGATGATTTAACTATATATAAAAGCAGCACTAGGTTGACTTGAAAGATGCATTTTATCAAGTTTTCAGGTTTCCAGGGCCAACTTGTTTCAGAATCACTTATAAATACAACAGAAAATGGTTTGGATTGTAGGAAATTTAAACGTTACTTTCCCAGAGTGTTGTAGCAAATAGCTGAAAAGTAGACATGGAATCAAACTCTGAAATTTAAGTGTCCTGAGTATGTCCTGTTGATGGTGAAAGGTTGCATGATCTAATGGAGGGAGAGCAGGAGGCAGAGTCAGGGATCCTAGCAACAGATTTCCACTCTGGCAGCAAATCACTGAGTGACCTTGGGAACCTCAGCCAGCCCTGCCACCGAGAGACTACGGCTCTTGGGCTACCACCCCTCACTGCTCACCCATCTACCACTTCTTGGGAGGTTCTGCCAACAGTAATGGGAAACCTCTTTGTACAGGGATAAGGGAAGAGAGGTTTGGGCCACAAAGAGAACTGCAACCCCACACATTTCCTAGCATCTATCTCCAGTGGCCAGGATAACAGGCAAATCTTTTGGGGACAGAATGATTCTAGTGATGTTACCAGACTATTAAAATAAACAATTGCCAGGGTCAGTCCCTACCACCATTTTTTGTTACTTCTTCTCACCACAATAATATAATGTCCATTTTAATATGTTCTATATATCTTTGCTTGCAGTGATAATAGGGGCCACTTACCCTTCCACAAGCCCAGAAAATAATATTGACCCTTGCTTGATTCCCAGGTATTCTTTAAGGAGGATTAATTATGTACTGACTATTTAGGACTTCCTTTCAGTATGCTGAGCATTAGTCATCGTCGGCAGCCATCCGTCTCGAGAGACGATGGTGTAGCTTCTTAAGAGTCTATCTGCACCGCCGAGAATGGTTGTGCAGTCCGACTCGGGAGTGACACGGTATCTGTCTCCTCCCGTGTTGAATTGACATCTTGCGATGACGCTGGAGTGTCCTCTCCAGTGAAGCTGAAGCTACAGAGCCTGGGCAGGGTGATATGGAGGGTCTGCTGTTGCCCATGCAGCAGACCCCCCCTCTCTTCGCAGCTGAAGGGTCCAAGGGAAAGACGGAGTCAATACAGCTTGGTTTCAGGTGCGCCACAGGAGTTGCCGGTGTTGACTACAACGTCAAACCGCCTTAGGGACTCCGGCTCCGGATTTTCTGTCGGGGTTTACTCCCTTAGCCTTTCCCCTGAAGAGGTATGCCGCAAGGCAGCGGAGGTTTTTTGGAGTCAGAGTTTTCCTTCTCTGATGTGCCCTGACTGGAAGATCGAACCAGCGACACTTAGCTCGCAGGCCGATGCTCAATCCACTGAGCCAAACCAGCCAGGACATGAGCATTAGTATACTTACATAAATACACAGTTGAACAATGTCCCTCAGCCAGCACATCATTTCTTTCTCTATCACATGCTCTCTTGGCTACAGAAGGAAGACAATGCAGCCTGAATGTTACTTTCATCCTGATAATCTGATCAGTCACAAGACACAAAGAGAAATAATACTTACAGAAATCTTTGTTACCACCTGACAGGAAGCATACAGGCAATGGGACCTTTGCACCAACATTTCCAGCACTGTCTTGGGATTACACAGGGCAGCATGTGGAAAAAAGTCAATTTTCTTTCTTCCAAGAGGGTTTACAATAGTCCCATTCTTTATTAATTGCTGACTCCAATCCTCTCCTGCCAATTGAGAACCACCAAATTTAAAGCTGTATCTCTCCTAAGCCCTCACAGCATCTATACACAAGGAAGGGTGTGGGATTATCCACAAAAGTTGTCATTTTCATGATTTTTTATTTAGAAGAATCAAATTAATCCAGCCATTTCAGAAGCCATGAATATGTCTTATTAAACAGATAGAAAGAGAAGATACATGGACAGAGTCAAGCATTGTCTCACTTTAAATAAAAGAGCAAAGGATATTGTATGACACTGAAGAGCAGCTTATGTTTCATAGGACTCTGAACACCAAACTAGGTGAAACTCAATTTATCTCCTCAGAAGAGTCAAGAGCTACATCAGCTCAACAAGGATTTGAACTTGTGGTCTCTAGGTCTTCTGGGCTAAGAAGGCTGATGGCAAGATGACTAAGTCACCCTCCCCAGGTAATGGGCCGCTAGAGAGGATACATGTGATCAGAATGATTTATTAATTAATGCTGACCTCTAAAACTACTTTAGGACAAGCATTGGAAACATAAAGCCACTTTATGGAAGGATGGATGTTATTAGCTTTCCTTGAAGGATGAACTGCATTTGGAGGCATGGGGACAGGCAGTAATAGCAGAATGCTTAATGTAGCTATAGCAGGCTAGTGGAACAGTGTGTGTCAAAGCCCAGAGATCACATGGTTTGATGTCTTTGAGGAACTGAAAGGAGCAGGAGGGCAGGAAACTGAGTGAGAAATGAGGCTGGCAAGGTCAGTGCAGGCCAGTTCAAGCAAACGTTTTTTAAGAGCAATCATGGGCCATTGATAGGTATTATCCAAAGAGTCATGTGTTGGATTTTTTATCATGAAAGCAGTAGAGATGTAATGTAGTTGGGGTACAGTGAGTACACCAAATCTAAATCATAAACTTTCATACATTTGATAGCAGGAGTAACACTTAAGGGAGAAGAGAAAGGATGTGCCCAGTGGTGGGCAGGAAGAGATGGAGCCAGCCTGTTGAAGGAAGCTTCCCCCAGTGCTCCCCAAGGTACTGTGGAGGGCTGGTAATTCAAGTCAGTAACTTCCTCCATGGAGGTGGAGGTGGTGAGTTGGTAGAAATTACTTTATTTATAACTTTCAATTAAAGCATAGGAAACTGATATCCATAAAAGTACAGTGATTTGCCCAAGGTAACACAGCATGTTAGTTGCAGAGCAGACAACCCCCAGGCAAGGGATTTTCTTTCCACCAGACTGCTCTCTATGCCCCAAATTATTTATTCATGTCATTTAAAGTAATTCTATAAAAAATTCAATAGCTAAAATATTTTTAAAACATATAACATATTAAAATTAAGTTACAAAACACTAAACACAAATAAGAATATGACTATATAAGTCCATTTTTTCTATATTTCTTGGTGTGTTTGCATATCGTCGTCGTTGGCAGCCGTCCGTCTCGAGAGACGATGGTGTAGCTTCTTAAGAGTCTATCTGCACCGCCGAGAATGGTTGTGCAGTCCGACTCGGGAGTGACACGGTATCTGTCTCCTCCCGTGTTGAATCGACATCTTGCGATGACGCTGGAGTGTCCTCTCCAGTGGAGCTGAAGCTACAGAGCCTGGGCAGGGTGATATGGAGGGTCTGCTGTTGCCCATGCAGCAGACCCCCCCCCTCTCTTCGCAGCTGAAGGGTCCAAGGGAAAGACGGAGTCAATACAGTTTGGCTTCAGGTGCGCCGCAGGAGTTGCCGGTGTTGACTACAATGTCAAACCGCCTTAGGGACTCCGGCTCCGGATTTTCTGTCGGGGTTTACTCCCTTAGCCTTTCCCCTGAAGAGGTATGCCGCAAGGCAGCGGAGGTTTTTTGGAGTCAGAGTTTTCCTCCTCTGATGTGCCCTGACTGGAAGATCGAACCAGCGACACTTAGCTCGCAGGCCGACGCTCAATCCACTGAGCCAAACCAGCCAGGGCTTGTGTTTGCATATACACATAGAAAAATGCATGGAAGAGAGGAAGATGGCGGAGGAGTGAGGGGAGGCTGCACTCTCAGGTTCCCAAGACCCATCTGTAGTTGGACTAATTGCAGACAGAACATCTCAGTGAGCAGCTGGACACTGGTAGGAGTCGAGCCTTGGCACTGCTGGATTGGAGAAAAATTATATGGGAACAACCTGTTTAGTGAGGATAATGGAGGAAAAGGGGACGAAACGGGATTCCTGACTGGGGTGGCTGCCCGAGCTGCGGCTGAAAGGACACAAAGGCTTTTTGGCGACCACAGGCTTCCCCAGAGGGAAGTCAGGAGGAAAGCGGATCTCTGCCAGCTGGCAGAGACAGGACTCGACCAGGTGGCATAGGCGCTGAAAGACGGGAGACAGCGTGCTGCTAAGCAAGTGAAATCGTAATTTTTTTTCTTTATAGTTTTCTCGTGTGAACTACGGAGAGGGGGGGAAAGTTTGGGGGTGAAAATACATTCTTGAGGAGTGCAGGCGCAGAAGTGCATGCGCTCATTCCCCAACCCTCCCCTTGGGTCGCAGATGCGCATAGGGAAGTGCCCTCATTCACTGGCCCAGGTGCGCAGGGCCGAGAGTTCAGGGGCCCGTCAGACACACCCCAACAGACATAAGATCAGTGCCCAAACGGGCGCAGGGAGGGACCTCTGGATACACAGAAGGCTGTGCGCAGTCACCCCTGGCCAGCTCCAGTGGGAGCCAGGCCCGAGTGCCAGGCCGGAGCACAGAGCATTCGCTAGGGCTTGGCTCGTGGCCGCCCAGGCGGGTGCAGGAATGGTGGGCAGCTGTGGCGCCAGAACAGCAGGCAGCAGTGACTCACAGACAATCACCCAGAGCACTTCACAGAGGCTAGCTCCCCGGCTGCCTTGGGCGAGCAGGGGCACGAGTGCAAAAATACCTCGCCGACATCAATAGGCACCAATCGCTCCCTTCCACTGTACACAAGTGTCTGGAGCCCAGCACTGGCAGGCGAGAGACCAACTCCTGGAACACAGTGCGGCAGACCTGAGGCTAATTCCCTGGCCACCTTGGGAAACTCCTGGAGCGGTGGGCGACAGGCCTGAGGCAAGCTCTTGGGCCACCTTACCCGCTCACAGGCATGCCTGCAAAGACACCTTCGCTAGCTCTAACAGACACCGAAGGAATGCACCATGCGGGAGGCCCACTGCTGCAAGGAACAGGAACCTCTGACCCACCTCATTAGACCAGCTGTGGATACAGAAAAACAAGACAACACACAAAGGCTGAACTGACATCTCCACGAAAGAATTCAAGAAAAAGTGGATAGAGTGACTCTCAATCAACTAGCCAGAAGGAAGATCCTAACAAAAAAAATCTGAAATATAACCAGACAGCATAAACAAATGATATAAAAGGTACCCCAAGAACATCAGGCTCAGGAGGTCAAAGAGACTGCACCACTGAAACCCCCAGATCTACCATAAAGAATCTCATACCACAAAGGTGGGAAGGCAAAGCAAAAACAAACAAGAAGAATCCAACATGGTAAGAGGCAGAAACAACCTCTCAATGAAAAGAAAACAGGAATCTCCAGAAAGAGAGGTAGATGGAATAGACATAGCCCAAATGTCAGACATGGAATTCAAAACTATGGTGGTGAAGAAGCTCAATATGCTTGACAACCTCAAAAACAACTATGAAAACCTCCGAGGAAGTTACCAACAGCTTCAAGAAAATTACAGGGAACTTGCAGAGAACTACACCAGCATAAAAAAAGACATAGAAACTATCAACAAGAACCAGGAAGAAATGAAGAATGCAATCTCTGAACTGAAAAACACAGTAGAATCGGTCAAAAGCAGACTAAACGAAGCAGAGGATCGGATTAGTGAGTTAGAGGATAATGTAGGAAATAATTCTCAAATGATACAGCAAAATGAAAAAAGATTGAAAAAATATGAACAAGATGTAAGGGAATTACAGGATAGCATGAAAAGAAATAATATCAGGATCATCGGAATAAGAGAGGGAGAAGAAAAGGAGCATGGAATTGAAAAACCGATAGGAGAAATAGTGACACAAAATTTTCTGAACCTGATAAGAGAAAAAATTATGCAAGTCCAGGAAGCACAGAGAGTTCCAATAAAGAGGAACCCCCCAAAACCCACTCAAAGGCACATCATAGTTAAAACGGCAACATTCCAAGACAAAGAGAGAATCCTAAAAGCAGCAAGAGAAAACAGCAAATAACATACAAGGGAGCTCCGATAAGACTATCGACAAATTTCTCAACAAAAACAGTACAAGACAGAAGGGAATGGTCAAAACTATTTCAAGCAATGAAAAACAAAGACCTACAACCAAGAATACTCTACCCAGCAAGGCTCTCATTCAAAATAGAAGGTGAAATAAGGAGTTTCTCAGACAGAATACATCTCCACCAAACCAGCATTGCAAGAGATGCTAAAGGGAATATTCTAAGAAAAAGGAAGAGAAAAAACAAAAAAAGAGGAGAGGAACAGAGATACAAAAGGAAATGAATAAATACATGTCAATAATAACCTCAAATATAAATGGATTAAATGCTCCAATTGAAAGACACAGGGTAGTGGAATGGATAAGAAAACAGGACCCACATATTTGCTGTCTACAAGAAACACACCTCAAAACAAAAGATTTACATAGACTGAAAGTAAAGGGATATAAAAAAATATTCCAAGCAAACAAACCTGAATAAAAAGCTGTGGTAGCAGTCCTCATATCAGACAAAACGGATTTCAAAGCAAGGGCAATAAAAAGAGACAAAGAAGGACATTTCATAATACTTAAAGGAACAATCCATCAAGAAGATATAACACTGATAAACATATATGCACCCAACACAGGAGCACCCAAATACATAAAGCAAATACTAGAAGACCACAAGAAGGATATTAACAACAACACACTCATAGTAGCGGACTTCAACACTCCATTATCAACAATAGACAGATCACCCAAGCAAAGAAACACCAAGGATATACAGGCATTGAACAACACACTAAACCACATGGATCTAACTGATATATATAGAACTTTTCACCCCAAAGAAGCAAAATATACATTCTTTTCAAGTGCACATGGGACATTTTCAAAGATAGACCACATGGTAGGACACAAAACAAGCCTTAACAAATTCAAGAAAATTGAAATCATATCAAGCATCTTTTCAGACCACAATGCCTTGAAACTAAAAATCAACCTCAGGGAAAAAAATCAAAGACACACAAACTCATGGAGAATTAATAACATGCTATTAAATAATGAATGGGTTAACAGTGACATCAAAGAGGAAATCAAGAAATTTCTAGAAACTAATGACAATGAACACACAACAGCCCAAAACCTATGGGACACAGCAAAAGCAGTCCTAAGAGGAAAGTTCATAGCAATACAGGCATATCTGAAAAGACTAGAAGAATCTCAAATAAAAAATCTAATCCTAAAGCTACAAGAACTAGAACAACAACAAACAAAGCCTGTGGCAAGAAGAAGAAAGGGAATCATCAAGATCAAAGCAGAATTAAATGACATAGAAACTAAACAAACAATCCAAAAAAATCAACAAAACTAGGAGCTGGTTCTTTGAAAAAATAAACAAAATTGACAAGCCTCTAGCCAGGCTCATCAAGAAAAAAAGAGAGAAGACCCAAATAAACAAAATCGGAAATGAAAGAGGAGAAATCACGACTGATACCACAGAAATACAAACAATTATAAGAAATTACTACAAACAACTATATGTCAAGAAATTTGACAACCTAGAAGAAATGGACAGATTTCTAGAAACATATAACCTTCCAAAACTGAATCAAGAAGAAATAGAAAGTCTCAACAGACCAATAGCAAAAAAGGAAATTGAAACAGTAATCAAAAACCTCCCTGCACACAAAAGCCCTGGACCGGATGGCTTCATAGGTGAATTTTATAAAACATTTAGGGAAGAACTAACTCCTACCCTCCTCAAACTATTCCAAAAAATCCAAGAAGAGGGAAAAATCCCAAACTCTTTCTATGAAGCCAGTATTACCCTTATCTCAAAACCAGGTCTAGACACAGCAAAGAAAGAAAATTACAGGTCAATATCACTGATGAGCATAGATGCTAAAATCCTCAGTAAAATTTGGCAAACAGCATCCAGTAATACATCAAAAATATCATACACCACAATCAAGTGGGATTCATCCCAGGGAGGCAAGGATGGTTTAATATTTGCAAATCAATAAATATAATACATCACCTAAACAAAATGAAAGACAAAAATCACATGATCATATCTATAGATGCAGAAAAAGCATCTGATAAAGTACAACACCCATTTATGATGAAAACACTCAGCAAAATGGGAATAGAGGGAGCATACCTTAACATCATTAAGGCTATATATGAGAAACCTGAAGCCAACATCATACTCAATGGACAAAAACTAAAAGCATTCCCCATGAAATCAGGAACTAGACAAGGCTGTCCACTCTCCCCACTTCTATTCAACATAGTGTTGGAAGTACTAGCCACAGCAATCAGACAAGACAAAGAAATAAAAGGCATCCAAATTGGGAAAGAAGAAGTAAAACTATCACTATTTGCAGATGACATGATAGTATACCTAGAAAACCCTATAAACTCCACTAAAAGACTACTCAATATAATAAGTGAATTTGGCAAAATAGCAGGGTACAAAATAAATATACAGAAATCTAAGGCATTTCTGTCCACCGACAATAAAATCTCAGAGACAGAAGCAAAAAAGAAAATACCATTTACTATAGCAACAATAAAAATAAAGTACCTAGGAGTAAACTTAACCAAAGAGATAAAAGACCTGTACACTGAAAATTATGCAATACTGAAGAAAGAAATTAAGGAAGATACAAATATGGAAGCAAATATCATGTTCTTGGATGGGAAGAATCAACATCATCAAAATGGCCATACTACCCAAAGCAATTTACAGATTCAATGCAATCCCTATTAAAATACCAATGACATATTTCACAGACCTAGAACAAATACTCCAAAAATTCATATGGAACCAAAAAAGACCCCTAATAGCAAAAGCAATCTTGAAACAGAAGAACACAGCAGGAGGAATCACGATACCAGACATCAAACAATACTACAAAGCCACTGTGATCAAAACAGTTTGGTACTGGCATAAGAACAGACATATAGATCAATGGAACAGAATAGAGAGCCCAGAAATAAACCCAGGCCTCTATGGTCAACTAATATTTGATAAAGGAGGAAGGAACATAAAATGGAGTGAGAAGAGCCTCTTTAACAAATGGTGCTGGGAGAACTGGACAGGGACTCACAAAAAAATGAAACTAGACCACCAACTTACAGCACACACAAGAATAAACTCAAGATGGTTTGAAGACTTAAATGTAATCCGTGACACCATAAAAGTCCTAGAGGAAAACATAGGCAGGAAAATTTCAGATATGCCACGTAACAATATTTTCACCAGTATATCTCCTAAAGCAAGGGAAATAAAGGAAAAAATAAACAAATGGGACTACATCAAACTAAAGAGTTTCTGCTCAGCAAAAGAAAACATCAGCAAGATGAAAAGGAAACCAATCGTATGGGAAAACATATTTGCTAATGATATCACAGACAGGGGACTGATCTCCAAAATATATAAAGAGTTTATACGACTCAACATCAAGAAAACAAACAACCCAATTAAAAAATGGGCAAAGGACCTGAACAAACACTTCTCCAAAGAGGACATACAGAAGGTCCATAGGCACATGAAAAGATGCTCAACATCATTGGCCATCTGAGATGCAAGTAAAAACCACAATGAGATACCACTTTACACCAGTCAGAATGGCCATCATCAACAAATCAACAAACAACAAATGCTCGCGAGGATGTGGAGAAACAGGAACCCTACTGCACTGTTGGTGGGAATGCAGACTAGTGCAGCCACTATGGAAAAGAGTATGAAATTACCTCAAAAAACTAAAAATGGAACTGCCTTTTGAACCAGCGATTCCACTGCTAGGATTATACCCAAAAAATCCTAAAACCCTAATTCAAAAAAACCTATGCACCCCTATGTTCATAGCAACCCCGTTTACAATAGCTAAGTTCTGGAAACAGCCTAAGTGTCCATCTGTAGATGAGTGGATCAAAAAACTGTGGTACATTTACACAATGGAATACTATGTAGCAGAAAGAAAGAAGGAACTCCTGCCATTTGCTACAACATGGATGGAACTAGAGAGAATTATGCTTAGTGAAATAAGCCAGGCAAAGAAAGAAAAGTACCATATGATATCACCTAACACAGGAAACTAAAGAACAACACAAACAAAAGAACTAAATAGAACAAAGAGCAGAATAGCAGTCAGTAGGGGGGAGGGGGGAGGTAGAGAAGGGGGATAAGTAAGGGAGGGGTTTAGTCATGGAACGTGTATAAATGACTCATGGACATGGACAAAGGGGAGGGATATGATTGTGGGAGAAGGGATGGGCTCGGCGGGGGGGGGAGCAATGGAGGAAAAATGGGACAACTGTAATTGAAAAACCAAAAATAAATAAATAAATAAATAAAGGCAGAGAGAACTCACCAAAGACCTACTCAAACAAAATCTCTGGAATAGCACCCAAGCATTTGTATTTTGGGAGAGCTCCACGGGTTATTCCAACTCATAGTTCTACTGTGCCTGCATCTGGGGTTTGGGGTGGAGTAGAGGAGAATGGCTGGTTACTCTCAAAGATGGCAGGTAGCTTTAAGCACTACATGGAAGGGTTTGGACTTTGTGCTGTACTGTAGATACAAGCATCATCAAAAGTCTGTAGCAAAGTTAAAGCTTAGATTCAATCAGTTCTTTAAGAAAATAATTCTGAAGTTCCAATATGAAAGATAGAATGAAGAAGGAGAGAGAGGAATTGTCATTTGGCATCATCACTATCGCCATTATAATCATCATGATCTGTGGGACCTTACAGCAATGGTTCTCAGCAGCATTAGCATAACCTGAGGAAGTTAAAATGTATAATCTTGGACCCTGCTCCAGATCAGGGACCTTGAGGGTGAGATTCAGCAATTTGTGTTTTCAATTCACATTTCAGATGATTCTCATGCATGTTAAAGAACCACTGTTTTATAGTTATTTGTTGCATTTATTATTCAGTAAAGGATATGGTAATTTATCTGTCCATAATAACATAAAAAATATATTCATTCATTTCAAAAATATTTATTATATTCTGTATTCTAGCTTCTCAGTGATACCATATGGAGCTTACATGGTTTGTACATTGTACTCAACACGAATACTACCCTCTGGAGTTGTGCAATGCACAGCACAATCTACCAAACCACATGTTATTACTCCACTCCAGCTATGCATTAGGCTGGTATTAGGTCAGACAATGCAATTGTACTCAGAGTATACATTCTATTTGAGGAGACTCATTCTATTCAGGGAGACAATTAAATGCATAAGATGATAATAGACTGGGAAAGCATTTTGAAGAAACCAAACAGGCTACACTATGGAGAAAAATATTTCATATTTAAATCCTTGCATATATTCACCAATGCACCCACAATCATTTTGAAACACAGTAAGGAAAGAGTTCCCCCTTTCAAACATATCCCATCCCTCTCTTGACTTTATTCATTGCAGGCACTGACACAGCCCTGATCCCTCTTATACAGAACTTCATAAATCACAGCAATTGATGTGGGTCCTTTTGGCAAACCAAGCACACAGGCTACACACAGCAGCTGACTTGGTCTGCCAGAACATTCTCTTATTAGTCATATGCATGCTTTGGCAGATGGAGTCGCCAAACAGCTGACTATAATGCACAGAGGAAAAAGCAGAATAATATGGCCTTGTCCTCCTAGCCACAATAGTTTGCAACATTATCTGACTGCATGTAAATAATGGAAAATACTTTGAGAATTTGTATTCATCAAGCAGATTCCTGTTCATAGGCAGAGATGTGTGATATAGTAGAATGTGGTGTTTTATGAACTGGGTTGACTTGTTTCATTGCCTGCAGGAATCTATAAGACTTCTGTCAAAGAAGTATCTCCATATTGTTGAGAAATGTTTCTTGAGTGTAACACATCTGAAAATTTAAATGAGCTGTTTCTAGTTCCCTCTTTAATATCACCAATGGAAAAAAAGTCGAGGTCATGAAAATGTTCCAGAATGAAACATAGTGACTAGAGAAAACAAAAATCATGTTTCAAGTAGATGGAACAAAATAATTCACATTTCTCTTTCCCCTTAAACACAGAGTCTAAAAGTTTCAGGCTACTTTTGCCCTGAACTCCGTGTTTGTCTGATCAATGGCAAGTCGCATTAACAGCAATGTTTAATTCTATCAATATGTGACCAATTGTGTTACATTGTTTGGCCATTGATTTCACTTAGTGTTAGAGTCGAGTCTGAAAAGGAACTGGTTTTCCCTGTGAAGTCTCACACAGTGACAAATACTGAGCGCTGACTTCCTGTGTGGCTTGTGCATACTGATTCCACTTTAGAACACTCAGCTCACATGTCAAAGCCCAACCACATGATATAAGTATTATTTCTGAAATCACAAGGCCATCACTTGTCCCTTTGATTAACCTTGAAAGACAGGATGGCCCAAAATGAACAAGTGAAAAGATAAGAAGTCAAGAGGTATTAGAATAAGCAACTGAAAAATATTCACTATCCCAATGGGTCACAAAAAATAAGGTTAGGAACACTTTGAATTCAAATAGTTAGACTTTGATGTTCTTCTATTACTTTAGTCTTATGAATAGTTTTCCAAAATGGCCAGCCAAATTATTTTTGATCTGGAAATATGGTTATTATTCACTACTCCACCAAGTCTCTCTGTCATGCATTCACACACCCATAAATATACTAGTGCATCTCTTCTTTACTTCCAAAGTGGCTGTAACTTTCATGAAGGTGAAGCACATCACTCTCCATTCAGGCAAAAGAGCCTCTCCATTTTAGGTCAGTAATGTTCTAAACACTAGCCCACAGTATCCTGAGTTAGTAAATTTTACAAAATGAGCTTACGGTACTTAAAACTCCCATTCCAAATCCAGGATATGGACAATGAGGGCAACTCTTTGAGAAAAATGAGCTCCTCAGCATTCAAGGTGACCTTAAATTTAGTCTCTGCTCCTCTGCCCCAGCTGAGCCACAGTCAAGGGCTGTTGTTGAAAGCTGACAGTTTTAGTCAGTTGAGGTGGTCAGATGAATACTCCCCTGAACGCAGCAGGCCAAAGCAGCAACAGCAGCAGCAGCACACCACCACCATGTCCTCAGCCCTTGTGCACCATTACAGCATTCAGCTTATCAATTTACTTGCAAATGGCTCCCAGAAGGATTAACCCAGGTTAATTATTCGTCAAATATGATTATGCAATGGTAATGTAAAAAATCGGAAATACGGAATGGAATTTTTCACTCCAGCGGTTTGGCAATTGTGGCAGCTGGTACAGGAGCTGGAGTAATTACCAGGCCATTCCAGCTGGTGGATCAGCACTCCGGTTCAGGAGGGGAAGGGGAAAAAAAGCAATAAAGAACTGGAGGAACGGGGATATGAGCCGTGCCAATTGACGTGGGGAAAATTTCACAGCTGCTGGTGGTGATAAATGAGAAACGGTGGCCCTGCTTCTAATCAATACATGTAAATGCTACTCATTACAGCCTTTATACACACTTCTCAATTAGCCCTTCCTCCCACTAGTAACAGGGAATGTCATGCTTTCTGGACTGTGAAAGTGGTTCACCTGCAGCGGGAGTCACAGCAACAACACTAGCAGCGTGCTGGGCAGCAGGTGGGAGCGTTGATGGTCCAAATTTCTTCCAAACACAGAACAACGAAATCCCAAGTGTGTCCTTTTAATTAAATCGTGCCTTTTCAGCTACCACTTGTTCATTTCCAGTGACTGAAAATCCTACCCCAACACTACTTAGCATCTAAAAATTCCAAAGTATGTTAGGACATAGTCCAGGATAGATTGTTTTTAAACAGATTATTTTATTCCTCTTTGAAAAAATAACCTGTTTTTTGGTGTTGATGTTCTGAATAATAAACTTCATTGTAATTAGGTGCCTTTTCCACAAATATTTGCGAAATTGTTTTCTAAAAAAACAATCTATGGAGGATTCCCTAATTTGTTGTATGAGTTTCATTTTTACTTTTGTGTAGAGATTAGGAAACACTTTAAATCAGAAAATTCCAAGCCATAGAATGCTTAGCTCAGCTTGTTGGTTATACCTACATAGCTTCTCTCAAGTGAATTTTTTACAGCTGTGATGCAGTTTCATATGTTGTCAACAATGTCAAATAGCTTTGTCTCCTATTTCTAAATCAGGCATCCTAGTTTTAAAGAGTAAAATCCTTAAGGAAAAATGCAGGTCTCCTGTTCTATGGGTGCAGTGTTTCCCTGCTTTCCAGGAGATGAGAAGTTATTTGAAATTGATTACCTTTTTTGTTTTGTCTGATATGAAATGTAATTTTACCAATTAATAAAGAAGATCATACAGAAAGGAAAAAGCATTAAAAGATGTGCACACACACACAAACACACACACCTTTCTTCAGTTTTTTTAGATGATATTTTACTAGAGTCTATGCTGTGAAAACATTTAAAAATAAGTATAATAATTTCATTTAACATTTGAATTGTTACCTGATTTTTAAAAATCCCTCAAATTCTGTTAAAAATAACAGGTAAGGAGCACTTAATCACAATGAATGTCCATTACCTCCAAATCAAAATTGAGTGTGGAAGTGTGGAAGTGTGGAGTAGAGGAATCTAGTTCTAAAGGTTTTCCTAAAGAATGTTTAATATTTAAGTCAGTTTAGGTCAAATTTCATCTAACTGGTATTTATAGAGCGTCTGTTGTTGGGTAACTGCTTTTCTGGACAAGAAGAAGGCAATGGTGAACACAGTTTCTACTCTCAGAGAGCCTAGGATTCTAACCAACTTCTTTGGTGTTACTAAATCTTGATGTTCCCAAAAAGGAAGCTATTCTAAGAAAGCATAGATTTAGTGGTCAGGAACAACTTAAAAACAATTTTTCTGACAACAGTAAGAAATGAGCAACTCTCAAGATAAAGAGTCTCCTGCTTGAAGCATTCAGTCTAAACTACTGAGAGGCATTCATGCCTTTTCAGATATGTTTATTTTCATCATAATATTCCAAAAGCAATATCTACTCTTATCCTGATCCTGGATTTTATCCTAAATGAAGTTAGAGAGTCTTTTACTAAATAAGAATGCTGGCAAGAGATTTGTTCTTAAAGTTCAATATGCTCCCACAGAATTTCAGTCAAATTCCTTTTCAGAGGTAAATGTACTTTCTTCACTCTGCAGAAGACTTAAATCAGAAAGCAAGGATAACCTGTGATTCTAATAGAAGATAAGAAATGGCTTATATCTGGCTGCCAGGTTGCCTGAACACATGGTGATCACAGATTCACAACCCTAGATACCTTTGGTCTTCTATCTTATTTCCTAATGATATACACATTGAATAAGAATGAAATACCATCAATTTCATCCTGTGCACATTTTCACTGATGATAATCAGAATTTTGTGTAAAGATAACAGAATACTAGAATTTTACATTTACACACCATAATTTCCAAACATACAGTCCTTATGCAGAAATGTTTGCCATAAATAATCATCAAGTTAATATACACATATATTGTGTATTTTATATGTAATTATTGATTAGTTTATATGTAATTATCCACATGTCCCAATTTTTGCTAATGTTCAGATTAGCTATCTAATCTCTTCACCAGCCCTAACATGAAATTTATGTCTAAGATTCTGCTTTTCTATATTTGGAAGGCAGATCTTACCATTAGTTGCTTGATTAATAAAAGTATCATTTAAGTAGAGTTTAGGAATTTAATTCTGCCCCATACTGAATTTATTCTTAGGGAGATTATATGGTTAAAAGGGAAACTAATCAACTAAAGTAAATTAAAATATAAATGCAAATGTATATAAATAATATTGCCTAAACTGTTTATTTTCCACGGAGAATCCAGGTAGATTTTGTCATGCCTTGGCTCACCCCTTTCTAGAGACTTCCCATCTTATTTAGAGTAAATTAAAGCCAGAGTCCTTATAGTGGCCTACAGGATCATATAAAATATACTTTCCTGTATCAGGACCTTTGTAGCTGCTCCCTGAAATACTCTTTCTCCAGACATACACATGACCCAATGTCTCACTTCATTTAGACTTCAACTCAGGAGTTGCCTTATCAGATACCCTCTAATCTAGCACAGCACCACCATCACTTTTCAGTTCTCTATCTTGCTTTATTTTTCTTCATAGCTTTTTGTCTCCCTCTGATGGATTACATATTCATTTATCTCCCTCTTCCTGTATCCCCCACTGGACTGTTAGCCCCATGATAGAAGAGACATTGTTGGTCTTGTCACTTCTATACACTGTACCCATTCCTTACATGACATGTGTCTCACATTCCCTATACACCTAGTACAAGGTAGGCTGTGGATATTGATTGAATAGATAAATAAGTGGTTAACTTTTGTTTGGCTAAGCCAAGATTCTATCAAAATCTCTACTATGTTCTGAATGTGTGTCCCACCAAAATTCTTATGGTGAAATCCTAATGCTCAATGCGATAAAGTAGAAGGTAGGGCATTTGAGAGGTACTCAGGTTATGAGGGTAGAGTCCTCATTAACAAGATTAATGTTATTATAAAAGAGACCCGACAGAGATCCCATTTCCCTTCCACAATGTGAAGACACAGTGAGAATTTATCAATGAGCAACCTGGAAGGGGGACTTCACTGGAATCCAACCATGGTGGCACCCTGAGTTAGACTTCCAAGAACTGTGAGAAATAAAACTTCTGTTGTTTTTAAAGCCATCCAGTCTGTGGTTTGTTATAGCTGCCTGAATAGACTAAAACAATCCCTCTTCATTATTTCTTAAATGACCACATTTTGGTAAGGAACCAGACCTAAAGCTGTGCTGCCCATTATAGCAACCATGAGCCACATGTGGCTACTGAACACTTAAAATGTGACAAATATGACTGAAATGTGTTGTAAGTGTAAACTACATGTTGGATTTCAAAGACTGAAAAACAAAAGAAGAATGTAAACTATCTTAATAATTTTTATTTTATATTAAAAATAATTTTAACTGATATGTTATAATGACATTTTATATATTAGATTTAATAAAACACTAAAATTTATTTTACCTGTTTCTTTTTACTTTTTAAAGATGGCTACTAGAAAATTTTAAATTACAAGTATGGTGCACATTAAATTTCTACTGGATAATGCTAATAAAGCATATTTAACACATATTTCACTTAGATTTTTAAGTCCTTTATCTATTTCTTTAGGTCACTGGCCTAACTTACCTTACCTCCACTCAATTGATACTAGTGAGCACCTAGCAGATAATCACATCTTGATATAAATATCTATGTGTATCTCTGTGTATGTTTAAAAAATTATACACAGAATTGATTTCCGCTTCCTCATATTCAGTGTCTTGTGTTACCTTCCAGGTAAAGGGGACTGGATCACCAAAATACTGAGAATTTAGACTGTCTTTGAATTGTTTGCTGAGGGCTGCTTATGAAAAGCCTAGGCCAGATATGCTTTTATTTCTAAACAAAGAAATCCATGAACCATGCCATAGTCCACTTAGCTATTTCTGAAAGAAAATGAAACTCACAGCACAAACTTAAGGGGCATGAGCTGATTCAGTATCCTAGTAAATACCTGAGTGCTCATGGCCAAACAAGACAGTCAACAGTAGACATAGGGAGAACCAAGGAGCCTTGCATTCATTTCCAGATCCACACTTCAGATTTGCTTTTACCTTCTCACAGTTGGCCCTTCCTTGGAGGCTTTCCTGCCCTCCAAGCTGTGAATTTTAAGCACATAAATTCTTCAATTTGTGAATTCTGAGGAATCCATGCCTTGCCTACACTTTTCTTTTTCATGGTCCCTTTGGATATGATGTGGTTTGCGCATATGCCCACAATACTATATCTTACACCGTAGCCAAGGCTGAATTAAGTTTACATGGCAAGGAGGGTTAGGTCCAATGTGCAGATAAAGATGTGTGTTCCTGCTGTCTTGTGTAAGACCTGATAATGAGCCAGACTGAAATGGAAACTGTCACTTTTCTTCATATCAGAATGACCTGAACAAGGTAAAGAAATTAAAAGCTCTGGGTAGTGACAGATCCCCTTTCAGTCATTAGCTGAGTGGGAGGGACAGGCACCGTTCAGCAGACTGGAACCAGTGGAAAGCTTTGGTCCTCAGGGAATTTACCACTAATCCCACTTTATGTCCCACTTCTTTTTAACACATATCATGTACAAATGAATTTCTATTCCTTGTTTTTATTATTATTTGGGTCCAGCTGCTGTGGATAGAGAAAGAAAAAGAGGCAACAGAAGCAAGAAAAACCCAATGCATTAATCTAACAATCAAGATAGCAAAACAAAAATGTTTTTAACAGAAGTATATGCAAAAGAATAGTTTTGTTCATGTGAGAAATATTAAAACATAATGAATATAAAAGCATGACTTCTTTATAATACTTCCCCTCTCTGTCTCTCTCCCCACCCCCCAACCTGCCTCTCTTTTTCTTTTTTAATTTTTTTTTGAAGCTGGCCTGCTAAAAATGAATGAGACAAGCAAACCTTGGACTGACTCTTATTTCAGACTCAGAACTACAAAATAAATGTAACATTTTTTAACAGAAAATCTCAGAATATATGTGTCAATCTTGGAGTTTCAAAAAAGGCAGCGAATCAGGCAGAAGGACAGAAGATTACAGATTAGTACTGGTCATTGCTCAAAGAGTGCAGGTTATAAATAAAGGAGGAAAGGGTGAAGGACACTAAAATATAACTGGGGACCCACATGGAATAATCAAAGCAGAGAATCTAATTTCAGCTTTAAAAAACAATCTAGCATTGAATTCCAACTGTATAGGAGTCTTTCTGTCAACACATTCCACAGATACATAAATACCTACCTCACATATGCAGAGTTCCCAACTTTCAATGTAAGTAGTAAGCTAGTACATGATTTCAAGACTAACAGCATGGTATATTTTCATTTGTAAATAAAAAATAGTATTTTCAAGGTAAGATGGCGGAGGAGTGAGGAGAGGTTGCGGTTTTAGGCTCCGGAGACCCGTCTGCAGTTTGGGCTAATTGCAGACAGAACAGCTCAGTGAGCAGCTGGACATTGGCAGGAGTTGAGCCAAGGCACTGCTGGATTAGAGAAAATCCATCTGGGAACAATCTGTTTAGTGAGGATAGCGGAGAAAAAGGGGACGAAAGGGGATTCCTGACTGGGGCGGCTGCCCAAGCTGCGGCGGGAAGCACACAAAAGGATTTTTGGCGATCACAGGCTGCCCCGGAGAGGAGTCAGGTGGAGACCGGATCTCTGCCCGCTGGCAGAGACGGGACTCGACCAAGTGGCATTGGCGCCGAAGGACAGGAGACAGCGTGCTGCCGGGCAAGTGAGAACATAATTCTCCTTTATATTTTTCCCTAGTGGATGGTGGAGAGGGGAGGAAAGTTTGGGGGTAGTAGGCCGTTCTGGAGGAGCCCAGGCGCAGAGGTGCGCTCATCCACTCCCCAACCCTACCCTTGGGTCGCGGGGCGCACATAGGGAAGTGCTCTCACTCACTGGCCCAGGTGCGTGGGGCCGTGAGTCCAGGCGTCCCTCAGACACTTCCCAACGGACGTAAGATCAGTGCCCCTACGGGCACAGGGAGGGCCCACTGAACAGGCAGAGGACCGTGCGCAGACACCCCTAGACAGCTCCCGTGGGCGCAGGGTCCCAGGCCGGAAAGCAGACCACTAGCGCAGGCTCTGTTTGTGCCTGCCCAGACGGGTGAGGGAAGGCGGGCGGCTGCAGCACGGGAACAGCTGGAGGCAGCGACTCACAGACGATCACTTCCACTGAGCACAAGTGTCCCCGGCCCTGCCCTAAGAGGTGAGAGACCAACTCCCGGAGCTCAGCTCAGCGGGACTAAGGGCACGGGGCGGCATGCGAGTGCGAAAACACCTCAGCCCGGGGACAATAGGCGCCAATCCCGGGGAAAGCTCTCGGGCCGCCCACGAGTGCAGGGACGTGCAAGGACACCTCGGTGCAAACGCGGAACCACCGCGGCGCAGCAACAACAGGCACCAATCCCAGGGAAAGCGCTCGGGCCGCCCGCGTGGGCAGGGACGCGCGCAGGGACACCTCGGCGCGAACGGGGAACCACCGCGGCCCGGCAACAATAGGCTCCAACCGCGGGGCAAACTCTCAGGCCGCCAGAGCGAGCAGGGGCTCGCGCGCAAGGGCACCTCAACTGGCTCCAGCGGGCAGCAAGGGAGCACGCCGTGCCGGCAACCGCGGGCGCGCACCATAGCTGCAACCAGGGGCGCACACCAGTCCTGCAAAAAACAAGAACCTCTGGCCTGCCACACTAGACCAGCTGCGGACCCAGAAAAAGAAGGCAACACACCAAGGCTAAAATGGAGTAAAAACATCGCTTTTTTTTTCCCAATTTTTTTCTCCCTTGTTTCTTTCTTCTTAATTATTTCTTTTCTTTCCTTCTTTCTTTATTCTTTTATTGGGGGTTTTTTGGGGGGGGTTGGGGGGTATATATATTTTTTTTAATTTTTTTTCTCTCTTTTTTCTTTCTTTCTTCTTTATTCTTTCTTTTCTATCTTTCTTTGTTCCTTTCTTTCTTCACTTTTGGGGTATTTTTGGGGGGTTTGTGGTAAATTTTTTATTTTCTTCTCTTTCTCTCTTTCTTCTATTTTCTTGGGGATTTTTTGGGGGGGTTGTTTTTCCTTCTCCTCTTCCAAAAATAACAAACTTTATCTCTAACGTGTTGCATATAACCTCTCCTTCTCATCCTTTTTCTTTAATCGTTGTTTATTCGTTTGTGTGTCTAGTTTAGCCCCCCTATCACTCTAAATAATATAATATAATTACTATATAAACCCAAATACAATACTATCCCACTTTCTTATTATATTATGTATTTTTCTATCCTTTTCTTCTATTTTTATTAACATACAATGTAAATATTACTTACTGGCTTGCACAGTCTCAACTATTATTAATCTATCACACCCTCTATCAAAAATTATATTTTTCCTCCCCCAAAACAACTCTTATCTATTCTTCTTATAGTATAAAAGCTCAAATCTCTTTACATTTATATTAATACGGGCTAGTTGGCTAACGATAGCAGGATAGAGTGGGGGATACTTTTTGAGGGTGTGGGTCTCCTGCCTGGGCTGTGTGTTTATGTCTTTAACAGCATATCCACAAAAGAACTCAAGACAAAGGGGATAGAGTGACTCTCAACCAACTAGCCAGAAGGAAGATCCTATCAAAGAACATCTGAAATATAACCGAACAGCATAAACAAACGACATAAAGGGTAACTCAAGAACATCAGGCTCAGGATATCAAAGAGACTGCACCACTGAAACTCCCAGACCTTCGATAAAGAATATTACACCACAAAGGAGGGAAGTCAAAGCAGACTACTCCCCCCCAAAAAAATATAAATAAATAAATAAAAACAAACAAAAAGAATCCAACATGGTAAGATGCAAAAATAACCCATCAATGAAAAGAAAAGAGGAATCCTCAGGAAGAGAGATAGATGAAATAGACATAGCCCAAATGTCAGACATGGAATTCAAAACAATGGTGGTAAAGAAGCTCAATATACTCGACATCCTTAAAATCAACTATGACAACCTTCAAGGAAGTTACCAGCAGCTCCAAGAAAATTACAGTGAACTTGCAGAGAACTACACCAGCATAAAAAAAGACATAGAAACTGTTAACAAGAAACAGGAAGAATTGAAAAATTCAATCTCTGAACCGAAAAACACAGTAGAATCGGTCAAAAGCAGACTAAATGAAGCACAGGATCGGATTAGTGAGTTAGAAGATAATGTAGAGAAAAAACTCCCAGACAATACAGCAAAATGAAAAACGATTGAAAAAATATGAACAAGATGTAAGGGAATTACAGGATAGCATTAAAAAAAATAATTTAAGGATCATCGGAATACGAGAGGGAGAAGAAAAGGAACATGGAATTGAAAATCTGATAGGAGAAATAGTGACAGAAAATTTTCCGAACCTGATGAGAGAAAAAGCTATGCAAGTCCAAGAAGCACTGAGAGTTCCAATCAAGAGGAACCCACAAAAACCCACTCGAAGGCACATCATAGTTAAAATGGCAACATTCCAAGACAAACAGAGAATCCTAAAAGCAGCAAGAGAAAAACAGCAAATAACATACAAGGGAGCTCCAATAAGGCTATCAACTGATTTCTCAACAGAAACATTACAAGCCAGAAGAGAATGGTCAAAAATATTTCAAGCAATGAAAAACAAAGGCCTACAACCAAGAATACTCTACCCAGCAAGGCTCTCATTCAAAATAGAAGGTGAAATGAGGAGTTTCTCAGACAAAGGAAGACTGAAAGAATACATCTCCACCAAACCAGCATTGCAAGAGATGCTAAAGGGAGTGTTCTAAGAAAAAAGAAGAAAAAAACAAGAGAGGAGAGGAACAGAGGTACAAAGGGAAATGAATAAATACATGTCAATAATAACCTTAAATGTAAATGGATTAAATGCTCCAATACGAAGACATAGGGTAACGGAATGGATAAGAAAACAGGACCCACATATTTGCTGTCTACAAGAAACACATCTCAAAACAAAAGATTTACATAGACTGAAAGTAAAGGGATATAAAAAAATATTCCAAGCAAACGGACCAGAAAAAAAAGCCGGGGTAGCTGTTCTCATATCAGACAAAATGGATTTCAAAGCAAGGGCAATAAAAAGAGACAAAGAAGGACATTTCATAATACTTAAAGGAACAATCCATCAAGAAGATATGACATTGATAAACATATATGCACCCAACATAGGAGCACCCAAATACATAAAGCAAATACTAGAAGACCACAAAAAGGATATCAACAACAACACACTCATAGTAGGGGACTTCAACACTCCATTATCAACAATAGACAGATCATCAAAGCAAAGAAACACCAAGGATATACAGGCATTGAACAACACACTAAACCACATGGATCTAACTGATATATATAGAACTTTTCACCCCAAAGAAGCAAAATATACATTCTTTTCAAGTGCACATGGGACATTTTCAAAGATAGACCACATGATAGGTCACAAAACAAGCCTCAACAAATTCAAGAAAATTGAAATCATATCAAGCATCTTTTCAGATCACAATGCCTTGAAACTAGAAATCAACCTCAGAGAAAAAAATCAAAGACACCCAAACTCATGGAGATTGAATAACATGCTATTAAATAATGAATGGGTTAACAATGACATCAAAGAGGAAATCAAGAAATTTCTAGAAACTAATGATAATGAGCACACAACAACCCAAAACCTGTGGGACACAGCAAAAGCAGTCCTGAGAGGGAAGTTTATAGCAATACAGGCATATCTGAAAAGGCTAGAAGAATCTCAAATAAAAAGTCTAACCATAATGCTACAAGAACTAGAACAACAACAACAAACAAAGCCTAGGGCAAGAAGAAGGAACGAAATCATCAAGATCAGAGCAAAACTAAATGACATAGAAACTAAACAAACAATCCAAAAGATCAACAAAACTAGGAGCTGGTTCCTCGAAAAAATAAACAAAATCGACAAGCCTCTAGCCAGTCTAATCAAGAAAAAAAGGGAGAAGACAAATAAACAAAATCAGAAATGAAAGAGGAGAAATCACGACTGATACCTCAGAAATACAAATGATAGTTAGAAATTACTTCAGACAACTGTATGACAAGAAATTTGACAATCTAGAAGAAATGGACAAATTTCTAGAAACATACAACCTTCCAAAACTGAATCAAGAAGAAGTGGAAAGTCTCAACAAACCAATAACAAAAAAGGAAATTGAAACAGTAATCCAAAATCTCCCGGCACACAAAAGTCCTGGACCGGATGGCTTCACAGGCGAATTCTACAGAACATTCAGGGAAGAAGTAACTCCTATCCTCCTCAAACTGTTCCAAAAAATCCAAGAAGAGGGGAAAATCCCAAACTCTTTCTATGAAGCCAGTATTATCCTAATCCCCAAACCAGGTCAAGACACAACAAAGAAAGAAAACTACAGGCCAATATCACTGATGAACATTGATGCTAAAATCCTCAATAAAATATTGGCAAACAGGATCCAGCAATACATCAAAAAGATCATACATCATGATCAAGTGGGCTTCATTCCAGGGATGCAAGGATGGTTTAATATTCACAAATCAATAAATATAATACATCACCTAAACAGAATGAAAGAAAAAAATCACAAGATCATATCAATAGATGCAGAAAAAGCATTTGATAAAGTACAACACCCATTTATGATGAAAACACTCAACAAAATGGGAATAAAGGGAGCATATCTTAGCATAATTAAGGCTATATATGAGAAGCCTGAGGCCAACATCATACTCAATGGACAAAAACTGAAAGCATGCCCCCTGAACTCAGGAACTAGACAAGGTTGTCCACTCTCTCCACTCCTTTTCAATATAATGTTGGAAATCCTATCCACAGCAATCAGACAAGAAAAAGAAATAAAGGGCATCCAAATTGGGAAAGAGGAAGAAAAACTTTCATTATATGCAGATGACATGATAGTATACCTAGAAAATCCTATAAACTCCACTAAAAGACTACTCGATATAATAAGTGAATTTGGCAAAATTGCAGGGTACAAAATAAATATACAGAAATCTAAGGCATTTCTGTACACCAACAATAAAATAGCAGAGACAGAGACAAAAAAGAAAATACCATTTACTATAGCAACAATAAAAATAAAGTACCTAGGAGTAAACTTAACCAAAGAGATAAAAGACTGTACTCTGAAAATTACATACCATTGAAGAAAGAAATTAAGGAAGAAACAAATAAATGGAAAATAAGGAAGAAACAAATACCATGTTCTTGGATGGGAAGAATCAACATCATCAAAATGGCCATACTACCCAAAGCAATTTACAGATTCAATGCAATCCCTATTAAAATACCAATGACATATTTCACAGACCTAGAACAAATACTCCATAAATTCATATGGAACCAAAAAAGACCCCAAATAGCAAAAGCAATCTTGAGACAGAAGAACATAGCAGGAGGAATCACAACACCAGATATCAAACAATACTACAAAGCCACTGTAATCAAAACAGTATGGTACTGGCATAAGAACAGACATATAGATCAGTGGAACAGAATAGAGAGTCCAGAAATAAACCCAGGCCTCTATGGTCAATTAATATTTGATAAAGGAGGAAGGAACATAAAATGGAGTGAGAAGAGTCTCTTTAAAAAATGGTGTTGGGAGAACTGGATAGGTTTCGGCAGCCGTCCGTCTCGAGAGACGATGGTGTAGCTTCTTAAGAGTCTATCTGCACCGCCGAGAATGGCTGTGCAGTCCAACTCGGGAGTGACACGGTATCTGTCTCCTCCCGTGATGAATCGACATCTTGCGATGACGCTGGAGTGTCCTCTCCAGTGGAGCTGAAGCTACAGAGCCTGGGCAGGGTGATATGGAGGGTCTGCTGTTGCCCATGCAGCAGACCCCCCCTCTCTTCGCAGCTGAAGGGTCCAAGGGAAAGACGGAGTCAATACAGCTTGGCTTCAGGTGCACCACAGGAGTTGCCGGTGTTGACTACAACGTCAAACCGCCTTAGGGACTCCGGCTCCGGATTTTCTGTTGGGGTTTACTCCCTTAGCCTTTCCCCTGAAGAGGTATGCCGCAAGGCAGCGGAGGTTTTTTGGAGTCAGAGTTTTCCTTCTCTGGGAGAACTGGATAGGGACCTGCAAAAAAATGAAACTAGACCAGCAACTTACACCACACACAAGAATAAACTCAAGATGGATCAAAGACTTAAATGTAAGCCGTGACACCATAAAAGTCCTAGAGGAAAACATAGGCAAGAAAATATCAGATATCTCACGTAACAATCTCTTCACGGATACATCTCCTAAAGCAAGAGAAATAAAGGAAAAAATAAATAAATGGGATTACATCAAACTGAAGAGTTTCTGCTCAGCAAAAGAAAACATCAGCAAGATGAAAAGGAAACCAACCATATGGGAAAACATATTTGCCAATGACATCACAGACAGGGGACTGATTTCCAAAATATATAAAGAGCTGATACGACTCAACATCAAGAAAACAAACAACCCAATTAAAAAATGGGCAGAGGACCTGAAAAAACACTTCTCCGAAGAGGACATACAGAAGGTCCACAGACACATGAAAAAATGCTCAACATCATTAGCCATCAGGGAGATGAATAAAAACCACAATGAGATACCATTTTACACCAGTCAGAATGGCCATCATCAACAAATCAACAAGCAACAAGTGCTGGCGAGGATGTGGAGAAACGGGAACCCTATTGCACTGTTGGTGGGAATGCAGACTGGTGCAGCCACTATGGAGAACAGTATGGAATTACCTCAAAAGATTAAAAATGGAACTGCCTTTTGAACCAGCGACTCCACTACTAGGATTATACCCGAAGAATCTTGAAATACCAATTCAAAAGAACTTATGCACTCCTATCTTCATTGCAGCACTGTTTACAATAGCTAAGTGCTGGAAACAACCTAAGTGCCCATCTGTAGATGAGTGGATCAAAAAACTGTGGTACATCTACACAATGGAATACTATGTAGCAGAAAGAAAGAAGGAACTCCTGCCATTTGCAACAACATGGATGGAACTAGAGAGAATTATGCTTAGTGAAATAAGCCAGGCAAAGAAAGAAAAATACCATATGATATCACGTAATACAGGAAACTAAAGAACAACACAAACAAAGGAATGAAATAGAACAAAGAGCAGAATAGCAGTCAATAGGGGGGAGGGGAGAGGGAGAGCATGGGGATAAGTAAGGGAAGGGTTTAGTCAAGGAACATGTATGAAAGACTCATGGACATGGACAACGGGGAGGGATATGATTGCGGGAGAGGGGGTGGGTTGGGTGGGGGAGAGAAATTAGGGGAAAAGGGGACAACTGTAATTGAAAAACCAAAATTAAAAAAAATAAAATAAAATACTTAAAAATTTAAAAAAAAAAGTATTTTCTATGGAAGTTAAGTGCCATTAAAAAGAAGGAAGGATAAAGAGGATAGTGATAAGTATTTTCACATAAGGCCCCATGATCTATAATTTTATATATTATATAGATTATATTATACACAGACATTTAATAAACTTTTTATGTTAGGTGCCTCACACACGTGGATTTTGTGGTCAGTTTATGAATGTTTCTTTAGGCAACTTTGGCTTCCTCCATAGAAAACCACACACTCAAAGAAAATAGAAAAAGAGAAGAAAAGTAAGTCCTAACCAAATGCTCATGGATATATTTGTTATCTCAGCTAACTTCCCCAACTAAAATATAGGTAAATTCAACTGTTGAAAATATGTCTGGCTGTACAGAGTTAGGAAAACCTGTTAGATGAACCTCCATGCCTTTGGAGCTATTCTGTGAGTCACATAACTTGTGTCCACTGAATGTTTGTTGTGGTTTTGCCACAAGACTCAGTCTTCACCAATCAGCTTTTGGTTGTTGTGGTTATTGCTGCTATTTTTAATCTGCTTCTATGAAGCGGGCCCCTAGTACTGCGCAAAACATTCGAGAATTACACTCTTCAATATGTCTCGGAAGCCACTGTTGTCACCAGAATGATGACAGTTGTAATGACAATAGCAAAAGTCTCTACACTGGGAAGTTATTCTTATTTATTTCAAAATACAACTGGCTGTTTCATTAAAATATAGTTTTCAGTCACCAAAGAGTACATTCAAATAGTGCAATTACATTTCTGAAAGCACACAAAGATAAATATAATTTCCAAATTGGTGGAAATTTACTAGCAACTAAATTTCATAGCAAAGGAGCTGGGAATTGTTCTTCACTTCCATGGCCCTTGTTTACTGAAGTGTTCAGACACAATGTCCCATAGAGGTTAACTTATAAATCTGCACCAGATCTGCATGAACCTAACTCAGGGAAAGCCACTCTGTGAACAAGGGAATGAAGCCAGAGCAAGGTTATAAAAAGCTGAAGAACATTTTTGGTTTCCTAATCATGGTTAGTCACTGTAAGTATGCATGTATGCAATTTAATTTATAGTCTATATATATTTATAAATACTTATTATTAATTGACAGATTCCAAAACTAGTTAGTTAACTTTTCTTCTTGTCATACTTGAAATTGTTGAAATATCAGTATACATACCATCAAAAGAAAATAAAGGTACAATCAAGGAAAGCTAAAACTCCCTCTGCAAGAAACTGAGGAGTCATTGTTCTAGAGCAGTACAATCAAAATGGATGCCTTAAAAATATCCATGACATTTTGAAAATGAACAAGAGATAGTAGAAATGTTACTGTATTTTAAACTCTAGCCAAGCCAAATGAACTAGAGAGGCAGCTCCTCAAAAGTTTTTGAAATTGCCCCAAATTTGCCAACAATTGATTCTCTAGTAGTATTTGAGAAAATCATGCTTATCTATCAGGAACTACATTTTAGTTTTAATTTGGTTCAAACCAAGGAAAATTAACGTTTTTTTCCCACAGGTATCTAACCAAACAAGTGTTCTATCTCCTACCAACTTTGTGAATGCCTAATTCCTTAGTTGTTGATGGAGGTCTATGCTTGGGATTTTCATATTTCTTTGATAAATAAGCTAACCTTCCAGTTGTTTTCCCCAGGGGCTGAGGATTGTGTATCTATCTCTGCCACAGGAAGGCAGACTGATAAAAAAAGAGCAAGTACGTGTTATATAAAACACGACAGGACAATAGCTTTTATTGCCTGAATAATTAATTTCACAACTTTAGCACTTAGTGAGGACCTACTAAGTGCTACTAAGAGAAGGAAAACTCTGACTCCAAAAAACCTCCGCTGCCTTGCGGCATACCTCTTCAGGGGAAAGGCTAAGGGAGTAAACCCCGACAGAAAATCCGGAGCCGGAGTCCCTAAGGCGGTTTGACGTTGTAGTCAACACCGGCAACTCCTGCGGCGCACCTGAAGCCAAGCTGTATTGACTCCGTCTTTCCCTTGGACCCTTCAGCTGCGAAGAGAGGGGGGGTCTGCTGCATGGGCAACAGCAGACCCTCCATATCACCCTGCCCAGGCTCTGTAGCTTCATCGCAAGATGTCGATTCAACATGGGAGGAGACAGATACCGTGTCACTCCCGAGTCGGACTGCACAGCCATTCTCGGCGGTGCAGATAGACTCTTAAGAAGCTACACCATCGTCTCTCGAGACGGACGGCTGCCGACGACTATTTTGTCAGTTATCATGAAGTCTGATTTATGCACATCAGCTCTCATCTGCACAACAAGTGAACATGGTTTATTATCTACATATGAGAAACCTGAGGCTCAGAGAAATTAAGTAACTTGTCCAGATCGCACAGCTCATATCTGATAGAGTGTTCAGAGTCATCTGTATCTATGACCTCCCAAATTTAGGCCTTCACTGAACCCCAGTCAGCAAGCAAGTTGAGACAGAAATGGTCAGTTTAGAAGTAAGAAGAGAGAAAAAAGAGCATCAAGGAAAGGCAATGTTCATGCTTCCTTAGACTCCACCCTCCCCGGTTATATTTTCAAGCTCTCTTGTTAAATATATTTTAACTGCTTATTCTGCATGAGGTCCTTTGCTAAATATTTTACAAACTTTAATTTACACAGTGGCCTATGACCACCTATGCCCATTCAACTGATGGGGAAACTGAGTCTCTTTAGAGGTCAGCTTGCACCAGGTTCCCTAGCAGGCTGGAGAGCTACCGTTTGAGTGGTGGTGTGGCTGCACCAGAGCAGGTGCTTTTCCACTAGGTCATGCTGCATTTTGTGCTCTGCCCAGATCCTAGAGCCTGTGAATTATGGGAATTTTATAAATTTGTCCCATTCTAAACACACAAGGAAGTTCATGACTTAAAGGTAAGTTATAGTACAACATTTGCAAAGTGTAGAATTCTTCTACAATATTTCATAAAACATATTTGCCAAAAGGCTCAAATGATAGGATTTAGAGTACATTGCAAATTAGGTATGACAGTGGGAATGGAATCAGATCTTTTATTCTTGATATATTTTCAGTGATCACCAACCACCATTATCAAAACCTGATTATTAAGTATTTGTCTATATGGCACCATATAAACTAACTTAATGGACACGAATCTGTTTCTCCTGGGTGGGCATTCAAACTTTTAAAGAAAAGATTTCCTCAACAAATGCATAAGTTAAATAAGAAAACATATTATCTCCTATTATAAGGTAATGAATGAAGAAGAACAAGAAGTACATGTTTTGAAAGGAAATATTGACCAATATCTTCTATCCAATTGGGAAAAATCACTTATAAGTTGTCAGTCTTAACTCTGCTATGTAGCAAGGCATGTGAAAGACAAGTTTTGAGAGGAGAAAACACTTGATAATGCAAGCCCAACACTTACTGAGGATTTTCTCTCTGCTATTAACTGGGGAAAGTGTTCCTATAGGGATTATTGCTTTTAATCCCAGAAAGAATTACAAGGAAGATATTAGCATTTAACAGATTAGGAAATTGAGGTTCACAAAGGATAAGCAACTTGCCTGAGTTTTATACACAAACACACACACACACACACACACACACACACACACACACACACACACACAAACACACTGAAACAAAAGTTTTACAGAACACTAACCACCCTTAATTATATTCTTTGCATGCTGACGTGTTTTTTTTTTTTTTTATTGCAGGCAATGATAAAAATAATTTTTAAAGGATTGAAAAAATAGCTAAGCGAATCTTGCAAGCTGGCCAGAAAGTCTATCAGAACACCAAAACTGTTAGTTCACCAAATTTCTCTAGTTTACATGTTTCTCACCACTCTGGAACTCCTGTATCAGATTCCAATGAGGACCGAGGCTTTGGAGAAGTATAATGAAAATGGTAGTTTCTGTTAAGGAGCATTAGTTATAAGAGTGCTGTGTTTTTCAAATTAGGGGTCATAAATACGCTATTTCATGTCATATTATTCTGCAACATTCTACTTTATTCCACTCTTAAATAAATTTTGTTATTAACCTACTACATTGATTTCGTGACACTAAATGGAAATCAACATTTTAAAATAAAAGAGAAGAATGGAATAGAAATATTTTCAGTATAAAGATTCCCCCTTATTGAATTGAGTCAATAAAGTAGAACATTTGGATTTTCTCTTCAGCTATTTCTATCATGAAATAGTTACAAGAAAAAGAAAGAAGTATATATCATTGTTCAACAAATTGGCATGATCATCAGACATACATTACATATAATACTGTGTTGCTTTTTATTAAAAGTATGCATTTTCATGAAAGAGATAATAGTCTGTTGTTGGTTGGTGTTTTATTCCTGTATTATAAGTAATTATTTTAGGTATATTGGACCCTATAATCAGATACATGAACTTTAATATAGTATGGAATTTGATAAATATTATTATATTCATGGAATTAATGGGTTTCAGGTCACTAAACATCTGGTGTGATGTTTATCAAGCACTCGTGAAAAAGTGTTATTTTATATTTTTCTTCTTACCATGCAGGTCTTAAACTTGGCTTGGATTTTATTTCATGCCATTTCAAACATTAAATAAGGGCCTTGCATTCCCCCACCCTAAAAACTTGAATTTATCATAGACTTTTTCCTCTTACAATTTGCAAGCTCTTAAAGGCATTCATTTTATTTGAACAATTTATGACATATATTCTTTTTTTAAATTTATTTTATTGTTTTTATATTACAGTTGTACCACTTTTCCCCCATTGCTCCCCCTACCCACCCTCCCTTCTCCAACAGTCAATCCCCCACCCTACCTGTTATCCATGTCCATGGGTTATTTATACTAGTTCCTTTACTAAACCCTACCCCTACGTACCCACCTTCTCTTTCTCCCCTGTCACCCCTGATAACTGTTACTTTGTTCCTTATTTACATGTCTCTGGTTCAATTTTGTTTATTTCTTTGGGTGGTTCATTGGTCTCCTGTATTAGGTAATATGATATGGTATTTTTCTTTTGTTGCCTAACTTATTTCGCTAAGAGTAATTCTCTCTAGTTCCTTCCATGTTATCGCAAATGGCAGGAGTCCCTTCTTTCTTTCTGTTCTATAGCATTCCATTGTGTAAATGTACCACGGTTTTTTAATCCACTCATCTACTGATGGGCACTTAGGTTGTTTCCAGAACTTGGCTATTGATAGCACTGCTATGAACATAAGGGTGCATAAATTCTTTTGAATTAGGGTTTCAGGATTTTGGGGTATAATCCTAGCAGTGGAATTGCTGTTTCAAAGCGCAGTTCCATTTTTAGTTTTTTGAGGAAATTCCATACTGTTTTCCATAGTGGCTGCACCAGTCTGCATTCCCACCAACAGTGTACTAGGGTTCCCATTTCTCCACATCCTTGCCAACATTTGTTTGTTGATTTGTTGATGATGGCCATTCTGACTGGTGTAAAGTGATATCTCATGTGGTTTTTATTTGCATCTCTCTGATGCCTAGTGATGTTAAGTACTCTTTCATATGCCTGTGGACCCTCTGCATATCCTCCGTGGAGAAGTGTTTGTTCAGGTCCTTTGACAATTTTTTAATTGGGCTGTCTGTCATGTTGAGACATGTAAGTTCTTTATGTATTTTGGAGATCAATCCCTTGTGTGAGGTATCATTGGCAAATATGTTTTCCCTTATGGTTGGTTTCCTTTTTATCTTGCTGTTTTCTTTTGCTGAGCAGAAACTCCTTAGTTTGATGTAGTCCCATTTGTTTATTCTTTCCTCTATTTCCCGTGTATTAGGAGATGTATTGTGAAAATATTGCTACGTGGTATATCTGAAAATTTCCTACCTCTGTTTTCCTCTAGGACTTTCATTGTATCACATCTTACATTTAAGTCTTTGATCCATCTTGAGTTTTTCTGGAGTGTGGTGTAAGTTGGTGGCCCAGTTTCATTTTTTTTGCATGTCCCTGTCCAGTTCTCCCAACACCATTTATTGAAGAGGCTATTTTTACTCCATTGTATGCTCATGCCACGTTTGTCAAATACTAATTGATCATAGTTGACAATATAGACCTGGATTTGTTTCTGGGTTCTCTATTCTGTTCCATTGATCTATATGTCTGTTCTTATGCCAGTACCAGGCTGTTTTGATTACAGTGGCTTTGTAGTATAGTTTGATGTCAGGTATTGTGATTCCTCCTACTGTGTTTTTCCTCAAGATTGCTGGGACTATTCAGGGTCTGTTTTGGTTTCATATACATTTTTTAAGTATTTATTGTAGGTCTGTGATATATATCACTGGTATTTTTAGAGGGAGGGAGGAGGAGAGGGAGAGAAACATCAATGGTTGCCTCTCATGCACCCCCAATTGGGGACCTGGCCCACAACCCAGGCATGTGCCCTGACTGAGAATTGAACCAGCAACCCTTTGGTTCACAGCCCAGTACTCAATCAATGGAGCCACACCAGCAAGGGCTATGTCACTGATATTTTAATAGAGAATGAGTTGAATCTATATATTGCTTTGGGTAGTATGGACATTTTAATGATGTGGATTTTTCCCATCCATGAACATGGTATATGCTTCCATTTATTTGTATCTTCCTTAATATCTTTCTTCAGGGTTATGTAGTTTTCTGAGTACAGGTATTTTACCTCCTTGGTTAAGTTTATTCCTAGGTATTTTATTTTTCTTGTTGCTATAATAAATGAAATTTTTTTCCAGTTTCTATCTATGATTTTTTATTGTTGGTGTACAGAAATGCCTTCGATTTCTGAATTTTGACTTTGTACCCTGCTATTCTGACAAATTCATTTATTATGTCGAGTAGTGTTTTAGTAGAGTCTATAGGGTTTTCTATGTACATTGTCATGTCATCTGCAAATAATGACAGTTTTACTTCCTCTTTCCGGTTTGGATGTCTTTCATTTCTTTTTCTAGTCTGATTGCTGTGGCTAGCACTTCAAAGACTATGTTGAATAGGAGTGGAGAGAGTGGATATCCTTGTCTTGTTCCTGACCTCAGGGGGAATGCTTTCAGTATTTGTCCATTGAATATGATGTTGGCTTCAGGTTTCTCATATATAGCCTTTATTATGTTGAGGTATGCTTTCTCTATTCCCAGTTTGCTGAGTGTTTTTATCATAAATGGGTGTTACATTTTATCAAATGCTTTTTCAGCATCTATTGATCATATGTTTTTGTTTTTCATTTTGTTTATGTGGTATATTATGTGTATTAATTTGCGAATATTAAATCATCCTTGCATCCCTGGGATGAATCCCACTTGATCATGGAGTATGATCTTTTTAATGTGGTTCTGAATCCGGTTTGCCAATATTTTGTTGAGGATTTTAGCACCTATGTATATCACTGATATTGGCCTATAGTTTTCTTTGTTGTGTCTTGACCTGGTTTTGGAATTAGGGTAATACTGGTTTCATAGTAATATTTTGGAAGTCTTCTCTCTTGGATTTTTTGGAATAGCTTGAGAAGGGTAGGCATTAATTCTTCCCTAAATATTTTGTAAAATTCACCTATGAAATCATTCAATCCAGGTTTTTTGTGTGCTGGGAGTTTTTTGATTACTGTTTCAATGTCATTCTTTGTTATCAGTCTGTTCAGGCTTTCTGCTTCTTCTATATTCAGTTTTGGAAGATTATATGTTTCCAGAAATTTGTCCACTTAATCTAGGTTATCAAGTTTCTAGCCATACAGTTGTTTGTAGTAATTTCTTACAATCTTTTGTATTTTTGTGGTATTGGTTGTGATTTCTCCCCTATAGGTTCTGATTTTGCTTATTTGGGTCCTCTCTCTCTCTTTTTTTTTTATGAGCCTCGCTAAAGGCTTGTTGATTTTGTTTATCCTTTCAAAGAACCAGCTCCTACTTTTGTTGATCTTTTGAATTGTTTGTTTAGTCTCTATGTCATTTAATTCTGCTCTGATCTTAATGATTTCCTTCCTTCTACTTGCTCTGGGCTTTGTTTGTTTTATTATTCTAGTTCTTATAGCTGTAGGGTTAGATTTTTTATTTGAGATTTTTCTATCCTTTTTAGGTATGCCTGTATTGCTATCAACTTTCCTCTCAGGACTGCTTTTGCTGTGCCCCATAGGTTTTGGGCTGTTGTGTGTTCATTATTTGTTTCCAGAAACTTCTTTATTTCTTCCTTGATGTCATTGTTAACCCATTCATTATTTAATAGCATGTTATTCATTCTCCATGACTTTGAATGTCTTTGATTTTTTCCCTTGAGGTTGATTTCTAGTTTCAAGGCATTATGATCTGAGAAGATGCTTGATATAATTTCAATATTCTTGAATTTGTTGAGGCTTGTTTTGTGTCCTACCATGTGGCCTATCTGAAAATTTTCATGTGCACTTGAAAAAAACTGTATATTTTTCTTCACTGGGGTGAAAAGTTATTATGTATCAACTAAATCCATTTGACCTAAAGTGTTGTTCAATGCCTCAATATCCTTGGTATTTCTTTGCTTCAAAGATCTGTTCATTGTTGACAATGAGTTTTAAAATCCCCTACTATTAGTGTGCTTCTCTTAATAGCCTTCTTGTAGTCCTCCAAGATATTCCTTATGTATTTGGGTGCTCCTATGTTGGGTACACATATGTGTACCAGGGTTATATCTTCTTGATGAATTATTTCCTTAAGTATTATGAGATGCCCTTCTTTGTCTCTCTTTATCACCCTTGCTGTGAGATCTGTTTTGTCTGATACAAGTATTGCTACTCTAGCTTTTTTTTCCATGTCCATTTGCTTGGAATACTTTTTTCCATCCCTTCACTTTCAGTCTGTGTAAATCTTTTGTTTTGAGGTGTGTCTCTTATAGAGAGCATATATGTGGGTCATGTTTTCATATCCATTCCACTACCTTATGTCTTTTTATTGGAGCATTAATCCATTTACATTTAAGGTTATTATTTACAGGTATCATTCATTTCCCTTTGTACCTGTGTTCCTCTCCCTCTCTCCTTTTCTTATTTTTCTTAAAGTATTCCCTTTAGCATCTCTTGCAATGCTGGTTTGGTGGAGATGTATTCTTTTAGTCTTCCTCTGCCTGTGAAACTCGTTATTTCACCTTCCATTTTGAAAGATAGCCTTGCTGGGGAGAGTAGTCTTGTTTGTAGGCCTTTGTTTTTCATTGCTTGAAACACTTTTTTCCATTTCTTTCTGGCTTGTAGTGTTTCTGTTGAGAAATCAGTTGATAACCTTATCGGAGCTCCCTTGTATGTTATTGCTGTTTTTCTCTTGCTGCTTTTAGGATTCTCTCTTCATCTTTGAATGTTGCCATTTTAATTATGATGTGCCCTGGAGTGGGCATTTTTGGGTTCATCTTCATTGGGACCCTCTGTTCTTCCTGGACTTGTATGATTTTTTTCTCTCATTAGTTAGGAAAGTTCCCTGTCATTACTTTTTCAATCAGGTTTTCTATCTCATGCTCCTCTTCTTCTCTTTCTTGTATCGCTATGATACAGATATTGTTTCATTTTATGTTTTTCTGTAGTTCTCCTAAACCCTCTTCATTCTTTTTCTGTCTTTTTTCATTTTGTTGCAGTCTGGGGATTTTTTTTACATTGTACTCTAACTCACTGATCTGATCCTCAGCTTCATTTAGCCTGCTTTGGATTGCTTCTACTGTGTTCTTCAGTTCAGAAATTGTATTAGTCATTTCTTCCTGGTTCTTATTGATAGCTTCTATGTCCCTTTTTATGCTGCTGTAGTCCTCAATAAGTTACTTGTAGCTTCTCTGGAGTTCTTTGTAGTTTCCCTGGAGTCCTCTGGAGTTCCCCTGGAGTTTGTTGTAGTTTTCTTTGAGTTTGTTGAGTTCATTGAGCTTCCTCATTACTATTATTCTGAATTCCATGTCTGATAGGTTGCTTGCCTCTATTTCATCTCCCCCTCCTTCTGGGAATTCCTCCTTTCTTTTTGGTGGGGTGTTGTTCCTGTTTGGTGGGGTGTTATTCTGCCTCCCACTTTTGGGTGGAAGGTCTTGTTTATTTCTGCTTCTTAGATTGATCTGCTTTTATTTTCTCCCTTTGTGGTGTGAACTTTTTGTATACAGTTTATCTTCTGCCTCCAGCTGATGCCACTTTAGAGGAGTAGTTTGCTTAAGTGATTTCTCTTGTAGCACTGGGGATGATTCTGTGCTGGGATCTAGTCCGCTGCTCTCCTAGCTCTTTCTCCAGAGCCAGTACCCAAAACTTTTTACAAAGTGCCTCTAGTTCACTTCACCCTCCTTTGGCCTCATCCAGGGGTGAGTGCACTTCCTATCACAGGCAAGGGGCAATTTGACCAGTTGCACACCAGGGTGGGCAAGTACAAAGCTCTTCTGCGCACTGGCACTTGGCCAGCAGTAGGCAGACTGGTTGTGTGGCTGTTCCAGAGGAGGGAGACACCTCTGCGCGCCAGCAGGAGGTTTATTTACATGCCTGTTGGAGCTGGCTGGGGGCACCTCTGCATACTGGCAGGCAGATTGATTGCATGCCTGGGTGGGTGGACCAGGGCATTTCAGTGTGAGTGCTTGTGCAACCCAGGGGGAGTGTTGGGGAATGGACGAGTGCACTTCTAAACCTGTGTTCCTCAAGAATCTTGCCCCATCCCCAGCCTCTCCTCCTTTGTCCAAAAAAAAAAAAAAAAAAAAAATCAAAAGAGAAAAAGAAAAATATATTCACACACACACACACACACACACACACACACACACACACAAGTACACTGTTCCTTGCCTCTCAGAGCCACATGGCCCACTCCTAGCTCTGCTAGCAGGCATAGCCATGCTCTCCTCCCAACTCCTCTCACAGGAAACCCAAGGTCACTGAAAAATCTTTGCACACTGCCAGCTGTAGCTCAGGTAGCCAAGGCAGCCAGAAATCTCATCTGGTTTCCTTCTCTTCTGCTATCCTTATCAGACAGGTTGCTCCCAGATGGTTTTCTCTGATCCAGCAGTGCCAAGGCTCATCTCCTGCCAGTATCCAGATGTTAACTGAGATGCTCTGTCCACAATTAGCCTAAACTACAGACAGGTCTTGGGTTCAAGCAAGCACAGCATCCCCTCACTCCTCTGCCACCTTCCTACCACTATGACATATATTCTTACTAATCTGGAGAAATTATGGAATGAGGCATCAAAGCCACTATTAATTTATTTTTGGTCTTAAATAATAGTACTTTTTCTGTAGGCCAGGTTTTCATGTTTTTTAAGTTCATTTTAATTTTTACTAAATAGTACATCGGCAGAATTTTTTTAAAGTAGTACAAGGCTTATAGCAGCAACTACCTATCCTGTCCCACTCTTCTTCACTCCTTAGTTCACTTCCACACCCACATTTCTATATACACTTGCCGTGCTATTCTTGATTTGCCTACCTAAGCCATTATTCATGGCTTTCTCTTCTTAGTTCTATCTAGCCCATTTTTTTTCCTTATTTTTACCCCCCTCCCAAAATAATGATACCTGCCCTTAAATAAATTGTTTTTGATGTTTACATTATTATTATCATAAACTTATTTTTCACAATTGAAACACTGCAATTACGGTGTTTAATTATTTCTTAAAACTTTTTTTGGTAATTAATACTTGCCTTGTCTTTTTATTTAGCAATTTTCTATCTGCAAATTATTGTTTTTTTTTCTTCCAAACTCTTGGTAACATGCCTTCAGCATTGTCAAACAAATCAAGCATTGTAAATCCTAGAGACACCCTTGAACCTCTCAGTGTTCTCCTGTTCCCAACAGGACTGCCAGCTCTCCAGGCCTTGTTTTATCCTTTTCCTGGGAATTTCCTCCACCTAAGTCCTGAATCATAACCTTGTTATGGCTCTCAGGTCTTCCTTCTTGGTTTATCCTTTCATTTTGGTGGAGCACATCCTCCAATAGCTTCACAAGAAGCAGTGTATGGGAGATGTATTTTTTGAAAGTTGTACAGAAGTGAATGAAAATTATCACTTGCTGAACTTAGAATTCTAAGCATTGCTCTATTGCAGCAATTTTCAACTGGTGTGCTGCAAGAATTTTTAAAACATGCAATACCTGACTACTTAGTCAGGAGTACTGACTCTTTTTCCTTAGATTGTCAAATTAAAAAAATGACAACAGCCAACACAATAGCTGTCCAGTGTTAATGAATCAAAATTATACCTATTTTTCTGCCAGACTAGCAAAATATATATGTCTTGGTGTGCCACAAAATTTTAGTAATTAGTTTGTGTGCCATGAGATGAAAAAGGTGATAACTGCTTCTCTTTTGTATTTTAACTTCTCAAGTTACTATTGAGAAATCTGATATTATCTCAATTCCTGATATGTGCCTTTTGTTATTTTTAAAAATGTTTAGAATGTTCTAAATTTCACAATAACATAATCATTTGTTATTCATTGTATTTGAGGTACTTAGTGGACCTTTTGACTGGGAAGCTCATTCTTTATTTATGGGAAATTGTTTTTGTATTATTTATTTGATAATTTCCTCCCTTCCATTTTCTCCATTCTTCTCCCACTCCTGTAAGCAGATAGTGAATTTCCAGGTTATAATCTCCAACTTTCTTTTTAATTTTTTCTATCCTATGTTCATTCTCTGTGTTTGCCCTCTGAAAGTCCTTTTTTTTTTGTAGCATCATTTTCTTCTTTTGCAATTGGCTGTGTAATATTGAACAGTTAGCCTCTCTCATAGTTTTCTCATCTGTAAAAGAGGTCATAATATACATTTCAAAGGTTCTAAGAATTAAATGAAGTTATATTTGAAAAGTATTTAGCAAAGTGCCTGGCACTTTGTAAATGCTCAATAAATAGCAGTTAATGATACTGATCATGATCATGATAACTTGCTTCATAATTTTAAATAGTGCTGGCCCTGAGTATCTTGAAGCAAAAAGATAATACCTAGATTGAAGGTGCAGGTCTGCTGAGTAGACTTTTCCCCAACTCACTGCAAGAGAGTGGATGAGTTATTTAACCTTGAACAATCTATTACTCTCTCATCTGTAAATGAGAACAAGTGCTCAAATTCAAATATGGTCTATAATCAAATACTTTTATAATCCAGGGAGATATCTCTTCTCTCTTTTCACAATAACTGCTAATTGAATATATTTTTACTGCTAAGAATGTATTTTAACTACCTAAATCACTATGATTTATAACTTTGTAAACCAAAGGAATACAAGCATATTATAAAAATGCACAGATATATACATATCTACCTATCTGTATCTGCACTCACGTAAGTGTGTATAATTTCTTTGTTGTGTATTTTACAAAATTTAAAATCCCTCTTCAGCTAAGGTACATTGGTAATTTCTCAAATTAGCAGGTCAGTGTTCCAGCACTATATATATTTATATACACATACACGTTAGAAGACAATCTTCCTTTGGTGTAAAGTTTAGCATCTTTATTTTTATGGCAATGAACTATAACTCAACACCTTGTGAACAACGATTTTTTAAATAAAATTCCTTGCCTATAATACCATCAATAATCAGTTCCATCTCTTTTTTTTCCAGAAAAATCACCTTTTCATTAACTTGAAGTGATAATTTCCATATGAATGATAGCTTATCTGCATTTTCACTACATTTCACTGTATTTATTCTAGGAAATATGGAGTATTGCTTTGGGCCTTTGAAAATCAGGAGCTGGAGGAAGTTTCTGTTAGAATAATCTTCACCTGAAGGGGTTTTAAGAATCACCTATCCAATGACCCGTGAAGGGTAAATGCTAAGTTTCTATAGTCAAATATCCCATTCTAACCCTTCAGAATAGATGAGTGAGCTTGCCTCTTATTTAAAATACTCTAAGATGGATAAAATTTTTATTATTAGTTGAAAGGTAATAATCATGACCACCATCACCATCTCTTGGCTGTTAATGATGACAACAATGACAAAAAAAAATTTGATTTTACCAAATAACTTCCTTTGTAATATTGATGTGGTGTGTGTGTGAGAGAGATCTAGCACTTTTCTTTGTAATTTCATGTTCATATTCAACATGTTTACCTATATATTGATGCATTTATGATTTTTTTGTAAAGCTTATAGTCAACATCCTAGTGGGCCCAAAATTAGCTTTCAATTAAACTGTTTCTTAAGCAACACAACCTGCTGACCTCTACAAATTAAAAGTATGCTGTGAATCTAACCAGAGAGACATTTTCCATGAATTCTTTTCCCTAACAATGGGTACTCATGCTCCACTGTCCATACTGTTTGCCTGTGACCAACAGGATTGCACCATGTTGGAAGCAAATGTGTGCTGGTGGATCTCCATTATAAGTGTGTGTCACAGGTTATTTTGATCTAGGGTATAGTTTATTGAAATGAGGCACTGCCCTAGCTTTTAGAAACTAGAGGTGAACTATTTCTGAGGCTTAGTCCCTGAATAGTCAATTTGCAATAAAAAGAAACAAATTTAGAATAAGAGGTGCAATATTATCATATCCACTTCTTTGAGTTTATACCTCATTTGTAAGTTGACAGGCTGGTAGCTAGATATTCAGGAGCCTTGATTTTACTTTGGCTAATTTCAATTCTTGTACCCTCACTATATGTTTAAGAAGACTGTTCTATTCCATTAACTATTTTCTTTCCTTGCATATCTTTCTCCCTTACTATTCTGATTTGAGAAAACATGAGATTTGTTTTTCCTTTAGCAGGCAGCCCCAAGGAAAAGATTGTTTGGTGGTATTGTTTTAAAATTCTGGACTTCTGGCCAAGATGGAGGCTTAGACAGACATGCTCGGTCTCCCTCTACAACTAGAAAAAAATACAACTACCTCAAAACAAAAGATAACCAGAAATTCCAGAAAATGAAACTACATGGAAGCCCAATGTATGAAGTTATAAACCAGTGGTGCTTGTCCGGACAGGTAGGAGGAGCAAAATTGTAACTGGAACAGAAAGGTTGGGAGGTGCTGTTTGTGGTAGCAGCAGGGACAGCGGCAGGGGGAATAATTCAGGCTGCAGTTGAGACCAGGCAGCTCGTGACCCCAACGCTGGGAAAGGCAGCCCCCTATTGCCTTGGACGGAGAGGCCCAGAGGGCGGGGGATGGATCCCGGTCTCCCAGCGGAGAATAATGGCAGGAATCCATCTTGGACCCCCACCCCCACACAAAGCACCACAGCACAGCAAAAATGGTTGTGGACCACCGCCAGTTGCCAGGTAGTAATGAGTACACGGAGCTCCACCCCCTACAGCCTGCCCAGGAAGCAAAGCAAAACACAAATCTGTCAAAATGAAGCAGACAACTATTGAAATCCCAGTGACACAGCTCACCAGGCAGCAGATGAGGAACCTGACAGATGAACAAATAGGAAACATTTCAGAGGCTCAGTTCAGAGCTATAGTTATAAGGTGGCTTACAGAATTAACAAAGATTTGGAACAAGACAGGGAAGGAATGAAAGCCACTCATACTGAAATGAACAAAAACACATACAAGACAAGTCGTGAGGAAATAAAATCGAGAGATCAAATCAACAAACCGGAACATACGGAAGGAACAAACAGTCAACCAATGCAGAAAGAGGAAACAAAAAGTAAGGAAATTGAGGAGAGGAGCAGAAACCTCTGGGACAGCTATAAGAGACTGAACATTTGGATTATAGGATTGCCAGAGGGCGAAGAAGAAGAACTAGAAATTGAAAAATTATGTGAGAAAATAATGAAGCAGAACTTCCCGAACTTGGAGAAGGAAATAGACTTACAGATCCAGGAAGCACAGAGAGTTCCAAAAAACTGGACCCAGGGAGAACCACTCTAAGACACACTATAATCAAATTGTCAAAAATTAAAGATAAAGAGAGAATCTTAAAAGCAGCAAGAGAGAAGAAAAGAACCGTGTACAAAGGGGTCTCAATTAGACTATCAGCTGATTTCTCAAGGGAGACCCTGCAGGCAAGAAGGGGCTGGCAGAAATATTCAAAGTAATGAAAAGCAAAAACCTACAGCCACGAATAATCTATCCAGTGAAACTGTCATTCAGAATAGAAGGGCAGAGAAAGTGCTTCCAGGACAAAATAAAACTGAAGGAGTTCATTAGATCCAAACTTCTATTATATGAGATGTTAAAGGGACTGGTTTAGAAGAAGGAGGATCAAAACTATGAACATTAAAATGAAAACTGCATCATAAGTACCAACAACAGAAGCTAGGGAATCAAAACAAAGGCAAACTAAGTAGGCAATGAGAGTGGAAAAAGAACTATTGGTATGGGGAACATACTGAGGGGAGGTCAGCAGGAAGGGGAAGGTGGAGAGGGAGGGAGATGGTTCAGGAATTAAGAAGCATAGTAGGAGGGAATGGAATAGACAGGAAGAGATTGAGAAGAACTATATGCACAACCGATGGACTAAACCGATGGACTAAAAGGGGGGGACAACTGGAGGGAGGGGAGCCACCGGGTGGAGGGGAGCAGAGGGAAGGGAAATTGGGACAACTGTAACAGCATAATCAATAAAACATTTTAAAAAATAATAATAAAATTCTGGCAAGTTTTACCTATTCATTTTGCTTAGGGTGTTCTTTTTTTAAATTTCTGATGCTTTAAAAAATTACATTAAAACTATAATAAGGGCACTTTATTCCTACTTTCATTGTTTTGCAAAAAATGGTGATATATTTTCATAAAGCAGGTTTCAAAAGGTGCTTTCCTTAAATTCAAGACAATGATATACTTGTATTTTTCTTTTTATATCTTGTGGACCTTTGTCATTTATTTTTAAAGCAGACTCAAGGATAAAACTAGGATATTTATGTGAGTTTTCTTATCTCAGGAAAAGTTTTTTTCTTGTGAGAATAAAATTTTAAATTTTCATTATCTTTTACAAATCAAGAATAGTTAATTAGGGGGGTAAAATTATAAACATCTAATCCATAATAGCTTAAGATGGCAGTATCTTTTCTCTGGGGAACAGAAACTTGAGAAATCTGATTAGCATTGCTAATCAACACAGATCTTTTCAGTACATAGTTATTATATAGCTAAATTCCAAGTCTAATTAATATTCCAGTCTGCCAGTAAAGATTCTTTTTTTTTCTTTTGCTCTATGAACTTTCTCAACTAAAACAGATTTGGGGCCTATAATTGGCCCCTAGAGGGTATAATGTATTTTAAAAGGAAAAGGGGAAAATCCCACTCAATTTTTATGTCCTAAGCAACTCTATGTGGCTACTTACTGAAATAACTTGCCAGTGACAATTCAGTTTAAATAGCATTTTGAATGTTTCATCTCTGCGTTTCTCCCTCCACCTTTTTTTAGCTATAAAATAACTGTACTGAAAACTAAGTGGGCATAAAGGGAATCTTGTTAAGCATAGTCCAGTAGTATAAACATAAAATAATACATCATCTACTGTTAATAGATCACAAGGCTTATGTGCTATGTGCTACCAGTATACAGAAATATTTTTATTACAGAGAGTACTTCTTCACAGAAGGATTTGCTCCATTGGGATTTTACCTTAATTCACTCATTTAAAAGTAGTATGTGATCATGTGTATATTTTAGTTATCACATTTAAAAGACTAACTTCATATTTTAACTTTCTCAACCAACATGTTGAGCCAATTTTCAAATTAGAGACATTTACAAGGGCTGGCTCCTCCTTTGTTATAAGTGAGAAGTCAGGTGACTCATAATTACAGAAGTGAAAGGGTGGCCACTAAGGTCATCTGAATCCCATCTATAACAAGTCTCAGCTCTGCTTGAGGACTTCCGGTGATGAAGAAATCACTGCTTCTTTAGGAGGCATGTTTTAATTTTGGAGAGTTCTAATTATTAGTTAATTCTTTTTATATTGTGCCAAATCCACCCACCTAAGTTTGATATAATTGGATATATTAAGCCATCTGAAACCACCTAGAATAAGCCCAGTCTTTCTCCGACATTGTTTTTTTAAATCTTCCAATATTTGCAGACCTCGGTCAAGGCCTTCTAATTTTCATTACTGCAGGTTGACTCTTCTGTGTCATTATTCAGTCCTCTGTAACATGGTTATGAATCCTTTCATCTTCCAGAGCACTCTCACCTGAACATGCTGTAGTTCTTCACTTCTAAACAGGGCAGCATGTAAAACTGAATGTTCTTCACTTTTTAGAGCACATCCTGTCATTTTTGTCTATGAACATATATCTATACACCTATACATTTATCCGTACTTATATCTAATCTCTTTAAGTATATAGGTCTCTAATGCAGCTAAGAAATGTAATAGGTAACACCCATGATTTTATATTTCTTGAATTTATTAGGCAGACAAACGTGAAACCAAAACAAACAAACAAACAAACAAACAAAAAAAAAACAAATGGTTGGGCAGAGACGCTAGATTTCAATTTAATTTTACTATGCACCAAAGCTTAAATCCTAAGAATAGTTCATAAACAGCTCCTTCTTTTTTTTAACTATATTTTATTGATTATGTTGTTAGAGTAGTCCCAGTGTTTTCCCCTGTGCTCCCCTCTGCCCAGTACCCCATATACCCCAGCAATCTCACCCCCTTTAGTTCATGTCCATGGTTCTTGCATATAAGTTCTTTGGCTTCACTCTTTACTATACTATTCTTAACTTCCCCCTGTCTACTTTGTACCAACCAATTATGTTTCTTAATCCCTGCATCATTTCCCCATTTCTCCCCCTTCCCCCTCCCAGCTGATAACCCTCCAAATGATCCCCATACCTATGAGTCTGTTCCTATTCTGGTTTGCTTAGTTGGATTTTCTTTTTATTTTTTAGATTCAGTTATTGATAATTTGTGAGTCTGTTGTCATTTTAGTGCTCATAGTTTTGATCTTCTTTTTCTTAAATAAGTCTCTTTAGCATTTCATATAACAATGGCATGGTGATAATGAACTCTTTAGCTTTACCTTGTCTAGAAAGCACTTCATCTCCCTTCCATTCTAAATGATAGCTTTGCTGGATAGACTAATCTTGGTTGTAGGTTCTAGCTTTTCATCACATTGAATACTTCTTGCCAGTCCCTTCTTGCCTGCAAAGTGTCTTTTGAGAAATCAGCTGACAGCCTTATAGGTACCCCTTTGTAGGTAACTCTCTGCTTTTCTCTTGTTGCTCTTAAGATTCTCTCTTTATCTTCCACCTTTAGCATTTTAATTATGATGTGTCTTGGTGTGGTCCTCTTTGGGTCGAGCTTGTTTGGGACTCTCTGTGCTTCCTGGACTTGTATGTCTATTTCCTCACCAAATTTGGGAAGTTTTCCTTCATTATTTTTTCACGTAAGCTTTCAATTTCTTGCTCTTCCTCTCCTCCTTGTGGCACCTCTATGATTCAGATGCTGGCATGTTTAAAGTTGTCCCAGAGGATCCTAAGTCTCTCCTCATTTTTTCAATTTTTGTTTCCTCATTCGGTACTGGTTGACTGTTTTTTTCTTCCTTATATTTCAACTAATTTGTTTGAACCCCTGTGTTCTTCCCTTCACCATTGGTTTTGTGTGCATTTTCATTCGTTTCACTTAGCATAGCCTTCTCTTCTTCCCTTATGCATTTGCCATACTCAAGCATATCTGTCAAGCCTGTGAGCATCTTTATCACCAGTGTTTTGAACTCTGCATCTCTTAGGTTGGCTGTCTCTTGTCTGTCAGGTTGGCTATCTCCTCATCGCTTAGTTCTCCCACTGAAACCTTGATCCGTTCCCCCTTTAGGGCCATAATTCTGTTTCCTCATCTTGACAGGCTCTTGTGTTTCCTTGCTTCTGTGTCTTAGGTAGAGTTGTCACTCCTGTTACATTGTAAGGGGTGGAGCCATAGGTATTCATCAGTACAGGGCAATGCATTTCACCATGTTGTGGTGCTGTATGTGGGGGAGGGATCTGAGAGGGAAAAATGATGCTTTCTCAGCACTCGCCTCTTTTCCAGGCACTTCTTCCACTTCCGTTTGGGACTGGTGCCTCTCTCACTGTTGTCCTGGCCATTGTTCCCAGAGTAGATGTGTCTGCGGATGTTCTAGGATCATGGGGGCCCTTTAAACAAGTGGACTCTGCTGAGAGACCTGCACTTTCTTCCTCTGCCCCAACCCCTACTGATTTTCACAGTCAGAAGCAATGAGGCTTGATTTTCCCTGGCTCTAAGACACTGAGCTGCATGGTCTGGTCAGGAGCTGGGAATGCTCCCCAGGTGTCCCTTTATACTTTTTAAAACAGCTGACTGCACTTTCCACTGGCCTGCCACTGCCACCGCTGCCACTGCCACCTCATCGCATCCTCTCCACCCAGGCCCCATCTTTCCTTCCTGTCTGGATGAGTATTTCTTCTTTATATCTTTTTTTTGGCCTTCCACACAACACAGCTGGATTTTCTGGAGTTTCTGGTTGTCTCTAGTTTTGAGGCAGTTGTATTCCTTCTTAGTTGTAGAGGGGGATGCAGTGTGTCTGTCTAGGTCTCCATCTTGATCAGAAGTCTTCTTAATGGGTAGCTTGATTTAATATCATGGATTTAAAATATCCCAAATTAAGCCATCATTAAGAGATGTCAAAATGTAGGCTTTCTAAGTAAAGCACAATATTGCCAGTCAACAGCTACTTCTTTTAAGACAAGAAAAAAGAAAGAAAGAAAGTGGTATTGGAACCAAAATGCCAGTACAATAACCTTTCCTAAAAAGTCTTCATTGTATTTCTGGGGTCAAATAAATCTTAGTAGAATTTCTTAACTACTTGTGGATCTTCATAAACCTACAGCTGATATATCTAGACCAAGATGCAGAGTGTCTCAGACTTGTTTTTAAGGTTAATAACATTCACTCAATTGTGTGCTGTTAATTGCTTAATGGCCAGCTCTCTGTGGAAAAAAAAAAGTATGCATATATATGTGTACATACACTTGTTATAAACTGAGAAAGAATTGTAACAATTTACAAATAATAACAAAATATACAATATACACTTATAATTCTGTGATTTACTATTCTTTACAAAATCTGTTGTATCTATTATAACAATAGTGTTACAAAATTAAGACTCCAAATAAATGATTATTACTTAATTCAGCAAGACTTCACTCATACCATTGGCAAACATTCTGACTGAATGCTGGCTGATATTTTAATGTTAACAAATGAAATGAAGGTGAAGATATAAGTGATTTTTTTGTAGACTCATGTATTTTTGGAATAATGGAAGAATATTTCTTCATTTCTTTGTGCTCTTCACAATATAATTCCAATAGAGAAACACACATTTAAGTTTAATCCATAGTATTAACATTTCCTTGATCACTTTCTCAAGTCTAAATAATCAACAAGATAATAAATGCAGTCCTAATTTTTAGCATTTGCCAATTTCTATGGTAAAAACATTCTTTACGGCCAGTTTCAAGCTACCAACATGGTATTAGTGAATGCACAGTGGGAGAAAATGCACAATATCATTACATATAGTATTTCCATCATGCAAATACAAGAAATGTAAATAATCCCAAGAGCACAGATAATAAAGTACAGCAAAATATTTAGGAAATGATTAGTTTTGAGTACTAATAACTTTATCTTTAAATATAATTTATATAATTACAAGATTGCATAATTTAATTCTTAACAGTGATGATGTTTAACAACTGGCCCACAAAATTCCTGAATATAACTATTGTCTCTCACAAGCCAGCATGGGATGGCTCCAGCACACCACTGGTAATAGACATGGATACTCAATTTTAAAAAATCTACCTTGATCTAATAGACTTCCCTGAGCTCTGGAATCATGTAGACTCAAACTAGAAATATTACTCAAAATTTAAAGCCAAAATAAGTTCATCAATAATGCCACCCACATGTTTACATTTCCTACTATGTAATAAATGTACTAGAATTACATCTAATATTTATTCTGTCATTAAAATATACTGTAAATGGCTCTATCAAACTAAACAATTTTATTGTTCTATACAAATATTATAAGCCTATATACAAGAATTAAAGTTGCTTTTTGAAGAATCTAAAATCTCCATCAAGCAGTTGGAGGGAATGTCTTCAGTGCATGCATGGTCACATTATGCTAATATTCATCAATCAACATTTATTCCTCTCCAAATGCCAACTCAAGCTTGATAGCAATGCCATTGATAAGTACCAACTAATAAAAAGGGATCAATGTCATACCTCTTAGTGAGGATGAAAATGATAATAGTTATATGTAGAATTATCCTTATTTCATTCAGAAAGTAATCAACAATAAAATTAGCAAATAACAACACAAAGACAACTAAATGCTTCCAGGAAGTAATTTTTGCTTGTAATTTTATATGTGAAATTTTCTTCTAGTTTTGATTGGAAAATTCTTCTATTAATGCTCCAAGAGAAGGTATGCTTTTTGTTGCAAACTATTACCTAGAAAATCTGAAGAGTATATATAACTCTTTGTGTTAATGTATACTCAATTACACAAACCTTTTCTCATATTTTTTTGTTGGGTTGATGATTTTATTTATTTTTTCTCTAGAAAGCAAATATTGAAACAAAAGTCTGTAGATAGCTTCTAAAGACTCATCTTATACAGTTATTGTGAGAACAAGAAAAAACCTTTTTCTGAGGGAAGTAATTTCTCTGAGTGAGTGAAAGCACCTCTGGGAAAGACTTTGAGTATATGTGACACAACTGTGAAGTACTTAGGCTGGAGGAGTATGATAAATAAAATACTGTAGACCCTGGCACAGGGTAGCTCAGAGCCTCCCCTGAGTCAGTGGTAGGAGGATCCATAAGGAGATAAGCAGGTCTGTCTGGATACCAGGTGGGAGCCATCACCAAAAACTATTTGGCTGAAAGTAATAGGGTGGACCACTAGTGACTTATACTCTGGGTAACCATCTGAATCGCCACCAGCAACCAGGTGAGGATAGATGTGGGGACTATTAAAGAAGGGGAAAAGGGAAAGAGAAAGAGGACATCAACAAAACACCCCAGATTCCTTAGACCCTTAACTGCAATATATACTATATGCCAAGACTATATCAAGTGCTTAAACTTCTTCTATCGTAAAAATCATAAGAAGTGGGTACAGTTTTTGTGATAGTTGGTTATCTTCATTTTACAGATGAGGGTCATAGATGTTAAGTAACAGTTAAGTGGCAAGGCTGGGGAATTGAGCATTCTTGAGACCAATCCCAGATTCATAGTTACATCATTGAGCTGAAACCATTTGTCCCTATGGGTTATATTCTACTGCTTCCATCTTGTTTGGTGTCCTGGGAAGCTGATCTACATGACTACATCAAAACCTTTTTTTCCCTCTGGCTTCCAGTTGGGTTTTGTCAATGGAGGGAGAAAAGGAACACAATTGGGGGATTTATTCCCTTTGCTTCCCTTTGCATGAACGAAATGGCTGCATCCTAAAAAAGTGGTACTTTGCAAATGGTATTCCCTTTCTGGGTTTTGGTATCTTCCTTCTCCTTTACCCTTTCAGGTGAAGGGAGAGAGCACTGGTCCAAGGGTTATGAGGACACTGTGTTATTAATCTTTCAGAAAGGAGTTTCCCACTATCGCTTGTATTTCCCCATATTCTGTCCAAACCTTTATAAATACTACTATTAAACTCTCCTTAATTTATCCAATTTGAGTGTGCCATCTCTTTCCTGCCAAGATCCTGACTAAAACAACTACTATAATATTCTTCCATACGTTAACAATGGGTAGTTTTTATAACACGAGCCAATTCAAAAGAAAACATTTCCCCATTAAAGTTTTACTAATGTGTTTTATTTGCTTTTATCTAGTAAAGTTTGAGGATGTTTATAAATATGGGAACATTAATACTGGTGTCTTTTTATGTGAAGAGCACATAAAAAGCAGTAAGAAAGAAAGATGAATTCTCCAATAGAAGTTAAGAACAGGCAATTCACAGAGGAATTACCAAGAGCCATAAATCACAATAAGTCTATTAAGCCTGATTAGTAAACAAAAAAATGCAAAGTAAAAGAGATAATTTTTCACTTATTGAATTATCCAGTATCAAAAGTAATGATAAAAATTAGGTCTAGCCTTGGCTACTGTGACTCATTTTGTTGGAGCATCATCCCTTAACTGAAAGTCTGTGGGTTCAATTCCCAGTCAGAGCACATACTTAGGTTGCAGGTTCAATCTCCCTCCCAGGCATGGGTGCATGCAACCCTGAATCCAGATGCATATAATCCACAGTCCCAGGGGTATACGCTCTTCTCTTCCTCTAACAATTTTTTAAAATGTCATCAGGTGAGGCTAAAATATATTAGGTTTAGTAAAGGAATCAGAAAATGGATAGTCTCAAATGCATGAATGTAAAAATTGCATATCCTTTCTGGAGGACCTTAAAATGGGCAAACCTGTTAATCTAGTAATTATGTTAAATAAATAAATAAAGTAATTAAACAATTAAGTTCTTTATCTTAAGAACACAAATAAGCATATAAACAAAGTTTAAATTTAAATATTTAAATTGAAAAATTGTAAACAACCTAGCTGTCCAACTATGGCAAATAAATAAATTATGGAATACCCATATGAAAATATTTCATAGTCATTTGAGATGTTTCTATAAAAATGCTTGCATAGAAAAATATTTAGCATATATGGTTTCATACAAATAAGCTAAAATAAAAAACAAACTATAAAAACACTTTATTACAGCATGGTTATAGATTACCTACGGGTAAGCAAGAACATGTCATCTGGAACATAGAAGTTATGTTATGGAAGTCTGAAATGTATTCTGAGCCAGAAAACCACCAAAAGCTTTAAATAGTAGATAAAAACTATGCTCATAACTTTATAAATTCTATATTACTTGAGGTCTAAAAGCCAAATCCTGGTAAATATTGACATCTTGGGTCTTCTGAGAGTAAAAATATTTTGAAAATGCTAATCTATGCAACTATCATTATCATCACCAAAGAAATCCAAAAAGGAGAAGTTTGGCTTGGGGATCCAAGATAGTGGTGGAGGAAGTTATGCTCACCTCCTCCCAGGACGAAATTGGAATTACAACTAAACTATAGAACAATCAATCTGAATATCCAACCAAAGACTAGTTGAACAGAAGTCTTTTAACAAAGGATTTACAGAAGAAGCCACATTAAAACTAGTAGGATCACATGATCATATCTATAGATGCATAAAAAGCATTTGATAAAGTACAACACCCATTTATGTTGAAAACACTCAGCAAAATGGGAATAGAGGGAGCATACCTTAACATCATTAAGGCTATATATGAGAAACCTGAAGCCAACATCATACTCAATGGACAAAAACTGGAAGCATTCCCCCTGAAATCAGGAACTAGACAAGGCTGTCCACTCTCCCCACTTCTATTCAACATAGTGTTGGAAGTCCTAGCCACAGCAATCAGACAAGACAAAGAAATAAAAGGCATCCAAATTGGGAAAGAAGAAGTAAAACTATCACTATTTGCAGACGACATGATAGTATACCTAGTATCGTATCGGCAGCCGTCGGTCTTGAGAGACGATGGTGTAGCTTCTTAAGAGTCTATCTGCGCCACCGAGAATGGCTGTGCAGTCTGACTCGGGAGTGACACGGTATCTGTCTCCTCCCGTGTTGAATCGACATCTTGCGATGACGCTGGAGTGTCCTCTCCAGTGAAGCTGAAGCTACAGAGCCTGGGCAGGGTGATATGGAGGGTCTGCTGTTGCCCATGCAGCAGACCCCCCCTCTCTTCGCAGCTGAAGGGTCCAAGGGAAAGACGGAGTCAATACAGCTTGGTTTCAGGTGCGCCGCAGGAGTTGCCGGTGTTGACTACAACGTCAAACCGCCTTAGGGACTCCGGCTCCGGATTTTCTGTCGGGGTTTACTCCCTTAGCCTTTCCCCTGAAGAGGTATGCTGCAAGGCAGCGGAGGTTTTTTGGAGTCAGAGTTTTCCTTCTCTGATGTGCCCTGACTGGAAGATCGAACCAGCGACACTTAGCTCGCAGGCCGACGCTCAATCCACTGAGCCAAACCAGCCAGGGCGGAGTATACCTAGAAAACCCTATAAAATCCACTAAAAGACTACTTGATATAATAAGTGAATTTGGCAAAATAGCAGGGTACAAAATAAATATACAGAAATCTAAGGCATTTCTGTACACCAACAATAAAATCTCAGAGACAGAAGCAAAAAAGAAAATACCATTTACTATAGCAACAATAAAAATAAAGTACCTGGGAGTAAACTTAACCAAAGAGATAAAAGACCTGTACACTGAAAATTATGCAACATTGAAGAAAGAAATTAAGGAAGATACAAATAAATGGAGGCAAATACCATGTTCTTGGATGGGAAGAATCAACATCATCAAAATGTCCATACTACCCAAAGCAATTTACAAATTCAATGCAATCCCTATTAAAATACCAATGACATATTTCACAGACCTAGAACATATCCTCCAAAAATTCATATGGAACCAAAAAAGACCCCGAATAGTAAAAGCAATCTTGAAACAGAAGAACACAGCAGGAGGGATCACGATACCAGACATCAAACAATACTACAAAGCCACTGTGATCAAAACAGTCTGGTACTGGCATAAGAACAGACATATAGATCAGTGGAACAGAATAGAGAGCCCAGAAATAAACCCAGGCCTCTATGGTCAACTAATCTTTGATAAAGGAGGAAAGAACATAAAATGGAGTGCGAAGAGCCTCTTTAACAAATGGTGCTGAGAAAACTGGACAGGGACTTGCAAAAAAATGAAACTAGACCACCAACTTACACCACACAACGAGAATAAACTCAAGATGGATTAAAGACTTAAATGTAAGCCGTGATACCATAAAAGTCCTAGAGGAAAACATAGGCAGGAAAATTTCAGATATCACATGTAACAATATCTTCACTGATACATCTCCCAAGGCAAGAGAAATAAAGGAAAAAATAAACAAATGGGACTACATCAAACTAAAGAGTTTCTGCTCAGCAAAAGAAAACATCAGCAAGATGAAAAGGAAACCAACCATATGGGAAAACATACTTGCCAATGATATCACAGACAGGGGACTGATCTCCAAAATATATAAAGAGCTTATACGACTCAACATCAAGAAAACAAACAACCCAATTAAAAAATGGGCAAAGGACCTGAACAAACACTTCTCCAAAGAGGACATACAGAAGGTCCATAGACACATGAAAAAATGCTCAACATCATTGGCCAGCAGAGAGATGCAAGTAAAAACCACAATGAGATACCACCTTACACCTGTCAGAATGGCCATCATCAACAAATCAACAAGCAACAAGTGCTGGCGAGGATGTGGAGAAACAGGAACCCTACTGCACTGTTGGTGGGAATGCAGACTGGTGCAGCCACTATGGAAAACAGTATGGAATTACCTCAAAAAACTAAAAGTGGAACTGCCATTTGAACCAGTGATTCCACTGCTAGGATTATACCCGAAAAATCCTGAAACCCTAATTCAAGAGAACTTATGCACCCCTATGTTCATAGCAGCCCTGTTTACAATAGCTAAGTGCTGGAAACAGCCTAGGTGCCCGTTTGTGGATGAGTGGATCAAAAAACTGTGGTACATCTACACAATGGAATACTATGTAGCAGAAAGAAAGAAGGAACTCCTGCCATTTGCGACAACATGGATGGGATTAGAGAGAATTATGCTTAGTGAAATAAGCCAGGCAAAGAAAGCAAAATACCATATGATATCACCCAATACAGGAAACTAAAGAGCAACACAAACAAACGAACTAAATAGGCAAAGACTAGAATAGTAGTCAGTAGGGGGGAGGGGGGAGGGAGAGAAGGGGGATAAGTAAGGGAAGGGTCAGGTCAAGGAACGTATATGAATGACTCATGGACATGGACAACGGGGAGGGATATAATTGTGGGAGAAGGGATGGGCTGGGAGGGGGGAGCAATGGGGGAAAAATCGGACAACTGTAATTGAATAACAAAAAATAAAATAAAATAAAAAAACTAGTAGGAAGGGCAGAGATGCAAAACTAGCTGGCCTTGTTCCCACAGCACTGAGATTCTGGAGGGATATCTCAGCTCCTAAGTACACCTTGAGGAGCGTGGGGTCTCAATTCCATGCTGGGCTCACCAGTCCAGAGCATCAGACCAGGAAGAAGAGCCCATATAACATCAGGCTGTGAAAATCATTGTGGATTCTAACTGCCAGGGAGAGACAATAGTCTTCTAGAAAATAGGGAACCCTCTTAAAAGGCCAATGCACAAAATCTCATTCACAGCGACTCATCCTACGCTTCCACAGGGAGGGGGGGGCATATCAAAGTGGACTAGAATTCTGCATGGAGAGACTGGGTTGTGTGACTCCTGGGAGAAAGCTGAAGAGGTAGCTGCTAGAATCGCTGTGCTGAGTCCCTCCCTCACACCACCAACAAACACCATCTTTTCTGGGTTGAGCACTCTCCTCTATACGGCATCAGCCTGGGAGAATGAAATAGCCCACCCTCCAGACTTCCTGTCACCTTGCCTTGCAGAATTAAGGCATTGCAGAGAAGTCAGCTCCCTGGACCTTAGTTTAGAGGTTCCAGTGGACTCTGAGGGTTTCAGGGACTGAGTTGTTTGGCTCTGGGGTGGTGGCCATTTTGTCCCTTTTCCAGAAAGCCTGACCAACATCATTCCCTCATGGGAGATCTACTAGCCCCACCCTCCTGACTCCCAGTGGCCTGCTCTCCTCAGCTTGGGCTCTCAGGGAGATCTGGATAGAATCCAAGAATGGTTGAGTTGTGTGAATCTAGGGTGGGGCTTTTATCCCTCACACACCAAACGGGTGTAGAGTCCTCCCTTCATACAACAAAATTGTGGTCTGTTTAGGCATCATAAATACATGGAAGCCTCACACTGACAACTCCCTGAAACCCTGCCACACCAGAAAAGCACCTGGGAGGCACCTGGCAGGTGTCAACTTGCCTTTCTATATCCTGGAACTTTTGCTGAGTAGCCTCAGACCCAGCACTGTCATGAAGTTTGAATCTGTATCAGTCTGATGAACACCACTCACCCCTACCTGGTGACTCACTGAGAATCTACCTTATACAACTTATGTACTGCCAGAAGCTTTTTCAGTGACTGAACCTAAGAGGCAGCTGGCAGGTGGAGGCAGACAGAGGCAGATTTGGGGGTGACTTGGGCCTTTTGCTGGCTTGCTCCTAGGCTTGTCGCTGGTGGAAACCAGCCTTGGTACACAGCTTTGCCCTTCCTATGCACACTCAGGCTCAGGAGAGGCAGCCACAAACTGTAGATCAGTTTGTAGCTATAAATAGGCAGCCCGGGACTAGGCATAAGCAGTGCTTGACATAAATCTGCACCACAATTCTTCCTAAGAGGCCCCAGAAACAACACATCCAGTAGTGGGCTTCAGACAACATCAGAGCAGGACACAATTAGCTCCACAAGAAATACATCCAAAAGATCTCAGCAGGCACCAGACCCTGCTGAGGTGAATTCTGCTTCATGTGGTCAGCACAAAAACAACCGCTCATACATTGTGGTTGGGGTCAGTTCTTACAGTCAGCAAGCCTGAGGGTCAACCCCATGCATAAACAGGCCAACAATAATCAAGATTAAACTACAACAGGAGGGCTCATATAACCCCCACAAGGGACATTTTTGGAGCACCAGCTCAGGTAACCAAAGAGACTGTGCCATTGGGTTGCATAGGACATCTACTACATAAGGGCACACTACCAAGACTGGGAGACATAACAGATTTACCTAATACACAAACACAGAGAGGCAGCCAAAATGGAGAGGCAAATATGCCCCAAATGAAAAAAAAATGGGAGAAATATCAAGAAAAAGAACTAAATAAAATGAAGGTAATCAATCTATAAAGTACAGAGTTCAAAAAATGGAACAACATAAAAAAGAACAGAGAAACTATATAAAGGAACCAGTCAGAATAGAAGACTATAATATCTGAAATGAAAAATACACTAGAAAAAATTAACAGTAGGTTGAATGAAGCAGAGGATAAAATAAGTGATTTGGAAGACAAGGAAGCAGAAAACACCCAATCATAACAGCAAAAAGAGAGAGAGAGAAAAAAAAAAAAGACTTATTTATTTATTTATTTATTTATTTATTTAGAAAGAGGGGAAGGGAGGGAGAAAGAGATGGAGAGAAATGTCAATGGGTGGTTGCCTCTCATGCGCCCACAACTGGGGACCTGGCCCACAACCCAGGCATGTGCCCTGATTGGGAATCGAACTGGTGACACTTTGGATCTCAGGCCAGTACTCGATACACTGATCCATACCAGCCAGGGTGAAAAAGTGTGTTTTTAATGAAAATAGGTTAAGGTACCTCTGGGAAAACATCAAGTGTGGCAATATCAAGATTATAAAGATACCAGAAGAAGAAGAGAGAGAACAAAGGATTGAGAACCTATTTGAAGATATAATGACTGAAAATATCTTAACCTGGTAAAGAAAAAAGACATATAAGTCTAGGAAACACAGAGAATTACAAATGAGGTGAACTCAAAGAATCCCACTCCAAGGCACATCATAATTAAAATGGCAAAGGTTAAAGACAAAGAATCTTGGACTTCTGGCCAAAATGGAGGCATAGACAGACAAGCAGCATCTTGCTCCACAACTAAGAAGAAACAAAACTACCTCAAAACTAGAGACAACCAGAAGTTCCAGAAAATGAAGCTGCATAGAAGTTCAACAAACAAAGATATAAAGAAGAAATACTCATCCAGACAGGTAGGAGGGGTGGAGAGAATACAGTGTAGTGGTGGTGGTGTGGTGGTGGCAGTGTGGCGGCAGTGGCAGGCCAACGGAAAATGCAGTAACACATTTTAAAAAGTTGGGAGGGACACCTGGGGAGTGTTCCCAGCCCCAGACCAGTCTGCACAGCTCTCGGTCCCAAGGCTGGGGAAAATAAGAGCCTCATTGTTTCTGACTGTGCAAAACAGTGGGGATTGGGGCAGAGGAAGAAACGGCCAGTCTCTCAGCAAAGTCTGCTTGTTTAAAGGGCCTCCACATCCTAGAATGTCCGCAGACCCACCTGCTCTGGAGAGAATGACCAGGGCAACATCTAGAGAGGTGCCAGTCCCATATGGAGGTGGGAGAGGTGCCTGGAAGAGGGCTGAATGCCGAGTGGGTGGCATTGTTCCCTCTCAGACCCCTCCCCCCCCACAGCATCACAATGTGGTGAAACAGTTCTCCCTGTACTGATGAATACCTAAGGCTCCGCCCCTTACAACATAACAGGAATGACAGCTTACCTAAAACACAGAGGCAAACAAACACAGGAGCCTGTCAAGATGAGGAGAAAGAGAAGTATGGCCCAAACGAGGGAATGGGTCAAGGTTTCAGTGGGAGAACTAAGCAATGAGGAGATAGCCAACCTGACAGACAAGAGACAGCCAACCTAACAGATGCAGAGTTCAAAACACTGGTGACAAAATATTCACCGGCTTGACAGATATGCTTAAGTATGATAAATGCATAAGGGAAGAAGAGAAGGCTATGCTAAGTGAAACAAAGGAAAATGCACACAAAAACAATGGTGAAGGGAAGGACACTGGGGTTCAAATCAATGATTTGGAACATAAGGAAGAAAAAAACAGTCAACCAGTACAGAATGAGGAAACAAGAATTGAAAAAAAATAAGGAGAGGCTTAGGATTCTCTGGGACAAGTTTAAACATGCCAACATCCAAACCATACAGGTGCCAGAAGGAAAAGAGGAAGAGCAAGCAATTGAAAGCTTGTGTGAGAAAATAATAAAGGAAAACTCCCAAATTTGGCAAAGGAAATAGACATACAAGTCCAGGAGGCACAGAGAGTCCCAAACAAGCTCGACCCAAAGAGGACCACACCAAGACACATCATAATTAAAATGCCAAAGGTGAAAGATAAACAGAGCATCTTAAGAGCAACAAGAGAAAAGCAGAGAGTTACTTAAAAAGGGGTGCCTATAAGATCAGATGATATCTCAAAAGAAACTTTGCAGGCAAGAAGGGACTAGTAAGAACTATTAAAGGTGATGAAAAACAAGGACCTACAACCAAGATTATTCTATCCAGCAAAGCTATCATTTAGAATGGAAGGAAAGATAAAGTGCTTCCCAGACAAGGTAAAGCTAAAGAAATTCATCATCACCAAGCCATTATTATATGAAATGTTAAGGGGACATATTCAAGAAAAAGAAGATCAAAACTATGAACACTAAAATGACAACAATCTCACAACTCTCAACAGCTGAATCTAAAAGATAAAAACAAAATCCAACTAAGCACACCAGAATAGGAACAGAATCATAGGTATGGGGATCACTTGGAGGGTTATCAGCTAGGGGTGGGGGAAATGGCAAATGGTGCAAGGATTAAGAAGCATAATTAGTTGGTACAAAATAGACAGGGGGAAGTTAAGAATAACATAAGAAAGGGTGAAGCCAAAGAACTGATATGCACGACCCATGGACATGAACTAAGGGGACTGGGATTGCTGGAGGGAAGGGTGGTACTTGGCAGAGGGGAGCAAAGGGAAAATAATTGGGACAATTGTAACAATATAATCAATAAAATATACTTAAATAAAAAAGACAAAGAATCATAAAATCAGGAAGAGAACAGTTAGTTACATACAAGGGAGCTCCCATAAGACTGTCATATAATTCCTCAAGAAACATTTCAGCCCAGAGGGATTGGCACAAAATTTTCAAAGTGATAACAAAGAAGCAGCCCAGGGATGAATTCCTAGAAGTGAGATGACTGGCACAAGCAGATGAATTTTTCTTTTTCAAATACTTGAAGCCTCACAGGGGAGTGGTTAATACTTTGTGCAACCATATTTTATTTATTTAACCAACCATGAACAGGTGACTGGCTGTTGAGATCATGATTCCATAATTTTGGTATTGTTTTCTACTTGGTGGCAGTTCCTGAGGTAGTAATAAAAATATTTGGAGGAAGCATAGGGAATTGTTGGACTTTACGTTTTTATTTTTTAGATAAATCCAATATAGTGTTAAATTCATAAAAATAGAATTAATATAAAAGTAAAAGGCTTAAAAGCATTGTGTGAAACTTAATTGTATCTGATAAAAACTATATTAAAATGTATTACCTTTATTAGACAATTAGACATTTGAGTAGTGACTGAGTTTTGATAACATTAAGACATTGTTGTTGACTTTTTAGGTGTGATGTTAAAAAATGAGTCCTTATCTTTGAGAAGTCTATTTGGAAACATTAAATGTGAAATGGTATGATGTCTGAGATTTTCTTCCAAGTAACTGGGAGGCCAGTTGATGAGGCAACATTGGCTGAGGGTTGGTGGTTAGTTGGGGCTGGGGGCTGAGGGCTAGGGCTGGGTCCATAGGGGCTCACTTATATCAGGGATCAATAAACTATGGCCTGAGGACAAAATCCAGTCCACTGCCTGTTTTTGAAAATTAAGTTTTATTGGAACACAGCCCTGTCCATTTGTTTATATGTTTTCCCTGGCAAATTTTGCTACAATGGTAGAGTTGAGTTGTTGCGAGAGAGACCATCTGGCCCTCAAAGCCTAAAACACTATACTCTCTGGCCCTATACAGAAAGAATTTTCCAACCCTTGATTTGTACAGTTTTAGCTACTTCTGTTTATGTTTAAAATAATTTACAATAAAAATGTAAATACAATTAATATTAAAGATGTATATGTTTCCTACAACTATTATCAAAGAACAGTGTTGATCTACTAACACTGTCTCAATCACATTAAATCACAGATGAAATGTGTGGCACATGTAATAAATTGCTGAAATATCTGTGAGAGCATTTTTCTATAAAAATTTATGATTCTGTGTAGGTAATACACGCACAGTACAAGATTCATAGGGCATGCTCTAAAAAGTAAGTCTCCTTCCCTGCTCTGTCTCTCATCTACCCAGTTCCCCTCCCTGGTATTTCTGTTTATTCTTCCAGAGATAATCTCTGCATGTACAAATATATTATAAATATGTATTATCATTTCTTTATATATATAAATAAAATATATATGTTTGCTTTTTGTCAGTAATATATCTTGGAGATCTTTCCAAGTTAGTACTATACTCATTCCTAAATTACATATTTGTATATTATTATATATGTATATATTCATATGACCCTGGCTGGTTTGGCTCAGTGGATTGAGCGTCGGCCTGCGAGCTAAGTGTCGCTGGTTCGATCTTCCAGTCAGGGCACATCAGAGAAGGAAAACTCTGATTCCAAAAAACCTCCGCTGCCTTGCGGCATACCTCTTCAGGGGAAAGGCTAAGGGAGTAAACCCCGACAGAAAATCCGGAGCCGGAGTCCCTAAGGCGGTTTGACATTGTAGTCAACACTGGCAACTCCTGCGGCGCACCTGAAGCCAAGCTGTATTGACTCCGTCTTTCCCTTGGATCCTTCAGCTGCGAAGAGAGGGGGGGTCTGTTGCATGGGCAACAGCAGACCCTCCATATCACCCTGCCCAGGCTCTGTAGCTTCAGCTCCACTGGAGAGGACACTCCAGCGTCATCGCAAGATGTCGATTCAACACGGGAGGAGACAGATACCGTGTCACTCCCGAGTCGGACTGCACAGCCATTCTCGGCGGTGCAGATAGACTCTTAAGAAGCTACACCATCGTCTCTCGAGACGGACGGCTGCCGACGACGACGACGACGACGACGACGATAACAAAGAAGGGCCTATAACCAAGACTACTCTATCAAGATAAAGGAGTTCATTACCAAAAAGATCAGTATTGCAAAATGTTAAAGGGATTTCTTTGAGAAGAAGAAAGAAAAATAAAAAAGAGCATCATAGTTATAAAGAATAAAATGGCAATAAATACATTCTCATCAAGAATCACATTAAATATAAATGGCTTAAATGCTCCAATCAAAGACATAGGCTACCTGAATGGATATACTATATAAAGTATATGATGTGTACAAGAGATCCACCTCAAAACAAAAGACACAAGCACACTGAAAGTAAAAAGATGGAAAAAGATATTTCAGGCAAATAGAAATCCTTCAAAGCTGGGTTAGCAATATTTATATCAGACAGAACAGATTTTAAAGAAAAGACTATGAAACAGATTTTAAAGACAAAAAAGGACACTATGTAATGACAAAGGGGTCAATGCAATAAAAGCATATAACCCTTGGTAAACATTTATACACCAAACATAGAAACACCTAAATATATAAGTCAAGTAATGATGCTCATAAAGGGAGATGGACAGTAATACAGTCATAATAAGGGGTTTTAACACCCCAGTAGCATACATGGATAAATCTTCCAGACATAAAATCAACAAGAAGAGAGTGACCTTAAATGATACTCTAAACCAAATGGATTTAATTGATATCTTCAGAGCATTTCATCCTAGGCAGTGAATATACATTCTTTTGTAGTACATATGGAGCATTGTTTAGGATAGACAACATATTAAGACACAAAATTCTCAAAAATTTAAGTAAGCATCATCTATGTCCACAGCGGTATGAAATAGAAATCAATTAAAGAAAAAAAAAACAAAACCCAAACATTGATGAAAGAAATTGGAGACAAAAATATGTAAAAGCATATACTGTGTTATATACTGTATTCATGAATAAGTACAATTAACATCATTAAAATATCCATAGTTCTAATGCAATCTATAGAGTCAACAGAATTCCTGTCAAGATACCAATGGCATATTTCACAGAACTAGAACAAATATTCCAAAAATTTACATGGAACCACAAAAGACTCTAAATAGCCACAACAATCTTGAGAAAGAAGAACAAAGTTGGAGGACTCACGCTACTTGATACCAAACTATACTACAAGGCCATAGTAATCAAAATAGCATGGTACTGGCATAAAAACAGATGCATAGATCAATGGGACAAATAGAGAGCCCAGAAATATTATGGTCAATTAATATTTGGTAAAGGAATCAAAAACATACAATGGGGTAGAAGTAGTCTATTCAATAAATGGTGTTGGGAAAATTGGACAAATACATGCAAAAAAATACAACTAGACCACCTTCTTACACCATACACATGAATAAACTCAAAATGGATAAAATAGTTAAATGTTAAATTTAAAACTATAAAAATCCTAAAAGAAAACATAGACAATTAAATCACAAACATTTCTCATAGCAATTTATTTTCTGATATATCTCCTTGGGCAAGGGAAACAGGGAAAATTAAACAAATGGAACCACATCAAACTAAAATGTTTTTACACATTAAAGGAAATCATCAACAAAATGAAAAGATAACCCCATGAATGGGAGAACATATTCACCAATGACATATCTGATAAGGAGTTAATATCCAAAATTTATAAAGAAATTTTAAAACTCAACACCAAAAAAATCCAAACAATCTAGTTAAAAAATGACCAAAGGACCTGAATAGACACTGCTCCAAAGAAGACGTACAGATGGCCAATAGACATATGAAGATATCCTCAATGCCACTAGTCATCAGAGAAATGCAAATTAAAGCCACTATAAGATATCACCTTGTGTCTGCCAAAATGGCTATCATCAGTAAATCAACAAACAACAAGTATTGGCAAGGATGTAGAGAAAAGAGAACCCTTGTGCAGTGTTGGTGGGAATGCAGACTGGTGCAGCCACTGTGGAGAACTGTATGGAATATCCTCAAAAAATTAAAAATAGAACTGCCTTTTGGACCAGTGATCCTATTTCTGGGGCTACATCCAAAGAAACCCAAAACACTAATTTAAAGAATATATGCACCTCTTTGTTCATTGCAGTGTTATTTACAATAGCCAAGCTATGGAAGCAATCCAAGTGCCCATCAACATACAAGTGGATAAAAATGTGGTGCTACATATATGCAAGGGAATATTACTCAGCCATAAAAAAATAATGAAATCTTACCATTTGCTACAGTATGAATGGACCAAGAATGTATTATGTTCAGTGAAACAAGTCAGTAAGAGAAAGACAGATACTGTATCATTTCACTTACATGTGGAATCTAGAGAACACTATAAACAAACAAATCAGAAACAGACTCATAGTTACAGAGAACAGACTGACAGTTACCAGAGGGAGCTGGGTTTGGAGGACTTGGTAAAAATGGGGAAGAGATTGAGAAGTAGAGATTAATAGTTACAAAATATTCATGGGGATGTAAAATACATAACAAGAAATATAGTCAATAATATTGTAATAAATCTGTATGGTGCCAGCTGGGTACCGGAAATATCAGGGGGAACACGTTGTAAACTATGATTGTCTAACCACTATGCCGTATACCTGAGATTAATATAAGATAATATTTAATGTAAACTTTAATTGAAAATTTTTTTAATTAAAAGAAAGTTTTGCCTGTAGATACTCTCAGAAATCTGCTTTATTATGAAGTTCTAACTAGATTTAAAAGAAATGCCTTTGTAAAGGTTTGTGTAGACTGGCATTTCATATTGTATGTTTATGGCATAAGCCATGATCTACAGAATATGGTTGAAAGCACCAGACTCAACATTTTCCCATTATACCCTACTCCCCTTCCCCTCTAGGCACATTTGGTGACAGCTCTGTGTGTGAGGGCAGGCACCAGCAAAGTTCTACCCAGACTTATCAAGAATTCCTGGGGAGAAAGGAGGGCTGGATAGTATTGGTCTAAGGAAAACAAGATTCTGGGATAGAATTCTTATCATAATAAAAATAATTCAGAATTCAGTTCATGATTTTTTTAGTTACTAGAACTGCTCAGTCTGCCACTTGACCAACACATAGCAGTTGAGCACATTTTAACTTTCTGAGTCCATACTTAAAATAAACACAGCTAAATCTAAGTTTTAATGGGGTCTTTTGCTACCCCATTTTCCTCAACAGAACAGAAATAATTTTATACTTTATATAATATATATATATGTATATATATATATATATATATGACACCAAGTATGTGCATTCTTGTCTCTGATTATAATTTTTAATAAAAATCCTCATACATTTGAAAATATAGAATTAATTTTTATAAGAATTCAATATGCTTGAAGAGGGAATATTCTAGATATAAGCAGGAACATTTGAGGTAGAAAATTCTTAAATTTAGAATTTAACTTTAATTTATTTTTAGTAAATTGTGGTACAGATGATTTTCTTATAAAAAAACAATAATTACTATGAAATGCCTTCAAACATATCAACTTTCTTTCACCAGCTCATCCTTATTTTGACTGTCCAGTGGTAGACATAAAGACTCAGAATGGTTTATTATAACTGAAATTTCTGTCTGTTATTACAAAAGAGAAATGTATTGAACTAAATATGTTAGGTTTGGGAAATCTATTTTCATTTGCTATAACCAATGGTCTGTCATAAACATGGACATAGTGGACTTTCAGGTTCTATCTTCAATCTGCCCCTGACACCATAAGACTGAGACTTTTATTTTCTTTATGTTTAGAGAGTAACAACCCAGTTTCCAAAATCTAAACTAAACCTCTTAATTTCTGAGAAAAATGGAAGTGATAAAAAGCTAAATTTCAGTAGAACTTAACAGTGAAATATTTAGAAAACATTGAGCTGTCCTTATTATGTGGTGTAAAATTTAGCTCTGTTTAACCTTGCCCCAAACAAGATCTTATGATTCATTAGGAATGTCTATTCACTAACAAGAGAATACTGCTGTCAAAATAAATTTATATTTTAATTTATCAGTGAGAAAACAAATAGATGTGTATAAGTAAAATTGCCTTTGTGGTGGTTCTATACTTTTCCCTTGCTTTTATGACATTCTTCTCATCAAAAAAGTAGTTTAATTCTCCTATTTTTGAATATAAGACAACCTTAATGGCATAATTCCAATAAAAAGAAAGTGGTGGAAGAGATGTTGTTGACCTTCTGGGACAGGTTAGATTAGTCTCATTATGAAAGCCAGATTTCACCTTGTTCATTCTCATTCTCTCTCTCTCCCTCTCATCCCCACCCATCCACTCAATCTCCTTCTCCCTATCTGTTGCCCTCTCCACCCCCCACCTCTCTCTCTTTTTCTCCTAGCTCTTTCTCTCTCACTCTTCCTTCCCCTCTCCCTCTCCCCATCCTTCTCCCTCTGTCCCTTTCCTTGCCTTTGGAACACAGCTACCATATTGTGAGCAAGGCCATGTCACATGGAGAAGTACTCATAGGTATTCTACTCAACAACCCCGGATAAGGTTCCAGCTAACAATCAGAAACATCCACCAGACATGTGAAAAAAAAAAAGCCTTCAGATGATTCCAGCTTCAGCCTTTGAACTAAACTATATCAGATGAAACCAAGTGGAAGAGAAATACACTGTTTCTACCAACCACTCCCCAAATTGAAGATTTATAAGCAAAATAAATGTCATTGTTAAGCCACTAAGCTTTGGAGTAGGTTATAATGCAGTAATAGATAATGGAGACAACCATATAAAGACCTTGGATAGCCTCAGCAACCTTAAAAAAGAAGAACAAGATTGGAGATATCACAATACCTGATATCAAACTATACTACAAGGCCACTGTAATCAAAACAGCCTGCTATTGGCATAGGAACAAGCATTTTGGTCTATGAAAGAGAACAGAGAGCCCAGAAATAAACCCATGCCCTTGTGTCCAATTAATATTCGACAGAGGAAGCAAGTGCATACAATGGAGTAAAGATAGTCACTTCAATAAGTGTCGTTGGGAAACTTGGACAGGTACATGCAAAAAAAAAAATGAAACTAGACCATCAACTTACACTGTACACAAGAATAAACTCAAAATGGATAAAAGACTTAAATGTAAGTTTCAAAACCATAAAAATCCTAGAAGAAAACATAGGCAATAAAATCGCAGACATCTTGCATAGCATTATTGTCACCAATATATCTCCTCAGGCAAAGGGAACAAAGGAAAAAAACAAATGGCACTACATCAAACTAAAAAGTTTCTGCACATCAAAAGCACATCTTCAGCAAGATAAAAAGGGAACACACTGAATGGGAGAACATATTTTCCAATTACACATCAATAAGGGGTTAACTTCAAAAATATATAAAGAACTTAAAAAACTCAACACCAGGAAGACAAGTAATCCAATTAAAAAATGGGCAAAGGCCCTGAATAGACATTTCTTCAAAGAGGATATACACCTGACCAATAGACATATGAAAAAATGTTCAACATCACTAATCGTCAGAGAAATCCTAATAAAAGCACAGTGAGATATCACCTCAAACCTGCCAGAATGACTATCATCAATAAATCAGCAAGCAAGTGCTGGAGAGGATGTGGAGAAAAGGAAACCCTTATGCACTGTTGGCGGGAATGTAGTCTGGTGCAGCCACCGTGGAAAACAGTATGGAGTATCCTCAAAAAATTAAAAATGGAACTTCCTTTTGACTGAGTGATACCACTTTGGGGAATATATCCTAAGGAACCCAAAACACTAATTTGAAAGAATATATGCATGCCTATGTTCATTGAAGCATTATTTATAATAGCCAATATCTGGAAACAGCCCAAGTATCCCCCAGTAGAGAGTGGATAAAAAGGCTGTGGTACATTTACATAATGGAATACTATGTGACCTTAAAAAAGAAGGAACTCTTATGTTTAGTGACAGCATGGATGGACTTGGAGATTATTAAGCTAAGTGAAATAAGATGATCAAAGAAAGACAAATATCATATGATTTCACTTACATGTGGAGTATTATGAACAGAATAAGCTGACAAACAAAAGAGCAACAGAGACATGGACACATAGACTGACAGCTGTCATAAGGGATGTGTGTTGGAGGACTGGATGAAAGAATGTGAAGGGATTAAGCGAAAAACATATATAGACATAGACAACAGTGTAGTGATAGCCAAAGGAAGGGGAGGCCTGCGGGTAAGTGGAAGTGGGCAAAGGGTGGGGAAATTGGGATGGAAAGAGACTTTCCTTGGGTCAATGGATGCATGATGCAGTGTGCCAATGATTTATTGAGTTGTACACTTGAAACTTGTATAGTTTTGTGAACAAATGTCACCCCAACAAATTCAATTAAAAAAAGAATTAGTGGTACTTTAAATGACACTTTAGTAGGAGACACTCAGGGCTGGTGATGGGTGTTCTGGATGGGTCTGAGACTAGGCAGGAAAAATAGGAGGCAACTGTTGAATTTTAGCACATAAAGTTTCTCTCAAGCTTTTCCAGTTTTGTGAATTCAGAGGAAGATTCAAGTACTAACTAACACTCCACCTGGCCCTGCCCCTTTTTCTAGAAGGAAGGCTTAATTCTTTATCACCCATCAGAGAGAGTTGTAGCTGAACACAGTTCTCTCACTCTGTTCCTTTGCCCATGGTGTTTACCCAACGTGGAATGCCTTCTCTGTCCTAACTTTGAGATAACAATTTTAGAAATATGTCTTGTCTAAACGCAGCTCTGGAGATCATGAGCACCCAGTAGAAGGGTGTATTCAGTTGCAGGTAACATGAGACTACTCTGGCTTACTTATGCAAAAAAGAGAAAGGGAGAGAAAAACTTGTTTTAGGAGCTGGAAGTTTCTCACATTGTCAAAGGGAGAAAGCTAAAGATACAAATCTCTGAAGATAATAATCAAGATTCTTCTGGGAATCCAGGTGGTAAAAACCAGTGGCAGTCCCTACAATTACCACCATTTATACACAGTCTGGTTGCTTTTCAGTCCTTAGATCACTCAGTCCAAAAATTATCTCCCTAGGAGAGAGCACTTGATTAACTACTTTAGAGCACATACAATTCCTTTTTCCAGGCAAAGATAGAATATCTGGTTTGACAGTTTCACCAAGACTGTCTCTAATTGAAGGGGAGTAATTACCAAAGTAATAACCACATTATTGTCTACTCAATGTCCACCATAACACCATATCCTTTAAACTAAGTCATGTCCCTCTATATTATTCATTCTGATAGCATCCAGTACTTCTCTTCCAGAACATGTCTCACAACAGTAAGTTATTAAATTTCTGGATAATCATTGTTTAGTATCTGAGTCACCTAATATCTGTAAACTCTACGAAAACAGGAATCTATTTAGTTCAATTCATCACTGAATTCTCAGACCTTAGTTCAATAGTGAAAGTTTCTCAATAAATATTTATTGAATATGTGAACAAACACTTCTTTAACTTGTTTTGTTATTCATTTTTGCTGATGCACAATACAAACACACTTATTCTTACTTTAGCTGAATGGTAGACTCTTGTGGGTAAAGTCTATTTTCCTTGATATTCAGTATTTACCAAGTGTTGATGATGTCCAGAAACAACAAATTAAGAAGCATATCAATTAAAAAAACATTTATCCAGCACATAATATATGCAAGATCTATTAGCTTCCTTTAGGGGCTTGCTACCCAGCAAGGGAGGCAGACAAATACACATCATGATAATACTGGGAAAACATTGGGAAGGTCTGTAAAAGAAGTTAATAAATGAAATAATAGTTGGAAAGCAAGAAAAGGCAACATTCATTATAATATGGTAAATCAAGAAGCTTTGCCAAAATATTTTGATCACCAAAAGAGGGGTGGCAGCAGACTAGGGCACATGCATTGTTCCTAAAAAATTAACCTCTCAATCAGTTCATTATAAGCAACTTAGAGAACACATCAGACATGAAATGATTATTTGCACCTGGCTCTTTTGAATAATTGAAATGAAGTGCTATTAGCTAACAGTGTACTGCTATACAGATTATATAGGTTTCTCTCTAAAAGGCTAATATCTGATAGAGGAAAAAATGTATCTCTGAAGAATGAGAAGACCAAGCACCATGTGTCCTTTCTAAGGGTAGTACAAAAGTATTTCCTAAAAGTGAGCAGGCCTATTTTAATATTTTAATAAAGAAAGTAAACTACAAATTACTAAGGGTGTCTAGGACTGCTGAAGTCTCACGGATTTTGAGGAAGAAAGATTCTGAGCCACTGTGAAGCATAAAATCAGAGAAATCAATATTTTAAAAAATCTTACATAGAAGAGGCAATTCTCCTAAGTACTGACTTTTAGTCAAGGTTTATTAAGAACATAACTTAACATTTATAAAAATGTTGATGAAGTAATTTCCAGGTGGTGGCTAGAAGGCAGCATTGTTAAAAAGGTACATAGGAGCTGGATAGAAGGCTCAATAAATAAATCTGTACCCAATCTGTAGCACAATACGATGAGGTGGCTTTTGTTCCCTCTATATAATATAAACCCCTTAACAGAACTCAGCCTTGTGTTAGTTTTTCCAATATTATTCTTTTCATGATAATGCTACCCAATGGTGCAGCCAAGTAGAGACAGATCTGTTTAGTTACCCAATGACAAAACCTCAGAAGAAACAGCAATAAATCTTGGCCATTATAAATAGCACTACAATGAACAAAGAAGTGCACATATTCTTTTAAGTTAGTGTTTTGGGTTTCTTCAGTGAAGTCCCAGAATCATTGGGCCATAAGGCAGTTCCATTTTCAATTTTTTGAGATAACTCCATAGTGCTTTCCACAGTGGCTGTATCAATCTGCATTCCCACCAACAGTGCATGAAGGTTCCCTTTTTCCCACATCCCAGCCAACAATTGTGGATTTAGAAGCAGCTCAAGTGTCCATCAATAGATGAGTGGATAACAAAGCTGTGGTACATTTACACAATGGAATATGAGTCAGCCATATAAAAAGAACATCTTACCTTTTGCGACTCTTTGAGTGGACCTGGAGAACATTATGCTAAGTGAAATAAGCCAATCATAAAAAGACAAATTCCATATGATTTCACTGACATGTGGAATCTAATGAACAAGATGAACTAACAAGCAAAATAAAGACAGACTTGTAGAGAGCTGACTGACAGCTGTCAGGTGGTGGTGGGGTAGAGGGATTAAGCAAGAGAGAGGGAGAGAGAGAAAAAAAACTCATGGACATGGACAACAATGTGGTGATTGCCCAGGGGAGAAGGGGTAGAGGGTGGTGGAGGAAGGTATAGGAGGGATAAATGATAATGGGTGGAGACTTGATTTGGGGTGGTAAACAACACAATACAGTGTACAGATGATGTGTTGTGGAATTGTGCACCTGAAACCTCTATAATTTTATTAACAAGTATCACTCCAATAAATTTAATGAAAAGGAAAAAATAAAAAATAAATTAATTTTTAAAAAAAATAAAAGCACACATGCACACACACACAAAGAAGAAGGAACAACAATAAAAGCTGGAACATTTAAGGGGTGAACATCCTATAAACTGAGTGAAAAAAGTCAACACAGTCAAAAAACACAGTGTATGAAGGAGACAGTCACTGTCACTGGCTTCAAAGAGAGTTTGTCTCTTCTTAATGTTAACACAAACATGTACATTAATTCAATCTGAAAACACTATTTAATATTTTTCAATATCACCATATGTTTGTTGATATCAGGGGACACATGTTAAATAAGTGGTTTTAGAAGTTCCAATAATTTCTGATAGATGTGCATGGGACATGAATAAATATACAATTTAAAGAGTGTGGGGTTGCCATGGTAACAGCAACAACAACACAAAGATTCTCTTTTAGTGATCCTAACTACTTTGGTATCTATAAAAAGAAGTAGGTTTTAGTAATCTCAGCCCAAATCTCTAAATATCTTTAGTAAAGAAAACATATTTTCCCCAAATATGGTTTTAAATGTCAATGTAACTTACTTAAATATTCACAGTATGTTCAATTCTTAGAAGTGTTGCACTGAAAAAAAAATTGAAGTTATCTTAGCTTTGGTATATTTCTTTAAAAAAAATAAAAGGTTTATTCTTAAAGATTAGAAAACCCTATTTAAACATTGGCTATAAAAATCCTCAAATGAATTAAGACAGCATGGATATGTAGTTGCAGCCATGTCCCAGTACCTAACTTATAACTAGCCCTTTCAGACAAGTGCTTCACTTTGGAGGCAGAAAAGAGATCCCCACTGGGACAGAGAAAACCCACAACCTAATCGAATTCTTTTTACTTCTTGAGTAGAGGTAATTCTCTCTATATCTAGCTTGAGTTTTGACTTTTATGGAGAAACTTTGATTAGGTAATTAGACCTTACCATCACAAACCCTCCCCCTCATGTGATCATTAGTATCAGATCCACACTCCCTACAGGGTCTCTTCTCAGACCTGAGAAAGATATACTATTGTTCTATTAAGTGGGGGAAAGGCATTTGCATTTATTAAACATTCCCATTTGCAGACACCTTACTTGCCTTCCTTTCCATAATCTTTAGCACCCTCTCAGATTGTTATTTGAATTCTCACATTCAAACACTCCTCTGCAAAGGTCAAGAGCACTAATTCAAACCCTATTTTCATGTGACTTCAATTGGATGTTGCTCTCGCCCTGAAATTTTGTGTAGTTCACCTTGATATGGTCACAAAAGCATCCTCTGAAAGATCTCTGTGCATTTAATTGGAGGTAAATGCTGTGTTCCTAGTTTGGGCAACAATGTGGTCAATACAGAAAGAAGAAGCTTGGTTTAAGAGCTGGCAAATTCCTTTGGAGAGACGGCTCATGCAAGGTGGAGAAGCACTGTCCAAAGGCAGGCTGCCATCAGGGTATCTGGCTGAACCACAAGTTAGAGAAGCATTTGCTGTTGCCCACAGACATCTGTTTCATATTATTTTTAATGCCAAAATTGTTTTTTAAAACCCCTAAATCCCTATGATTCAAAAGAATCACATTCTAATATATTAAATTTAGAGAATAAGATATGTAACTGCTCCTTTCCATCCATGTTTACCACCTTGCCTACATATTGTCCAAGATAGACAGTGAATCATTGTCTCTTCTAGAAACTGCTCATGATCTACTTATGTCTGAATCTTTTCCTGAATGGACTGTCAGTGAAAGCAGTATCTAATGTACCTGAAGGAAGAAGGGGTTGTTGTCATCAGGAGAAAGGGATCCTCAGAACTTTTCTTTAGCCTAGGGAGTCCTGAGGGCTGATGCTCCCTTAGAGAGGAGCATGGCTAATTATGAAGGTCTCAGGTTTCTTGTTGTTGGTTTTCTGATACCTGTTGCTAAAAAGTAATAAAATTCCTTCTAAAAATGGAAAGTCCATTTTCAAATGTTAGTAAAAAGTGTGGTATGACTGGTATTCATTCAGAGCTGCATACGTTTCAGGCACTCAATAGGGCTCTACACATGTCACCTCATTTCAGCTTCAAGCTTGCTCTATGGGTTAAGTGCCACCATTACCTCCATCTAGAAATTGGAAAGGTGAGGTCCAATGTAAATGTACCTTGCCCAAACAGCTAACACAAAACAACCTGACTCCAGAGCCTTGACTGCCTACAGTATATTATGCAATAAGCAAACATGAATTCTGAAAGAAGAGTGGAGATAGGAGAGACAGGGAGGAAGAGATAAATCTAGTTCATCCTCCCTTTGGACATGACGAAGAAACAATTCTAAAGAATGGCATTTGACAGCTGTCAGAGGAGGGAGGGTTTGGGGGCTGGGTGAAAAAGGTAAAGGGATTAAGCAAGCAAGCAAACAAACAAACAAACAAAAAACCCTCATAGACAGACAACAATATGGTGATTACCAGAGGGAAGAGGAGTGGGGGAGGTAGGAGAGAATAAAGCGATTGTGGTGGTGGTGGGGAATGGTGGATGGAAGGAGACTTGACTTGGGGTGGTGAACACACAGTATAATATACAGATGATATATTATTGAATAGTACTCCTGAAACCTATATAACTTACTAATGAATGTCTGACCCCAATTAATTTTCTATATTGGAATTTCTGTTTTACAACAGTAAGCACCAAACTCTGATTAAAATATTGTAAATGTAATATGTCCTGAATCACTTAATAATTATTTCTTCTTCCTCACTTCTGGGGTAACAGTTAGGCTTCTGACCAATGAACAACTTCTTAAACTCATGAGTTTGAAGTTTAAGATTTCCTGAAGAGTCACATGAAATAATGATGTAAACAGAAGATCAATATGTAATGTTGACTGTGGGCTATTAGAAAGTGGGATGACCGTGCCTTGTTCATTTGTGCACCCTCATCATCCACTATAGTGGATGAGCTAGACTAGGTGATTAGTTATGTCTTGTGTATTCTCCACCAAGGCCCCAGAACCAGCACAGCTCCTGCCACAGAGCAGGAGCTCACACTATTTGTTGAGTAGATGAATTTACTGCATGAACTGTATAGTATAGAAAAGATCTATATAATAAATAGGACAAAGTAAGAATTTTATTTCTATTACACCACACTGTAACTACATTGTATATACAGAGTGGGGCAGTAGGTTCACAGGCGTTCATATGGAAAATGATAGTTAATAAATAGTAGTATAAGAATAAACTGTTTCACATACAACTGTAAACCTACATTTGTCTCACCCTGCATGTACATTTCCTTTCCTTTTTAAAAGTATATTTTATTGATTATGCTGTTACAGTTGTCCCAATTTTTTTTTCCCTTTGCACTCCTCCAGCAATCTCACCCCCCTTTGCTCATGTCCATGGTTCATGTATGTAAGTTCTTTGGCTTCACCCTTTCCTATACTATTCTTAACATCCCCCTGTCTATTTTGTACCTAGCAATTATGCTTCTTAATCCCTGCACCATTTCCCCACTTCTCCCCCTTTCTCCTCTCAGCTGATGTTGGCGCACTCCTGTAGTCCCAGTTACTCAGGAGGCTGAGGAAGGAGAATCGCTTGAGCCCAGGAGTTCCTGGCTCTAGTGCACTATGCCAACCCCTTGTCCATACTAAATTTGGCATCAAATTTGGCCCCCGAACCCTCTCTCCTCTGACAGCTGTCAAATGCCATTCTTTAGAATTGTTTCTTCGTCATGTCCAAAGGGAGGATGAACTAGATTTATCTCTTCCTCCCTGTCTCTCCTATCTCAACTCTTCTTTCAGAATTCATGTTTGCTTAATGCATAATATACTGTAGGCAGTCAAGGCTCTGGAGTCAGGAGTGGGGGAGCCACCAGGTTGCCTAAGGAGGGGTGAACCAGCCTAGGTCGGAAACATTTCCTTTCTTTTTACAGGTGAAAGTAGCACAAAAATAAGAATATCAGTTTCAAAACGTTTCACAGAAAAGTCGAGAAATATAAGAAATGGACACACAGAGTTGGTGAAAATTCTTAGGCAAGGTAATTTCAAAGTTATAATATAGAAACGATCCCAGGATGTTATGGTTTTATTTTCATCAATTGTTTTATTTTGAAAGGAAAGGCTGGTTCTTTTAATTTCTATAGATGTGCCCCTCTCCAAAAAGAAAGAAAAGAAAAGAAAATGTTTCTTTGCACAGCTTTGTGATTATCAGAGAGCAAAGGAGAAAATGTGATGAATTTTGACAGAGAATAATAATAATAATTTAACAGCTACTTTATTTATTCTTTAGTACCCTCTCTGGAAAAGGCATAGAATGACAAATATAATGACATTGTAATTTCAAAGGGTGCAGCATGTTAAAAATTTGATAACCATTATAAAGTACCCACATAATCACATTTATATTGAAAATGTCAACACCTTTTATCTATATATTAAATATATGAAATCAATTTTTAAAGCATTTAAAAGTAATTTCACATATATATTTCTTTCCTCTGATCAGCACAGTTGTGCTATTTTGCTTTTACATTGCACGAAATATTTCATTATATAAGCTGATTTCAAATATTGTTAAAATAAAGGCATTAAATTATTTTTATGTTCATTTGTTAAATGTTCAAATATAGTCATATTAAAGGAAATAATTTCGACTTTCAGCCATCTGTTTTTAAATTTTGTCTTTTTTTTTCTAGGCTTCAAAAGTGTATTACCAAATAAACTGACAAAATAGCTCAGCGATTTTACTGCCTTCTAATCACACAAATTAGTATGAGATTTTTGTGCTTGTGCATGACCTTCTTCAAATTATCCCCCCATTTTGGCTGAATCAGAATGAGTGTGGGCTATTTGGTAAAAAACACTAAGTGTGTGAAATAAGAGCCCTCATCTCTTCTGCCAGACTCCTCTTGACAGAAAGATGATAGAAGCATCACATCCCTGGGAGAGAACATGCAAACTGACAAGAGATGAGCCTTTAGATGTTGAATATAATCTTGAATTGTGCTTGAAGTGTCTTATTATCTTGTCTTTTGATGTTTGAAGGGGTGGCTCATTGTTAGAAAAAGGGAAACCTTCACACATCTTTGCCATCTTTAAAAATTGTTTGGCCTTTAACAACTGCTTTTCCAACTAACGTCCATTTCTCCTGACAATAAATATGGCAGGTCATTGGCAAGTGACAAACAATTTACTTTACATGCCATACTTTTATAGGGTTGAGAGCTCATGTGGAAGTGTATTTTTAAAAGCCTATAGAAATTAGCAATATTACAAATGTTAAGAAGACTGAGGTCTTCATGCATATGCTGGTGTGAAGTTACTCATCTTGCAGTTTCTGGCTTTGTATGTATCTCACTGGTGCCAAATTCAAAATTCAAGTTCTTTGTTTATCATTGACTAAAAATAGCCAGGCAAAATAAAAAACCAGCAACTAAGTCTGCTCAGTTCCATGAAGGAAAAACAATAAACATATTTCCAATGCACATTGCAATATTCAGAATAGTATTTAAACAAAATCTTATTTCTAAGTAGGATATCAAGAGCAACATTGGGTTTGCTGAGTTTTGCTTTTCATCTCAGACCCTTCAGCACTTTTCATCTTCTGCTGTTCTTTTGGTACCCTTACCCTTTGTATCTACCATTTGTTTTGTGGTTTTTGTTTAAACTAAAAGTTTAATGATGCTCTCTCATCAATAGGATTCCTTAGTAACTAAATCACAGCCATGCCCATTTTCTGTCACCCAGCCAGGTTTTGTGAAAGCTTTCAGGATCTTTTCTCAGACCTCCGTCACTCTAAGAATCCATAAGAATTCTCCAAAGGATCATAAACTGTTATAGGGTTCAGGTTATTGTATCATTATAAAAACATATTGATACACTACAGATGACAAGATGTGTAGCTATCATTGTAGGCTAGTGCGACCTGCTCAATGTCATCAGCAATCTCCAATATAACCAGTTTTGTTTTTTATTTTCTTAAACAGGCACCTATAGACATCAACTGCTTTGAAAGCATGATGTTTAATTTTGAACACGTTACTGATTGCCTGAAGATTCTGATTGAATTGTTATGAAATTACTACAAACATAGAATCTAACGCGAGAAGTAAGGGTTCCAAACTAAAGCAAAGAAATAGACCAATATTCCTGAAAATTGGAATAATTTATTAGATACCTCTTAGGAATAAAACCTGACTTACTCTTAGGAATTATAAAAAAATGAGCCAATAAACACCTAAAACAATAATGTCTATTTCTTTCTGAAAGTTTATGGAAGTCTTCTTACATAATCCAGATAAAGCCTGTTCTGAATATTTACCCACACATACACTACAGTGTACTACTATGGATATAATTTAATGAATCCATTAAAATGTTAGCTTTATTCAATATTTCTTTCATGCTTCTTCTTTTGCAGACTGTATGCTTTCTTTTTGACACATTTTTGTCTTACAATATTTTGCTAAATGAAATTAGATATATTAAGGGAAAATGCAGGCTTTGGAAAGGGCATTTTACCCTACACCACTTCCACATCTATACATTTTTAAATACAGACAATGTTTTTTTCCACTTGACTTTTTAATTCTCTCCTAGTACTAGGCTGATTATGGGAAAAAATTCATTCTAGAATAATAATTTTTCATGCTTTTTAAACACTTTTAATGTTTAAATTTTTTAAATCAAACAAATCCCTCAGCCCTCTTCTATTTCAACAGTGATAATTCTCATGCAATGAGTGGCCCAAAATCATTAATTTAGGAAAGCAAATCTTGCTATATTGATATTAAAAGACAAATCATCACATAGGTGGCCATCAAGAACTGCAAAAGGAGATTAAAAAGACCATGCTATTTTAATAGCAAATGTTTAAAATCATGACTTCTTTATTGTGCAACTGTCTTGATATGTGTACAAATAAATGTATATTTAAGCACATGAAATCCTTACAGAAATGCGTAATAAAAATTGTGCTTACTAACTATTAAGTAAAACAAAAAGATGTTTATCTTATAATATATGCATATTCCACAAATAGACAAATATTTAGGTTCCCAATATTTAGATTCCAAAAGTCTTCCTTAGCTTGGGCAATCCTGGTATGCTTTAAATATATGTATGTATTTAAATATTTAAATGCATGTATTTATATAAATATATATATAAATCAAAGTGTGCAGAAATCTCCCAAATTACTGAATTAAACTGCACAAATTCTGAGAAATCCTGTTGTCTCTTCTGCTCAGTGTAAAAGCAGCTTCAAAGAAGACACGGGAAGTTGGATTATAGCCCAACTGTTCGTGAAGCAACACTGTAATATAATTAGGTGTCCTTCATTTGCAAACTTGATTTTAATAAGCTTATCTGGAAACTCTTTTTAATACTATACATAAGTACAGGAGAAGTACATTAAGTGATGTATGTATAGTATAAACAAAAATATTATAAATTAGCCTTCATTCATTTTATAACAGAGAAAATACATGCACACTAAAAATTTGGTAAGACAATTTGAAGTCTCATACAAATGCAAGAAAAAATATAGAGAACACACCATGGACACACACACACATTTTAGAGGGGTAGCATCACACTTATTCACTGTGCATTCATAGTGCCTAAGGAAAAAAAACACAGGATAACAAAAATAAAGTATAAAATTGATAAGAAAAAGAAAATTTAAAATTGTTATTTTAAAACACTGTTAATATCAATATTTAAATATATATTTCCTAGCTTTCACAGACTTTTATTACTATTGGAATTTTTTTCCTTATTAATAGAATGAAATTAAAGTACACAAGATATTTGGAAATTACATTAATTTAAAGAACACTGATTATTTTACAGAAAAAAATGAAATACTAACAAAACTGCTAATGCCAAACACATTCATTAAATCATTAAATGGTTTCATGTTAGCTATCATTGGTACATTATAACTGTCCTAAAAATGCCTTAATTTTACCTCACTCTCACGCTAAATTAACAGGTTTTATTTTAGATATTTACTAAGAATATTTTTAAGCATCTTAATAAATGAAGGTTTCATTATAGAATCCTATTTTCAAATGGTCTTCAGTAGAACAAACCTTTTAAACATTTAGTTTCTGTGTAATGATATTACTTAGTTCGTCTAATCATAATCTATAATTTTTCCTCATATTTTCAAATAGTTTTGATCACAGTGTAGTCCTCTAATAAAAGTGAATGAGACTATATAAGTTATGTTGTTCCAAGCAGCTAATTTTTTAACTAAAATGAAAAACAGCATATTCTTGCCACGTATAAGACCTTAAAAGCCCTTGAAGAAAAAGACTAATAAGTTTGAGCGTGAATTTTCTTTTAAGTTCTCAAATGTAGACATTCACATAATATACTAATATTTTTTAAAGTAGCAGCTAACTATTAAAAAGAGATGCCAGGAACTATGCATCTTCATTAAGTGGTTTTTAAAAGTGACTTTTGCATACTTAAAGTTAATTTCCATTCTCTGAGAATTACAAACTTGCTTTAACTGAAAGAGAGTCTGTTTTTTTTTTTTTTACCTCTGTGTTCACATTAAAAAGGCTAAGACCATTTTTGATAGCTCACAATATTGTCACAAGGTAGAGTAAGAGATGTCACCAAACTAGTGTGCCCTTGTTTCATGTTTTTATGAAAGCTGACTTTGAGAAGCAGAGGGTGGGAGTTTACATTTAAAGTACTGAGTCAGGTCAACATGCTTAATAAACAGACATCATTAGAAGTCCCCCTATTGCCAAATCCTAAATATTCCTTTATGAATGAATTTTAATATAAATATTACTTAAAGGTCTTCCTAAAGAAAAGTCCACTGTTGACAGATTTAGAAACTCATTAGTCTCACAGTATAAGGTGTATGTGTAACTGTAAAATATCATATTGAAATAAATTATGCTCACTCATTTTCCTTTAAAAGACACTTAAATTTTAAGAGGATAAACATTTTAAAATAAAACCAAAGTAGAATTAATGAAAGAAAAAACTGAACAAAAACACTAGCAAAGTATAGAACCTAGGAAGACAGAAAACAAGAAAATTTCAGAGCCGCACTGGATATTAAAGACAAACCCATCTGCTGAAGAATGGCAACTGTTACTATGAGCTTTCTCCAGCTACCCCTCTGCCTCTGGATATTTTTTAAAATTTTATTAACCTGACAGCAGGGAACTTTATACAGATTGCCCCCTGACAGGATGCCATTTTGGTGTAAACACTTTACTATCGTTTTCTTTAGAATAAGAAAATCAAGAAACGTGTTACATGGAGCCAGGTGCATATTTGGGCAAATGTGACTGCTCCTCCAACGGTCTCCGTTCCCAGAGAAGGTCTGAATAATGAGTGGCAGCCGCCTGATAGTGGAACTGCACCCTCCAACCAGTCTCCTTCACATCTACTTTCTTTTTAATGTGCGAGTGTCTGATGTATTATTAATCCCCAAACATAAACCAGCAAGGTCACCAATCAAAGAAAGTACCAGTTATCTCACCAATTATGTTTACTGTCTAATAACAAGCAAGGTCCACTTCCAAGAGTCACGTCTTATTTTTGAAGTGAAAGAAAATTTTATTGGGTCAGTTCTTGAAAAGAACAATGCTAACTCTATTATTTAATCAGGTAATTGAGAAAGAGGGCAATTTAGTTAAGGGCTGAGCCTTGGGAGCTTGAATCTGGAATGCATCTATATTTATTAATTATGACATAAACTGGTCTGGGCAAACTACAAAAACACTATAATGCTATGTAACCTTTAAGTCAGAAACACCCAAGACATTTAATAAAAACTAAAACTGTATCATTTTATGGGGGTGATGGTGCAGATCAATATAATTTCTAATATTCTGTCTTATTTTGAGTTGATCGTAACACCGTTAACAAGCAAATAAGAATCGTAGCAATCAAAATAAAAGAAAACAGGTAAAACCATATCAGTACTTTCATTTGCTAATGTGTTACTAATGTAGTAGCATCCTCAGACACTGCCATATTGAACTCCTTTCTTTAAACAGAGGTCTGACCTGAGCATCCCAAGCATGGCAAGTGGACAGAAAAGGAAGGCACTAAGGAAGTCTCCACCGAACCTCATGTCAGAGATTGTGCCCTATCCTCATTAAAATGCCACTTAGAAATGAGCATGGCTCAACAAAGGAACATAGTGAAAAGTTTGGACACCACAGACATTTAACATGAATTTACTTTTATTTTGAAGCTTACATGTGCTATTTAAAGTAGATTTATTTATCAGAACAGTATTAACAATGGTTTTCAGGGTAAAAAACACTCAGCTAAATTTGTTGAAACACAGACTCTCCCCCTCGGTTTTTTAAAGAAATACCTTAGTGCATTAGATTTTCTTATATGTTAAGAAATTTATCTAAATGTTCATTTCCACCTCAATAGTCAAAGAGCAGCACCACAAGGGCTTGTTTATTAAGCCATAATGATTTTTGACAAATACTTTACATGCAACCCATTTACTTACACAAATACAGGCTTCTACTGATTTCATTTAAATAACTCTTTTTGCATGGACTCTATGACAGAAATTTAGTTGATCTAAAAATATTCTGTTTTAATGTTTCCCTAGCAAAACGCACTTTCTTCAATGAAGAATTGTATGAATTGTAATTGATATAATATTGAAACTTACAAAAATATCAGATCCTGATACATATTTTAAATAAATATTATTTCTCTAGGGAATTTTTCTCATCACCCCTCAGCTAAATCCTTCTTGGGCTTAAGCCCTCTGTCCTGATTACCAGCCCTAGCATATTTTATCAGAATATTATAAGTGTCCAAGGCATTGAAACCTTGAGAGCAATGTTTAAATTAAGTAATAAAGACAGTGATGACATAATTAAGGCTCCACTTATGCACAGATGAGAGGCAGCATCACTGTAAAGTACAGTCCTAATAATGCCCTACCAATGACCTCCACACTGACCTGCGGAGACCACTGTCTCAAGGGGTGACAGACAATTTAATCCTTTATCCTTTTGTCATTGAAAATGACTTTACTTGCCATAAATTCTAATCAAGTCAAACTGAGTGGCAATTTAAAAAATAATCTTATAATGCATGTTTCTATGAGAGAGGCAACAGAAAAAAAAAGGAAAAGAACAAGTCCAATACATTTTCTAGCAAGGAAGAATCACTGACCCAACTTTCAACCCTTTTCCAATAGTTCACAGATAAATGGCATTGAAAATGCCCACTCCTATAAGTATCATTGCATGCAATTGTTTTTAGCCCTAGAAAAGCATAATATCCTAACAGAAAACGAACTACCAATTTTTATTTCAGGTACAATGTTTATAAATGGATTTTTGTTTACCTCTCAGCCCAAGGCTTTCGAGTTGTGTGCCACAATTCATGTATAGTGTGATACAACTCAGAAAAGCAAGCCACAGAGACTGACCCAGCTACCCAATGTAGTTGGGATTTTAAGAAAAGCAATCATGAGGTTTAACTTGAAACAATTAAAATATTCCTGGGAGGAAAGCTGTTAATAAATCATCTTTCAAATTTCAAAGATATAAGGGAGAAAATATTTAGGGCATGTTTTATGTGGTCTCACTTCTTTGGCTGACACTGCATGGGCAAACTTTAGTACAGATATTTTTCTAGGGATATATATTACTTTTATCCTTTCTGTGGCCATTTTCCTGACCAAGTTGTTGATGCTACCTTTTGAATTTTAGCATCCAACTTGACTGAATGTGGAACACTGAATTCTTGATGGGCATAACTAAAAATGAAGCACCACACTGACACGAGTGCTATAAATGTCACTAGAGAAACACGGCAACCTCTTCCTTTGAGATCATTTGCCAAAGTTCGCTGTAGAGAATGGTTTCAAATATGTACATTACTAGTCACATATTATATGACTGGCCCAGTGTGGCATCACTCATTTGATCATGCAGCTGAAATACATTAAGACACAGAACCAGATTCTCTGATAATACCGCATGGCATGCCAGTCTGTTCTCCTACAAACTGTTTCCTATGGCTTGGAGCTTAGCATAATACAGTCAGGAACTGAAAAAGGAGATAGTTTATTCTACAGCCTTCAAGAGTAAATAATGCACCACTTAATGATATCACAGAGAACGACCTACCCACGTGTTTCTGGATGAAATGCGAATCCATCTCTCTTAAGTGTACTTTAGTTTCCATGGTTGTTCAAGTTAAGCAAAATGTTACTTCTGATGTAATTACTTTATAAAACACAAGGGCGCTTTTCTGTACTTTATACTTAGGCTGGCATATGGTTTCTAGTTTCTCCGTCTGGTGTTCTGAGTTTCTCAGAGCACTGAAATATTCTGCACAGTATGTTTCTCCTTAGATGCTGTTAAGTGCAGAGGTGCAATTTAAGGGGAGGCATAAAAGGCCCAATGGTTCCTGGAATTTCCTTTGTTTATCCATAGAGGGCATCAGTATTAGCCTTTCTCCTGCAGTTTTGTGCTGAAGATGTCATACTGTGAGAGAAACAGACTTGTCCTCTGGACTGCTAATTTGAACAAGACACAGAAAAAGGAAAAAGCTCCAAATCAATCCATTTATACTAAAATTTCAGGTACTAGAGAACACTGAGCTCTTCTTATCTCCTGGTGTTGCTTAATGTCTCACCACAAAAGTAAATATATCAAGATGCCCATGATTTGTCTTAATCTGCTTTTTTCTTTATAGAAGCACAGTTTTCAAAAATATAATGCATATATTATAAGAATGATGCTTTAAAGTTTATTAGAAAGTCATTGTTAGAGATAAACTTGGATAATCTGTTATTCAGAAAGAATGTAATTCTTTATTATCAAGCAAAGAGTAAAATTAACACTACATATAAAAACAAAAAAGTTGAAAATATTTATGACAAATAAAATAATGGTCCATTAAATTGTCACCCGGTAAGTGTTACCACAGTTGCTAAAAATTCTGGGAGAGAATTATTCTAGGAAGTTTTAGTCAGTTACATAAACTAGAATTCTTAAGCAAAGGTCCCATGATACTGAAAAGTGGGCGCATAATACCCAATAGCTAAGGAGCCCTTAAAGAACACAGGGATGCTTTCCTCCCAATGCACTATTTCCTCTGTCTCATACTAGTTCCAGTTTTTTTCTCACGTTTTCAAAACTGTTCATCTACTGATTTCATCTTTACCTAATTGGAAACTGGAAAATATTCACAGTGTGTTTGGTAAGCACTCTAGAGACCAAATACAATTAAGTGAATAAATAAAGAATATTAGATATAATGTAGATTGTGCTGGGTTCTCTCTCACAAATTCAGAAGAATTCCAAAGTGAAGATGAGTACCTTCTAAAATCTACTATGTTTTCTAAACTAAACTGATTCCTAGTTTAACCATAAAGATTCCACTTACATTTTCTTTTTGTTTTTGATTGCACTTATATTTTCAATGAAGTTTTAATTCAAATTTCTTTGACTCTCCTGAATTTTTTAAAGCTATCTCTTTACACAAGCAAATCAGTATGGAGTGACATATATCTGCAAAATTTTCAACAGTGGAAAACCTAAGTAAATGTTGAGAAGTGAAATTAATTACCCATCCATTGAAGTCAATGGGGGAAAACCCAAGTTGGGGTTATAAGTCAAAGTTTACAAAATGCATTTACTTTTTAAAAATGCATGGAAAGTTTAGGGACGAATAATCCATTATCTGCAATTACATTTAATTCACAATTGAAAAGTCAAAGTGCTTAGAATTAAAATACTCAACATCAGAGAGGCTGGAGCATGGCTTTTTCCTTTCTGTAATTTATAATTTTATCTGACTTCTCTCACTTACCCACTAAAATGAAATGAGTGTTTTAGGACATAACTCTTCCCACACAGATAAAAACAGATTGCAACAAAATAATTTCTTTAAAGTGAAAATGCTTAAACCTTAACGCCTAGGTATGTAAAATGTATGTCAGAGGTAGAATTGCTGCTTTCTGAAGAAAAGATAATATGATAGAATTTCTTGAAACTGAAATCTATTATATTCTTAACTATAAAAGAGTATTTTACCAATAGAAAATTTGAAACAAAGTTTCTCTGCAACACCCATCTAATGTCTGATTGAGTGAGCATTTTGAAATCAGAGAAGTGTTCCTCAGGTGAAGCTGGCCTAGAGTTCCCAAACTATAAAAGCTCTTTTCTTTTTACAAGTTAAACAAAAATAAAGCTCATTTTTTAACTGAATTTATGACTTTCTTAACAAAGAAGTCTATGCACTAATTTTTTATTTTTATTTTTGAAGTTCAGGCACATAGCTGTTTATAACCTGAGACCAAGCAGTTCTCTGCTTGATATGTACATATATATATTTCAGCTACATATATCAAACTAATATAAATATAAATAAGTATGTATGAGAGAGACAGAAGTAGATATATAGAAATTTAGTGATATAAATGCTAGAAGATAATTAAAAGTAAGTGTTTCAGGAGCAACTGTTTGGAAGCCGACAGTCACTCTATCCCATAAAGTGCTTTTCCAGCAGAGACATCTATCACCATCCATCACTTAGACACCAGCCTCAAAAACCACTCCCCTTTCTCTTTAGAGATTACAGTTGCTTGAGTTAGCTTACAGAGTGTCATCTGTTTGAGTGACGGGTGTCTTTGCTAGAGTGGCCCTCTGCTTGTTCTTGATTTGTTTATGAAACAAAGATTCCTAAAAGGTCCTGAGCTGCCTCTGTACTTAGGAGGAGGCTGTAAACATCTGTTAAAGGGGAAAGGGTCAGGTGAGGGACATAAAGGACCTATTTTCTTTTCTCATTACCCTTTTAAAAGGAGACACTAATTGTAATTACAAAATGTTATTTATTTGAGCAGTTCCTACAACCACCTTTGTTTACCTGGCATAGAATGACTTGTATTGATATTTTTTAGTTCCCCTCTCTGGTCTTTTGACTACAGATAATAACACTTTACTCTCCTTCCCCTTAACAAAAGACTGCAAAGCAACCCAAAACCTAGTCGATATTTGTTCAATAAACATTAACCAATTCTCACAATGGAACTGATTTCCTGATTATTATTACCATCTTCTTTTTTCTTCTATCTTGGGGACTTTAGCAATATTTGACAAGTCAAAATGGGCAGTGGGGAAGTTCCTTGTTGGAAAAAGTTTGGAGGACATCGTCCTAGCCAGCGGGAATCAATTTCAGTGGCTCAGTTCCTCCAAGATGCGAGTCTTTCCTTTTTAGAACTTAAAAGAAAATTGAACGAACAACAGGAAAAAAAGAGGGGGGTGGGTGTGTGGATTGCTCTTCCGGACAACATGGTAGGACTGAAATGAAATACCTAGACAGACTTACCGAAGAGCTTGCTGGGAGTGTCCTCACTGTCATTTGATTCCACAGGCGCAAGCAGGGGCTCATTCAGCTCGCTGTCTGAAGTAGCAGCCTTGTCCTCACCTCTCAACTCCGCATTCATTTCAGTTCGCACTGACAGCAAGGGCTTACTGACTTGTCCAGCTATCATTGGATCCTAGGATGGGGGAAAGAGTGAAGGGAGGAAAAAAAGTGGCAGCTTTAATGTGCGTGTCCTCTCTCTCTCTCCCTCTCTTCTTTCTCTTCCACACGCACACTCACTCTCCCTCTCTCCTCGCTCTCTTATCTCTGGCTGCTCCCGCTGTTATTGCTGGCTGCAGTCAAGTGAAGAGCTATTACACATTCGAGGAGTTCTCCATTACTCCCCACCCTATTAAAGCTCAACTAGCATGTGAGAGATTCAGGAGGCTTCAGAGGAAGAAAAAAAAAAAAAAACTTATTTGAAAGCAATCCAACCAACACAGCTTTAATTGTGGGATGTGCTTTTGTGTGAATGTTTTTACACCTCGTTCTGTCTTTAATGCAGTAAGAAAAAAAGAATGTGCTGGGTTTGTACTTCAGCAACACACCGAAAAGGAAGGTGCACCCTATGGAGGAACCGCTGGCTATTTTAAGAAGACCGCTCCCTGGGAGTCAAGCAATTAAATCTAATACCCAGAGCAGAGATAGGGAGAAAAGACTGTGCAAAACGTTGTCAATGGAATAAAAATGATTTATTATGTAAATTCCATAAACATCCTTAGACATTGAGTCCACCGGTCCCTGATTGGGACTGAACCTAATCCCAAATTAAATGAATATTTCAAAGCAAACAATACATGACAAAATATATGAAAATCAACTTAAACATTTTAAAAGATTTGGAAAAATACTTACAAACTGTGTGCAATAATTTGGAAACCTAGCGCATCATACGCCCAGAGCATTAACGAAAACAAAAATCACCTTATAAAAAGCCAAACTTTTCAGTTCCAATGATTTAAATATGCTTTATCTTCAGCTCATTAGAAGAGCAATTTAGGATCAGAAATATTTTCCAAGTGTACCTTTTTATTCCATTTGCAAACCAAGATGCATGATACTGATTTAGCAAAAATATTGGATGCAGAAGGAAAAGAAAAGCAAGAAGTGCCCTTTTTGTGTTATCTGGGAGCTATTTATTGCCAAGTTCATGCCTAAATGGTTCCTGAGCAGGAAACAGGTGACCAGTGCAGGGGCTGGTGCGGCCACATGCTCGCTTGTTCCATCATACATTGGTTGCAGTTTGCTTGTGGTTATTTTTTTTTTAATGTATTCATGCCTGAAAAGTGAATTTGATATGACACATGATAATCTATGAAAATGTTAATCAATACAAATAGTTTAAGTTGTCATCAAATGCACTTCTTTAGTCAATACTCATACTACTGAAAACAATGTCGCTGTCACCAGGGCTTAATTTGCACAGCACTTAAATATTGGACTCTGTGCATCAATGCACTTCTTCTTCAAATACTGTAGGTAAACACATTTTCTCCCTATTTAAGGCTGAAGCACTCAACACGCATTTAGCTGAGCTGAATCCTCCCTTTTGAATACCTTGATAGGTCCACTGGAGGGCAAAATTAATACTTAATTGAATCTCACAGTCATCAAAATAATCAATACTTTTTTATTATTTATTCTTTACAGTCTGTTGACTGTTTCAAACCTCCGAGGGAATGGTGGAAAGGATTCATGGCTTTGAAACACTGTCATTTAACAAGGTAATTTTCAGTGGGGCATTAGGGGTTGTGAAACATATAATAAAACAAAAATGGTGGCTTATAATAGGAAGAAAGAAAAGAATTATATTTCTGCCATCTAACAAAACAGGATAAACAAAAAGCAAGTGCAGAGAGAGCGTGAGAAGGGAGGGGGACGAAGGCGAGGGAAAGACTGGCTTTTGAAGGGCTTTATCATATCAAGAGCAGAGCCGAGCTTTCATAATGCTGACATTTCTCATCTTGACAATCCTAAACAAGTGGAAAGGATGAGATCGCAGATATCATCTTTCATCACATTCCCCAGCTTAAGAACCAACATGACAGCTCCTCTCCCCTTTACACTGTTAATTACTAAATAAAATACTACTCTCTGTCAGCATCAGATTATTGCAGATAGCAACCACAAACACTTCTCCATTGTTTCCCTCCTCTGCAACAGTGATACCTACCTTGAACTCTTTAGAAAATAAATCAGGCTTATCTTACCTTATGGTAAATATTTGAAATATAATCAATGTAATCAATGTGGTCAGTTCCCAGTATTGTCAGCCTAAATTTGCTGGGGAGAGATTAGCAATTCATATACTGTGTTTGATCACTGAGATTTGGAGAGCTTAAAATTCAAGGGGAAGCAGGTAGAGGGGAAAGGAGACACAAAATTCTCAAATTTTCTCCAAATTTCTTTCTTAGAAAGAATATGTGTTTGGATTCTTCTGATTCAGTTAGTGGAGAGTAGTGGGTTAAAAATGGAACACCGTTTTCCCTCATGGCTTTGATAACTATGCTCCTTATGTGAAGGTAAAGAACCCAGATTTACATTCTAATATTTTCTTTTTATTTTATAAAATGTTGACTACTTAACAGCTCTGATCTAAACCAAAGGGTGTGACTTGTGCCTTCAAGACACCCAGTCTTTGAGGACACATTGCTCATTTGAACATATTTTAAGGTACTGTTAAAGGTAAACTTGTATTTAGGATGGCATGCACTATCATCATGATAATCCAAACATGGTTACTAATGTATCACTGAATATTTGGTAATCTTAAAACAAGAACATTTATTTGTGAATGGTCAAACTGAAGCCTGAGTCACACAGAGGAGCTGAAATATAGCTGCTAAGTTCAAGCGCACTTAAATTTTTAACAATGTTCAGTCTGGTTGATGTGTGCAGAGCATGGGACCATTAGCTCTTCTTTTCTAAGTCACCTTTATGTACCCAGTGAGAAATGTTTGTGGTTGGTTCCCAACCAGTGTCTTTCAGTGACTCAAGCTTGGAAAATTCAGGAGTTAGTCATTCAAGTATTCATTTGATTTTTCATCTTACAGAACAGTTTACATTTGCCATGATACAGCTGCAGCTCACATATATATATGCATGACATGGTTAAACAGGAAACCCCAGTGAGGCAGAGAGCAGACAGCTTTTAATCACAGCTGCAGCCACTGGGGGATTCATTTGAAAATGTGTCACAAACAGTAACCACTGAGTATAGCTGTATAAGTAATGGGGGAGTGCCTCTTTCAAGCAGTACTCAGCTTGGAAGTCATTCTCTTCCTGCCAAAAGTGATGGTGGTCTCTAAAATTCCTTGCTGCCAGAGTGAAGAAGGGATTTTCCAATGTGCACCAACATAGGTGCTTGCAGGAATGTAATAGAGTTATGAGTTCAACATGTACAAGGTTCCCTGCAGCAGCAAACAGGAACAGAAATATCTAGTGCAGGCAAAAAATTGAATTGCTTAAGACATCTAACTTGAAAATCTCAAATTGTCACACTACAGTTGAAGAAGATAGGACTTCTGTGCAATTCATTTATTAGCCCTAATAGAAAGAAGTGACTGGTTCAATATGAACAATGGTTAATATGTACAAGAATAGGACATGGTATGTGCCAATAGAGGATACTCACAAGGGTCATCAAAGACCCAAGCCAGACAACAAGAAAAAAAGAGGCGGGAGAGTTTCTATTAGCAAAATCTCAACAAAAATTTCACCATGTCCTACAATGAAAGGACTGCAATTAACATCAGAACTACACAAAAATTATTTAAATATAATTCAGACATTGTTGTAGAATAAAAATAGGTCCCACTTACCAAATGCCTTACCAGATAAGGGCTTCAGATATATTTGTCACCCAAATTGTGCCACATATTAACCCCATTTTAGGGTTAAAACACTGAGACTCAGAGACGATAAGTGATTCATCCCAAAGCCATATAGCTAGTAAGTGGTAAAACTGTATTTTGCGCCTTTATAGACTCATCTCCAAAGACATATTTTTATACTGCAAGTAGGCACTGGGTGAAAAATCAAGTCTCATTGATTTAGGAATTCATGGTGTTTTCCAGAATCTGAGTTATGTACCCTGAAGGATCTTAAACCCTGGATAATGGATTCCCAGAGCATACTCTGTTAGTATCTTCTTCCCTTCAGACTCTAGGAACACTTCTCTGTCCGAGGTTGCTTGGTGAAATCTGTGGGGTGACATGATGTAGTAGACAGGACATCAAGTAGTGTCAAATACCCAGGTGCACATTCAGGTTCACTCTCTACATAAATTTAGCAAATCACTTAACCACTTTCACCCTTGGTGCTCTCATCTGGAAAATGAAAAGGTTGGAATAAAACAATACTTTTCAAAGTCATACCACAGAACACTTATCCCAAAAGATATTCTACAATAAAAGAGTTTTGCAAACATAGTCACATGAAAAACAAAACAGATAAGTCTACCAGAAAAGAAACGAATTCAACTCTCCTTAACCTAATGTTTTCCCAAATTATCCAACCATGGAAGTCCTTTCCTTTATCATGTTTATTAGATTATCTAATGGATCTAGTGCTTCTTGAAACTCATTTTAGAATGTACACAGATTGCAGCTAATGTAAATTAGTTAATGTAAGTTAGAGCTCTAATTTTTTTTAATGATTCTGCAATAATATGCTAGAAAACTTCAACAAGTACACACATGTCCAGTGCTTCTCACATTCTAAAAATTTTTACCTAATTAATATTACTTACCATTTATTTGTATACAATTAAATACAGATTAGTAAATAATAACTGTATATACTCTCAGCATATACTAATTCCTGATATTATTAAATAAAATTTTTAAATAAAGATGGCCTTTTTGTAAAAACTTTATTTGAAGAATAGATATAGGGCATTGTATGAAGGAGGAGAATTCAACCTGGCTTTTACCAGGCTGTTTAAAATAACACCAGATAAACAAAGATATACTTCAGCTAAAGACCTTAAATAATTTAAACAGCAGAGGTTTTGTTAGCATAATCATTGTCATTTTATAGTCAGAGAAACTAAAGATAGTGAATTATTAACTCAGCAAAGCATCCGTGTCCAGTGGCAGCCATGTCATGGAAATACCCACACCTCTCTAAACTGAGCTTGAACTAGGTCCAGCATACTTTTATGTACATACAAAACAACTATGAAACAGGCAATCAGAAGGGCTTTTAGAAAAAAAATGTAAATAAGACAGGCAGGCTTCCAAAATCCAAGGAAACAATTCATTTGTTTGTGAAGAGTCAGAGTATGACAAAGTTAGACTCAACAAATCAATAAAAAAAATGATACTTATTATAAAGAAAAAATGTATTGGATTCCCCCCCCACCATAAAATGCCACATTTCAATCAGAAAAAAAGGTGAAAACAAAGTATGTACAGCCATTTTAAGATGCAAAGACAGCATCATATTTTGTATTTAATTTTTCCCACTGAGAAGAGGTAAAAGTAAAAATCACAAATAATTAAGAGGAAGGAGCTAGACCTTCTTAGGTTAGGGGAAAAGAAAACTTTAAGTGTGTATTTTGTTGCCTTAGTCATGAAGAAAAATGATTTTTATCTTTCTTTTACCAGTTACCAAATATTATTAAGTAGGTTAGTTTTTAATATGATATTGAAAGCAGAGTGCTGTTTTTGCAAAAATTACAAAGATTTTCTAATTTTAATCATTAATATTTTCTCCTATCACATTTGATTTGACTTTTAAAAATAAGAACATAATTTTTATGTTTTTATTGACTTAAAGATATATAATATATATATAGTTGAAATTTTGAGAATTAATGATGATCAACAGACACACCATAAGTTCACTCATCATTGATTATTTTATTTTCACATCACTTCCCAAACTGCAAACATAAATTGTTTGGAGAAAAAGCAGAAAATTCCACATCTTTAGCAAATACTAAACAGGTATAAATTTGCATTATAATTAACTTAATTACAATAAACATATTTGCTCCACAATAGATTTTCACAGCAGTGTTAACCCCAACTTGTATTTTCTTTCTCAACCCAATAATCTCAACTATCTATCCCCCACCCACTATATCTCCACTTGACAGTTAGTGTAGCTGAAATCTTATTTAATTTTTTATTCTATTCCAAAATAACTGAGTATTGGGTGTGAAAATTAAACAAAGTATTTAAAATTCAAAATGAATGCTGGGTCTAGAGTGTGAGGTACTGAGGGGACTTCAGGAGACATCCTGGCTGCTCCCTGATTTAGCACCTAAGCACCTTCATGACCTCCATCTTGGTTTCCATACCAAAATGGCTTTATATACCTCAAGAGGAATTGTGAGACTTGAGTGAGGTAATATACAGATAATGTATATTAATATGATTTGAAAGATAGAAAATATCACACAGATAGACATTTCCTTCATAGTGTCTCCTACATTAAGGGAAGCAAGTGATTGTGGTTTATTTTTCTCCCCACACCTTCAGTTTGGAAGAGGAGAATATGCTGTAATGAATGCTGTGGTGTGATGTCCAGATCCCCTTTTTTAGGACCAACTCACTAATTTCCCAGCTTCCATGAACGGTGGCTGAGGATGGCTCACAGAGGAGTCTTTTCCTATGACTTGCCTTTGCCTGAAGGGAACTGTCTCTGCAAGGTTACGTCCTTTCCTCAGGGCATCCCACATTTTGCCTAAGGCATGTAAAGCCTAAAGTACTTACTCTCTCCCTATTTACAGAAAAGGTTGTAGACCCCTGAGCTCCACCCTAGGTTCAGTAAGTTCCCTCAATCAATGTTTATGTGCAAGGGCTATCATTTCATTAGAAACTCCCCCTCCAGGCTTGGCCACCACAAACTTTAGCTCTACCTCTGTTCACTGTTCACTGCCAATCACTCCCTCAACCTGCATTTTGCTGATTAGTATAATTTATATAACTTTGAGTTAAATTCATGACTTGATCAACACTGATGGAGGTTGAAATATGTATTAGTTAAAGTATTTTAGAGAAATTTCACATTCCTTGTGTGGAATGAGAGATTATTAAGAATCTAGCAAGTCCTGTAACCCGTGTTCTTGGGGCAGGGGACTAAGGATTGATCCCCATAGTGTTCCATGTCCAACCAGTCTTTGAGTCTGAGAGTTCTAGTTGCCTGATGCTGACTGTGATAAAAACAACTTGCTTCTAGAATTTTCCTATATCTGCCTTAATGAACCTTCCACCAAAGTTCGTTAGGTTCACTAAAAATAACAGAAATATGACTTCATCAAGCTTATAGACAGATTGAAGAAACTATTTTGAGATCATATGTTAATAAAAGTGCACTTAATAAATATCCCTGTGTGTGGCAGCTTTTGGTCTCAGAGCTTCTTTTTATTATAACCAGGTAGCTAGGCTTTGGGGATGCAGAAAGCTCTCACCAATCTCTAACCATTACTGATTATCATTATCTACCAAAAAGAACCCAATAAGTGTGCATACAAAATTGTTGTAGGACATTTGCAGGACAACCCTCTCTACTGGATTTTGACCCACAGTTAGATGACATTGACTTAGGGCAGGCAAGGTCATTACAGAGTGAAATAGGATTTAAAACATGTGTTCAGAATATGTCCTGGGAAAATCACACTATTTGCTGCTCACATATAAAAGATAAAAATATCCTTATCTAGAACATATTTAGTTAAGGTGAATGTCCAGAATCATTCTGAAAGAATAAAATAAGAGAGCAAAATATCTAAATTTTTTTTGGTGTCAGAGGATGGTATTTCATTTAAGGATGTACATATGAACACAGTTTAAGAGTCTCATCTTTTTGTTGACCCCCATATAAGTGTGCAATGTCCTTCTCCTCTGTCAGTCCCCACCTAGAGCCCTCTTAGCTGTGCTTATACTCTAGAGACAACTCCAACTAAATATTAAAGCATTAGAGATTTCACATCAAGATGGAGACATAGGTAGACATGCTTTGCTTCCTCATGCAACCATAGAAAGAATCACAATCAGGTCTCAAAAACAAATAACAACCAGAATCATCAGAAAATCAAGCTATATGAAAGTCTGACAACCAAGAACATAAGCCACATTCATCCAGATTGGTAGAAAGTGAAGAGTCAAGGTGGGGGCAGAAAAGTGGTATAGTGTGGAGAAGCAGCAGTGGTGGTGGATGCAGTAGATGGATAGTCCCACATTTATATGTGGTGGATAAAAATTGGGAGGGGTATCCTGGGAGTGAGTAATTCCAGCACCAGGCCAGACTGCATAGCCCAGGCTTCTAGCACTGGGAAGATAAACCCTCATTACCTCTGGTTGTAAAAACCAATGGCAGTTGGGGCAGTGGAAGAAACTGCCATGTTTTGCCACTTAAAGGCCCCTCACAGGGCAGCAAAAGAAATGGCCAGGTTTTAGCTGCTTAAAGGACCTGCATGGTCTTAGAACATAGACAAACACCAGGGCAGCAGCTTGAATGGTGCCAATCACATACAAGATAGTGGGTGAAGTGACTGGAAATGAGGAAAGTGCCAGGCAAATTGCCAGAAGCCAGGCAGTGATACTGTCCTCTCTCCAAGCCCCCTACCACACACAGAATTACAAAGAGGTAAAGTGAGGTGCCCCACACTGCCAATTATCTAAGACTCCACCCCACACAATTTACAAGTGCCTTTGCTACATAGACCATGTTACTAAGGCAGGGAGTAAAAGCAGTTCTACTTAATACACAGAAACAAACACAGGGAGGCTGCCAAATTGAGGGGGGCAAAGCAATATGGCCTAAATGAAAGAATAGAACAAAACCCAAGAAAAAGAACTAAATGTAATGGAGATAGCCAGATACAGAGTTCAAAACACTGGTGATCAGGATGCTCAGAGAACTCATAAAGTATGGCATAAAGATAAAGGAAGAAATGAAGGTTACACTAAGTGAAATAGAAAAATCTACAGGAAACCAATAGTGAAGGAACGAAGCTAGGATTCAAGTAAATTATTTTTAACAAAAGGAAGAAATAAACATTCAACCAGAACAGAAAGAAGAAACAACAATAAAAAAAAATGAGGAGAGGCTTAGGAACCTCCAGGACAACTTCAAACGTATCAACATTCATATCATAGGGATGTCAGAATGAGAAGAGGAAGAGCAAGAAATTGAAGACTTATTTGAAAACATAATGAAAGAAAACTTCCTTACAAGTCCAGGAAGCACAGAGAGTCCCAAATAAGTTGGACCCAAAGAGGACCACACTGAGACACATCATAATGAAAATGCCAAAGGTTGGAGAAACAAGATGGCGGAGGAGTAAGTGGAAGCTACACTAACTTCCTCCTAGAACTAGTCTGGATTTACAATTTAATTTTGGAGAAATCATCTGGAAAAACCAACCGAACACCAGCTGGAGAGAAGTCTCATAACCACAGAGAGACAGAAAAGGCCGCTACATCACAACGTGACCGGTAGGGAGTGCGGAGACGCGGAAGGGCTGGCTGGGCTCACATGGGTGGCAGCTGAAGGGACTGAGAAACAGCTCAGCAGCCAGGGGTTCCCCCTGAGAAGGGCAGGGTCTAAACCCCCAGCTGAACTTCCCAGCCAACAGCAACAGAGTGGAAAGTAAAATAGTATCCAGCTGAGAAAAGCGAAAAGCCACAGGGTTTCTTGCTAGGCGGAGAGAAACAGCTGGGGAAAAAGAGCTCTTAAGCAGATCACATATGAAAATATTCTGCCCCCACTTACCCTGAGCACAAGCAGAGGGAAGACAGAGAGGACTGGAGATGCTTGGGGAGAGTTTGGTGTGGTGGCTTTGAGGGGAGAGCTGGGGAAGCGGCCGGCCGGGTCCTAGTGCTGACTCATCCCCACACTGCAGGCAGACCATTCCCGGCCAAGTGGCGTCAGCCTGAGGGGAAGCAAAGGCCCTGCCTACAGGAATTAAGCTGCCACACCCACGGTCCTTAAGCCTGATGGCTAATCACAGATTGAATACATTAACAACTAAAGAAGCCAGACAAAGCCAGTAGATCCCTGGAAGTCTCCAACAGGCTGCCTAGGCCCAGACTGGTACAGGATCTGACACCACCAGGGGCAGATCCAGGAAGTGCAGATCATTCTAAGAAGCACCAACAAACAATAGGAGTCACAAAAATGGGGAGACAGAGAAACAACCCCCCATCAAAAGGAAAGGCAGAGTCCCCAGAAAGAGTGCTAAATGAAATAGAGGGGAGCCAACTATCAGATATGGAATTGAAAGCACGGATTATGGAGAACTCCAGAAAAACTACAGTGAACTCCAGAAGAACTATAAGAAACTTACTGAGAATTATACCAGCATCAAAAAGGACATGGAAGCTATCAATAAGAGCCAGGAGGAAATGAAGAATACAATCTCTGAATTGAAGAACACAGTAGAAGGAATTAAAAACAGGCTAGAGGAAGCAGAAAATCAGATCAGCGAGCTGGAGGACAATGTAGACAAAAACTCCCAGACAGTGCAACAAAATGAAAAAAGACTGAACAAGACTGAAGAGGTTCTAAGACAGCTACAGGACAACATGAAATGTTATAATATCTGTATCATAGGAATTCCAGAAGGAGAAGAAGAAGAGCAAGGGATAGAAAACCTCTTTGAAAAACTAATGACAGAAAACTTCCCTAACATGAAGAGAGAAAGAGTCACACAACTTCAGGAAGCACAAAGGGTCCCAATGAAGATGAACCCCAACAGGCCCACTTCAAGACACATCATAATTAAAATGGCAACATTCAAAGACAAAGAGAGAATCCTAAAAGCAGCAAGAGAGAAACAACTAATAACATACAAGGGAGCTCCAATAAGGCTGTCATCAGATTTCTCAGCAGAAACACTACAAGCCAGAAGGGAATGGCAAAAAATATTCCAAGCAATGAAAAACAAAGGCCTACAACCAAGAATACTCTACCCAGCAAGGCTCTCATTCAAAATGGAAGGTGAAATAAGGAGTTTCCAAGACAAAAGAAGGCTAAAAGAATACATCTCCACGAAACCAGCATTGCAAGAGATGCTAAAGGGTCTGCTTTAAGAAGATGAAGAAACAGAGAGAGACAGAGAGGAACACGAGTACAAAGGGGGAAAATGACAATGAATAAGTACTGAAAGAAAGAAGGAACTTCTGCCATTTGCAACAGCATGATTGGAACTGGAGAGAATTGTGCTTGGCGAAATGAGCCAGGCAACAAAAGAAAATCACCTGTTGCAGGAAACTGATGAACAACACAAACAAATGAGCGAAATTGAACCAGAGGTATGTGAACAAGGAGTAGACTAACGGTGACAGGAGGGGAGATGGGAGGGAGAGAAGGGGTAGGAAGGGGAAGGGTCTAGTAAAAGAACATGTGTGGATGACCCATGGACATGGACAGCTGGGTGGAGACTGGATGTGGGGAGGGCAGGGTGTAGGGAAGCAGGAGGGGGAAAAAAAGTGAGACAACTGTAATGGAAAAACAAACAAACAGAAAATTTTTTAGTGGGGGGAAAAAATGAAAATATAAAGAATGGAAATGCAAGTTCAGTGAATATTAGAAGGACAAGGTTTTTCCTTCCGATAAGACAGATTTAGAGACTTGTATGTGGGTTATGTTACATAAATTAACATGTATTTTCTGTTTTCAAAGGGCATAAGCCTACGATCTCATTACCTGAGTGATTGTCTGTACGTATAGGCCTCACTTAATCCTGTCTGCATTGCTGCCTCCTGAGACTCAATGGTTTGGCTGAACTAAGTGGCTGGGTTGGTGAAGAATGGGGTGGTCTGTGGGCTTCACTTTAAAACTGGTTTCTCTTTTCTATCCTAATGGCTTGGACAGAAAGAGCCCAGAGGCCTGAGAGGGGGGAAACCTAAAATATTTCCCTCAGTCCAAACTAAGTATAATGGGCAAAAGGGTTTTGGACAGGTGAGATGTACCTGGCATACCTTCCTCCAAAGAAGCCCTTCTTTTCCCTAATGTGGGACATTGAAAAATTAATACCTGTCTTTTGTCATCTAGTAGTTACGGATTGAATGATATCCTTTAACCCTATTGCCCCCAGAATACAACAAGGATGCCATCCTGTTAAACCAAGCATGCTATTGTCCAGAGACAGCCAACCAACCTGGAGTCTGCACGATCCTTCCCCATGTGGGAAGGCCACCCTCCCCTCCACACCCCTACTCTTATTAGGGATTTCTTGACCCACGGGTAGGTAGGACGACGACCTTGTCCAGCTTGAAGCAGCTAGAGGAGCTCGAGACCTTCGTCCATTGTCCTTTATAAGATTGTAAAGGGTCTTAAGTCTGAGAAGGAGGGATTGTTATTTTTTATTGTTAAAATATTTAACTAATTAATTAATTATTTTTAAAAAAGAAGAAGAAGACTATATGAAAGGGTGAGGCGGGAGAGCTTGTATGTATGACCCATGGGCATGGACTTGGAGAGGGGATTGTTGGGGAAGGGGGGTGCTGGGCGGAGGGGAGCAAAGGGGAAAAAATTGGAACTATTGTAGCAATATAATCAATAAAATATACTTAAAAAAAAAAAGAAAATGCCAAAGGTTAAAGATAAAGAGAGAATCTTAAAAACAGCAAGAGAAAGGCAGAGAGTTACCTGCAAAAAAGTTCCCATAAGACTATCAGCTGACTTCTCAAAAGAAACCTTGCAGGCAAGAAGGGGCTAGCAAGAAATATTCCAAGTGATGAAAAGCAAGAACCTCCAACCAAGATTACTCTATCCAGTAAGGCTATCATTTAGAATGGAAGGGCAGATAAAGTGCTTCCCAGACAAAGTAAAACTAAAGGAATTCATCACCACTGAGCCAGTATACACTATTAAAGAAGGGACTTATTTAAGAAAAAGAAGAAGATCAAAACTATGAACATTAAAAAAGAAACAAATTCACAACTATCAACAACTGAATCTAAAAAACAAACTAAGCAAAGAATCAGAACAGGAACAGAATCATAGTTAAGAAGATCATTTGGAGAGTTATCAGGCTGGGAGTGGGGAGAGGGAGAATGGGGGATATGGTGCAGTGATGAAGAAGTGTAATTGGTAAGAAAAAATAGGGAGATGTTAAAAATAATACAGGAAAGGGAGAAGCCAAAGAACTTACACACATGACCCATGGACACAAACTGAGACGGGGATTGCTGGAGGGAATGGGATACCGGACAGAGGGGGCAAAGGGGGAAATATTAGAACAATTGTAACAGCATAATGAATAAAATATACTAAAAAATAAAGATTGAAGCATTAGAAATAGCTAATTCAACAAAAACAAGCAAATAATAATAGCAAAATAGCTCATCAACTCAAACCTGTGGGCTGAAATAACAACATAATCATCAGTTAAACAGGAATCTGCCGGTTTTTAACTTCTACAAAGCATCTACTGCGCAGTTAGACACACTTCATCTAGATCATCACCTTGAACATTTACAGCTCTTTTGCCCACAAGAGGTTAAAATGACTGTATGGGTGATGCTTCATGTATACTTCTCTGGGAAGAAAGGGAGACTCTGGTATTGACAGACTAATAGCACCATCAATTCAATTTCTGCTGCTTTTGTGAAAAAGCATCAATAAGAGTTCAATCTGGGCTCATCTAGATCTGGGCTTTTGGTAATGGGTTTATGCAGCAGTATCGACATTGCATACACATACCCCATATTCATACATTCTTCATAATCTGATGGCTTCAAATGGGTATCAAAATTTAATCAGAATATAACTCAGATTAAAGTGATTTTGCATTTAATGACTTGAATGTATAAAGTGAGAGCATCCAACCTTTAGTCTAAAAAAGCATACTTTCAGCATCTTAGAAATTCTAACAGAGATACTTAATATATATGTGTATACATATATAAATATTTTGTGTGCATATATATAATTTTTGGGTCTCAACATATGTAAACTTTTGAGAAAATGGATGATACAGTCAGTTCACAGATGAGAATACCTGGTTTCTAGTCTCAGAGTTTTCAAACTGAGCACTGAACTGAGAAGCCCTAAAGTGTTTAGGGAGATGCTGCCAAGTACTCAAAGGGAGGCAAGAGAGGACCAAAGTGCCCACTCTCGGTGTTTAACACCACATTCGTTCCTCTGACCTATTTTACATGGAGTCTTCAATATACATGAAAAAAGGGTTTCATGTGTCTGTCCATATTACATATTTAAAATATGTAATAAAATCACAACACTTTTTCTATGGACATTCCAAAATACTTAAGTGTTAGACTCTACAGCTGAGATGTCTGAGTCCTTTGCAGGCAGGCATGTTTCAGAATCCCCAATACAGGGAGGGCATTGTATCTGATACAGAATAGGCTTTCAATAAATGTGTGTTGATTTATTGATTCATTGATTAGTTGATTGTGAGGAAGGAAGGAAGGAAGGAAGGAAGGAAGGAAGGAAGGAAGGAAGGAAGAAAGAAAGGAAGGAAAGGAGGAACGGAGGGAGGGAGGGAAGGAGGAAGGAAGGAAGAGAGGGGGGAAAGGTTGATTGGTTAAGGTCAGGGATTGTTCTTGGTTGATATTTTTAATATATTAAGAATATACTTAATCATGTCTGAAATTACCCAATATTAAACCAAGGCCTCACCTGACTATCCTACCTGTCTGGCATGTTCACACATATACACTAACCCATATTTTGCTTCTAGAGATGGAAGTTTAGTTTTATGTGATTGTGTTACTTCATTTTACTATGGAACAAAATGCAAGACTTTAATAGCAACACTGAAAGAGGAAAGGAAAGTATTTTTGTTTTTTGTTTTCCCTCCCTGGAACTGAGATTGAATGGGAGAAAAGCTACCACTGGTCCAGGGGAAAATCTCACCCAAGCAAAAGCACAAGCACTGGAGCTCAGGGTGGCCCCAGCCAAGAACAGCCTGACAGCTCTAGCCATGCCCCTTGTTCAGCCTGGAAGAGTTTCCTTCTCACCAAGGGGAGCTGACATCACTCCAACATCGTTATTCAGGAGCAGTATCATCTCACACATTAAGCCTATTAGAAATACACTTTTATTATAAATGTTTTAATTCTATCATTTTTCTAAGAGGCAAGTATTCATTTAAATGAATAATACACTAAATATGTTGAGACACATAATTCTATCCTTTCATTCTGAATGGCAAAGAACACACAGTTGAGGAGAAAATCTTTTTATTCAGATTCAGAAAATATCCATTTCCTTATAGTTTCATAAATAAATAGAAAACTCCATTCTGCCCCCTGCTGAGAAACTAATATTCCTAAAAATCCAGTTTGAAACTTGACAGTTTCCTCTACCTTCTCAGTTAGGGTCAAAGCCCTGCTTAACACCCCAGAACCTCCACATTCAGCCCAGGTACAGCAACTGCAGCATATAGTTACTGCACAGCCACAGAATATGCTGTGCACATTTTTGTAATGATTGCAAACACACTGAGATGACTTTCTGGCAAGTAGCAATAAAGTATCAGGGCATTGCCTGCTCTAAATGCAGAGACGCCCTCCCTTTGGCTCCTGTTGGCCTGCCCCACCAGGACCTTGCACATCCAAAGCCTGTGGTGCCAGGGTGAGAACTTGGACACTGGAACCAAGAGCCCATATGCACACCGGGGGTCACCTTATACTCACTGAAGGGCCTGGGGTAAGGGAGTTATTACATCTCTCTGACCCTCAGTTTTCCTGAAAGGAAATGGGAGTAATTATGGTATATGTCTCACGAGAGACGTATACTATATGCAAATTAAATAAATAATTCACAAATAGTTCTCAGAATAGGCCTTATAAGAGATGTATATACTGCTCTTTGTCTGTGACTCTTCTGACAAAATAGCACTGTGTGTCCATTTTGTTATGGAAAAGCTCCTTAGCCTTCATCAGATTTTCAGAGAGATTTATGCTCCACCTCCCTATCTTTCCCCCAACAAAAAATTAGTAAGTAACCACCGCTGAGGCATAAGGGCCTGTCACTGCATCTTCTCACTCCAAATATTAGGGCAGTGCTTGGCACATAATAAGCCTTCACTAAATATCCATTGATTTTATTTGAAAAACAAAACAAGAATCAATTTTTATAAATGATGAAAGAAAGGTCAAAAATAGATTTTGAAAACTAAGTTACTTTGACATCTTTTGAGAAGAAATTTACTTTATAAATCCCAAGGCTTTATTATTTTAAGAAATTAACCATCAGAGGGCTGTAAATTCTGTAGAATTGTATCTCTAAATGTTATCTGGCTTTTAATTTTCCAAGGTTCATGCATCCACGTTCTTTAAAGAAACCATGCTATTTTTCTGTTCAAAAGGCCACTGCCTAATTGATTTCACTAATATGTGTTTTCCTTTCCTTTGCCTTCAAAGTACACTAGCACTGGCTCTGGACACTGAATGTGGGTTGCTGCCTTGCTACTTCCTGCCTTTCCTAGCAATACGGGCAGCTTTCTCTCAGCCAACAGCTGCTCCTGCAGAGTTTTCCTCTCATTTTCTGCATGGGTCTGTACTTGGCTACGCCTGACCCCAGCTGTTTCCTTTCCCTCCCTCTCCTGTAATGCACTCTCCTTTAATATTCCAAGGGTGACCCTTGACTGTCCTTTGAATGTCCCTCCAATTCAAAAGGCTTCTGAGCTTTTAAACCAAGCAGAGATAACATAATTCCAAGGAGATGGGGTTGGGGAGGCAGGATAGGAGAATGTGATTGAAAAGATTAGCTAGATCTTCTCATTCCTGGGGATTTGGACTTTCACAAATACATGAATTGGGTGGTTTGTTTTTTATGGATTCTCCCCACCCCATCTGCTATCTTATTAACTCCTATTAAAAATATTTTTTTCCAACCCAAGCTATAAAAAGACAAGTAAATATTTCCTTAAATCTCTAACCTTTGAAACTGAGGGCAACTTTAAAACAAGGCTGGTTTTTATTAACAGCTATTTATGTCCTCTAGTTTGCATAATTGGGGTGGCTCTGAAGCAGGGACTACGTAAGACCACACTGATGCAATTGAACAAATATTTATTGACTGTTCATCTTGTATGCAGTGCTATGCTAGGGATTATGGGTAATGTAAGGATCAGGAAATATTTGCTACCATCAAAAATGTCACCATCTAGTAGACATCAGTAAAGGAAACACTATTGCACATCTTCAATGAATTTAGTATACTTTCTTTCATAGATACATTTTCTTGGCATCGTTGACCCTCCATTTCTGTAGGATGCCAATGTGTACTAAGCATGTGGATCACACACACACACACACACACACACATGCATGCATGCACATACACAACACCCTATCTTTGAAGCACTATTTTAACATTATTACAGATGCTAATAAATAAACATGCTGCTCCTCCCAGAGAGTATCAACTCAGTTTGTCTAGACTTAATTACACTGTCTTTTGACTCACACACTATAACAGGGAGTGAACACAACCATCCATAGGCTCTCTGGCTACCAAGGGCTGCACTGCCAAATGGAGCAGACAAAGCACCTTTGTTTGTCACTGAGTATTTTTGAAGAACTGCTTCCTTAATATCCTCACACATCTACAGTAATGAGAATGGGTAATGTGTTCTTAAGAGGAAAACAGACTCGTTTTAACAAATCAGTAAGGCACACTCATAAAAACATATAAATATAGATGTGCTAAAGTCTTTATAAACAATTTGCTCTTTTCAGTGGGTTTAGAAGCCTCCATCTACCCCCATTTCCACCCCTCTACCATTATTTGTTTAGACTAATGCTTCATGGATTAGAATAGATCATTTCAACTTACTACTGCTGAATTTTACCAAATTTGACTATGTAAGAGGGTCCATTTCAATGACATTAACAGTGCCCCAAGAAGGCTCAATCAGCCATGGCTGGAATGTAGCCTTATTATGTACACAACTCTCTTTCATTCAACTCCACTGAGTTTCTGCACTATTTCTCCACTTGCATATGCACATTGCCTGAAAAGTTTTCTGTTTTCTGCACAAAACAAATGAGAAATGAACTATTGCTGGGTTCTCCAACTTTCTCACTACTTCCACTACAAGGGCCCACATCTACTTTCCGTCACACCCACTAATAGACAGTCATGCTGGGAAGCCTTGCAGGATCTGCATTCTGCCTGCAAGGCTTGCCCTTGGCTTTTAGATCATGGATCTTGATGGGGCCACCTATGGGCACTCATTTCCTTAGTTATGTCAAGCAAAACTCTAATCAAATCTGCAGCATACTTATTTTAAAAAATCAGCAAGAAATAATCTTTTTTATTAAATGTAAGCAGAAAAGTGAACTCAAATTAGCATCAGGATAAAATAGGAAACAAATTCCCAAGTTTTTAATATAAAAGTAAATACAGTATTCCCTCACTTATCATGGGTATTATGTTCTAGCCCTCCCGTGATAGGTGAAAATCTGCAAAGTAGGAACCTTACATTTATTTTAGCATTTATATATATTCTAAGGCTTTATAAACCCTTTTCACACACTTATAAACCATTCCCAGTCCCTTATTAACCTTTCCAACTCCCTTATTAACCTTTTCCACACTTTTATAAACACCACTTACGTTCTTCAACACATTCTACACTCTTAAACCTACGTAACTTTAACAACATACGTATATAGTACTGCAAAATCCTGTGATATAGAGAAAAGTCTGTGATAAATAATTAAATATAATATTTTTTAAAACCCTGCCACACAGTGAGGCCACAATAAGTGAACCATGATATAGAGAGGGACTACTGTATGGTCAATTATGATATATCTTGAAAATTTTAATGTTTTTAAATCCAGTGAAAAACAGTTTGGTTTCTTGTTACACAAGGATTATTGGATATTTTTCCTCTCATTTAACTTAGATATTGGGAGTGTTTTTAATGCTATTTATTCATTTATTCAACAAATATGTATTGAGAGAGTCCTGTATGCCATGATGGGGACACATCATTGAACCAGCGTGGACCCTCCTGCAACTGGAATGACAGTGGGGAGACTGATCCTAACCAAACAAACAATTAAGGAAATAGCATAGTGTTGGGTAGTGATGAGTGTTACAAACAGAAAGGCTGAAGTGTGTGGAGGAGTGTGAGTGTGAACTTTACATAAAGTGATCAAGAGAGGTTGCACAGATAAGGGACCCTAGGAGATTAAAAAAATAATAACAGCTTGATTGAGATCTAACTGATATATAAAAACTCACATATTCGATATATACAATTTGGTGAATTTGGACATATGCATACATGCCTGAAATCATCACTATGATATAGGTAACAAACATATCCATCACCTTCAAAAGTTTCCTTATGCATCTTTTGATTAAATTTTACATTAAAAATAAAAGATTGCAAAAGATCTACTGTATCATATAAAAGGTCTACTATTGTACCATTTATTTGGGACCAGAGAAATTTTCAATAACCTAAATCTTATGAAAATCCAAATATAAGCCACACTTTTTTCTTAATATGTTACCTCAACAGTCTTTAACTTAATTTCTTTTGAGAAGTAACCAAATAAATGATCTCTCAGCTCTACCTGCCTTTGCAGAACCTGCACTGGCTGCTTCCTTCTTGCCTCTTCCATACCTGAGGCCAGGTGGGGAAAGGATTCCGTCCTTACTAACATCACAGAAGTCCATTCTTTTTGACACCTGATTAGCTCCCAATACAATCTTAGAACCGTCACTTTCACTTCTCTGAATATTTCCTTCAGCTAAAACAATACCAGTCACTTCCTAGTGGGGCATAAGAAATATGCACAGCCTTGAACTTGTCAGAAAAAAAACCAAACCAAACCAAAACAAACAAACAAAAACCATCCTCTCCAAGACTCTCCTTTTTCAGGTATTCATGCTCCTCCGATAGCCTAGTATCATTTTGGGAGGAGCCTCTGCTCTACCTCTGGAAGCAAGTCTCTTCTACCACACGTGGTCCCTCAAATTCTGGACTTTGTGAACTAACTCCGCATGATAAAAAGCCTGTCAATGGCTTGTAGAGACCTCAGTTTAGGGATCCCTGCTTTTAAGAGCTCTCTTCTTAATGCAACTTTTGGTTCTGCAGTGGCACTGGCAAGAAGCTTGCGTTTTTTAAGTCTCCACTTCAATCCTAGCCCATCGCTCTACTGAGTCACTCATATGCACAGTACACACCCAGGTCCTGGGGATAAAATGGTGAACCAGTTAGGCAATATATTTGCCTTCATAGATGTTATTGTATTGTATTGCAATCATGTTCTCAAAATTAAATGTTATCCAAAGTTGTGATTTCAAATGGCTACATTATATTTACTCTGATGGGTGTGCCATGATTTAACTCTTCTCTAACGGTAGAACATTCTGGGATGTGATCTTTGCAATGAGGTACATGCACACTAGATGTTGTAAGACAATATATTGAGGTACAGAAAGAAAGTATTAGAATTTCTATTTCATTTCGATTTTTTCAATTCTATTTGTTTATATTTTCAGTGGTAAAAGTCTATAGTACAGATAAAAATAAATGTATGTATATTAGGAGTACGTGGTAAAAAATATTTCTGTTGATAAAACTGGGTTATCACAATAAAACTGAGTCCCTTGGTTTAAGATATGCTCAATTATCCACACAAAAGTAAAATTTTGGCAGTTTTAAATACATTCTCAAGAGTGAAATTACAGGTGAAAGAATTGCCTTCAAAGTCAGGTGGTGGAAGTTTTATGCTCCCTGTGTATGAGAAGGCTTCTCTTTTGTATTATATTTAAAAGTTCTTTGTCTAATTCATTAGCTGGAAACTGGCATTTTATTAATTTGCATTTGATTAGCAAGGCTAAATTTTTCAAGTTTATTAGCTAACTAACTTTCCTCTTTCATAAATTACTCATATAATTTTCCTGTTTTTCTATTGAGATCTAAGTGTTTTTCTCACTGAAGTTTGCATAGATACATACAAATAGTAATAATTATAATAAATAATGGCTAACACTGTTTTGAGCACTGGCTGTGCTATAAATATATACTTTATTTCTAACCTTCTAAACAACCAACAGCATTATTATTCCTACACTGATGAAATTGAGATAAATGAAGTTAAATAACATATAATTTGGCAATCTTCCTGATTTCAAACTGTAAGGATTCAAAATAGTTTTTTCTTATCTGTCTCTTTATTATTTATTATTGTTCTATTACAGTTGTATGAATTTACCCCCATTGCTAGAATTTATTGTTTCCCCTTGATTTCCATTAATGTTAATTTTTTTTTTAAGATTTCAAGAATTTTTATCTGGCCATATTTATCAATTCTTTCCTTTATGTTTTATTCCATTGCTCTTATGGTGAGAAATCATCCATGAAAAGAAATCAATATTCACCAATATTTTTTATTTTTATATTTCATTTTTAATGTAATTTTAGAATCTATCTAGAATTTATGTGGATATGTGTCATTAATTGAAAATCTTGCAATTACCCAAATAGTCAATTTTTAGAGCACAATTAATTGAATAACCCATTGGCATATCATGCTTTCTTCTTTTTTTTTTTTAAATGTGTTTTATTGATTATAATGTTACATTTGTCCCAATTTCCCTTCCCTCTGCGCCCCTCCACCCGGTGGCCCCCTCCCTCCAGTTGTCCCCCCCTTTTAGACCATGTCCATTAGTTCTGTATATAGTTATTCTCAACTTTTCTCTGTCTATTCCATTCCCTCCTACCATGATCCTTAATTCCTATATCATCTCCCTCCCTCTCCCCCTTTCCCCTCCCTGCTGACCTCCCCCCAATATGCTCCCCATACCTATAGTTCTTTTTCCACTCTCGTTGCCTGTTTAGTTTGCCTTTGTTTCAATTCCCTAGCTTCTGTTGTTGTTTCTTGTGATGCAGTTTTCATTTTAGATTTCATCGTTTTGATCCTCCTTTTCCTAAACCAGTCCCTTTAACATCTCATATAACAGTGGTTTGGATCTAATGAACTCTTTCAGTTTTGTTTTGTCCTGGAAACACTTTCTCTGCCTTTCTATTCTGAATGACAATTTTGCTGGATAGAGTATTCGTGGTTGTAGATTTTGGATTTTCATTACTTTGAATATTTCTTGCCAGCCCCTTCTTGCCTGCAAGGTCTCCCTTGAGAAGTCAGCTGATAGTCTAATTGGGACCCCTTTGTACATGATTCTTTTCTTCTCTCTTGCTGCTTTTAAGATTCTCTCTTTATCTTTAACTTTTGACATTTTGATTATAATGTGTCTTGGAGTGGTTCTCCCTGGGTCCAGTTGTTTTGGAATTCTCTGTGCTTCCTGGACCTGTAAGTCTATTTCCTTCCCCAAGTTTGGGAAGTTCTACTTTATTATATTTTCACTTAATTTTTCAATTTCTAGTTCATCTTCTTCGCCCTCCAGCAAACCAATGATTCTTATGTTGGGCCTTCTATAGCTGTCCCAGAGGTTTCTGATCCTCTCATCATTTTCCTTGCTTCCCGTTTTTTCTCTCTGCACTGGTTGACTGTTTGTTCCTTCTTTGTGTTCTGGTTTGTTGATTTGAACTCTGGATTTTATTTCCTCACCATCTGTCTCGTATGTGGTTTTGTTCCTTTCAGTATGAGTGTTTTTCGATTCTTTCTCATCTTTTTCCAGATCTTTTGTTAATTCTGTAAGCCACCTGATAACAATGGCCCTGAACTGAGCCTCTGACAGGTTTCTTATTTGTTCATCTGTCAGATTCTTCATCTGTTGCCTGGTGAGCTGCGCCACCGGGATTTCTATAGTTGTCTGCCTCATTTTGACAGATGCGTTCTGTTTTCTTGGGCCGGCTATAGGGGGCAGTGCCTGTGTACTCATCACGACCCAGCGACCGGCGCCGATCCGCAACCTTTCTCACCGGCGCTTTGTTGTCACTGCCCAGCGACCAGTGGCAATCCGCAACCTATTTCGCAGCCCTGTGGCACTTTGTGTGGGGGCGGGGGTCCAAGATGGATTCACACAGTTATTCCGCTAGGAGACCGGGATCCATCCTCCCGCCCCCTGGGCCTCACTGTTCAAGGAGATGTGGTGGCTGCTTCTCCCAGCGTTGGGGTCGCGAGTCGCCGGGGTTTAACTGCAGCCGGGATTGTCCTCCCTGCCGCTGGGATTGTTCTCCCTGCCGCTGTCCCTGGTGTGACCGCAAACAGCACCACCCACTTTCACTCTTCCTACCTGCCCAAAGAGCGCTGCTGGTTTATAACTTCATACATTGGGCTTCCATGTAGTTTTATTTTCTGGAATTTCTAGTTATCTTTTGTTTTGAAGTAGTTGTATTCCTCTCTATTTGTAGAGGGAGGCCGAGCATGTCCGTCTAAGCCTCCATCTTGGCCGGAAGTCGCTTTCTTCTTTATTGAATCAAAAACCAAGTTCTAATGGAATCTCAGGTCTGATTTTGGACAACATAAGTATGTATGACCATATATAATGCCACACACACACACGTTAAGTATATAAATATATGCTATATACAGTATATGTATTTTAGATATATTTTAATATATATTTTTATGTAATTAGATATGAGTATATATTATGTAACATATATAGAGCAAAAATTCTCTTCTTATGTATTCTCAACTGTTCCTTTCCAAATGAACTTCAGAATCATTTTGTAAAGTTCTAAACTTAAAAGGGGGATGGATAAATGTCATTTTTATAATATTCATTGTCACTGTCAAGAGACTTGGTTGTCTTCATTTATTTAAATATTGTTTTGTTATTATAAATCATATGTGGCTATTTTCCATATCTATTACAGACATTTTTATTTTAAAACTTTCAAATATTTTGTTTTGTTTCTATTGTGAATAATATCAATTTCTCTTTTTATAATTAAATTATATATGGTTACTGCTCTTCTACAGAAAATCTATTGAGTTTTCAGTTGATTCTTTTAGAACCATATATATATTCATAAATTAATAAACAAAAATAGTTATCTCCTTTCTATTTATAGAAGTTTCATGTTTTCTATAACACTGTAAGAAAATACAATGCATAACAATAGAAATATGAGGCTTTGATTTTAATTGGAATGTTTCTGATTCAATTAAGTAAGGTATTTGTAAAATTTCTGGTGTTGGTTTAAACTCGGCTTCATCATATAAGAAACTCCCAATTCATTAAGGATTTTCTTTGTAAAAAATGGCCATAGTATTATATCAGATGTTTTCACTTTTTCTTTCAGCTAACTTCCTGATGTGAATATCATGCAGGTAAGTTTCCTAACAGTAAAGCATCTTTGGAGTCCAGAAATATTCTGTTGAAAATTAAGCTGAATTTTGGTTTCAGAGTATTTTACTGAGTATTATGCATTGAATTGATATCGGCTATAAATAAAACTAATGTAAATTTTTTCAATTGCTGTGTTGTATTTGAGTGTCAAGATGAAGACTGATTTATAATATGATTCAGGTCATTTTTCATGTCTTACTATCTATGGAATAATTAATGCAACAGAGGAATAGTTGTCTTTTGAAAATTTAAAATAATTTTTCAGTAAAATTATTTGCACTGAATCATTTTTCTTCTCTTTTTTCCTATTGGATCAATTTAAAAATAATATTATAATTTTACTATAGTATTATCCTACTTATTTCTTAGTCAATTTAGACAAGTCATATTTATTAAGATTTTTAAGTATATTTGAATGGAATTTTATATAATATCCTTTTATCATTTTAATGTCCTTCACCTCCATTGTTAAATTTTGTCTCATTCATGTTGCTGTATTTTTACTAATTTATGTTGCTTAGATTTATCAAATCTTTATTCTTTTTCAAAGAACTAACTCTTGAATTTGTCAACTTAAAAAATTATTTTATTTCTCTTATCTTTAATATATCTGTCTGCCCAATGGCCTTATGTTCCTTTATTTTCACAATTAGTTAATTTGCAGTCTATTAAAGTAATAAAAATAATGTTTATAAGTCTGACATGTCCTGTGAATCCTCAGTTTCTTTCTTTATATTTTGTAAATTAGTTAAGTAGCTGATCTTGTCATTTTTGTTCTGTTTTTTGACCCAAGAATTATTTTGGAGATATTTTGAGTATAGCAGACAGTTTTTAAATTAGGCCTTTATTATACTTTTTGAATTTTAACATATTATGGCAGAGAATGTAATTTTTTAGTTCTTTTTGAGAATTTTTTTGTGTGTGAATAAGATGAGTCTGTCATTTCAATGAAAATAACAGAAAGTATTTGTTGCCAATGATAAATTTGAGCTCTAAAGAGAAAATCAGAATTTTTGAAAACTTCTACCTGCCACTAAAATTTTGAGAACTTTCCAGTACATAAACACTTGTCTGGTAAAGTAAGTGGTGATACTGATAAACATGATTTTTTAATATTGTTTAATGAAATGTGCCAACATTTGGAAAAACTGCATTAACATAACGATTCAATATTTTCCCAATGATTGATGCATGATGTTGCAAAATTTTGTATAAATAAAAGATTCATTTAAAGTACAAGGCACATTTAATGTAAATGAGTACAAAAATTTTGTTAATATTATTTTCGAATCTACATGACAATAAAGCTTTATAAAACTACCACTTGTCAGACTTTGTTGTAGTACCAAAGAATAACCACAATTATTCTAAAAAACAAAAAAATTATCCTTCCTTTTTGCATGACACTTGATTTCTTTTTTTTTAAATAATTTATTTATTTGTTTGTTTGTTTATTTTATTTTTAGAGAGAGGGGAAAGGAGAAAGAGAGGTAGAGAAACATCACTGTGTGGTTGTCTCTCACTTGCACCCCCGACTGGGGACCTGACATGTAACCTAGTAAGGTGCCCTGACTGGAAATCGAACCAGCGACACTTGGCTCACAGGCTGATGCTCAATCCACTGAGCCACAGCAGCCAGGGCGACACTTGATTTCTTCATAAGCTTTTACCAAAGGAATATATTACAGCAAAATTAAATGCAGAGGTAGATATAAAATTCCAACTGTTTTCATTTTGAAAAAATAATTTTTTATTAAAATTTAGTTTTTAATAAGATATATGTTAGTATGAGTAAATAACAATTATTATTATTTTTAAATACATTAATATACGTGTGTAATATTTCAAATTTTACCCATTTGTGCTTTTAATTTGATAAATATTAATAGACATTACCTATACAGACAAAAGCTATTTGCCATTCTCAATATTTTGGGGGACTGTAATGAAGTCCAGAGACTAAAAAGTTTGAGAACCACCACTCTATTCTGTGCAGAAAGAAAGGGACAACTTTCAATTTTATGTTTCTGGCCATATGGCATTCTTGGACCATCAACTGCATCACTCATATTTCATTTATATTAAAGTCAGTAAAATTTTCTCTCATATATTAATTTTACTTGGAGATTTTTTATGTTGTCATGTTTTGGACTTCTGGCCAAGATGGAGGCCTAGACAGACACACTACATCTCCCTCCACAACTAAGAAGGAATACAACTACCTCAAACCTAGAGACAACCAGAAGTTCCAGAAAAGTCAAGCTGCATGGAAATCCAACAAAGAAAGAAAGAAAGAAGAAATACTCATCCAGACAGGTAGGAGGGGCAGAGCTGCAGAGAAGAGGACATGGTGTGGTAGCAGCAGCAGCAGCAGAAAGTGCAGTCTCACATTTTCAAAACTAGAGAAGGACACTTGGGGAGCACTCCCAGCACCAGACCAGACCACACAACTCATGGTTCCAGTGATTGGAAAAATAAAGCTTCATTGCTTCTGACTGAGCAAATCAGTGGGGATTGGGGTAGAGGAATAAACTGCCAATCTCTCAGTAGAGTCTGCTTGTTTAAAGGGCCCCCATGGACCTAAAACATCTTCAGGCCCACACACTCTGGAATGATGGCCAGGGCAACAGTTAGAGAAGTACCAGTCACATACAAAAGTGGGAGAAGTGACTGGAAAAGGGGTGAAAGCTGAACAAGTGGCATTGCTTCCTCTCAGACCCCTCCCCCACATACAGCGCCACAATGTGGTAAATTTGGGTCGACCTGTACTGATGAATACCTCGGGTTCAACCTTACAATGTAACAGGTGTGACAGCTCAACCTAAGACACAGAGGCAAACAAACACAGGAGCCTATTAAGATGAAGAGACAAAGAAGTATGGCCCAAAAGAGGGAATGGATCAAAGTTCCTTTGGGAGAACAAAGTGATGAGAAGATAGTCAACCTAACAGACTTAGAGTTCAAAACACTGGTGATAAAGATGCTCACAGGCTTGACAGATATGCTTGAGTATGGCAAACGCATAAGGGAAGAAGTGAAGTTATGCTAAATGAAATGAAGGAAAATCCAAACAAAAGCAATGGTGAAGGGAAGGAAACTGGGGTTCAAATAAATGATTTGGAACATAAGGAAGAAATGAACAGTCACAAGTACAGAATGAGAAAACAATAATTTTAAAAATGAAGAGAGCCTTAGGAACCTCTGGGACAACTTTAAACATGTCAACATCTGAATCATAGGGGTGCCAGAAGGACAAGAGGAAGAACAAGAAATTGAAAGCTTATGTGAAAAATTAATGAAGGAAAACTTCCCAAATTTGGCAAAGGAAATGTACATACAAGTCCAGGAAGCACAGAGAGTCCCAACATGCTAGACACAAAGAAAACTACACCAAGATACATCGCCATTAAAATGCCAAAAGTGAAAGATAAAGAGAGAATCTTAAGAGCAACAAGAGAAAAGCAGAGAGTTGCCTACAAAGGGGTGCCTATAAGACTGTCAGCTGATTTCTCAAAAGAAATTTTGCAGACAAGAAGGGACTGGCAAGAAGTATTCAATGTGATGGAAAGCAAGTATCCACGATTAAGATTACTCTATCCAGCAAAGCTATCATTTAGAATGGAAGGGCAGATGAAGTGCTTCCCAGACAAGGTAAAGCTAAAGAAGTTCATCATCACCAAGCCATTATTATATGAAATGTCAAAGAGACTTCGTTAATAAAAAGAAGATCAAAACTATGAACATTAAAATGACAACAAACACAACTATCAACAACTGAATCTAAAGAAAAACAAAATCCAACTAAACAAACCAGAATAGTAATAGAGTCATAGGTGTGGTGATCACTTGAAGGGTTATCAGCTGGGAGGTGGAAGGGGGAGAAATGGAGAAATAGTGCAGGGATTAAGAGGCATAATTGGTTGGTACAAAATAGACAGGGGAAGTTAAGTATAATATAGGAAAGGGTGAAGCCAAAGAACTTAAATGTACGGCCCATGGACATGAACTAAGGAGGGTGGGATTGCTGAAGAGAAGGGGGGTACTGGATGGAGGGGAGAAAAGGGAAAAAAATTAGGACTACTGTAACAACATAATGAATAAAATATACTTAAAATAAATAAATAAACAAACAAAATAAATAAATAAAATTGTCATGTTTTCAGGTCCTTCATATACTTAGTGGAAAGATGAGGGAAGATGGCGGAGGAATGAGGAGAGGCTGCGGTTTCAGGCTCCCGAGACCCAGCTGCAGTTTGGGCTAATTGCAGACAGAACATCTCAGTGAACAGCTGGACACTGGCAGGAGTCGAGCCAAGACACTGCTGGATTAGAGAAAATCCATCTGGGAACAACCTGTTTAGTGAGGATAGCTGAGGAAAAGGGGACGAAACGGGATTCCTGACTGGGGCGGCTGCCCAAGCTGCGGCTGGAAGTACACAAAGGCTTTTTGGTGACCACAGGCTGCCCCGGAAAGGAGTTGGGAGGAGAGCGGATCTCTGCCCACTGGCAGAGACGGGACTTGACCAAGTGGCATTGGCGCTGAAGGACAGGAGACAGCGTGCTGCCGGGCAAGTGAGAACATAATTCTCCTTTATATTTTCCTCTAGTGGACGGTGAACAGGGGACGAAAGTTTGGGGGTGGTAGGCCATTCTTGAGGAGCGCAGGCGCAGTGGCATGCTCATCCATTCCCCAACCCTACCCTTGGGTCGAGGGGGTGCGCATAGGGAAGTGCTCTCACTCACTGGCCCAGGTGCGTGGGCCGTGAGTCCTGGTGCCCCTCGGACACTCCCCTACAGACATAAGATCAGTGCCCCAACGGGCACAGGGAGGGCCCACTGAACATGCAGAGGATCGTGCGCAGACACCCCTAGCCAGCTCCAGTGGGTGCTGGGCCCCAGGCCAGAAAGCAGACCACTAGCGCAGGCTCTGTTCGTGCCCGCCCAGACGGGTGAGGGAAGGCGGGTGGCTGCAGCGCAGGAAGAGAGGGCGAGAGGGCGACAGTAACTCACAGATGCTCACTTCCACTAAGCACAAGTGTCCGCGGCCCCGCCCTAAGAGGCGAGAGACCAACTCCTGGAGCTCGGCTCTGCGGGACTAAGGGCACAGGCACTCGAGCACGAAAACACCTCAGCCCGAGGACAATAGGCGCCAATCACGGGGCAAGCTCTCGGGCCGCCCCGCCCCGTGCAGGGGCTCCCGCGCAAGGACACCTCAACTGGCTCCAGCAGGCAGCAAGGGAGCGCGCCGTGCTGTCAACCGCGGGTGCACACCAGTGCTGCAAGAAAAAAGAACCTCTGAACCGCCACACTAGACCAGCTGCGGACGAAGAAAAAGAAGGCTACACACCAAGGCTAAAACAGAGTAAAAACATCGCTTTTTTTTTTTTTTTCAATTTTTTTTCTCTCTTCTTTCTTTCTTTCTTCTTTATTCTTTCTTTTCTTTCTTTTTTTCTTTATTCTTTTCTTTCTTCTCTTTTCTTGGTTTTTCATGGGGGTTTTTTGTGTGTTTTTTTCAATTTTTTTCTCTCTTCTTTCTTTCTTTTCTTTCTTTTTTTCTTCTCTTTTCTTGTATTTTTTTGGGGGGGTTTGTGTGATTTTTTTCAAATTTTTTTCTCCCCTTCTTCTTTCTTCTCTTTTCTTGGTTTTTTTTGGGGGAGGTCTCCTCCCCTTCCAAAAAGAGCAACAAACTTTATCTCTAACATGTTGCATATAACCTCTCCTTCTCATCCTTTCTCTTTAATCGTTGTTTATTTGTTTGTGTGTCTTATTTAGCCCCCCTATCATTCTAAATAATAGAATATAATTACTATATAAACCCAATACAATACAATCCCACTTTCTTACTATATTATGCATTTTTCCATCCTTTTCTTCTATTTTTATTAACATACAATGTAAATATTACCTACTGGCTTGCACAGTCTCAACTATTATTAATCTATCACCCCTCTATCAAAAATTATATTTTTCCTCCCCCAAAACAACTCTTATCTATTCTTCTTATAGTATAAAAGCTCTAATCTCTTTACATTTATATTAATACGTGCTCACTGGCTGACGATAGCGGGATAGAGAGTGGGGGATACTTTTTGAGGGTGTGGGTCTCCTGCCTGGGCTGTGTGTTTGTGTTTTTAACAGCATATCCACAAAAGAACTCAAGACAAAGGGGATAGAGTGACTCTCAACCAACTAGCCAAAGAAAGATCCTACGAAAGAACATCTGAAATATTACCAAACAGCATAAACAAATGACATAAAGGGTAACTCAAGAACATCAGGTTCAGGATATCAAAGAGACTGCACCACTGAAACCCCCAGATCTCTGATAAAGAATCTCACACCACAAAGGAGGGAAGTCAAAGCAGACCAGCGCCCCCAAAAAACAAACAAATAAATAAATAAAAACAAACAAAAAGAATCCAACATGGTAAGATGCAAAAATAACCCCTCAATGAAGAGAATAGAGGTATCCTCAGAAAGAGAAATAGATGAAATAGACATAGCCCAAATGTCAGACATGGAATTCAAAACAATGGTGGTAAAGAAGCTCAATATACTCGACAGCCTTAAAAACAACTATGACAACCTCCAAGGAAGTTACCAGCAGCTCCAAGAAAATTACAGGGAACTTGCAGAGAACTACACAAGCATAAAAAAAGACATAGAAACTGTTAACAAGAACCAGGAAGAACTGAAGAATTCAATCTCCGAACTGAAAAACACAGTAGAATCAGCCAAAAGCAGACTAAACGAAGCAGAGGATCGGATTAGTGAGTTAGAAGATAATGTAGAGAAAAACTCCCAGACAATACAGCAAAATGAAAAACGATTGAAAAAATATGAACAAGATGTAAGGGAATTACATGAGAGCATTAAAAAAATAATATCAGGATCATAGGAATTAGAGAGGGAGAAGAAAAGGAGCATGGAATTGAAAAACTGATAGGAGAAATAGTGACAGAAAATTTTCCGAACCTGATGAGAGAAAAACTTATACAAGTTCAGGAAGCACAGAGAGTTCCAATGAAGAGGAACCCCCCAAAACCCACTCCAAGGCACATTATAATTAAAATGGAAACATTTCAAGACAAAGAGAGAATCCTAAAAGAAGCAAGAGAAAAACAACAAATAAAATACAAGGGAGCTCCAATAAGGCTATCAACTGATTTCTCAACAGAAACATTACAAGCCAGAAGGGAATGGTCAAAAATATTTCACGCAATGAAAAACAAAGGCCTACAACCAAGAATACTCTACCCAGCAAGGCTCTCATTCAAAATAGAAGGTGAAATAAGGAGTTTCTCAGACAAAGGAAGACTAAAAGAATACATCTCCACCAAACCAGCATTGCAAGAGATGCTAAAGGGAGTATTCTAAGAATAAAGAAGAAAAGAACAAGAGAGGAGAGGAACAGAGGTACAAAGGGCAATGAATAAATACACGTCAGTTATGACCTTAAATGTAAATGGATTAAATGCTCCAATTAAAAGACATAGGGTAACAGAATGGATAAGAAAACAGGACCCACATATTTGCTGTCTACAAGAAACACACCTGAAAACAAAAGATTTACACAGACTGAAAGTAAAGGAATATAAAAAAATATTCCAAGCAAACGGACCAGAAAGAAAAGCCGGGGTAGCAGTCTTCATATCAGAAAAAACGGATTTCAAAGCAAGGGCTATAAAAAGAGACAAAGAAGGACATTTCATAATACTTAAAGGAACAATCCATCAAGAAGATATGACTTTGATAAACATATATGCACCCAACATAGGAGCACCCAAATACATAAAGCAAATACTAGAAGACCACAAAAAGGATATCAACAACAACACACTCATAGTAGGGGACTTCAACACTCCATTACCAACAGTAGACAGATCTTCGAAGCAAAGAAACACCAAAGATATACAGGCATTGAACAACACACTAAACCACATGGACTTAACTGATATATATAGAACTTTTCACCCAAAAGAAGCAAAATATACATTGTTTTCAAAGGCACGTGGGACATTTTTAGAGATAGACCACATAATAGGACACAAAACAAGTATCAACAAATTCAAGTAAATTGAAATCATATCAAGCATCTTTTCAGACCACAATGCCTTGAAACTAAAAATCAACCTCAGAGATAAAAATCCAGGACACCCAAACTCATGGAAAATGAATAACACGCTATTAAATAATGAAAGGGTTAACAATGACATCAAAAAAGAAATCAAGAAATTTCTAGAAACTAATGATAATGAGCACACAACAACCCAAAACCTGTGGGACACAGCAAAAGCAATCCTGAGAGGAAAGTTCATAGCAATACAGGCATATCTGAAAAGGATAGAAGAATCTCAAATAAAAAACCTAACCATAAAGCTACAAGAACTAGAAGAACAACAACAAACAAAGCCTAGGGCAAGAAGAAGGAACGAAATCATCAAGATCAGAGCAGAACTAAATGACATAGAGACTAAACAAACAATCCAAAAGATCAACAAAACTAGGAGCTGGTTCTTTGAAAAAATAAACAAAATCGACAAGCCTCTAGCCAGTCTAATGAAGAAAAAAAGAGAGAAGACACAAATAAACAAAATCAGAAATGAAAGAGGAGAAATCATGACTGATACCTCAGAAATACAAATGATAGTTAGAAATTATTACAGACAACTGTATGACAAGAAATTTGACAATCTAGAACAAATAGACAAATTTCTAGAAAAATATAACTTTCCAAAACTGAATCAAGAAGAAGTGAAAAGTCTCAACAGACCAATAACAAAGAAGGAAATTGAAACAGTAATCCAAAATCTCCCTGCACACAAAAGCCCTGGACCAGATGGCTTCACAGGTGAATTCTACAAAACATTCAGGGAAGAAGTAACTCCTATCCTCCTCAAACTGTTCCAAAAAATCCAAGAAGAGGGGAAAATCCCAAACTCTTTCTATGAAGCCAGTATTATCCTAATCCCCAAACCAGGTCAAGACACAACAAAGAAAGAAAACTCCAGGCCAATATCACTGATGAACATAGATGCTAAAATCCTCAATAAAATTTTAGCTAACAGGATCCAGCAATACATCGAAAAGATCATACAGGACTTCCGGCCAAGATGCAGGCTTAGACGGACACGCTCGGTCTCCCTCTACAACTAGAGAGGAATATAACTACTTCAAAACAAAAGATAACTAGAAATTCCAGAAAATAAAACTACATGGAAGCCCAACGTATGAAATTATAAACCAGTGGCACCCTTTGGGCAGGTAGGAAGAGGGAAAGTGGGTGGTGCTGTTTGCGGTCGCACCAGGGACAGCGGCAGGGAGAGCAATCTCAGCAGCAGGGAGAACAATCCCAGCAGCAGGGAGAACAATCCCAGCTGCAGTCGAACTCAGGCAGCTTGCAACCCCAACGCTGGGGAAAGCAGCCACCACATCGCCTTGAACAGTGAGGCCCAGAGGGCGGGAGGATGGATCCCGGTCTCCTAGTGGAATAACTGTGTGAATCCATCTTGGACCCCCGCCCCCACACAAAGCGTCACAGGGCTGCGAAATAGGTTGCGGATAGGCGCCGGTCCTGGGTTGTGATGACAAAGCACCACAGCACAGTGAGAAAGATTTGCGGAACAGCGCCGGTCGCTGGGTTGTGATGACAAAGGGCCACAGCATGGCGAAAAAGGTTGCGAATTGCCGCTGGTCGCTGGGTCGTGATGAGTACATGGGCACTGCCCCCTATAGCCAGCACAAGAAAACAAAACGCATCTGTCAAAATGAGGCAGACAACTATAGAAATCCCGGTGGCGCAGCTCACCAGGCAACAGATGAAGAATCTGACAGATGAACAAATAAGAAACCTGTCAGAGGCTCAGTTCAGGGCCATTGTTATCAGGTGGCTTACAGAATTAACAAAAGATCTGGAAAAAGATGAGAAAGAATCGAAAAACACTCATACTGAAAGGAACAAAACCACATACGAGACAGATGGTGAGGAAATAAAATCCAGAGTTCAAATCAACAAACCAGAACACAAAGAAGGAACAAACAGTCAACCAGTGCAGAGAGAAAAAACGGGAAGCAAGGAAAATGATGAGAGGATCAGAAACCTCTGGGACAGCTATAGAAGGCCCAACATAAGAATCATTGGTTTGCTGGAGGGCGAAGAAGATGAACTAGAAATTGAAAAATTAAGTGAAAATATAATAAAGTAGAACTTCCCAAACTTGGGGAAGGAAATAGACTTACAGGTCCAGGAAGCACAGAGAATTCCAAAACAACTGGACCCAGGGAGAACCACTCCAAGACACATTATAATCAAAATGTCAAAAGTTAAAGATAAAGAGAGAATCTTAAAAGCAGCAAGAGAGAAGAAAAGAATCATGTACAAAGGGGTCCCAATTAGACTATCAGCTGACTTCTCAAGGGAGACCCTGCAGGCAAGAAGGGACTGGCAAGAAATATTCAAAGTAATGAAAATCCAAAATCTACAACCATGAATACTCTATCCAGCGAAATTGTCATTTAGAATAGAAGGGCAGAGAAAGTGTTTCCAGGACAAAACCAAACTGAAAGAGTTCATTAGATCCAAACCATTGTTATATGAGATGTTAAAGGGACTGGTTTAGGAAAAGGAGGATCAAAACTATGAAATCTAAAATGAAAACTGCATCACAAGAAACAACAGAAGCTAGGGAATTGAAACAAAGGCAAACTAAACAGGCAACGAGAGTGGAAAAAGAACTATAGGTATGGGGAGCATATTGGAGGGAGGTCAGCAGGGAGGGGGAAAGGGGAGAGGGAGAGAGATAATATAGGAATTAAGGATCATGGTAGGAGGGAATGGAATAGACAGAGAGGTTGAGAAGAACTATATGCGCAACTAATGGACATGGTCTAAAAAGGGGGAACAACTGGAGGGAGGCGGGCCACCGGGTGGAGGGGCGCAGAGGGAAGGGAAATTGGGACAAATGTAACATTATAATCAATAAAACACATTAAAAAAATAAAAATAAAGGAAATATATGTGACTTCACCTTTAAAAAAAAAAAAAGATCATACATCATGATCAAGTGAGCTTCATTTCACGGATGCAAGGATGGTTTAATATTCACAAATTAATAAATATAATACATCACCTAAACAAAATGAAAGACAAAAATCACATGCTGATATCAATAGATGCAGAAAAAGCATTTGATAAAGTACAACGCCATTTATGATGACAACACTCAGCAAAATGGGAATAGAGGGAGCATACCTTAACATAATTAAGGCTGTATATGAGGACCCTGAAGCCAACATCATACTCAATGGACAAAAACTGAAAGCATTCCCCCTGAACTCAGGAACTAGACAAGGTTGTCCACTCTCTCCACTCCTTTTCAACATAGTGTTGGAAGTCCTAGCCACAGCAATGAGACAAGAAAAAGAAATAAAAGGCATCCAAATTGGGAAAGAGGAAGTAAAACTTTCATTATATGCAGATGACATGATAGTATACCTAGAAAATCCTATAAACTCCACTAAAAGACTACTCGATATAATAAGTGAATTAGGCAAAATAGCAGGGTACAAAATAAATATACAGATATCTAAGGCATTTCTCTACACCAACAATAAAATATCAGAGACAGAGACAAAAAAGAAAATACCATTTACTATAGCAACAAGAAAAATAAAGTACCTAGGAATAAACTTAACCAAAGAGATAAAAGACCTGTACTCTGAAAATTACATAACATTGAAGAAAGAAATTAAGGAAGATACAAATAAATGGAAGCAAATACCATGTTCTTGGATGGGAAGAATCAACATCATCAAAATGGCCATACTACCCAAAGCAATTTACAGATTCAATGCAATACCTATTGAAATACCAATGACATATTTCACAGACCTAGAACAAATACTCCAAAAACTCATATGGAACCAAAAAAGACCCCAAATAGTAAAAGTAATCTTGAGACAGAAGAACACAGAAGGAGGAATCACAACACCAGATATCAAACAATACTACAAAGCCACTGTAATCAAAACAGTCTGGTACTGGCATAAGAACAGACATATAGATCAGTGGAACAGAATAGAGAGTCCAGAAATAAACCCAGGCCTCTATAGGCAACTAATATTTGATAAAGGAGGAAGGAACATAAAATGGAGTGAGAAGAGCCTCTTTAACAAATGGTGCTGGGAGAACTGGATAGGGACCTGCAAAAAAATGAAACTAGACCACCAACTTACACCACACACGAGAATAAACTCAAGATGGATCAAAGACTTAAATGTAAGCTGTGACACCATAAAAGTCCTAGAGGAAAACATAGGCAAGAAAATATCAGATATCTCACGTAACAATTTCTTCACGGATACACCTCCTAAGGCAAGAGAAATAAAGGAAAAAATAAATAAATGAGATTACATCAAACTGAAGAGTTTCTGCTCAGCAAAAGAAAACATCAGCAAGATGAAAAGGAAACCAACCATATGGGAAAACATATTTGCCAATGACATCACAGACAGGGGACTGATTTCCAAAATATATAAAGAGCTGATACGACTCAACATCAAGAAAACAAACAACCCAATTAAAAAATGGGCAAAGGACCTGAACAAACACTTCTCCGAAGAGGACATACAGAAGGTCCATAGACACATGAAAAAATGCTCAACATCATTAGCCATCAGGGAGATGCAAATAAAAAACACAATGAGATACCATTTTACACCAGTCAGAATGGCCATCATCAACAATCAACAAACAACAAGTGCTGGTGAGGATGTGGAGAAACGGGAACCCTACTGCACTGTTGGTGGGAATGCAGACTGGTGCAGCCACTATGCAGAACAGTATGGAATTACCTCAAAAGATTAAAAATGGAACTGCTTTTTGAACCAGCGACTCCACTACTAGGATTATACCCGAAGAATCTTGAAACACCAATTCAAAAGAACTTATGCACCCCTATGTTCATTGCAGCACTGTTTATAGTAACTAAGTGCTGGAAACAACCTAAGTGCCCATCTGTAGATGAGTGGATCAAAAAACTGTGGTACACTTACACAATGGAATACTATGCAGCAGAGAGAAAGAAGGAACTCCTGCCATTTGCGACAACATGGATGGAACTGGAGAGAATTATGCTTAGTGAAATAAGCCAGGCAAAGAAAGCAAAATACCATATGATATCACCTAATACAGGAAAGTAAAGAACAACACAAACAAAGGAACTAAATAGAACAAAGAGCAGAATAGCAGTCAATAGTGGGTAGAGGGGAGGCCGAGAAAGGGGATAAGTAAGGAAAGGGATTAGTCAAAGAACCCGTATAAATGACTCATGGACATGGACAACGGGGAGGGGTATGATTGCAGGAGAGGGGGTGGGTTGGGTGAGGAGAGAAATTGGTGGAAAAGGGGACAACTGTAATTGAAAAACCAAAAATTAAAAAAAATAAAAATAAATAAAATAAAATCTCTGAAAAAAATAAAGATGAGAACTTTTTTTAAAAATTGAGATATAATTAACATGCCATATTAACCATTCTAAAATATATAATTCAGTGTTGTTTAACTACTTTCAGTTATACAACCATCACCAAATATATTTTAGAATATTTCAATACTTTGAAAAAATAATCTTTTAGCTATACCACCCATCTACTCAGTCACCTAGCCCCAAGAAATCACTAATATTCTTTCTGTCTCTATAGATTTACCTCCTCTACACATCTCCTAGAAATGAAGTCAATACAGTATGTGACTTTTTGCGTTTGTCTTTTTTAACTTAGCAAAATGTTTTCAAGATTCATCCATGCTGTAGCATGTCTCAGTACTTCACTACTTCTTATGGATAAATAATATTCCATTGTTTGAATATATCAATTGCTGGATATCTGGATTATTCCCAATATTTTGGCTATTATGAATAATGCTACCATATATATTTGTATACATTTTTTATGTACATGTTTTTAATTCTCTTAGAAATGTACCTAAGAATATAATTAATGGATCATATGATAATCATGTGTTTCAATTTTTGAAGAAATTGGCAATTTTTTCCACAGAAGCTGCACCATTTTGCATTCCCACCAGAAATAAATAGGGGTTCCAATTCTCCATATCTTTTCTAACACTTGTTATTTTCCACTTTTTAAAAATCATAGCCATCTTAGTGGGTGTAAAGTGGTATTTTATTGTGGCTTTAAGAAACTATGCATGTTTTAAATATTACATTTATAAATGAAGTCTGACCATCCATTTTAGATATTATATGCAAGTTTCTAAAGCTTTCCAGTTAATCCTTTCCCTTTGCTTCTTTTTTTTTTTTTTTTTTTTTTTTTTTTTTTTTTTTGTTCTCCTGAGTGTCCTGGAAGTATATATGCATTTATCTAAGAACATAATTAAAATATCTCAATATTGCTTTCCTTTCCTATTAAAATCTTTCTCTAAGTGTAATATTCTAAAGTTCTTCTCAAAGCTTATGATTGAGTCCCTATGTGAACACTTAAGAATTATATAGTCATTCTCTGGGAAATTATTATGGAAATTATTATGCTGTTTCATTGTTTCCCTGCTGTTTTGTCAGCTTACCAAGAAGGTAAAAAGTCCAATATGAAAACATACCAGGGACCTTCATTTGTTCTCACAGCATTTTTCTAAAAGTTGTAGGGTTTTTACATCTTTATTTTTCTAAGTCTTTGAGACAATTTCTTGCTTTCTCAAGAAATTAAACAATTTTCAAAAAATATAGATTGCTTTCATAAAAATAAATTAAAAAATAAAATGCTTCTGTAGTCAGCAGCTGTAAATACTCAAAAATTTTTTTAAATCCTGGTACTAGTATAAATCACCTATAATTTGAATTTTGGCGGATAATCTCTCCATCATTCAAATTACATGAAAATGTTAATGAATATTTGCAATACAAAACAGATAAGTCAGTAACCCCTTACGCATATCCAATCATGCAAATAAGAATTTATTTCCTAAGATTTTGCAAATGTTAAAATCACCTAACTCTACTCTTTGTAATTCCATATTTCCATAGTGATACTCATTTCCAGATTCTATTCATTAGGAACCCCAAATGACTAGACATTAGAAACAAGAAAGCAGACTAAAAAAAGAAAGAAAAAAAAGATGATTTCCCAAATTCCAAAGGGAGATGTAGAGCAATTGCAGTGTCAGTGGTTGGTGAAGAACTGGGGTAACTGTAGAAATGCAATTGCAAAACACAGGCATTCTGCACTGTGCAGGAGACTAGTTGGTTCACATCTCTGCCTGGCACTACTGATATGCAAGGATTCACCACTAACAATTCTTCCATCCTTTTACCCATTAATCCCACCTCCACCCAACCAGTAGCTGTGCTCGCTTTCCCAATTCATTTTAAAACTGGTTGAGTACTAGTACAGAACTCACCTACATGTTGGTGAATTGCCCTCTTTGAGAACAACTTACATGAGAGAACTGAGGGTGTCTTGGAGAAGAGGATACATGCTAGAATATGCTGCCTCTCATGTAGCACATTTAAATAAAGAGCAAATAGGTACTATTTCTGGCTTTTTGGAATGATGAAAAAGTCCAAGAGTTGAAAGCGGGGAGACATTAACCTGAATCAATCAAATAGCCTGAAGACCTGCTGGGCATCAGAAATAGACAGATTAGGTTCACTGATATCACTGGTCAGCCAGGAGCTGAGTACATGGGGGGATAGCTAAAAACAATACTGATCTCCATCCGGAGGAATGAATCAACACCCATTCAGGGTTTCATTACATGAAGAATAGATCGACTTAGAAAATACTACAGTAAACATCATAAATCAATGGGAAAGGAAGGCATTTTTCAATTAATGATTTGGGGAACTCTCAGTGACTATTTGGGGAACTCTCAACTGAAATCTTACCTCATATTAAAACTGAAATAAATTAAAATAGAATAAAGAGCTAAACACAAAAAGTGAAACTTCAAAAAAATAGTAAAAATTAATTGGTCTTGGAGTAGGAAGCTATTTTCTAAGCACAGAGCAGCAGAAGAAATCACAAACACTAAAACCTCTAGGAGGCAAATGTCAAGCTAAGACTAATAACTGCAACAAACTAGAGATATAATGAGTTAATGTTCACTTGCAAATTAAAAAATAAACAATTAAAATGAGTAAAGGTAAGAAAGAAGTACATTAGAAAAAATATGAAAAGATTTAAAAAGTCATATGAGTAATATTAAAGGAAATGTGCATTAAACTAAACATGATAGACCATTTCTTTAAATTAAAAAGATTTTATTTAAAAAAAATTTTGGTTTAGAATAATGGTGTGAATGTATTTCCCCAATTATCTCTGTAAATGCATGCAAAAGTAAAAAGGAGAAAGAAAAACAGAAGCACAAAGTCTACCTTCAACAAAACTGAGAGACATCTTAAACCTTTAACCATAAAAGCAATGAAGATATAATGGAGTAAGGAAAGACTTAAGAGAAAGGAAAGCCATCACTGCAGAGCTCAGAAAATGCTATCAATGCACCCTTCTCCGAACTGAAGGGTACACTGAGGTTAAAACCAACAATTATCACTTTTTAACAATGGAACTGGAAAACAAGAGCTAACAGAGAAATAAATCTTCCCTGAATTTTGTTTGATTCCAATGAGAAGAGAAGAATCATATAGCAAGTCATATTTTCAGAAAGCATTCTATTGGTATGACAGTGTAAAGAAGATTTTCAACTTGGGAACTACCTTGTAATGCCTATCTCAGTTGATTGGGGAGAAGTAAAGTCTAAAAAAACACCCTCGTATGCACAATCTTGTCATTTAAAACATTCTTGCTGGCATGGAACCTAGCATTGGCAACTACCACCCTCACTATCCCACACCCTCACACACACATAGCTTCTGTGGAATTCTAGTTCTGAGTTCTAGGAAGTCCTGAGTTCCTAGAGAATTATAATTTTAAAAATATATTTAATTACATAAAAGTAATCTATAAAAAGGACAGGGGGAAAGACAACAACAAAAAAGCACCAAGGAACAGTCACCAGAAAACTTCTGCCATGAGGCAGTTTAAGGAAATGTCCAAATATATTATTTTACATTTTTAAATCTAATAGAACAATTACCTCTATAAAATAAGAATGTGTATGTTACCTGCCATTGAATCAGCTCTAACTTTTCGTAACCCTGAGTGAGTGATGTTCACAATGTCCTGTCCTCAACAACCCTGCTTAGCTCCAGTAGACTCATACCTATGAATTATTTGATGGAGTCAATCCATCTCATATTTGGTCTTCCTCTTTTACTACTGCCTTCTATTTTCCCCACTATTGTTGTCTTTTCCAAAAGACCCTGCTTTGTCATAATATGTCCAACATAGGACAGCTTCAGTTTTGTTCTTTTTCTCTACAGTGATGTTTCAGATTTATTTACTCTAGGAACCATCCAAGGTAAATATCTGTAGAACTTTCTTCCAATGACATATTTCAAATGAATTAATTTTTTCCTTATCAGCCTTTTACACAATCCAGCTTTTACACCCATACATAGAAGTGGGAATACATGGGTGTGGATGATCTTAGTCCCTAATGACATATCTTTGTTCTTGGTAGTTTTTCATAACTCTTCTATTGCTGCCCTTCCAAGTCTCAACCTTTTCTTGATTTCTTGGCTGCAGTCTCCATTTGAACTGGTGACTGAACCAAGATAATAAAAAAATTTTAACAATTTCAATGTCTACATTTTCTGTATGAAAGTTGTGTATTTCTTTTGTAGTCATAACTTCTGTCTTCATGATGTTCAAACATAGTCCTGCTTTGGCACTTTCTTCTTTCACTTTCATTAGAACTCATTTGAGATTATTGCCACTTTCTGCTAGTAAGATGGAGTCAATTGCATATCTTAAGTTACTGATTCCACACCTAGGAGCATAAACATTGCTGAAAATATAGCAATTGGATCAAAAGTCAAGGAAAATTAAAGAGAAACAAAACAAAAAAAAAGTTGTTTTAAAAGATTAAAAAGATATTTATAGGCAAGGAATCCAGACAAAATTAAGTTCAAAGTGATTACCAGAAGAAGAAACCAAAATATTAGGGAAAAATTCAGGATACTTTAATAACATTTTCTATTATGAACAACTATGAGCCAACAAACTGGACAACCAGGACAAAATGTATGAATTCCTAGAAACAACAGTCTTGCAAAACTAAACCAGGAGGAATCAGAGAGTTTGAATAGACAGATTACACCTAGTGAAATGGAAACAGTAATCAAAAAACTCCCAACAAACAAAAGCCCTGGACCAGAAGGCTTCACAGGTGAATTTTACCAAACATTCTGAGAAGAACTAACACTTCTGCTTCTCAAACTATTTCAAAAACTTCAAGAGGAAGGAAGGCTCCCAATTCATTTTACAAGGGCATCATTATCCTAATTCCAAAACCAGATAAAGACACTACAAAAAAAAAGAAAATTATACGCCCATATCCCTGATGAACATAGAGGCTAAAATTCCAAAAAATATATATTAGCAAACTGAATCAGCAATGCATTAAGAAGATTATACATTATGATCAAGTGGGATATTTTCCAGGAATACAAGGTTGGTATAACATTCATAAATCAATAAATGTGATTCACCGCATAAACAAAATGAAGGATAAAAACCACATGATCATATCAATAGATGTAGAAAAAGCATTTGATAAAATCCAGCACCCATTTATGATAAAAATTCTCAGCAAAATGGGAATAGAAGGAACAAACCTAAACATAATTAAGGTCATATATGACAAACCCATTGCCAGCATCATACTCAAAGGGCAAAAAATACAAGGACTCCCCTAAAGATTGGGATAAGACAGGGATGCCTGCTTTCACTGCTCTTATTCAACAGAGTACTGAAAGTCTTAGCCACAGCCATCAGAGAAGAGGAAGAAATAAAAGGCATTCAATTTGGGAAGGAAGAAGTAACACTGTTTTTATTTGCAGATGGCATGATACTATACATAGAGAAACTCAAAGATTCAACCAAGAAACTACTAGAACTGATAAATGAATTAAACAAAGTAGCAGGATAAAAAATTAATACCCAGATATCAGTTGCATTTTTATATGCCAATAAAAACTGAGAGAGAAATTAAGAAAACAATCCTATTGACAATTGCTTCCAAAAAAAAAAAAAATATCTAGATATAAACCTAACCAAGGATGTAAAAGATCTGTACTTGGAAAATTATATGACACTGAAGAAAGAAATTGAAGAAGATATGAATAAATGGAAGCACATATAATGTCCATGGATAAGAAGACTTAACATCATTAAAATGTCCATACTACTCAAAGAAAGCTATAGATTTAATGCAATTCCTTTCAAGATTCCAATGACATATTTCACAGAACTAGAACAAATATTTCAAAAATTTATATGGAACCACAAAAGGCCCAAACATCAACAGTGATCCTGAGAAAGAAGAACAAATTAGGAGGAATTGCACTATCTTATATCAAACTACACTGTATGGTCATAGTAATCAAAACAACATGATACTGGCATAAAAAAAATAAAAAGCACATAAAACAATGGAACGGAATAGAGAGCACAGAAATAAACTCACACCTTTATAGTCAGTTAATATTTGACAGAGGAAGCAAGGACACGCAATGAGCAAAAGATAGTTTATTCAATAAATGATGTTGGGAAAAATAGACAGATATGTGCCGAAAAAAATGAAACTAGACCATGTTCTTACACCACACACAAAAATAAATTCAAAATGGAACAAAGACTTAAATGTTAGACCTGAAAACATAAAAATTATAGAAGAAAACATAGGCAGCGAAACCTCACACATATGCACAGATAAGAAAAACATCAACAAAATAAAAAGACAACCCACAGAATGAGAGAACATATTCACCAATAATACATCTGATAAGGGGTTAATATCCAAAATTTATAAAGAACTTGTAAAACACCAAAAAACAAACTACTCAATAACAAAGTGGGCAAAAACCTGAATAGAAACTTCGCCAAAAAAGACAAACAGATGACCAATGGACATATGGAAAGATGCTTCATGTCACTAATCATCAGAGAAATGCAAATTAAAACCACAATGAGATATCACCGAACACCTGGAGAGGATGTAGAGAAAGGGAAAGCCTTTTGCACTGTTGGTGGGAATGCAGATTGGTGTAGCCACTGTGGAAAGCAGTATGGAGATACCTAAAAATAAAAAGATGGCCCTGGCTGGTGTGGTTCAGTGGATTGAGTGCCAGCATGCAAACCAAAGGGTAGCTGGTTTGATTCCCAGTCAGGTTGCCATCCAGGTTCCCAGTTGAGGGCACATAAGAAAGAACCAAACATGGATGCTTCTTTATCTCACTTTTTCCCTCCTTCCCTTCTCTCTGAAAATAAATAAATAACATCATTTTAAAATAATGAAAAATGGATCAGTCTTTTGTCCCAGGAATCCCATTTATGGGAATATATCCACAAGAACCCTAAACACTAATTTAAAAAAACATAAGCACCTTTATGTTCATTGCAACATTATTCACAATCATCCAGATATGGAAGCAGCAAAAGTGGTCATCAATAGATGAATGAATAAAAAACTATGGGACATTTACACAATGGTTTACTATTCAGCCACAAAAAAGAAGAAAAATTTTACCACTTGTGACAGTATGGGTGGATGTGGAGAACATTATGCTAAGTGAAATAGCCCATCAAAGAAAGACAAAATACCATGATTTCACTTATATATAGAAACTAATGAACAAACTGACCTAACGAACAAAATAGAAACATACTTAAATATAGAAAGCAGGATGAAAGCTAAGAGGTGGTGGAGGTTAGGGGATGGAGGGATTGAGAAAAAAAAGACTCATGGACATGGACAACAGCGTGGTGATTGCAGGGGAATGAAGGTATAGGAAACTAAATGATAAGAAAAAAAATACAGTAAAAACTATTTTAAAAATAACTACATTTAGCTATCCTCTAAAACAATAGAAAAAATAACAATTTTTAGAAATGAATGAAGACAAATCAAGAGTTTAAAATAGTCCCACTCCTTCCTAAGGAAAAATTGACACATAACCATTATCATCAAGACACAGTCATGCCTCACCAAATTCAAGAAAATTAAAATAATATCAAGCATCATTCAGGTCACAATAGCTTGAAACTATAAACCAGCCTCAAGGGAAAAACTCAAAAATATTCAAATTAATGGAGACTGAATAACATGCCATTAAATAATGAATGGGTTAACAATGAGATCAAGAAAGAAATCAAACAGTTTCTGGAAACAAATGAAAATGAACATACAGTAGTTCAAAACCCATGGGACACAATTAAGGCAGTTCTGAGAGGGAAGTTCATAGCAATACAGGTCTACCTAAAGAAGACAGAAAAGTCTTAAATAAACAACCTAAACATCTACAAGAACTAGAGGTACAAAAACAAACAAAGCTCAGAGTAGAAGGAAAGAAATAATCAAGATCAGAGCAGAATTAAATGACACAGAATCTAAAAGAACAATTCAAGGATCAATAAATCCAGGAGCTCATTCTTTGAAAAGATAAACAAAATCAACAAGTCTTTAACCAGACTCATCAAGAAAAAAAGAGAGGACCCAAATAAATAAAATCAAGAATTACAGAGGAAAAATCACAACCAATAACACAGAAATACAAAGGATTGTAAAAAATTACTATGAACAACTATTTGCCGAGAAATATGGCAATCTGACAAAATGGACAAATTTCAGGAAACATATAATCTTCCAAAACTGAATATAGAAGAAGCAGAAACCCTGAATGGATTGATAACAACTAGTGAAATTGAAGCAGTAATCAAAACAAAAAGCCTGGGACTGGATAGCTTCACAAACAAATTTTACCAAACATTTAGGGAAGAGCTAACTCCTATCCTTCTCAATTTATTCCAAAATAGTCAAGAAGAGGGAAGACTCTAAAACTCTTTCTATGAAGCTAGTATCATCTTAATACCAAAACCAGGTCAAGATACAACAAAGAAAGAAAACTACAGGCCCATATCAGTGATGAAAATAAATGCTAAAATTCTCAACAAAATATTGGCAAATTGATTCCAGCAATACAATAAAAAGATCATACACCATGATCAACTAGGATTCATTTCAGGGATGCAAGGATGGTAAAATATTCATCAATCAATAAACTTAATACACCACATTAACAAATGAAAGACAAAAATTGCATGATTATATCAATAGATGCTGAAAAAGCATTTAACAAAGTACAGCACTCTTTTATAATAAAAACCCTCAGCAAAGTGTGAATAGAGAGCGCATACTTCAACATAATAAAGGCCATATGTGAGAAACCTACAGGCAACATCATACTCAACAAGCAAGACCTAAAAGCTTTCCCCCTAAGATCAGGAACAAAACATGAGTTCCACTTTCACCACTTTCATTCAACATATTATTGGAAGTTCTAGCCACAGCAATCAGACAAGAAAAAGAAACAAAAGGCATCCAAATTGGAAAGGAGGAAGTAAAATTGTCATTATTTGCAGATGACATGATAATGTACATAGAAAACCCTAGAGGCTCCACCAAAAAACTACTTACCTAATAAGTGAATTTGACAAGACAAGTAGATACAAAGTCAATATTCAGAAATTGAAGGAATTTTTGTACACCAGCAATGAAATATAGAAACAGAAACTAGGGAAAAAAATTTATTTACTATAGCAACAAGAAAAACAACATACCTAGGAATCAATGTAATCAAGGAAGTAAAAGACCTATATTCAGAAAACTATGGAACACTGAAGAAAGAAAATAAGGAAGATACAAATAAATGAAAGCATATACTGTGTTCATGGAGGGAAGAACTAACATTTTTTAAATGTCCGTTTTACCCAAAGCAATCTATAGAGTCAATGCAATCCCCATTAAAATACCAATGAATATAATCCACAAGCTTAGAACAAATATTTCAAAAATGTATATGGAACCAAAAATTACCTCAAGGCCTCAGCAATCTTGAGAAAGAAGAACAAAGTAGGAGGCATCACAATACCTGATATCAAACTATATTACAAGGGCACTGTAATTCAAACACTCTGGTACTGGAATAAGAACAGACACATAGAGCAATGGAACAGAATAGAGAGCCTAGAAATAAACCCAGATCTCTATGATCAATTAGTATTTGACAAAGGGAGCATGAACATACAATGGAGTAAAAATGGCCTCTTCAATAAATGGTGTTGGGAGATCTGTACAGGTAAATGCAAAAAAACTGAAACTAGACCACCAACTTACACCATACACCAGAATAAACTCAAGATGAATTAAAGACTTAAATGTAAGCCATGACACCATATAAGTCATAGAGGATATCCCATGCAGCAGTATTTTCACTTTTATATCTCTTAGGGCAAGAAAATAAAGAAAAGAATTAAAAAATAGGACTACATCAAACTGAAAATCTTCTGCTCAGCTACAGAAGATATCAGCAAAATGAAAAAGGAGGCAACCATATGGGAAAACATATTTGCCAATGATACCTCAGACAAGGGTTTGATCTCCAAAATGTATGAAGAACTCATGTGGCCCAATGCCAGAAAGACAAGCAATCTAGTTAAAAATGAGCAAAGGATCTGAATAGACACTTCTCCAAGTAGGACATCCAGATGGCCAGTAGACATATAAAAGGATGTTCAACATACAAAGTCATCAGAGATGCAAATTGAAACCACAATGAGATACCACCTCACACCTGTAAGAATAGCCATCATTAACAAATCAACAAACAACAAGTGCTGGTGAGGATATGGAGAAAAGGGAACCCTAGTGCGCTGTTGGTGGGAATGCAAACTGGTGCAGCCACTGTGGAAAACAGTATGGAATTTTCTCAAAAAACTAAAAATGGAACTGCCTTTTGATCCAGCAATTCCATGCTGGTATTATAACCTAAGAATCCTGAAACATCAGTTCAGAGGAACCTATGCATCCCTATGTTCATAGCAGAATTATTTACAATAGCCAAGTGCTAGAAACAGCCTAAGTGCTCAGTAAATGAGTGGATCAAAAACTGGTACATTTACCCAATGGAATACTACATAGCAAAAAAAAAGAAAGAAGGAACCCCTACATTTCACAACAGCATGGATGGAACTGGAGCATATTATGCTAAGTGAAATAAGCCAGGTGGTGAATACAAATACCACATAATCTTACCTATAACAAGAACCTAATGAACCAAACAAACAAATGAGCAAAATAGAACCAGATGCATGGAAATAAGGAACACAATGACAGTGACTGGAGGATGGGAGAGGGGATTTAGGGGAGAAAAGGGATGGATAGGGCAGTGGAGAGCAATGGGGAAAAACTTGGAACAATTGTAATAGAACAATAAAAAAAATACTTTAAGTAAAAAAAATTTTAAGAAAAGACAGTCACATTATTATACAGAAAAGGAAGCTTTGTATATTGTGTTTTTATGTGTAGAGAAGGAATCTACTGTTTTCAATTTAAGGAGTATTTTTTTCTACAAATGTCTAGAATTTTATTTACCTGCTTTAATTTTCGTTATTGGTCAAGCACATAGACTCTGACCAAAAAAAAAAAAAAAAAAGAAAGAAAGAAACAAGACTTAATAGAGGAAGGAAAGAAGAAGGAAAAAAGTCACAGTTTGAAGGAAGAAAAAATTTCCATTTCCGCTAACTGAAGGGTTTAAGGATAAATATCTCTAATAGGCAGAGTAGCCGCAATAAAATTATTTGTTTGATATTCTCACTCTTGAAGGTAGAATTTTTTAAGGTTTGAATCTGTCTGCAATATTAGTGTTCAGAACAACTGCATTTGCTGTCAGAAAATGAACAATTACAGTAATTACCTTTATTTATTGTTTTGCTTTCCGCAGTTTCAGTTACATGCAGTCAACTTCAGTCCAAAACTATTACATGGAAAATTCCAGAAATAAATAATTCATAAGTTTTAAATTGAGCACCATTGTGATTAGCACAATGAAAGCTCATGCCATCCCCACTCAGTCCCGCCCGAGATTTGAATCATCCCTTTGTCTCCACCTCCACATTAAGTCCACTCCCTGCCTGTCAGCCACTTTTTAGCCACCTCCATTTTCAGATCACTGGCACGGTATTGCAGTGTTATGTTCAAGTAACCCTAATTTTACTTATTAATGGCCCCAAAGCACATGGGGTAATGATGCTGGTTATTCAGATCTGCAAGTGCTTCCTTTAAAAGAATACTTATGTATGTATAGGGTGAAACATAGTATTTGTAGAGTTCGGTACTATCCATGGCTTCAGGCATCAACTGGGAGTCTTGGAATGAATCTTCTGTGGATAAGTGAGGACTACTGTGCTTATAACATATATTTGCAAATCAAACGTATCCATTTCATATGTTCAGAAAAAAAGTATTTTAAGTAACTCATCTTTACCCTAAGGATCTTCTGAGAGGAAAAAGATAGTGTTGTTGCCAAATGTGTACATATATTTAATATATCTAAGAGAGAAAGAAAAAAAGTAGGAGAAGAAAGAGAGAAGAAAGAAGGTAAGAAAAAGAAGTCATCAAGGTTCTCTATTAGAGAGTCCCTCATGAACAGAGTTACCAGAGAACAATGTAGAAAAGGCAGTTGGAAATAATTAATACATTGTAAACTTTCCCCAGTGACTGCTTACTTTCTGGAATAATCATAAAAGGCCCATATGATAGAGCTGTGATGCTGCCCCTGGAATTTTCCTTCTTCATTTTAGGAGTTTTTCTGAAAAAGAAGAACTAAGTTCTTCTCCTCCCATCATCCTAAAGGGACTATTTCATTAAACAGGGGAACAATTTTTAACATAATTCCTGCTGAGTTTGATTTTTCAGCTGTTTTAGACTTAAATAGACATGCTGATTTCAAAACTGCAGTTAGTTTTCTTCTATCATGTCAAGTTTTTTCTGTACAGCTTATCTTAATGTGACCACTCTACTCTGGACTGAGCCTGGATTGAGGGAAGTACTAGTGCTCTCCTATCAGCTGAGAGCAAACATCCCTTGAGTGGGGAGGGGTGGGACACAACCATGGAGACCAGCGACAGATTCATACTTGTCTAGGCTATTCATTTACACATGAGACAGTGTGGTGAGGGGTTGTGTGCTACTCTATAGAGTGATTCATATTCCAAAGTGTAGTCCAAGTTCTTGTCTGTATACAAGGAGTTAGCAGAATTTTTTTTATTTATATATGTACTTATTTCCTTTCCTTCAGATCATGTCTGCCTCTGCTATTTCTCATCATAAATGCCTAAACAACCCTGATTCATTTTGTTATATCTGTGGCAATTTCACCATTTTCAAAGGACAAACATGAGCGCATTTGTCAGGCAAGCCTGTTTTGCATATTTTAAAGTAAAACTTGATGATCAAGGTAAGTCTTGGGTCCCTCACAAGATGTGCATGCAGTGTGTCAAGAGTTTATGGATGTGGACAAAGGGAATACATGATAAATTGCCATTTGGGATGCCTATGGTTTGGCGAGAGCAAAGAGATCATTCAAGTGTCTGTTACTTTTGGATAGTGAAAACATCAGGATATAACAAGAGAAATAAATGTAAAATAGAGTATCCTAGTCTACCATCAGCTATACTACAAGTGCCTAGTTCAGCTGAAATCCCAGTGCTAGTTTTCATTGAACTTCCCTCTTTTAAAAAACAGGAGTATGGTGAAGAACTAATTAACAGAAACAATGAAGATTTTGAAATTGAAGATGACTCAGTTCATAAGGGATTTGATCAGCATGAGTTGAATGATTTGGCACAAGAATTGGGACTATCCAAAAAGGCTTCAGAACTTCTAGCATCAAGACTGCACGAGAAAAATTTGCTTGAAAAAGGAGCTAAGGCACCCTACTTTCGGTCAAGATAGTACATTTCTGCAGTACTTTCGAAGTGATGGTGGCTTTGTGTATTGCCATAACATATACGGTTTAATGAAGGAATTGGGAATTCCAATCTAGAATGCAACTCAATGGCAACTGTTCATTGATAGCTCAAAGTGGGGCTTGAAGTGTGTCCTCCTCCACAATGGCAACTTATTTGGTGCAGTCCCAGTTGGCCATTCAGTTTGTTTTCATGGAGAATATGAAGACATAAAGAGAGTCATTGATCAGTTGCAATATCACAAGTGCAACTGGATCATCTGTGTTGACCTTAAAATGGTCTACTTCCTTCTTGGTCAGCAATGTGGATACACCAAGTATCCATATTTTGTGTGTATGTGGGACAGCAGAGCTCGTGAGAAGCATTGGGTGGAGTCGAATTGGCCTCCAAGATCTGATCTAAAACCTGGTGATCCAAACTCTACATGAGCCACTTGTTGACAGAAAGAACATTATATTCCCACCTCTGCACATAAAACTGGGTCTCATGAAGCAATTTGTTAAAGCTTTGCCAACTGAAGGAGACTGTTTCAAGTATCTCATTTTGGCATTTCCTAGCCTGTCGTTTGAAAAGATAAAGGCTGGTGTGTCTGACAGTCCACAAATTTGTCAGCTTATTAAAGATGAACATTTCATTGGGACAATGTCAGAACTCCAAAAGAATGCTTCGTTGTCATTCAAAAACTTTGTCAAGGACTTTCTTGGAAATACACAAGTGCAGAATTACACCAAAATTGTCCAGAAACTCTTAGAGAACTTCAAAATGCTATAAGGCTAAATTTTTACTTTAATATGTATGTTTGGTAGCAGAACTTTATTACTTGTGCACAATTTGACTCACAGTAACAATATATAGCCTTTATATGAATAAAATAACTCTAAATACACAGTATATTAAGGTAATTTTTAAAATTTTTCCTTCGTATGTACATTTTGTATGACTTTTGGGACAAAGGGAGGGTATCCTGTACCTTAAAAAGATGACGTGATAGAGAAAAACTGGTCTAATTTTTGGAATCAGTTGCCAAAAGTTAGTAAAAAACAAGAGATCTAACTCAATGAAAATTGTGTTCCCCAGTGTACTAAATGTCTTTTACAGATATTGTTCAATTTACACACTAAAAGCTTTGACTTTTTACAAATTAATATTTCTGCAGATTATCTCTGAAAAGCACAGGTGGATGAATGGGATCATTCTTTGAATGTTCTAATATTTTTCTATCAAATATCTCAAACCCTGAATATTATGTGCATGCAGAGTAACAAGTAGACTATTGAGCATCAGCTCTAATGGGCATTTCTTAACTAAATACTTTCAAACATATACAATAAGATACAAAACATCATGAAACTAGCCAGCTCTACAGTTTGATCTCAAGCAAAAATAGAAACTGAGTTGCTTTCAGTGAAGTCAACATGTAGATCAGTGCCCTTTGCCCTCTTGGTGTCCCTTTTGCTAGCAGGAAGTTTGCCTAGCCAAGACTCACTCTAAGTAATTAACAGAAGCTCACTGGCATTAAAATTACAAAAGAATAAAAATTGATTTAATTCTTTCTTCCTCAGGATGTCTGAGTCCCATCATCAAAGCTATAAGCTAGCTCCATGAGGCACCCTGTAGACTGGACTAGGCTTGGGACCTGCAACATCCAAGATGCTGCAGTTTATGGGAACACAAAAAGGAACACTAGTGGATTGATGGAGTGAGCCAATCACCAAACCTTTTCACCAAATAGCAATTATGAAAGTGGACAAATGGCCCGGGCTGGTGTGGCTGAGTGGGTTGAGTGCTGGCCTATGAACCAAAGGGTTTCCAATTCAATTCTCAATTAGGGCATGTGCCTGGGTTGTGAGCCAGGTTTTAGTTTGGGGTGCATGAGAGGTAACCACACATTAATGTTTTTCTCCTCCTCTTTCTCTCTCCCTTCCTCTCTCTCTAAAAATAAATGTTAAAATATTTTTTTAATTGCACAAGTATTTTTAAAAGTGGACAAATGTATCGAAAATAATGTTTTAGTACCCTAGAAAATGACCAAATGCTTAGAACAAACTGATGAACACTTAGTTAATAAAAAATTACTTAATTTGGGGTAAAATCAGTGGGAACTCATCATGTTCATGCCTGGGCATGCCTCCATTCTCTTCCCCAGCTCTTCACAGTAGTTCCAACTGAGCAGCGCAAGTGTTGAATAACCAGCAGATTCACTTTAGGAGGAAAATGACTTGATTTGGAGAAGTAGTTGGAGAATCCCACGCCAGGTGAAGTTTTCAGTAATAGCTAACAAGCTACATGTCACAAGAGAATAATACTGTAGCTCAATATCCCTCATTAAATATAGAGGCAAAAATATTTCTAAAAACTAGCAAACAAAACCCATCAACAGATAAAAAATATTTTACACCATAATCAAGTGAGATTTATCTTAAGAATGCATGTTTGGTTTAATGTCTGATAATCATATTACATGACCACTTCACATCCATTCATGATTATTTTTAAAAGATGACAACGAATTTGGAATAGAAGGGAATTTCCTCACCATTACTAAAAAAAAAAAAAAAAAAAAAATTAAAGACATCCAGCTTGGAAAGAAAGAACTAAAATTGCTTTTATTTGCAGATGACATATTTTACATGGAGAAAATTCTAAGGAATAGACACATACACATAAACTTACTACAAAGTAGCACAATATATGACGGTTACAGAAACAGGGGAGTCCAAAAATCCCCAGAGCTTGCAGCTGGGGGATGGGGAGAAGGAAGCAGCTTTTGGAATGCCTCCACATGCCTGAGGCTGGTGGCTAGTGTCTTTCTTATGCAAATGGCTTTAATGCATCCAAAGCCTCAGGCAGATGGGAGGAGTCTTGAACCAGGGGACAGTATGGAGAAAGCACACAGAGCCTACGTAAGGACCTGTGAATGGTCAGAACTGTTTGCAATGCCCACTGCGTCAGATGACGCAGTCAGGGATATATAAGCAGCTGCAGACATTTTAGCTCGGAGACTCTCTCTGGCTCTCGCTCGTGCTCTCACTCTGGGACTCTCGCTCTGGTGCTCAGACTCTCGCTCTCTGACTCGGGCTCTCACTCGCGCTCTGGCTCTGGCGCTCTGACTCTCTCTCTCACTCTAGCTCTCGGGCTCTCTTGCTCTCGCTCTCTTGTGTGCTCCCTCCACATGGCTTGGTGAAGGGGCCTTCTCCATGTGGCTTGGAGAAGGGGTCTCCAGGCTGCTTTAAGAGGCTCTCGCCATGCAGTTTTGAGAAGGAGAGAAGATCCACGCGGTTTGCAGGAAGAAGGCAGTTTGCAAGGAGGCTGAGAATCCAGGTGGTTCTGCATTGAGAGCTGGAGGGCACCACAGCACAGAAAGGACCTCCCCAATCAGATTGAATGATTGGCAGCTGCTGGTAAAGCTGAACTGTGTTTGGAAAGTAGGGAAACGGTTTCTCTGACTTTCCTAAAACTAGCTTGGTTTGGAAGGGGGGGAGGCAAGGATATGTGTTTGTGGGTATTTTAAAGAGCATAAGACTTAACAACAGAAATCCGCAAATAACTGAATCTATATAACTGTTAAATAAACAATTCTTTTTCTTTTCACCAAACTCTGGTATTGAGAGTTATAATTTTGGCGGCGGGCAATCGGGCCCCTAACTAAAGAGCCCGTGGGTTTGTTTTCAACTGGAACAGCCCAGGGGTTCTGTAACATGACAATATACAACAATCAACTTTAGTTTCAAATACTACAAAGGAACAATCTGAAAATTAAATTAAGAAGATAATTTCATTCACAACATAACGATAAAGAATAAAATTCTTAATAAATTTAACAAAGTACATGACTTGTACACTGAAAACTATAAACAAGTACTGAGAGAAATTAAAGGTGTAATTTAAGGAAGACATTTTGGAATGATGGAAATGTTCACAAACTGGTTTGTGGTGATGATTGTACAACCCAGTAAATTTACAAAAAGTGATTAAATTGTACATTTACAATGAATGAGGGTATGGTATGTAACTTTTGCCACAATAAAGTTTATATTTTTTAAATCAAAGCCAGTTATTACTCCAAAGAGCTTAGTTCCAATACGAGGATGCAAGTAATATGTAAGAGGAGTCAGAAGAGAAAGAAATTTTTAAAAATTGACAGATATTGGAAAATACGATAAAGTCTATGTGTCTGCAGTCTTGGAAAGAAAAACAAAACGAAATATAAACCTAGCTTGGAAACTACTCCTTCCACCTCTGTGATGATGAATGAGACCTGCGTTGCCCACAGTTTGTGTTTTGGAAACCCTAGTGCTCTCTTATATTTTAAGGTGTGAGTGGGGAGCCCACCTCCTCTGGCTGCCAACAACTGTATCCTGGGGCTAACAGAGGTGCTGACAATTTCTTAATTCAAGATATGAGCACAGGGTGTGAATTCATGATGCTTATAGCTGTGAGGAGTTGAAACAGATGGAAAGGTGTACTAGAGTTATAACTAGATTATTGACAACCTCAAAGAGTTTCAAGGAAACTCATTGCAAAGAGAGGTATTGATATACCCCCAGAAGTCACTAACTAGAAGTCTCTAACCAGCCTGCCTTTAAACAGGTGTTGCAAAGTAGATCACATAAGATTTGTATGTGGGAGGGCTCCAAAAAAGGCAAACTTATGTCCTTGGAATGATCGCAGATATGAATTCACCTTGTAGGTTATAAAACTGAAAGAAACAAATTAACAGACAAAAAACAAAACTCATAGACATAGAAAACAGTATGGTGTTTACCAGAGGGAAAGGGGAAGTGGAGTAGTAAAGGGTAAAAAGGGTCAAATATATGGTGATGGAAAATGATTTGACTTGGCATTGTAGGCACACAATGCAACATATGGATCATGTATTGTAGAAATGTACACATGAAACATATTTAATCTTATTATCCAATGTCACCCTAATAAATTTAATTTTTTTAAAAGCAAAAGAAAATTAGTTTATATTGCTTTGATTTTAAAATGTAAATTTAAAGTAATAAAGAATCCAAAATGGCAGAGGAATAAGTGGGAGCTACACTAACCTCCTCCAAGGACCAGTCTGGATTTACAACTTAATTGTGGAAGATATCATCTGGAATAACCAACTGAACACTAGCTAGAGAGAAGTCTTATAACAACAGAGAGACAGAAAAGGCCACTACATCACAGTGTGACCAATAGGAAGTGCGGAGACGCGAAAGGGCTGGCTGGGCTCCCACGGGTGGCAGCTGAAGGGACTGAGAAACAGCTCAGCAACTGGGGATTCCCCCTGAGAAGGGCAGGGTCTAAACCCCCAGCCGGGCTTCCCAGCCTACAACAGAGCAGGAAATAAAATAGTACCCAGCTGTGAAACGCGAAAAGCTACAGGGTATCTTGCTGGCCTGAGAGAAACAAATGAAAAAAAAGAGCTCTTAAGTGGATCACACAGGAAAATATTTTGGCACCCACTTACCCTGGGCTCAAGCAGAGGGAGGACAGAGAGGACTAGAGATGCTTGGGGAGAATTTGGGGTAGTGGCTTTGAGGGGATAACTGAGTGAGCAGCCAACCGGGTCCCAGTGCTGACTCATTCTCCATACTGCAGGCAGACCATTTCCCTCCAAGTGGCATCAGCCTGAGGAGAAGCAAAAGCCCTGCCTACAGGAATTAAGCTGCCACACCCCTCGGTCCTTAAGTCTGAAGGCTAATCCCAGATTGAATACATTAACAATGAAAGGAGACAGACAAAGGCAGTAGATCCCTGGAAGTCTCCAACAGGCTGCCTAGGCCCTGACTGGTACACGATCTGACACCACTAAGGGCAGATCCAAAAAGTGCAGATCAATCTAAGAAGCAGCAACAAACAAGAAGAGTCACAAAAATGGGGAGACAGAGAAACAATGCCCTATCAAAAGGTAATAAGAAATCCCCAGAAAGAGTGCCAAAGGAAATAGAGGGAAGCAAACTGTCAGATATGAAATTCAGAACGTGGATTATAGGGAAGCTCAATGAGCTCAGCGAGCTTAAAGAAAACTACAAAGAACTCCAGGGAAACTACAAGGAACATACTGACACTTACACCAGCATGAAAAAGGACATAGAAGCTATCAATAAGAGCCAGGAGGAAGTGAAGAATACAATTTCTGAATTGAAGAACACAGTAGAAGGAATTAAAAGCAGGCTAGAGGAAACAGGATATCAGATCACCGAGCTGGAAGACAGAGTAGAAAAAAACTCCCAGACACTGCAACAAAATGAAAAAAGACTGACTAAACAAGAATGAGGAAGTTCTAAGACAGCTGCAAGACAACATGAAACATAATAATATCCGTATCATAGGAATTCCAGGAGGAGAAGAAGAAGAGCAAGGGATAGAAAACCTGTTTGAAAAACTAATGACAGAAAACTTCCTTAACATGATGAGAGAGTCACACAAGTCCAGGAAGAATAGAGGGTTCCAATGAAGATGAATGCCAACAGGACCACTTCAGGACATATCATAATTAAAATAGCAACACTCAAAGACAAAGAGAGAACCCTAAAAGCAGCAAGAGAGAAATAAATAATAACATACAAGGGAGTTCCAATGAGGTTATCATCAGATTTATCAGCAGAAACACTACAAGCCAGAAGGGAATGGCAAAAAATGTCACAAGGAATGAAAAACAAAGGCCAGGAACCAAGAATACTTTAGCCAGCAAGGCTCTCATTCAAAATGGAGGATGAAATAAGGAGTTTCCAAGACAAAAGAAGGTTAAAAGAATACATCTCCACCAAAGCAGCATTGCAAGAGATGCTAAAGGGTCTGCTTTCTGAAGATGAAGAAAGGGAGAGAGACAGAGAGGGACATAAGCACAAAGGGGGAAAATGACAATGAATAAGTACCTATCAGTAATAACCATAAATGTAAATGGGTAAAATGCTCCAATCAAAAGGCATAGGATAGCTGAATGAATTGGAAGGCATGACCCACGTATATGCTGTCTACAAGAGACCCACCTTAGAACAAAAGATCTACACAGACTAAAAGTGAAGGGATGAAAAAAAGTATTTCAAGCAAATGGACATAAAAAAGAAAAAGCTGGGGTAGCAATACTTATATCAGACAAAACAGATTTCACTGCAAAGGCCATAAAAAGAGACAAAGAAGAAGATTTTATAATACTTAAGGGAAAAATCCATGAAGAAGATATAACCCTTGTAAACATATATGCACCCAGCTTAGGAGCATCCAAATATGTAAGGAAAATTTTGAAAGACTTCAGAAAGGGTATAGACAGCAACACACTCATAGTAGGAGACTTTAACACCCCATTGTCAACAATGGACAGATCTTTGAAGCAAAGAAACACCAAAGATATTGAGGCATTGGACAACACTCTAGATCAAATGGACTTAGTTGATATATATAGAACTTTTCACCCTAAAGAAGCAAAATATACATTTTTTCAAGTGCACATAGAACGTTTTCAAAGATATACCACATGGCAGGACACAAAACAAGCCTCAACAAATTCAAGAATATTGAAATTATATCAAGCATCTTCTCAGATCACAATGGCTTAAAATTGGAAATCAACCTCAAGGAAAAAACTCAAAAACATTCAAACTCATGGAGAATGAATAACATGATATTAAATAATGAATGGGTTAAAAATGACATCAAGGAAGAAATCAAGAAGTTTCTGGAAACTAATGATAATGAACACACAACAATCCAAAACCTATGGGATACAGCGAAAGCAGTCCTGAGAAGGAAGTTCATAGCAACACAGGCCTACCTAAAAAGGATAGAAGAATCTTTAATAAAAAAGTTAACCCTACAGCTACAAGAACTAGAACAAAAACAACAAACAAAGCCCAGAGCGAGAAAAGGAAAAAAATCATCAAATTCAGAGCAGAATTAAATGACGTAGAGACTAAACAAACAATTCAAAAGATCAACAAAACTAGGAGCTTATTCTTTAAAAAGATAAACAAAAATACCAAGCCTTTAACTGAACTCATCAAGAAAAAAAGAGGGAGGACTCATATAAATAAAATCAGAAACGAAAGAGGAGAAATCACAACCGATACCACGGAAATACAAAAGATTGTAAGAAATTATTATGAACACTGTATGGCAAGAAATATGACAACCTAGATGAAATGAACAAATTTCCAGAAACATATAATCTTCAAAAACTGAATCAAGAAGAAGCAGAAAGCCTGAGGAGACCAATAACAACTAGTAAAATTGAAGCGGAAATAAAAAAACTCCCGGCACACAAAAGCTCTGGACCGGATGGCTTCACAGGTGAATTCTACAAAACATTTAGGAAAGAACTAACTCCTATCCTCCTCAGACTATTCCAAAAAATTAAAGAAGAGGGAAGACTCCCAAACTCTTTCTATGAAGTCAGTATTACTCTAATTCCAAAACCAGGTCAATACACAACAAAGAAAGAAAACTACCAGCCAATATCGCTGATGGACATAGATGCTAAAATCCTCAACAAAATATTGGCAAACCAGATTCAGCAAGACATTAGTAACATTATACACCACAAACAAGTGGGATTCATCCCACGGATACAAGGATGATTTAATATTTGCAAATCAGTAAACGTAATACACCATACAAACAAAATGAAAGACAAAAACCATATGATCATATAAATAGATGCAGAAAAAGCATTTGATAAAGTACAACACCCATTTATGATGAAAACTCTCAGCAAAATGGGAATAGAGGGAGCATACCTCGACATAATAAAGGCCATATACGATAAACCTGAAGCCAACTTCATAGTCAATGGGTAAAAACTGAGAGCATTCCCTCTGAGGTCAGGAACAAGAAAAGGATGGCCACTCTCTCCATTCCTATTCAACATGGTCTTGGAAGTTCTAACCACAGCAATCAGACAAGAAAGAAAAATAAAAGGCATCCAAATTGAAAAGGAGGAATAAAACTGTCATTATTTGCAGATGATATGATAGTGTACATAGAAAACCCTATAGACTCCACAAAAAATCTACTCGACCTAACAGGTGAATCTGGCAAAACAGCAGGGTACAAAGTCAATATTCAGAAATCGAAGGCATTTCTGTACACCAACAAAAAAATTTCAGAGATAGAAACTAAAAGAAAAATCCTATTTACCATAGCAACAAGAAAAATAAAGTACCTAGGAATAAAATTAACCAAGGAAGTAAAAGACCTGTACTCAGAAAACTACATAACCCTGAAGAAAGAAACTAAGGAAGGTACAAATAAATGGAAGCATATACCATCTTTATGAATGAGAAGAATCAACATCATTATAATGTCCATACTACCCAAAGCAATTTATAGATTCAAGGCATTCTCTATTAAAATACCAATTACATATTTCACAGACTAGAACAAATACTTCAAAAATTCATATGGAACCAAAAAAGAGCCCGAATAGCCACAGCAATCTTGAGACAGAAGAACACAGTAGGAGGAATCACAATACCTGATATCAAACTATACTACAAGGCCACGGTAATCAGAACAGTCTGGTACTGGCATAAGAACAGACATATCGATCAATGGAACAGAATAGAGAGCCTGGAAAGAAACCCATGTCTATATGGTCCACTAATAATCGACAAAGGGGGAAGGAACATAAAATGGAGTGGGAAGAGCCTCTTCAACAAATGGTGCTGGGAGAACTGGACAAGGACGTGCAAAAAAATGAAACTAGACCAGCAACTTACACCACACACGAGAATAAACTCAAGATGGATCAAAGACTCAAATGTAAGCCGTGACACCATAGAAGTCCTAGAAGAAAACATAGGCAGAAAAATTTCAGATATCCCACGTAACAATATTTTCACCAATATATCTCCTAAAACACGGGAAATAAAGAAAATAATAAACAAATGGGACTACATCAAACTAAAGGGTTTCTGCTCAGCAAAAGAAAACATTAGCAAGATGAAAAGGAAACCAACCATATGGGATAACATATTTGCCAATGATAACTGACACAAGGGATTGATCTCCAAATATATAAAGAACTTACACGTCCCAACACCAAGAAGACAGACAGCCCTATAAAAAATTGGGCAAAAGACCTGAACAAACACTTCTCCAAGGAGGATACACAGAAGGTCCATAGACACATGAAAGAATGCTTAACATCACTAACCATCAGAGAGATGCAAATAAAAACCACAATGAGATCTCACTTTACACCTGTCAGGATGGCCATCATCAACAAATCAACAAACAAGTGCCGGAGAGGATGTGAAGAAATGGGAACCCTAGCACACTGCTGGTGGGAATGCAGACTGGTGTAGCCACTATGGAAAACAGTATGGAATTACCTCAAAAAACTAAAAATGGAACTGCCTTTTGAACCAGCGATTCCACTGCTAGGATTATACCCGAAAAATCCTAAAACATCAATTCAAAAGAACTTATGCACCCCTATGTTCATAGCATCTCTGTTTACATAGCCCAGTACTGGAAACAGCCTAATTGCCCATCTGTAGGTGAGTGGATTAAAAAACTGGTACATTTACACAATGGAATACTATGCAGCAGAAAGAAAGAAGGAACTCCTGCCATTTGCAACAACATGGATGGAACTAGAGAGAATTATGCTTAGTGAAATAAGCCAGGCAAAGAAAGAAAAATACCATATGATATCACCTAATACAGGAGACTAAGGAACAACACAATCAAATGAACTAAATTGAACAAGGAACAGAAGAACAGTGGTGTGGGTGGCGAGAGGTGGGAGAGAAGGGGGATACGTAAAGGTTGGGTTTATTCAAAGAGCATGTTTAAATGACTCATCGACATGGACAATGGGAGCAGGATATGACTGTGGGAGAAGGTGTGGACTGGGTGGGGGGAGCAATGGGGGAAAAATGGGACAACTGTAATTGAAAAACAATAATCAAAAAAGAAAAAAGAAAAAAAAAAAGGAAACAATTCTATTTACAATTGCATCCAAAAAAGCCCTAGGAATAAATGTAACAAAGAAGGTAAAAGACCTGTATTTCGAAAATTGTAAGACACTGAAGAAGATACAAATGAATAGAAGCATATGCTGGGTTCATGGATAGCAATAATTAACATCATTAAAATGTACATACTGCCCAAACATCTGTAGATTCAACCCAATACTTATCAAAATACCACTGTCATTTTTCACAAAACTAAAACAAATAACCCCAAAATCTATGTGTAATTACAAAAGACCCCAAATAGCCATTATGATTTTGAGAAAGAAGAGCAAAATTGGGGAATCACACTACCTGACATTAAACTACACTACAAGGCTACAGTAATCAAAATAGCATGGTACTGGCATAAAAACAGACATATGAATCAATAGAACAGAATAGAGAGCCCAGAAATAAACCCACACCTATATGGTCAATTACTTTTGACAAAAGAGGTAAGAACATACAATATGGTAAGGAAAGTCTACTCAATACATGGTTTTAGGAAAATCGGACAGATATGTGCAAAAAAATTAAACTAAACCTCCTCTTATATACAAGAATAAACCCAAAATGGATGTAAGACTTAAAGCCATAAAAAACTCCTAGAAGAAAACATAGGCAGTAAACTCACTGACATTCCTCTTAGCGATATTTTTCTGCTATATTTCCTCAGGCAAGGGAAACAAAAGAAAAATAAACAAATGGGACTATATCAAACTAAAAAGTTTTTGCACAGCAAAGGAAATCATCCATAAAATTACAAGCCAACCCAATGAATGGGAGAACATATTCACCAATGATATATCCTATAAGTGATTATTATTTAAAATTTATAAAGAATTCATAGAACTCAACACCAAAAACAAACAAACAAACAATCAAATTAAGAAATGAGCAGAGGACCTGAATAGTCACTTCTCTAAAGAGGACGTACAGATGGCCAGTAGACATATGAAAGACACTCAACATCACTAGTCATCAGGGAAATGCAAATTAAATCCAAATGAGATATCACTTCACGTCTGTCAGAATGGCTATCATTAATAAATCATGAACAACAAGGGTTGACAAGAATGTGGAGAAAGGGGGATCCTTTTGCACCATGGGTGGGAATGCAGATTTGTGCAGCCACTATGGAAAACAGTATGAAGGTTCTTTAAAAAAAAAAAAAAAAGGAACTGTTATATGACCCAGAAATTCCACATCTGGGTATACACCCAAAGAAGCCCAAAACACTTACTTTAAAACATATATGCACCCCTTTGTTGATTGCAGTGTTATTTACAGTAGTCAAGATATAGAAGCAACCCTATTGCCCATCAGTAGATGTGGATAAAGAAGTGTGGTACATATACACAACACAATAGAATTTACTTCTCCATAAAAAGGAATGAAATTTTATCTTTTGTGACAGCATGGATGGACTTAAAGGGTATTGTGCTAAGTGAAATAAGCCAGACAGAGAAATATAAATACCATATGATTTCACTTATATGTAGACTCTAAGGAGCAAAATAAACAAATAAAATAGAAACAGACTGACAGATACAGAGATCAGATTGATGGTTGCCAGAAGGGGAGAGATTGGGGGACTGGGTAAAAAAGGTAAAGGGATTAAGGTATACAAATTGATAGTTACAAAATAGTCATGAAAATGTAAAGTATAGCATAGGAAATATTAATATTGTCAATAACTGTGTACGGAGCTAGGTGAGTATTTGAAATATTAGGGAGACCACTTTGTCTAACCACTATGCTGTACATCTGATACTAATATAAAATAATATTGGATGTAAAGTGTTAATTGAAAAATAAAAAACAAAATAACAAATCAAAAAAGAAAAAAAAACCTTCACTTCTATTATATAAATATAAAATTTACAAAAGAATAAAATTAAGGAGATTTTCTTCTGTGGGATATTGGGAAGTCTAATATGCCCCAACCAGGGACTGAGGATGAAACCCTCAACTAAGTTTTAGGTATGTTTCCCGACTAGGAATCAAACCAGCAATCTTTTTGGTGTACAGGACAATGCTCCAACCAACTTGATCCATCTGGCCAGGGCAAGGTGTCATTTCAAAAGAAAGCCTTGCCTTGACTGGTGTGGCCCAGTTGGTTGGGCATCCTCCCCAAAAGCAAAAGGTCACTGGTTTGATTCCTGGTTAGGAGACATGCCTGGATTGCAGGTTCGGTCCCCAGTCTGAGTGCATAGGAGAGGCAACTGATCAATGCCTCTCCCTGGCATCCACTTTCTCTCCTTCTCTTTCCCCCTCCCTTCTCCTCTAAGAATAAATAAAATATAAATAAGCAAACACATTAATTAATTAATTAAAAGAAAGCCCTTATTAGCATATGTTGATTTCAGTTAAGTAAACACTCTCATCATAGCTGCACTCCAGCTACCAATGTTTAATAATATTTGGGGGGGACCAAGATGGCCGCGGAGTAGTAACAGTGTTCTCAGCTCGCTCCTGTTAAGGAGACAATCCAGGAGGAACAAACTCGGGGAGGAATGACTGAGTGAGTGGGAATATCTGATAACGTGAATGGGGAAGAGATCGTGGGAGCAGCGTGGAGGGGGGTGGAGGGGTTTATCACAAACTGCAGGCTGAGTCATTCTGAGACTCCGTGCGTTTGCAGTATCAAGCCGGAGAGCTCACTAGCCGGGAATGAATTCTTGTAGGGAGTTAGGGAGAGGATTTGGCCGAAAAAGCCAGAGGAGTGAGAGAACAGTGAACAACCAGGACTGGGAGAAACTGTGTGACCTGAGTCTAGAGAGAAACATCCTCAGCTGCAACCTCCGACGGAAAGCTCGGCATCCCGGGCGCACCCAGCACTTGCGCTAGGGCCCTACAGAACAAAGGAGCAGTTTTGGGGCTAGGAGACGGGCTGCACAGAAAAGCTGTTTCGGAACTCCGGACCGGGGGAGAACTGTGTTCTTGAAATCAGTGTTTGCTCTTTAGTCGCGCTAGAATCCCACAGAACAAAAGGCGGGTTTGGGGCTAAGAGAGAAATAGGACGTGCAGGGTGTGTAAGTAGGGAAGAGAGCGGAGGCGGAGGTTCTGGAGGGGAGACGGTTTTAGGGCAAGGAGAAAGGCCCGCGGGGAGGGGCTGCTGTGAAGCTCCGGACCGGCAGAGAGCTCCGGGGTAGGAGAGTGCTGCGCTGACCGACCACACTAGAGTCCCACAGAACAAAGGGACGGTGCTGTGGCGGGAAGAAAGATAGAGCGCGCAGGCCAATAGACAGGGAAGCCAGCGGAAGCGGTAGCTCGGAATAGAGAAAGTTTTGGGGCAAGGAGAAGAGCACAGGCAGGAAAGCCACTGCAAAGCTCCAGACTAGGGGAGAGGCCCTGGGCAGGAAAGGGCCACTGGGCCCGGCACTTTGACCGACTGTGCCAGAGTCCTGCAGAACAAAAGGACGATCTTGAGACAGGGAGAGAGGTGGGGTGCGCAGGCATATAGACAGGGAAGAGAGCAGAAGCTGTAGCCTGGGAATAGAGACAGGACTGGAGGCAGGGCGGGGATTGCTGGCAGGCACAGGCTGGACCAACAGGGGGAAGGAGTAGCTGGACAAGCCTGAGGAGGGCTGAGGCTGCCTCAGGAGGGGACAACTAAAGGCAGCTCACAGCAGAGCGGTGGTAGGCCCACGAAAAAAAGACTAGCAACCCCAGAATCAAGCAGAACCCTCCCACAGCCAGCCAACCAACCAGAAAAGATTTGAAACTCATGGAATTTTGAATAGGAGCAGACTCAGGAAGGAAGCAAGGAAAAACCAAAAAACAAACAAACCAAAAACACCCAGAGACTGTGCATAAAAGTTGAATTGAGTTAAAATCCTCATTCTTTTATCTCTCACTCTCTCTCTAACTACCCCTACCGTCAGTCCCTTCTTATTCTCGCTCCTTTTCTCCCCTCCCCTTCCCCCCCTTCTCTCCCCTTAGCATTCTCCCCTGCATCCTATTCGCAGTTAATTTTATAATTTTAAGTTCTCTCCCTTTCTCACCCTCTCCTTTCTCTGCGCTATTCACCTTCAACTTTATTAAATTTCTTTCTTTATTTTGTCCCCCTTCAGTCTACATTCATTTTTCTTTCATCTCTTGTCCTTATTTTCCTTCTCTCCCTATACATAATCTCTCTCTCTCCCTATTACACTTTATATTCTAATCTCTTAATATTCAAATTATAATTCTAATCTATCCCCCTCTCCCTTTACTCTCCTATTCTTACCCCTTCTCTTTTTCTACCCCACCCCCCCACTTCTTTCCCTACCTCTTGTATTTCTCTCCTTCATCCTATCTTTTGCCAACTATTCAATTTCAATCCTCCCCTCCCTAATATCTCCTCTTCCTCCTGATTTCCTTCCCTCCTCTGAGCTCTTTTCCTCCCAAATCCTCTTGCTTTCCTATCTCCTATTCCTCTCTCTCTATATTCACCTTTCTCTCTATCTTGCAACTTTATATCATGTTTTAATCTCCTAATCTTTTTTATAACATATAATTTAAAAAAGAATTTTAATCCAGTCCCCTCTCTTCTACCTCCCCTTCTTCTTTTGTTCTCTCTCCTACCCTTCTCTTCTCTACTTTCTCTCTCTCTTTCCTCTCTCCCTTCCAGTCTTGCTATTTTCTACTCTGTATTTTTATCCTTAAAAAATTCTCTCTCAATCTATTTCCTACCTTCTAACCTCCCCAGCCCTCTCTTTCAATTTCTGGCTGTCTGTCTACCTGGATGTCTGTTGTGTCTACCCTACCTCCCACGCTAATCATATAGTATATAACGATTATATAATCCTAATACTATACACTTCCACTTTCTCTCTCCACACTGTAACCCTCCCCTCCTTTTCAAACAGACAGTGTAAGTGTTAATTGCTCTCTTACATAACCTTGATCCCAATTGCTAATATTAATACTCTATCAACTTCCAGCTCAAAAATTACCCTTCCTTCATTTAAAACAACTCCTTTCTGTTTCTCCTACGAAATAAGAGTCCCAGTATCTCCACAAGTATATTAACACGGGCTCATTTGCAGCCTATAGTGGGATTGTATTTGGGGGAGACATTAGAGGGTGTGGGTTTCTTGCCTGGGTTGTGTAATTATGTTTTAGCAGCACCTTCACAAAAGATCTCAAGACAAGGTGGGCAGAGTGACTCTCAATCAACTAACCAGAGAAAAAGATCCACCAAAAAGTAGCTGAAATACAACCAGACAGATTAAAGAAATATCATCAAGGACAACACAGACGGAGATCCAGGAGGGCGAAGGAGTAAGTGGAAGCTACACTAACCCCCTCCCAGGACCAGCCAGTGCTGACTCAGCCCCAGTACAGCAGACAGACCATCCCCCTCCAAGTGGTGTCATACTAAGGGGAAATAAAAGCCCTGCCTACAGGAATTAAGTTGCCACACCCACGGTCCTTAAGCCTGACGGCTGATCACAGATTGAGTATAGTAACAACTAAAGAAGAGAGACAAAGGCAGTAGATCACTGGAAGTCTCCAACAGGCTGCCTAGGGCCAGTCTGGTACATGATCTGACGCTACCAGAGGCAGATCCGGGAAGAACTGATCATTCTAAGAAGCACCAACAAACAAAAGGAATCACAAAAATGGGGAGACAGAGAAACAACCCCCCATCAAAAGGAAAGGTAGAATCCCCAGAAAGAGTGCTAAATGAAATAGAGGGGAGCAACATATCAGATACAGAATTTAAAACATGGATTATGGAGAAGCTAAATGAGCTCAGCGGAAACTACAAAGAACTCCAGAAAAACTACAGTGAACTCCAGAAGAACTATAAGGAACTTACTGAGAATTATACCAGCATCAAAAAGGACATGGAAGCTATCAATAAGAGCCAGGAGGAAATGAAGAATACGATCTCTGAATTGAAGAACACAGTAGAAGGAATTAAAAGCAGGCTAGAGGAAGCAGAAGATCGGATCAGCGAGCTGGAGGACAACGTACACAAAAACTCCCAGACAATGCAACAAAATGAAAAAAGACTGAACAAGACTGAAGAGGTTCTAAGACAGCTGCAGGACAACATGAAACGTAACAATATCCGTATCATTGGAATTCCAGAAGGAGAAGAAGAAGAGCAAGGGATAGAAAACCTCTTTGAAAAACTAATGACAGAAAACTTCCCTCACATGAGGAGAGAAAGAGTCACGCAAATCCAGGAGGCACAGAGGGTCCCAATGAAGATGAACCCCAACAGGCCCACCTCAAGACACATCATAATTAAAATGGCAACATCCAAAGACAAAAAGAGTATCCTAAAAGCAGCAAGAGGGAAACAACTAATAACATACAAGGGAGCTCCAATAAGGCTATCCTCAGATTTCTCAGCAGAAACACTACAAGCAAGAAGGGAATGGCAAAAAATATTCCAAGCAATGAAAAACAAAGGCCTACAACCAAGAATACTCTACCCAGCAAGGCTCTCATTCAAAATGGAAGGCGAAATAAGGAGTTTCTCAGACAAAGGAAGACTAAAAGAATACATCTCCACCAAACCAGCAATGCAAGAGATGCTAAAGGGTCTGCTCTAAAAAGATAAAGAAACAGAGAGAAACAGAGAAGAACACGAGTACAAAGGGGGAAAATGACAATGAATAAGTACTTATCAGTAATAACCTTAAACGTAAATGGATTAAACGCTCCAATTAAAAGACATAGGGTAGCTGAATGGATTAGAAAGAATGACCCACATATATGCTGTCTACAAGAGACCCACCTTAGAACAAAAGATCTACACAGACTGAAAGTAAAGGGATGGAAAAATGTATTCCAAGCAAATGGACATGAAAAAAAAGCCGGGGTAGCAATACTTATATCAGACAAAACAGATTTCATAGCAAAGTCCATAAAAAGAGACAAAGAAGGGCATTTCATAATACTTAAGGGAAAAATCCATCAAGAAGATATAACCCTTATAAATATATATGCACCCAACTTAGGAGCACCCAAATATGTAAGGAAAATTTTGAAAAACTCCAAGAAAGATATAGGCAGCAACACACTCATCGTAGGGGACTTTAACACCCCATTGTCAACAATGGACAGATCTTCAAAGCAAAGAAACACCAAAGACATTGAGGCACTGAACAACACTTTAGATCAAATGGACTTAGTCGATATATATAGAAGTTTACACCCCAAAGAAGCAAAATATACATATTTCTCAAGTGCACATGGAACATTTTCAAAGATATACCACATGGTAGGACACAAAACAAGCCTCAATAAATTTAAGAAAATTGAAATTATATCAAGCATCTGCTCAGATCACAATGCCTTAAAATTGGAAATCAAACTCAAGGAAAAAACTCAAAAACATTCAAACTCATGGAGAATGAATAACATGCTATTAAATAATGAATGGGTTAACAATGACATCAAGGAAGAAATCAAAAAGTTCCTGGAAACCAATGATAATGAACACACAACAACCCAAAACCTATGGGATACAGTGAAAGCAGTCTTAAGAGGAAAGTTCATAGCAATACAAGCCTACCTAAAAAAGCTAGAAGAATCTCTAATAAAAAATTTAACCCTACAGCTACAAGAACTAGAGGAAGAACAACAAGCAAAACCCAGATCAAGTAGAAGGAAAGAAATCATCAAGATCAGAGCAGAATTAAATGACATAGAGTCTAAAGTAACAATTCAAAAGATCAACAAGAGTAGGAGCTGGTTCTTTGAAAAGATAAACAAAATTGACAAGCCTTTAGCCAGGCTCATCAAGAAAAAAAGAGAGAGAACCCAAATAAATAAAATCAGAAATGAAAGAGGAGAAATCACAACTGATACCACAGAAATACAAAGAATTATAAGAAATTATTACGAACAACTGTATGGCAAGAAATTTGACAACCTAGAGGAAATGGACAGATTCCTGGAAAACTATAGTCTGCCCAAACTGAATCAAGAAGAAGCAGAAAGTCTGAATAGACCAATAACAGCTAGCAAAATTGAAGCAGTAATCAAAAAACTCCCAGCACACAAAAGCCCAGGACCAGATGGCTTCACAAGTGAATTCTACAAAACATTTAGGAAAGAACTAACTCCTATCCTCCTCAGACTATTCCAAAAGATACAAGAAGAGGGAAGACTCCCAAACTCGTTCTATGAAGCCAGTATAACCCTAATTCCAAAACCAGGTCAAGACACAACAAAGAAAGAAAACTACAGACCAATATCGCTGATGAACATAGATGCTAAAATCCTCAACAAAATATTGGCAAACCGGATCCAGCAACACATTAGAAAGATCATACACCACGATCAAGTAGGATTCATCCCAGGGATGCAAGGATGGTTTAATATTCGCAAATCAATAAATGTGATACACCACATAAACAAAATGAAAGACAAAAGCCACATGATCATATCAATAGATGCGGAAAAAGCATTTGATAAAGTACAACACCCATTTATGATAAAAACTCTCAGCAAAATGGGAATAGAGGGAGCATACCTCAACATAATAAAGGCCATATATGAGAAACCTGAAGCCAACATCATACTCAATGGGCAAAAACTGAGAGCATTCCCCCTGAGATCAGGAACAAGACAAGGATGTCCGCTCTCTCCACTCCTATTCAACATAGTCTTGGAAGTTCTAGCCACAGCAATCAGACAAGAAAGAGAAATAAAAGGCATCCAAATTGGAAAAGAGGAAGTAAAACTGTCATTATTTGCAGATGACATGATAGTGTACATAGAAAATCCTTTAGACTTCACAAAGAAACTACTCAATCTAATGGGTGAATTCGGCAAAATAGCAGGATACAAAGTCAATATTAAGAAATCGAAGGCATTTTTATACACCAACAATAAAATCTCAGAGATAGAAACTGAAAGAAAAATCCCATTTACCATAGCAACAAGAAAAATAAAATACCTAGGAATAAACTTAACCAAAGAGGTAAAAGACCTGTACACAGAAAACTACATAACACTGAAGAAAGAAATTAAAGAAGATACAAATAAATGGAAGCGTATACCATGCTCATGGATGGGAAGAATCAACATCATTAAAATGTCCATACTACGCAAAGCAATTTATAGATTCAATACAATCCCTATTAAAATACCAGCAACATATCTCACAGACCTAGAACAAATACTTCAAAAATTTATATGGAACCAAAAAAGAGCCGGAATAGCCACAACAATTTTGAGGCAGAACACAGTAGGAGGAATCACAATACCCGATATCAAACTATACTACAAGGCCACGGTAATCAAAACAGTCTGGTACTGGCATAAAAACAGACATATAGATCAATGGAACAGAATAGAGAGCCCAGAAATAAGCCCAGGTTCATATGGTCAACTAATATTTGACAAAGGGGGAAAGAACATCAAATGGAATGAAAAGAGCCTCTTCAACAAATGGTGTTGGGAGAACTGGACAGGGACATGCAAAAAAATGAAACTAGACCACCAGCTCACACCATACACCAGAATAAACTCAAAATGGATCAAAGACTTAAATGTAAGCCGTGACACCATAAAAGTCCTAGAGGAAAAAATAGGCAGGAAAATTTCAGATATCCCACGTAGCAACATTTTCACTGATATATCTCCTAAGGCAAGGGAAATAAAGGAAAGAATAAACAAATGGGACTACATCAAACTAAAAAGTTTCTGCTCAGCTAAAGAAAACATCAGCAAGATGCAAAGGAAACCAACCATATGGGAAAATATATTCGCCAATGACATCTCAGACAAGGGATTGATCTCCAAAATATATAAAGAACTCATACGACTCAACACCAAGAAGACAGACAACCCAATTAAAAAATGGGCAAAGGACCTGAACAAACACTTCTCCAAAGAAGACATACAGAGGGCCCATAGACATATGAAAGTATGCTCAACATCAATAGCCATCAGAGAGATGCAAATTAAAACCACAATGAGATACCACCTCACACCAGTCAAAATGGCAATCATCAACAAATCAACAAACAACTTGTGCTGGAGAGGATGCGGAGAAACGGGAACCCTGGTGCATTGCTGGTGGGAATGCAGATTGGTGCAGCCACTGTGGAAAACAGTTTGGAATTTCCTTAAAAAACTAAAAATGGAACTGCCTTTTGAACCAGCAATTCCATTGCTAGGATTATATCCAAAAAATCCTGAAACACCAATTCAAAAGAACCTATGCACTCCAATGTTCATAGCAGCACTATTTACAATAGCCAGGTGCTGGAAACAACCTAAGTGCCCATCTGTAGATGAGTGGATCAAAAAACTGTGGTACATTTACACAATGGAATTCTATGTAGCAGAAAGAAAGAAGGAACTTCTACCATTTGCAACAACATGGATGGAACTAGAGAAAATTATGCTTAGTGAAATAAGCCAGGCAACAAAAGAAAAATACCTTATGCTGTCACCTATTACAGGAAACTAATGAACAACACAAACAAATGAGCAAAATTGAACCAGAGGTATGTAAACAAGAAGTAGACTAACAGTAACAAGGGGGCGGGGGGGAGGAAAAGAAAGGTGTAAGGGGATGGGTCAAGTTAAAAAAAAATATATATATATGAATGACCCACAGGCAGGTGCAACTGAGTGGGGACTAAATGTGGGGGAGGGGAGGGACAGGGTGCAGGGAAACAAGAGGGCTAAAAAAGTGAGACAACTGTAATGGAAAATCAAACAAAAATTTTTTAGTGGGGGAAAAATGAAAATATGAAGAATGGAAATGCCACTTCAGTGAATATTAGGACAAAGATTTTCCTTCACGTTGTATATTTTTCTCCCTATTTGATCCCTCCAGAGTTTGGCATTCTAAACAAGTAAATAATGACATAAGTTCCTTTGCATAGAACTAATAAGACCAGTTGTCAACAGAGGTTCTTTTTTTTTTTTTTTTGACCAAGTCTTTGACTGGAATGTCAAGCCTAAAGGAAACATACTTGGGCTCAGATTGTTACCAGAAAGCCCTGAGGAACTGGGAATGACTTTCAAAGGTAATAAAAGCCCGTGAGATAAAAGGCCTGGTACCATGGTTGGTTGTGCGGTCCACAGCAATCTTTCCAGGGAAGGAACGAAGGTTGTTTTCCTGAAAGATGGCTAGAAGGGACCTTAAGGCACAAGGAAAGACCAGAAAGACTTGGAAAAAACAGGTGTGTACAGGCAAGGATGAATGCCAGATATGTGGCACAGCTTCTGTGCCCTGAAGAACAGACTGAAGGTCACCCCAAATATTCCTTGGGTAAGTTCCAGCAAAGCAGAACTAAAGATCATAAGTGATCATTTGCTGCTCTTGTTATGTTTATGCAAACGAACAGGATAAATTAAAAATGGACTTAATGTAGTCCCTTTAAAGACAAGGAGGGTAACCTTAGGGAGAAAAATTATTATTCAAGGAAAATCACAATGATCAGTAGTAGAGTATAAAACAGGGCAACTAACCGTCTTAAAAGTTTCTTCTCCAGATTTAGAGACTTGTTTGCGGGTTATGTTACATAAATTAACACGTGTTTTTTGTTTTCAAAGGACATGAGCCTATGATCGCATTACCTGAGTGATTATCTGTACGCATAAGCCTCACTTAATCCTCTCTGCAGCGCTGCCTCCTGAGACTCAACGGTTTGGCTGAACTAAATGGCTGGGTTGAGGAAGAATGGGGTGGTCTGTGGGCTTCACTTTAAAACGGGTTTCTCTTTTCTATCCTAATGGCTTGGACAGAAAAGGCCCAGAGGTCTGAGAGGGGGAAAAACCTAAACTATTTACCTCAGCCCAAACTAAGTATAATGGGCAAAAGGGTTTTCGACAGGCGAGATGTGCCTAGCACACCTTCTTACAAAGAAACTTTTTTTTCCCCCTAATATGGAACATTGAAAAATTAATCCCTGCCTTTTGTCATCTAGTAGTTATGGATTGAATGATGTCTTTTAACCTTTTCGCCAAATCTGTTGCCCTCAGAACACAACAAGGACACCAGCCTGTTAAACCAAGCACGCCGTTGACCGGAGGCAGCCAACTGACCTGGAGTCTGCACGATCCTTCCCCATGTGGGAAGGCCACCCTCCCCTCCACACCCCCACTCTTATTAGGGATTTCTGGACCCAAGGGTAGGTAGGACGACGACCATGTCCAGCTTGAAGCAGCTAGAGGAGCTTGAGACCTTCGCCCATTGTCCTTTACAAGATTACAAAGGGTCCTAATATTTGAGAGGGGGGGGATAGTTAATTTTTACGAACCAGGGGTATGGACTTGGGGGGGATTGCTGGGGGAGGGGGGTGCTGGGGGGAGGGGAACAAGGGGGAGAAAATTGGAACTGTTGTAACAATATAATCAATAAAAAACATTAAAAAAATAATATTTGGATTGCAAAATTCTGCAAGCCATTTTACGGGACTATTTTCATTTTTTAAAAAGTACATATGTGTATAAGTATGTGAACATGTATTTGCATGTGAGCATCAAGGCACAGAAAATATAACGGAAACTAGAGCAAAATCATAATAGGACCAGATGCAAAGCACCATTTTGTACTTTTCATACTTAAGATTTAAGTATTTTATTACAAAAACAATATATTATTACCTTAGAAATATTGCAAAATACAAAAGAGGATAAAGGAGAAAATATAAACTACCCATAATATTCTTCTTCAGGATAACTGCTGTTAATATTTTGGTGTAGATTCTCCCAATTGCTTTTCTCAGGAAAACATAGCTTTGGGTTTGTTCTAACCAAGCTTACATTTTGTGAATAATTTCATTGTACATAACTTTTGACTTTACTTCTGATTATTTCCTTAAGAAATAATATTGTTTATTATTGTATAAGTGATATTAATTATTGTTTAAAGGTAAGATTATAAAATATATCTTAAAGAAAGGATGATTAAATATTTTTAATTTTTTAAGTATATTTTATTGATTATGTTGTTACAGTAGTCCCAATTTTTTTCTCTTTTCTCCCCTCCATCCAGTACCCCACTTCCCTTCAGCAATCTCACCCCCCTTAGTAAATGTCCATGGGCCGTACATTTAAGTTCTTTGGTTTCACCCTTTCCTATATTATTCTTAACATCCCCCTGTTTATTTTGTACCAACTGATTATGCTTCTTAATTCCTGCACCATATCCCCATTTCTCCCCTTCCCCCCCCTCCAGCTGATAACTCTCCAAATGATCCCCACACCTATGATTCTGTTCTTATTCTGATTTGCTTAGTTGGATTTTGTTTTTCTTCTTTAGATTCAGTTGTTGATAGTTGTGAGTTTGTTGTCATTTTAGTGTTCATAGTTTTGACCTACTTTTTCTTAAGTAAGTCCCTTTGATATTTCATATAATAAGGGCTCAGTGATAATGCGCTCCTTTAGCTTTACCTTGTCTGGAAAGCACTTCATCTGCCCTTCCATTCCAAATGATAGCCTTGCTGGATAGAGTAATCCTGGTTGTAGGTTGTCTTTCATCACATTGAATACTGCTTGCCAGTCCCTTCCTGCATGCAAAGTGTCCTCTGAGAAATCAGCTAATAGTCCTATAGGCACCACCCTGTAGGCAACTCTCCACCTCTCTCTTGCTGCCCACAGGATTCTCTCTTTATCTTTTACCTTTGGCATCTGAATCATAATGCGTCCCGATGTGGTCCCTCTGAGTCCACCTCATCTGGGAACCTCTGTGCTTCCCAGACCTGTACGTCCATCTCCTTCATAAAATTTGGGAAGTTTTCCTCGCTTTTTTCAATTCTTGCCTCCTCATTCTGCACTGGTTGACTGTTTTTTTCTTCCTTATGTTCCAAATCATTGACTTGTACCCTGGTTTCCTTCCCTTCACCATTGCTTTTGTGTGGATTTTCCTTTATTTCACTTAGCATGGCCTTCACTTCTCTCTTATGCATTTGCCATACTCAAGCATATCTGTCAGGCCTGTGAGCATCTTTATCACCAGTGTTTTAAATTCTGCATCTGTTAGGTTGTCTATCTCCTCATCTGTGAGGTTGGCTATCTCCTCGTCACTTAGGTCTCCCACTGGAACTTGATCCATTCCCTTTTGGGCCATATTTCTCTATCTCCTCATTCTGACAGGCTCCTGTGTTTGTTTGCCTCAGCGTCCTAGGTAGAGCTGTCACTCCTGTTACATTTAAGGGGCAGAGCCTTAGGGATTCATCAGTCCAGGGCGATGTGTTTCACCACGTTGTGGCGCTGTATGTGGGGAAGGGGTCTGAGAGGGAATAATGCCACTTGCTCAGCACTCGTTTCTTTTCCAGGCACCTCTCCCACTTCCGCACCAGACTGGAGCCTCTCTAGCTGCTGCCCTGGTCATCATTCTCTGAGTGGGTGGGTCTGCGGACATTCTAGGACCTTGGGGGCCCTTTAAACAAGTGGACTCTGCTGAGAGACCAACATTTTCTGCCTCCACCCTAACCTCCACTGGTCTGCACAGTCAGAAGTAATGAGGCTTGATTTTTCCCCAGTGCTGGGACTGCCGTGAGCTGCGAGGTCTGGTGAGGAGGTGGGAATGCTCCCCAGGTGTTCCTCCTGACTTTTTAAAACATGTGACTGCTCTTTCTGCAGGCCTGCTGCTGCCATCGCTGCTGCCTCCGTCACACCGCGTCTTCTCCGCCCTTGCTCAGCCCCGCCTACCTGTCTGGATGAGTATTTCTTTTTTATATCTTCGTTTGCTGGACTTCTGTGTAGTTTTATCTTCCGGAACTTCTGGTTTTTTCTAGTTTTGAGGTAGTTGTATTTCTTCGTAGTTGTGGAGAGAGATGCAGCATGTCTGTCTATGCCTCCATCTTGGCCAGAAGTCAAGGATGATTAAATTTTATTCAATGCAATTGGTGCTAATACTATGCAGCCAGATTTTATTTCTTAAATTTACTAAAATCTTGTAGATAGGTTTTTAAGGCAATAGAGATAAAGAAATGCTATTAATATACAGGGGTTGGCAAAAGTAGGTTTACAGTTGTGAGTATACAAAAGTTTTTCTTATATTAATTATTGTATTATCTACTTTTGCCCACCCTTATATTTGTTATATATTTTTTTACATTATATGAAGAAAATTGTTAGCCCTGTGGTGTTTAAACAGAAAAGACAGTGTAAGTAGCCTGGGTTAATTCCAGATAAAGAAATTTAAAGGGAAGAAAAAGTGTTTCACAGATATGTCATGAAGAAAAGAGGTATTAGAGAGAAAGCAGGACCATTAATAAATGGAAAAGATGATGAAATTTGTAGTGTCTAAAATGATAGAGATACCAATGGCTTCTATTTACTTGTGTGTGTGTATATATACACACACACATATATATACACACACATATACACATATATATGTATATATATTATATATATGTGTGTGTATATACACACACACACATATGTATATACATTATATATATATTGCCCCTGGCTGGTTTGGCTCAGTGGATTGAGTGTCGGCCTGCGAGCTAAGTGTCGCTGGTTCGATCTTCCAGTCAGGGCACATCAGAGAAGGAAAACTCTGACTCCAAAAAACCTCCGCTCCCTTGTGGCATACCTCTTTAGGGGAAAGGCTAAGGGAGTAAACCCCGACAGAAAATCCGGAGCCGGAGTCCCTGAGGCGGTTTGACATTGTAGTCAACACCGGCAACTCCTGCGGTGCACCTGAAGCCAAGCTGTATTGACTCCGTCTTTCCCTTGGACCCTTCAGCTGCGAAGAGAGGGGGGGGTCTGCTGCATGGGCAACAGCAGACCCTCCATATCACCCTGCCCAGGCTCTGTAGCTTCAGCTTCACTGGAGAGGACACTCCAGCGACATCGCAAGATGTCGATTCAACACGGGAGGAGACAGATACCATGTCACTCCCGAGTCGGACTGCACAGCCATTCTCGGCGGTGCAGATAGACTCTTAAGAAGCTACACCATCGTCTCTCGAGACGGACGGCTGCCGACAATATATATATGTGCCCTGGCTGGTTTAGCTCAGTGGATTGAGCGTCAGCCTGCGAGCTAAGTGTTGCTGGTTCGATCTTCCAGTCAGGGTACATCAGAGAAGGAAAACTCTGACTCCAAAAAACCTCCGCTGCCTTGCGGCATACCTCTTCAGGGGAAAGGCTAAGGGAGTAAACCCCGACAGAAAATCCGGAGCCGGAGTCCCTAAGGCGGTTTGACGTTGTAGTCAACACCGGCAACTCCTGCGGCGCACCTGAAGCCAAGCTGTATTGACTCCGTCTTTCCCTTGGACCATTCAGCTGCGAAGAGAGGGGGGGTCTGCTGCATGGGCAACAGCAGACCCTCCATATCACCCTGCCCAGGCTCTGTAGCTTCAGCATCATCGCAAGATGTCGATTCAACACGGGAGGAGACAGATACCATGTCACTCCCGAGTCGGACTGCACAGCCATTCTCGGCAGTGCAGATAGACTCTTAAGAAGCTACACCATCGTCTCTCGAGACGGACGGCTGCCGACGCCGACGACGACGACGACGACGACGACGATATATATATATATCTCGAACTAACAAGAAAAATAAAGCAAGCCAGTGCAAGAAAGAATGAAAAATATTGTCAATACAGCTGCTGATAAAAAGAAGCAAGTAAGGGAATTCAGTACAACCCGCTTAAGCCCAGAATTCCAGTCACCTGCCTTCAACAGGGATTTGAAGTCATCAAATCCAGCTCTATAGCTAATCTAATACCTTACTGGTCCAGCCCCAGTCAAACTTCTGGTTTCACAGTCTAAATTCCAAATGTATTCTTCACCTAACCCTTGCACAAAATTAATTGCTCAAAAACTGGAAATGCAAGTTTTTAGAAATGGCTTCCATCAGGCACTATATTCAAAGGTATCTCAAGACCCGAGTCTGGGGCATTCACTATCTGTGTTTCAAGCCAATTCTTTTACTTGGGGCTACCAACCCACATGACAATAGTTCTTTACCCAACACACTTCCACTCCCTAAGGTATTTAAGTAATTGACAGAGCCCAAATATCCATTGAACTAATTAGGATTACTTGGGATCACTATTGTATCTTTCTTTTCTTTTTGCAATTACAGGGAATGTCCATAGTAAGTGAGTAAAGAAAAAAATAGTCTCTTTTTGCTCTTTAAGCAAATTCACTTAGTTAATGTATTATCCATAAGGGGACTCATCTATACTTTGCCAAATTAAAGAAAACAACATCAGGGGAAATAGATGACAAAAAGAAAAGTCAGATTTCAATGTAAATTAATAAGGTTTCTCAACCATCAATTCTACTTAAAAAAAAATTGTAGAGAACAAAGTGAATGTCCTAGAATCAAGAAAATTGAACGTGATACCAGCATCTATACAATACAAGCTTAACCTCTTATATCTGCCATTCCCAAACCGAACTTTTGACTATAGTAAGACAGCAAGGGGAATGTTGTGAAGATCAGATAGAGTAAAGGAATCATGGAACTGATAAACTGAAAATCAGCAGAGAAAGGGACACCCCAGAGGCCCTAATTTGGACTTGAGTCAATATTGTGATACAGTTGTCCAATAAAAGTCATGTGAATTCAAAGTGGCTTAAATCTATGCCTTAATCTCTCTCTCTCTCTCTCTCTCTGTCTCTGAGAAAGAGATATCACCTCTTCCCAAGGAACTAAAGACATTTTATAGGCAGTTTTGTCTTCCACGGTTATTAAGCACCCACATTTTCTTCTCTGCTGTCTCTGTGGTGACATAGTATTCTCTGTCAACAGAAGGAGATACAAGGGTAAGAGGAAGCTCTCTTATTTGCCCCCCCAAAATCACAAAGGTGCAACTAAGGTCAGTCCACATAGTATTATTTTCAATAGGGCATATTCTATAGCAGTCAAGGTTTAACCAGAGGACTGAAAGAGTTTATTATGGTAACAGGAAAAGCCAGAGTGAGTATAGATAATAAGGTAAGGATTTTAGGAGTTTAGCAGCATTACAAAAAAGGTTTCTTAGGGATTTACAAGAAGGAATAAACAATACATTTAATTCCAAGGTTATAACAAAGTCAGGTCAGATTAGAAAATTAAGACATTTTTCCAAGATTCAAAGTGCCTTAAGGCTACTTTAGAGATGTGAATTTTGTGTGTGTGTGGGGGGGGACATTTGCTATTAGTTATCTTCTTTTAAAGTAACTTAAACCTTTTGGGATTCAAATACATTAATTCTTGGCAAAATTAAGCTACTATTTTCTGTGAAACAGAGGTGTCACATGTTCATAGCATATTCAAATTCTTTAGAAATAGCTTAATTTTCTTTTGAAACAAATGCAAATTTTAATACCCAGAGGGATTAGATTAGCTAAATGATAGAAAAGTACAGTAAACCTAGCAGGGTGGATTGGGGGGTGCTGATCCCCACCAGCTGAAATCCATGTATAACTTGACTCTGCAAAGTCTTGCCTATACCGTAGTTGGCTCTTTGCATCTGCAAATTCAATTAATCAAGGCTGGGAAAGTGAAAATACTGTTTTCCATCCCTGGACAGTTGAACCCATGGATGCAAAACCCACAGATATAAAGGGTCAACTGTATTTACTGAAAAAAAAAATTGCATATAAATGGACCTATGCTGTTCAAACCCATGTTGTTCAAGTCAATTGAGTAAGAGAATCATGTACATGGCAGAAAAATGGGAACTGTACCTGCATCTTGGTGGACAGAGTATGTCTTCCAATAGTTCTTCCAAGTGGAAAGAACAATCCTATGCTACACAGACAGGGACTCCAGACTTGGTAAAGCACTTTCCTTCTTAATCTTTCAACGCTCAGTAGGCTGCAGCTTCTACTGTCCCTTCAGTAGATTATCCAGGAATAAAAGGTTCCAACAAGGCCCCTTCTTCAAAACCATCAACATAAATCTACTATCTATTTGAATTTCAGGAGATTTATGGGAAATTGCTTACTGCACATTTCCTCTTTGCCAAATCTAATTTGGGGTGATAAATTGTAAAAAGATGTTTTATTTACTCTTGGCCTTCATGAAACTAGAAAAATATCCTAACCTCTACTCATGATATTTCTAAACCATCAAGTTGATGAGAAAAGGATCTCTTGGAGAACATAATCAATCAAAACCTTTCCTTAGAACTAGACCAGTTTTTTAAAAAGATCAATAAACATGGCTTGTCAGTCTGTGTGGTACTGAAAACATGGAAAGGGTGCCTCCAAATAAAAATGAAAACAAGCCATGTAAGTGCAGAATCAGATCCTATGCCTGTTTATTTGCCTAACATATTGCTGATGATGCACTGTAGAAAGCAAACATCAGAGGAAAGTGGGATTTTCCAAAAAATAAACACAATAAGTGTATTCTCAAAAAAAAAAAAAAAAAAAAAAAGTAAGAAAAAAAAGACAGCCTTCATCTCTGAAATTGAAGAAAAACCCATTTGGGTTTAAGATGTTGAAAAAGTTGATCATGAGCAGTTCATCTGGGTGAAAATATGACCTTGGTGATGTTGTCAAGGTCTCTGAACCCCAGAATTCTGTTCAGTGAATGTGACTGTGTAAGTTCTGGCAGTTAAAGGGACTCTTTAATTTATATGTTCAATTTTTCTGAGATCTCAAAAAAGAAAAATAAATGAAAGTTGGGAGAGGGCGTGATTCAGGTTAATTTTCAGGGTAGCACATTCAGATTGAAGTCTTTTTTTTTCAGGGTGGCTTTTGAGATTGAAGATTTTTTCAGTATCCTCATCTGAAAGAAAGTAATTTTGTAGAAAGAAACATCACAGTGGCAATCTTAATTCACCCTCCCCAAAAAGGCCTCAGAGTCTTTAAACAGTGACTGAGTCTGTCAAACCCATTTTCAAATGAGGACTAAATAAGAAAGATCTCAAAATCATAATCAATGAGGGGGAACTCTTTCCTTTTTACTATGGACTGTACAAGTTAAAATACTAGGACACTAAGAGTTAAATGGAATAATAAGTATAATATTAAATATAAAAGTAAAATAAATACAAAGAATAATAAATATAAATATAAATGAAATGAAAAATATTAAAGAATAGTAAAAATAAATAAATGTCATATAAAATCACATATGTTGTAAGTTTCTATGCAAATTGCATTTACCAGGTACTCCTTCATGGAAGATAAAACATATCTGTGTCAGAAAAAAATTAAAACACCTTATTATTTTCATAATAATTATTTTGGAAAGTATGGATCACAATTAGCAAATTTCAAAGTCCCCCCCCTCTCATTTTTAAAAGTCACATGTCTTATAGAATCATTGGTTAAAGAAAAAAAATTCTCCTAAGTCAAATTTTGTATTTAGTATTCTGTAAAATAAATGTTGATGACTTTCTTAAAAAAATAATTTAATCATTAAAGAATAATTTAGAATCAAACAATACAGCATCATTCAGGACAATTAATTACCAAGAAATCATTCTTTCCATATATTCTAGAGGTTTATATAGTATTTCAAATTCCAGAATTTAAGGTTCTACAAAATGGAAACATACTCTAAAATGTCATTTCTAGTAACTTATTTCTGAGTTGTTTTGGGGATTATTATAATTAAACTCAAAATGGTTTGGCTAAGAACTTTAATCATTCCTAAAGATCATCAAAAGAAGACTTTTGAGGGATAAGATGATAATGCAAACCAAACTACTACAATTGGGACTACATACAAGGACCCATAATTGCAGGCACAAAGACACCCTGTTTCAGTTGCAAAGGCCCTGATAATAACGTGCCATAGGCAAAATCCTTCTCTTGTTCTTAACACACCTCTCCTCCCTCATTCTGATCACCTCCTATTCTCCGGGGGCATTTTTTCAGTTTCAGTAAATAAATTTAGATCCCTTTGGATTTGAACTGCACTGTTACAAATATACACAATTAACACTTTAAAAAATACATATACTTGAATGTGAAAGTCTGCCAGGGCCTCTGTGAAGATGCATGAACTTGGATCTCTGCCATGGGTCAAGAGTGATTTGAACTTATTTCCTATTGCCTTCTTTTACTAAATTAAAACCCTAGAGTTTCAAATTAAATTAAGTTTAAATTAAAAGTTGGGCAGCAATGTTATCTTTTAGAGTGTATGAAAAAATATCAAACACCAATTCAGAAGCAAATGTGTTTTAATGTCATGGAAGGCTAATATTCCTCAATTTCTCCAGCTTCGTGACCTTTAATAACTGGTCTTTGGGCTGTTTTTCTCAGTAGATTAGAGCCCTTATTCACAGGAAGAAGTAAAATTTTAGCCTAAGTAAAATGCAGAATTTGCCAGTTACTTTTATCTTAGGAACTGGTATACCTCTTGTGGGAAAGAGCAAAAGAGGTGTCCTCCATAGCCTTACTTAGACTATATTTTATAAACCCCAGTCTTTTCTCACTTGCCTTCTCCCCCAAACAGAAAGAGATAGGGCCTTCCCCCCATAACCTGTTTCTTCAGTGACATATAGCATATCCCAGTGGCAATGTGACAGGATGAAGAGAGACCAATAAAAGATCCTTCAGCAGCTTCAGAACTTTTATTATGGTGGGAAAACAGCATTTATAATTTGTCTTTTTAAATAGGAAGCTGCTTTCCACTGCAGGGAGTAAGAGAGCTTAAAGAATTTGATGCAACATCAGAACTCTTCTAGCTTCATGGGCTATAAAAGTCTTCCATTCACATTCTAACCAAACAAAACATTCTAAACATTTATTTTATAAATGGTATTGATGAAAACTACATATATTGGAAAATCCTCCTATCTTTTCATTAGAAAACTGATGATGAATGGCTAGATTATAGATGGAAGGATAGATGGATGGATGGATAGGTAGAATATTAAAAAGATTTAAATGTATTTGGTTTTAGCAACAATTTGTTTTTCATTTTTAAAGGATTTTTTTTTGATTCATGAAAAATAGCAAAATGCAAGGTATCCCCTAGCAATCAAGTGGCTACTAATTTGCTTGCTAAAAAAACAGGGCAGCAAACTTGAAAGCAGCATTTGCAGACTGCCTCTCCTCTTCTTCATTTACCATATGATCTCATCTCAATCATGACAATAAACAGTTTATTTGCACTGCACTCTGCTCTTGATCTGAAAAACTGAGCCAAACCCCATGTGATGCTTGAGACTCACATCCAGCAGTGTCCCCTTTAAACAGAAAAATCGCATTGATTGCATGAAACTCAGGGCTCATTTTGGTCCATCGATTCCCCTAGTGACCTTCCGCAACATAAGAACCCAGAGCGAACCCAGTCTGACCCCAACTTTATGTGCATTATTATATCGAGAGACAGGAGCTACTTACAGTCTATGCCATTGTCTCCATAGATATGTAATAAAGTATCCTAGAACTGCTCCTGTGGAGAACACTTCAGGTGCACATCAGTTCCTTCTCTTTCTCCTCTCTCTCTCCTACTTGCATGGAAACACATATAGATGCCTGCCAGTATTAAAAATTTTCATTTACTGAACATTTCTTCCCTCCAAATGCAACACAACTCAAAGAGCAACTTCAGACTTTGAGTAATGCTCACATAACTCCCAGTAAACAGCATCCTTCACCCAAACCCATAACTAATAATAATGCTCTTTATTAAGCTCTTCTGTGAAACAGTATGTCTAATACAAAGCTCCTTCTCCACACAATTTTAATTATAATAAATCACCTTCATTATGATGCATACCTCAGTACAGTAGGCTGACTGCTTCTCTACTCTGATACTCCCATAATGAGGGGTAGCAGACATGTACATCTCCAATTATTTACACACACGCTAAGAAATTCTACAGCATCCCATGGCTTTGTAGCCTGAATTTCAACAACTTTTATCTTGCCTTACTGTTCATAACATCACAACTGAGAAGACAGGGGTAAGAAAGAAAAAGCACTGCAGCTAAAAAATGCTGTTTACACAAATAACAGTACCCTGAACACAGCCACTAGCATGGAAAAATAAGCCCTGCAGTACAATCATTTCTCTATAAATGTATGAAAGTATTTTACTGCCTGGTGCAACAAATCAGTGATGAGATTCTCAGCTGTGGTATGCAAGTTCCAAGGGACTACATGTCAAAGTCAACTTCCTGTACAGTCCCCTGAGAACTGTGCTGGGCACATTCTCCTGAAAGGTGTGAAAATCTGATTTTCTAAAATGGATCAGTAATTCTCTATGAAAGGGAAAGGAATCAATAAATCTTTGCTAACTAGATTGTAAAGGAAAAATTATTCTTGCAGTGACAGTACATTAGGATCCTCCAAACAATCTCAATAACCTAAAGACATAGTATTTCTCTACCAGCTACTTTTGACTTCTGATGTATTTTTGTAATCTCAGATCATTTTGCAATGCACATACATTTATATTTGCTAGGCTGTGTTCCATGTTGATGTGATTTATGATTTGTACCATTATAATGTTTGACTGTGACTAGAAAAAAAATTATAAGCTGCTTGTGACCTGATATATGTGATACAACAAAATGTCATTATAACCATACACACATCTATGTTTCTAACCACATCAGTTCTCTGGGTAGCCACATTATAAGCTTCAGACATTCCTCAATGATCTATACCTGTGTTGTTTTTAGGTAGGACCTGTTTATCAATGCATACTGTATATCCCTTGATACTTAAAAATACCTGGAATGTGGTGTGCATAGAATCGTGGGTGTTACTAGTCTTCCCAGGACTATTTCTTTCTCTTCCCAGGCAAAGACCAAGGAGACCTAGTCACTGGTTTTATCACACACACTGGATGACACAGGCCTGGTGTAGCTACCAGCCCTTCCCGACTAACGTATTCTCTATTTGTCTCACAACTAGGAAGTCTATGCTCTTAACAGCTCCAAGGCTGAGAAGCCTTGTGAAATAATTTAGACAGAAGATGTGTGTCACGAGAAAACAAGCCTAGGAGTGGACCAACTGCTCCCAGGAGGCTCCCTGATTATAGCAGCCTGAGCTGTGTGTGGCTGAGATTTCCCCTGCACTATGTTAAAATGGTTATTAAAAAATATGGTCCGTGTGGTAGAAAGGTACTTCAGGGTCCTCGGAGCATGCTGAATATCCTGTCTCTTGTAATACCTGGATAAAACCAAGCAAACTCTCAGCATGGCAGGCTTAATTCTGAATTTCCCTGTACTGCATGCAAGTTTATGTCAGAATTAACAGCAGGATAGCTCCTCTTGGAATAAAAAGCTGTTCCATGGAATGCACTATCTTTCTCCTTGGACAAAAAGTGTTAAACCCTTGTAAACAGGTATGATTAGTGTATGCAAACTTCCTTCAACTGTCCCCATACTATCTCTTCGGGGGTAGAAGCTGTGCTGAAATGTCTTATTAAATGCCTCCTTTCCTCCTTTTTCATTGAATAATACTATATTGACACATTCAGATACAATAGAGAGGGACTATCATTTATTGTGGATATGAAAAGGCTTCACTATAATTATAATCTCTCCCACCATCTGGCCTTTGTGATGTTTTCTGACCAGAGGATGTAAGAGGTGCAAAAACGAAAGTCAGTTTCTCCATCAAGTCCATCATCCAACTAGTAAACAGTATACTGACAGGAAAGTCTGTGGAGCTAGTTTCTGGTATTGAGACAGGATAATAAGAAGCTAGGAAAATTCCTTGGCAAGTAGAATGGGGAAACTAAGGCAGATAGCTGAAAACAATGACCAAGCAATTTACAGCCAGGTGCAGATGGTCACCAGGGCAGAAAGCCTGACTGCCTGGGGCAAGGGGCAAAACTGGGAAACAAGAATCTCATCCCCCAGGGTAGCCTTTCTTTCACTGGCCTTTCTTTCCTGGAGATAACTTCTAGGCCTCAGTTGTATTTCAGCTCCAGGCCCAGAAAAATAGCAAAACAAGGTGGGCAAAACCAGGATCAACTGCAATGACTGAAGACCCCCTGCCATGTCAGTGACCATGACCCTGAAAGGGCACACCTGGAGAACTGATGAATATTCTACTGAAATCCTCCTGATACCTCCCCTAAGATTACTGCCTGTAAGAGAAATAAAAGCCTCAAGACAAAGGACAAAGCAGTGCCTGTGTGCGCTCCCTCTGGGGAGCAGCCTCTAGCCTTTTCCTTTCCTCTTTTCTCCCCACCCCCATCCACTTTTTTCTACACAGACGTGCGTCTCCTAAACTCTAAGGCAGCTGGCAGCTTGTCCCAGGCTGATCCCCTGAACCTCTCCCTAAAGCCTCTTTTCTTTGACTTCCCAGTGAGTAAGGCAGCCCAGCCTAGGCCTAGGCTCTCCTGTTGCTTCTTCTGTGCTAAACCCTTCCTTGTTTCATTGTCCACAGCTTTAATAAACATCCTCATAGTCACCTGGACTCATGTTGTGAAATCTTTCCTACATGAAGTCAAGAATCCACACACTACAGATGGCCCTAGGTAGACCCACTAGAGCCAGGCCCCTATCAGGTAACAGTATCTCCCAACATTTTAAGGAAATGTCTTCTTTCATGTATCCAAAATAGATCCTCAATCTGGAAATCATAAGTAGCATTCCTTTGGATTCACAAGTCATATTCAACTATTAAAATATGAAAACTCACACTTCTACACATGAGGGCTTATGATATAACATGGACTCTTACATCTAACCTATCATAAGACAAGTGCTCTAAGAAAGCTAAGTAATAAAAGGGAAGGAATTCAGACCCTTTTTAAAAAGGAAATAGAGGCTGCTTAGTAAATAAAATACTGGTGGAGAAATAGAGTAGGTGTTTTGTTACGTGCTCATATTCACATGGGAAACTTAAAATGAAATGTTTTCTCTGCTATTTAAATTTGCACACTAAATATGAAAAGTATTAGTATCAAAAATTATCTTACTGATCGTAAGAACTGTTTTTTATTAAACTTCAAATAAAATGGTTTACAGAACCTACATAACAGTAGGTTCTAGCCAAAGGCATCACTTCTTGAGCAACATCATGAGCTGACCATAATGAAACTATTGCTTCAAGGTTTTCGTGAATTGAGCAGTTCTTGTCCAACTTCATCTACACTATGAAACACTTTCTTGGTGCAAGGAAATGATTTCAGTGATCCAAATGATTGTCTTTAGCAACATGGAAATCATTCCATGGGTCTCCCTGGGCTGACTTCCTCAAAGTTTGGGAAGGATCTGCAACTTTTGCTCCCTAAGGACAGCTGAGAAAAACGGAAAAATGCACCAGCTTTAGAAAATTCCCCTTTACTCCTAAATGGCCTCAGATAAACTCTATAGCTCTCGGTATTATCACTTTCTGGTTTTATTTTTTCTCTTTTCCTCTGACTTCTTGGTATTAAAATATTACTTAATATTATAAAGATTATTAATAATATAATACATAAGAATTAATATGTTAATAAATAATAATACTTAAAGAAGCACATGTTTACTAAAGACAACTTGGAAAACAAATATATGTATTAGAAAATGACCAACAGTCATACTATTTGATTTGTTTTAATACAGACACATATAAATTTATTATGTATTTTGTCTGGATCCCTATAATTATATGATAGTTTCTAATATGAAAAATTACTTCACCTTAAGTTTATATTAATAATTTTAACTATGATAGTCACACTGCTTTGACTAAAATGATGTCAAGTTATTTTCAAAAAAAGATCTAAGCACTTTGCATTGCAACGCCCTCTTTTTCTGAAATGTCTATGTTTTTCAATTGTTTTAATTTTTGTAAATTTTTCAGATAAAGAACAGCATATTGTAAATTTAGTTTTAGTTTTCTTTCTTTAATTTTTGGGTGTGCCTAAACACTTCTTCATATGTTTATTATTTCACATGCTTATTGTTTCTTTGAATATTTTCTACTTGGAGTATTATTTTTCTTAAACAATAAATAATTTTTTTATAGTAATGATGCCAACCCCTTGTCATACTCATGTAAATATTTTTAAGTTTTTAGTTTCCCCCTTGAATTTTGTTTATAGCATATTTTGGACCAATAGAAGCTTCTCACTTTTTTAAGTCACATCTCTTAGATTTCTACATTTTTTACTTATTCCAGGCTTATTTACACCTGGGAAAACTAGTAGCAAATAAATTTTCTCCTATTTCTTTATTCTAAAATTTCTTTACCTAATTTATTTAACTATTAAGTCAATATGGAATTAATTTTGGTGTACAATGTGAGATAGTTTCTAACACTTTTTAAACAGATATTGTATTAAATGGGCTCTTTGGTCAGCAGACACAGGGCTTTCTTTAGTACAAGAAAAAAAATTTCTGATAGAACACAGATCATTGATACACTTCACTTAGCTTCCAGGATGTTGCCTTTGCCAGCCTTTCCTCCTACTTCACCAGGCATTCTTTATGAATCTCCTCTGCTGTTTCATTCTCTGCAAATATCAATCATTAGAAGGGGACAGGATCAATACTATTTTGGATCTAACGAAGATTTTCAGTTCTGCTGCAATAGCAGCAGTGTCTCCCACCCCTGTCCCCTGGGCTATTCAAGTCCTCTCTTCTCATCTTGAGGACCACTCAAGGTTGACAGCGCTAACTGAATTCTAGTGCCTGGCTTCATCTGCCTAATGCGAATGGCTGCACTGAAGCAGAGGGAATGGCGTGACCACGGCTCCGGTGCTCGAGTCACTGGGAGAACATAAGGGATGGCCTTTGTTGGCCCACTTATTAGACCCTGTACCTCTGAAGTAGCATCACAAGTGTATGTGAAAGCTCTGCCTATTCTTCTTGGCATCTATGTCCTCCAAAGTGGAGTTGAAGCTGAAATGCAGCAGATTAGCAATCATGGTGACAGTTATTGAATGCTTATACTGTGCGATGTGCCCTCCCCAACAGTCCGAGGAAGTAAGTACTATTTAATACATATCACTCTATAAAAGGTCACCAGGTACATCACACTGCTAAATCCAGTGGCCAATTCTCAGTTCTCATATGACTTGACCTTTGAGCACACTTTGATACAATCACTCCCTTTTCCTTAAAACCCTTTTTGCTTCCAGGACACTACATTCATAGAGTATTTTTTTATTTCTAAGGTTTTAGCAATATCTTTGCAAGTTCCTCTTCATTTCCCATCTTCTTTTGTTTTTCACATTTCATTTGCATTTTATTAATATTCAGCTACTGATTTACTTTTTTTTATTGTATTTTTTCTATTACCATTTAGTCCCCTTTTACCCCTCTACACTGTTGTCAATGTTCATGAGTCCTTTTCCTTTTCACTCAATCCCTCCACCCCTAACCTCCCCCACCGTGGCTGTCATCCTGTTCTCTATATGAATCTGTCTCTAGTTTTCCTGTTAGTTAAGTTTATTCATTAGACTCCACATATGAGTGAAATAATATTGTATTTGTCTTTCTCTGACTGGCTTATTACACTTAGCATAATGTTCTCCAGGTCCTTCCATACTGTAACAAAGAGTAAAATTTTCTTCCTTTTTACAAACAAGTAATATTCCACTGTGTAAATATCCCATAGTTGTTTTATCCATTTATCTAGTGATGGACACTTGGGCTGCTTCCTTATCTTGGAGATTGTAAATAATGCTTCAGTGAACATAGGGGTGCTTATGTTCTTTTGAATTAGTGTTTTGGTTCCTTCAGATTTACTCCAATAAGTGAGATCACTGGGTCGAAAGGCAGATACATTTTTAATTTTTTCAGGTATCTCCATACTGCTTTCCACAGTGGATGCACCAATCTGCATTTCCACCAAGAGTGCACTAGGGTTCTCTTTTCTCCACATCCTCACCAGCCCTTATTGTTTGTTGATTTATTGATGATAAGCATTCTGACTGGTGTGAGACAATATCTCATTGTGGTTTTAATTTTCATTTCTCTGTTGATTAGTGATGTTGACTATCTTTTCATATGTTTATTGGCTATCTGTCCTCTTTGGAGAAGTGTATTCAGGTATTTTTCCCATTTTTAAATTGGGGTGTTTTTTAATGTTGAGTTTTATTAATTCTTCATAAATTTTGCATATTAATCCCTTATCAGATGCATTGGCAAATATACCTCACATTCTATAAGTTGTATTTTTATTTTGTTGACATTTTGCTTTGCTGTCCTAAAACTTTTAAGTTTGATATCATCTCATTTGTTTATTTTTTCTTTTGTTTCCCTTGCCTGGGGAGATATACATCTGATAAAATATTGTTATGTTTTTTTCTATGATTTTTATGGTTTTGGGTTTAACACTTAAGTCTGTAATCTGTTTTGAATTTATTCTTGTGTGGTGTAAGAAGGTGGTCTAGTTTCATTTTTCTGGATGTATCTGTCCAAATTTCCCAACACCATTTATCAAATAAACTATTTTTAAACCCAATCAAGGATGTAAAAGACCTGTACCTGGGAAATTATAAGACACTGAAGAAAGAAATTGAAAAAAATACAAATAAGTGGAAGCACATACTGTGTTCATGGACAGGAAGTATTAACATCATTAAAATGTCCCTAATACCCAAAGCAATCTATAAATTCAACACAATTCCTATCAAGATTCCAATGACATATTACATAGAACTAGAACAAATATTTCAGAATTTTTTATGGAACCACAAGAGGCCCCAGATAGCAACAGCAATCCTGAGAGAGAAGAATAAATTTGGAGGAATTATACTACATACTGTCAAAGTATACTATAAGGCCAAAGTAATCAAAACAACACAGTACTGGCATAAAAAGAGACACATAGATCAATGGAACAGAATAGAAAGCCTAGAAATAAGCCCACACTTTTATAGTCAATTAATATTCTACAGAAGAAGCAAGCACATTTTCTATCTTCTGAGCTTTAAAGTACCCTCGAGTCCAGTTCCCTGCTTTTTTTTTTTCTTTCTATATATAACTTTTCTCCCATGGAGCCATTACTCCAGCTCTGGCTTTAAAGTCCATCCATATGCTGAAATACTTAATTCTAACCTAGATCTGTTTTCTAAGTACCAGTGTCAAATATTCAAACACTCAATGTATTTCTACTTAAATATCTAATAGCATCTTATGCTTTATTTGTCAAAAACTGAATGACTGTTTTTCACCCTGCAAAATCTGTTCCTCCTATAGGCTTCTGCACCTTAACAAATGACAATTTTATCCTCCTAGCAGCCTTTGGGGTTGTGTTTCACTCCTCTTTTCCCACATACTATATCCAGTCTAACAATAAATAAAAATATATCCAGATCCTAACACTTCTCACCATCTTCACCACTTCCACCCTGGCCCATGCCACTACTCACCAGGATTATTTCAATAGACTCCTAACTGGTGTCACCCTTGTCAACAAGAATCCTTGTTCATATTATGTCACTCTGAATAAAAGCTGTGATGGCTTCTCACTTACTAAGAAAAAAAGGCCGAAGTCCTTATAATGGCCTAGAACCATTTATGACTCAGCCCACCAGCTCCTATCCACCCTGTCTCCAGCTGCTTCCCCTTGTTCCCACTGCTACAGCTATCCCAGTCTCTGCAGTTTTCCTAAGGCACCTAGCACACTCTCTTCTTGGAGTCATGGCATGCGCTGTCCCTCTGCCTAGATGCTTCTCCTCTAAATAACTAAATGATGCCCTTTTCCTCCCCTTCATCTCTCTGCTTCAGTAGCACTTTTTTGAATAGGTTAACCTAAAAGTAAATTAAACATACCCAAAAAGAACATTGAAATACTAGAAGATATAGCTAAAGAAATTTTCTAGGATGCATTACAGAGGAATAAACAAAATAAAAATATAAAAGTTGAGTAGAGAAATATAGTGGAGCCCTGGCCAAGTGGCTCAATTGGAGTTAGTTGGAGTATAGTCAAATACACCAGCGGTTTTGGGTTTGATCCCCAATCAGAGCACATATCTAGGTTGCAAGTCTGATCCTCAGTCAAACATGTACAAAAGGCAGCCAATCAATGCTTCCCTTTCACATTGATGTTTCTTTATTCTCTCTCTCTCTCTCTTTCTCCCACCCACCCCTTCTCTTTCCTCTTACTCTAAAATCAGTGAAGATATCCTCAGGTGAGGATTAAAAATAATAATAATATTTTTAGACTTCCGGCCAAGATGGAGGCTTAGATGGACACACTCAGTTTCCCTCTGTAATTAGAAAAGAATACAACTACCTCAAAACAAAAGATAACCAGAAATTCCAGAAAATAAAACTACATGGAAGCCCAACGTATGAAGTTATAAACTAGTGGTGCTCGCCTGGATGGGTAGGAGGGGTGAAATCAGAACCACAACGGAAAGGTCAGGCAGCGCTGTTTGTGGTAGCAGTGGGGAGAGCAGCAGAGGGAGCAATCCCAGCTGCAGTCGAGCCCCGGGAGCTCATGACCCCAATGCAGGGAAAGACAGCCCCCCCAATGCATCAGATGGTGAGGCCCAGAGGGCAGGAGGACAGATCCCAGTCTCCCAGCAGAGAATAACAGGAGGAATCCATCTTGGAGCCCCGCCCCCACACAAAGCACCACAGCGCAGAGAAAAAGGTCGGGACTGCCGCCAGTCTCCAGGTAGTGATGAGTACATGGGGCTCCACCCCCCACAGCCTGCCCAGGAAGCAGAGCAAAACATAAATCTATCAAAATGAAGGAGACAATGATTGAAATCCCGGTGACTCAGCTCACCAGGTAGCAGATGAAGAACCTGACAGACGAACAAATAAGAAACCTTTCAGAGGCTCAGTTCAGAACTATTGTTATAAGGTGGCTTACAGAATTAACAAAAGATTTGGAACAGGACAGGGAAGGAAAGAAAGAAAGCCACTCATACTGAAATGAACGAAAACACATATGAGACAAGTGGTGAGGAAATAAAATCCAGAGATCAAATTAACAAACCAGAACATAAGGAAGGAACAAACAGTCAACCAGTGCAGAAAGAGAAAACAAAAAGTAAGGAAAGTGAGGAGAGGATCAGAAACCTCTGGGACAGCTATAAGAGATCGAACATTTGAATTGTAGGATTGCCAGAGGGCGAAGAAGAACTAGAAATTGAAAAATTATGTGAAAAAATAATGAAGCAGAACTTCCCGAACTTGGGGAAGGAAATAAACTTACAGGTCCAGGAAGCACAGAGAATTCCAAAACAACTGGACTCAGGGAGAACCACTCCAAGACACATTATAATCAAAATGTCAAAAGTTAAAGATAAAGAGAGAATCTTAAAAGCAGCAAGAGAGAAGAAAAGAATCATGTACAAAGGGGTCCCAATTAGACTATCAGCTGACTTCTCAAGGGAGACCCTGCAGACAAGAAGGGACTGGCAAGAAAAAGTCAAAGTAATGAAAATCAAAAAACCTACAGCCATGAATACCCTATCCAGCGAAACTGCCATTCAGAATAGAAGGGCAGAGAAAGTGCTTCCAGGACAAAATAAAACTGAAGGAGTTCATTATATCCAAACCACTATTATATGAGATGTTAAAGGGACTGGTTTAGAAGAAGGAGGATCAAAATTATTAACATTAAAATAAAAACTGCATCACAAGAACCAACAACAGAAGTTAGGGAATCGAAACAAAGGCAAACTAAATAGGCAACGAGAGTGGAAAAAGAACTATAGGTATGGGGAACATACTAGGGGGAGGTCAGGGGGAAAGGGCGGGAGATGGTATAGGAATTAAGAAGCATAGTAAGAGGGAATGGAATAGACAGGAAGAGGTTCAGAAGAACTATATGCACAACCAATGTCCATGGACTAAAAGGGGGGGACAACGGGAGAGACAGGGGCCACCGGGTGGAGGGGAAGAGAGGGAAGGGAAATTTGGACAACTGTAACAGCATAATCAATAAAACATATTTTTAATAATGATAATAATATTTTTTAAACAAAAAATGGGACTACATCAAACTAAGAAGTTTATGTAGAGCAAAGAAAATTATTCAAAAATGAAAAGACAACCCACTGAATGGGAGAATATATTTTCCAATGATATCTCTGATAAAGTGTTAATATCCAAAATATATAATGAACTTATAATAATGCCAAAAAATAAAAATAAACAATCCAGTTAAAAAATGGGCAAAAACCCTTCCGGCCAAGATGGAGGCTTAGACGGACATGCTCGGCCTCCCTCTACAACTAGAGAGGAATATAACTACTTCAAAACAAAAGATAACTAGAAATTCCAGAAAATAAAACTACACGGAAGCCCAAGGTATGAAGTTATAAACCAGCAGCGCTCTTTGGGCAGGTAGGAAGAGTGAAAGGGGGCGGTGCTGTTTGCGGTCGCACCAGGGACAGTGGCAGGGAGAACAATCCCAGCAGCAGGGAGGACAATCCAGGCTGCAGTCAAACCCCGGCAGCTCGCGACCCCAACGCTGGGAGAAGCAGCCACCACATCGCCTCGAACAGTGAGGCCCAGGGGGTGGGAGGACAGATCCCGGTCTCCTAGCGGAATAACTGTGTGAATCCATCTTGGACCTGGGAGGACAGATCCCGGTCTCCTAGCGGAATAACTGTGTGAATCCATCTTGGACCCCCGCCCCCACACAAACCCCCACAGGGCTGGGAAATAGGTTGTGGATCACCACTGGTCGCTGGGCAGTGACGACAAAGCGCCGGCGAGAAAGGTTGCGGATCTGCGCGGTCGCTGGGTTGTGACGAGTACACAGGCACTGCCCCCTATAGCCGGCCCAAGAAAACAAAACGCATCTGTCAAAATGAGGCAGACAACTATAGAAATCCCGGTGGCGCAGCTCACCAGGCAACAGATGAAGAATCTGACAGATGAACAAATAAGAAACCTGTCAGAGGCTCAGTTCAGGGCCATTGTTATCAGGTGGCTTACAGAATTAACAAAAGATCTGGAAAAAGATGAGAAAGAATCGAAAAACACTCATACTGAAAGGAACAAAACCACATACGAGACAGATGGTGAGGAAATAAAATCCAGAGTTCAAATCAACAAACCAGAACACAAAGAAGGAACAAACAGTCAACCAGTGCAGAGAGAAAAAACGGGAAGCAAGGAAAATGATGAGAGGATCAGAAACCTCTGGGACAACTATAGAAGGCCCAACATAAGAATCATTGGTTTGCCGGAGGGCGAAGAAGATGAACTAGAAATTGAAAAATTAAGTGAAAATATAATAAAGTAGAACTTCCCAAACTTGGGGAAGGAAATAAACTTACAGGTCCAGGAAGCACAGAGAATTCCAAAACAACTGGACTCAGGGAGAACCACTCCAAGACACATTATAATCAAAATGTCAAAAGTTAAAGATAAAGAGAGAATCTTAAAAGCAGCAAGAGAGAAGAAAAGAATCATGTACAAAGGGGTCCCAATTAGACTATCAGCTGACTTCTCAAGGGAGACCCTGCAGGCAAGAAGGGACTGGCAAGAAATATTCAAAGTAATGAAAATCCAAAATCTACAACCACGAATACTCTATCCAGCAAAATTGTCATTCAGAATAGAAGGGCAGAGAAAGTGTTTCCAGGACAAAACAAAACTGAAAGAGTCCATTAGATCCAAACCACTATTATATGAGATGTTAAAGGGACTGGTTTAGAAGAAGGAGGATCAAAACTATGAAATCTAAAATGAAAACTGCATCACAAGAAACAACAACAGAAGCTAGGGAATTGAAACAAAGGCAAACTAAACAGACAACGAGAGTGGAAAAAGAATTATAGGTATGGGGAGCATATTGGGGGGAGGTCAGCAGGGAGGGGGAAGGGGAGAGGGAGGGAGATGATATAGGAATTAAGGAGCATGGTAGGAGGGAATGGAATAGACAGAGAGAGGTTGAGAAGAACTATATGCACAACTAATGGACATGGTCTAAAAGGGGGGGACAACTGGAGGGAGGGGGCCACCGGGTTGAGGGGAGAAGAGGGAAGGGAAATTGGGACAAATGTAACATTATAATCAATAAAACACATTAAAAAAATTAAAAAGAAAATGGGCAAATGACTCAAAAGACACTTCTCCAAAGAGGACATACAGGGCCAATTGACATTACAAGATACTCACATCACTAATCATCAGAGAAATGCAAATTAAAACCACAATGAGATATCATCTCACACTTGTCAGAATGGTTATCATCAGTAACTCAATAAACAGCAAGAACAGCAAGTACAGGCAAGGATGTGGAGAAAAGGGAACTCCAGTGCATTGTTGGTGGAATTGCAGATTGGCATAGCCACTATGGAAAGTGGTATGGAGATACCTCAAAAAATTAAAAATGGAACTGCCTTGTGATCCAGTGGTTCCCATTTTAGTTTAGGAATATATCTGAAGAAACCAAAAATACTAATTCAAAAGAATATATGCACCCTGGTGTATATAGCAGCATTGCTCACAATAGCCAAGATTTAAAAGCAGCCCAAGTGGCAATAGTAGATTAATGGATAAAAAAAACTGTGGTACAAAAAAAAAAGCTGTGGTACATTTACACAAGGAAATATTACTCAGCCATAAAAAAGAAGAAAATCTTACCTTCTGTGAGAGCATTGATGGATCCACAGAATATTATGCTAAGTGAAATCATCCTTCAGAGAAAGACAAACACCATATGATTTCACTTATATGTGAAATTGAATGAACAAAATAAACTAACAGAATAGAAACAGACTCAGAGACAGAGAACAGACTGAAAGCTGTCAGAGGGGAGCAAGGTTTGGAGACTGAGTGTAAAAAGTGAAGGGATTAAAAAAAAAGGCACACCAGAAACATATACAATAGGGAAAGGACTGAATGGAATTAGTCTTTTAATCCTTACCTCAGGACATTTTCTTTCATTGCTCAGAGTGGAAGGGAGAGAGGAAGGGATAAAAAGAAACATTTCTGTGAGAAAGAAGCATCAATTGTTTGCCTCCCATACATGCCTGTACCAGGGATGGCAGGTGTCTGGACCCAGGATGGAACCCACAACCCAGGTATGCACCCCGATAGGAATAGAACCCACAACCTTTTAGTTACAGGGTGACACTCCAACCAACTGAGCCAGAGGTGAAATTACATTTTTAAAAATATCCCTTTATTATTTCTTAAAGAAGTTAAAGTGTTTAGCTGTAAGCCTTTTTTAAAGTTAAATATACGATGCACTTTCTGGGCGAGCTTGGTTGGTTGGAGCATCATCCTGTATTCCACAGGGTTTGGAGGGTTTGATTCCTGGTCAGGTCACACACCTAGGTTGTGGGTTTGATCCGCAGTCAGTGTGTACAAGAGGCAATTGATGGATGTTCTCTCTCACTTCAATGTCTCTCTTTCTCTCTCCCCTTTCCTCTCTCTCTAAAAAAAAAAAAAAAAAAAAAAAAAAATCAATAGCCCTGATCCATGTGGTTCAGTTGGCTGGGTATAGTCCAGCAAAGAGAAAGGTCCCCAGTCCAATTCCAAGTCAGGGCACATGCCCAGGTTTCAGTTTGGTCCCTGGATGGGATACAAATGAGAGGCAACCAATCAATGTTTTTCTCTCACATCCATGTTTCTCTCCCTCTCTCCCTCCCTCTCATCCCCTTTCTCTAAAAATAAATCTTAAATATCTTTTTTAAAAAATCAATAAACATATCCTGAGGACAGGATTTTAGAATAATAATGATAATAATCATTGTTTTTCTAAGTATATAAGCAATGCATATTTGTTATGGAAAATTTAGAAAATTAAGTCAAATAATGATAATAAATAAAATGAGACTCGCATAACCTAGTGATAATATCATGGCCATTTTTTTCTATGCTTATATGTGGATTTTGGAGGGTGGAGAAAAACTGCATTATACTCTAAATCAGGAATCAGCAAACTATAGCTCATGGCCAAATCCAGCCAAACACCTGTTTTTAGTACAGATTTCAAGTGGATTCTTATACCTACGTAATACCCTCAATATTGGTTGTCTATAAAGTTTTAAATATTTACTATCTGGGACTTTATAGAAAAAGCTTGCCAACTTCTGCTCTAAATGGCATTTTTGTAAGAAGCTTTTTTTCAATTGAAAAGGGAATGTAAGTCTTCATTTCTGGATATTTAGCCTGTCTCCAAATTTTATATTCTAAACAAAGTTGTAATGAACACCCTTGCAGATAAATTTCTGCACACAGATAGATGTACTTTTCAAAGGAGATATAACATAACTAGCATTATTTATTTTATAAATATGTTTATAATTATTATTTTGTAAATAAATAACATTTTATGGTAAACAGAAATTTTATTAGAATTATTAATTTTATATATAAGTTAGCTGGACAATTCTCTCTTCTCCAGAAGAGAAAGCAAACTTCCAAGATTTTGAAATTAATATCTCTTCCTATTAGTTGACAAGCCAAAATCTGTAACATCACCAAAAATATCATTTTATATACAGGCAGGAATTCCAAGAAAGTTTTTTAAATTCTGTCCAATTCTACAAAGGTACAGAAAGATAAAGTCTGGCGTAAAATTAAGAGAGAGCCCAGTGATGTTGGAGGCAGCAGTTGAACAAGTTAGAAGAGCAGGCTTTAGAATCAGATTGCTGGGATCAAATTCCTTTTACCAGCCTGGCAAACTTGGACAAGTTAACTAAACACTCTGTTTCTTCATCTGCAGAACAGAAGCTATAAATATGACCAAGTAACAGGGCTGATTAATATACCTAGAGAGATTACTAAAGTGCCAAGCACTGTTTCCTATACTAAATGTGTTTCTTTTTGTAATGCTCTCCATTATCAAAATAGATTCCCAACATTGCTCGTTCCATGACAACATCTTTGCTCCAAAGAGAGCTCAGAACTTTCCTCTATAAGTTGTAAAGTGTAGAATTTTTTAAATAAAATAAAATCTCCACCACCCCGACTGGTATGGCTCAGTTGGTTGGAGCATCCTCCCACAGACCAAAAGATTACAAGTTTGATTTCTGGTATGCACATGAGAGGGCAGCAGATCAATTGATGTTCTCTCTCTCTCTCTCTCTCTCTCTCTCTCTCTCTCTCTCTCTCTCTCTCTCTCTCTCTCTCACCCTTCCTCTTTTTCCCTCCCTCTCTCTAAAATCAGTAATGGTGAGGATTTAAAAAATAGTTAAATATACAAAATAGAAATATCAAAATGTAACCACTTAGAGAATCGAAACAGTGTAAAAGTTCTAAATCAGAAAAGGGACAACAAAACGGTAAAAATATAAAGGACCCTTCGAAAACTCAAAATGTCTCAAAAAAGAGGAGAGTGACAGAGAGATGCATAGAAATAGTTATGTGCATATAGTAAATAAAAAGAAAGATGAAAGAAATAAGCTCAGCTGTATATATGACCTCATAATTGTGAACAGTTTTAGCTCCAGGGGGAAAGGGGAAAAAAAGAAAAAGATAAAAAATATAAAAGAAAGAATGAAGTACTGATACATGCAAGAATATTAATGAGCCATGGCCAGGTGGCTCAGCTGATTGGAGCATTGACCCATATACCAAAAAGCTGAGGGTTTGATTCTTGGTCAGGGATCCTATGGGAGGCAACTGGTCCATGTTTCTCTCTCAAACCAATGTTTCTCCCTCTCTCTCCCTTCCTATCACCCTAAAATCAACTTTTAAGAAATCAATGAATATAACAGACTTGGTGAGGGAAAGAAGCAATACATAAAAGAGTACACACAGTATAATTCTATTTATATAAAACCTTAAAACGGGAAAAATTAAATTGTGATGGCAAAATCAATTTTTGTGGCTGCTTCTGAAGCATTAGGCAGCTTTCTGTGCCCATGGAGGTGTTTATGCCTTGGCTGGAGTAGTGGTTACACAGGTATACACATGTGTCGAAAGTTATTGTAACAAACATCTGTGTATTTTAGTATAAAAAATGAGGGACAAGGGATAAACAGACTGAACAATCAGGATTAACACTTACAGAAAAGGTTGAGTGTAGGAAACTGCAGAATATTAAATATCCATATTTTAGCCATTTTAGAAAATTTTAAGAAGACATTTTATCCAGGAAAAAAGGAGTAATCAGCATGGAAAATAAGCAATTAACAAATGACTAAGAAGACAAATTAGTAAAATGAAAAGCCAGAGAGAAAATAACAAATAGAGCATATTATAAAAGAAAAGAGAGAACACATAAAAAATGGAAGAAAAGCATTAATCAGTGATAAAACCAAATAAGTTTTCCCTGAGTTGAAGAAAGTCAAGTCTTTACATCCAAAGCTCTTCCTAAAAGCAAGGCAGGATTCTGGTGAAGATGAAGGTGTAGATAGACACGCTTCACCTCCTTGTACAACCATAAGAAGAATCACAACTAACCTCAAAACAAAAAACACCCAGAACTGCCAGAAAACCGAACTGTATAGAAGTCCAACGACCAAGGATTTAAAGAAACTATATTCATCCAGAGAGGTAGAAAGGGAGGAGCCAGGGAGCCAGGGTGAAGAGGACAAAGTGTGGAAGTGGCAAGACAGTAGCAGTGAGGTGGTGATGGCTGGTGGAACAGGAGGTCCCACATTCAAGTGAGGTGGATAAAACTCAGGGGGATTACTTTGTTAATTCCATCCCCAGGCCAGACTTCACAGCCTAGGGTTCCAGCGCCAGAAAAAATAAAGCCTCATAACTTCTGGCTGCTAAAACCAGTGGGATTTGGGGTGGCGAAAGAAACTGCAAGTTGCTCAGGAGAGTCCATTTAAAGGGACCGCATGGGCCCAGAACATACACAAACCCACCCACTCTGGGAACCACCACCAGGGCTGTGATGGGAGGGGTGCCAGTCAAATATAGGAAGTGGTGAAATAACTGGAAATAAGGCGAGTGACCGGCAAGCCTCCAGAAATCAGACAACAGCAGCATTGTCCCCTCTCCAACCCCTCCCCTACACATGGAGCCACAAAGCAGTGAAGTAGGTTGTTCCACACTGGCAATACCCAAGGATACTCCCTAAATAACTTAACAGGTGTGCTAAGACAGGGAGTCAAAGAAACTCTACCTAGTACAGAGAAACAAACATGGGGAGGTTGCTAAATGAAAGAACAGAACAAAACCTCAGAAAAAGTTAAGCAAAGCAGAGATAGCCAACCTATCACATGAAGAGTTCAAAACACTGGTGATAAAGATGCTCAGAGATTTCATTCAAAAGCATAAGGGAAGACATGAAGGCTACACTGTGTGAAGTAAAGAAAAACCTACAGGAAACCAAAAGTGAAGGGAAAAAAGCCTGGATTGAAATCAACAATTTGGAACATAAGGAACAAAATGAAAAAACAAGAATTCAAAAAAAGAGGAGAATTAACAAAGATTCCGGGACATCTCCAAAAGTGCCAACATCCAAATCACAGGGATGCCGGAAGGAGAAGAGGAAGAGCCAGAAATTGAAAACTGGGAGAGAGGGGAAAAGATGGCAGCAAAGTAAGTATCAGTCTTGTCTGCTTGCTCCCAATGCAGAAGGACCTGGAATATAAACACAGTTGGGAAAGTGAGTGAGAGAGGCTTTCAGAGAGGGTGAACAGGGATGGGAGCGTGGGAACTATGCCCTGCACTTTCCAACTGGAGTTGCCAGGCTGCCCAACCCAGCGCCTCCTCTGCATCACGTAGGGTCAGCTGCTGACTGGCTCGTTAGCTGGGATCTGCCTGGAAACAACATTCCCACTGTAGGTGCCCTGTCCAGTGATGTCTGGGAGGGAGTCAGGGAGAAGGTTTAGATGAAACTGTAAGAGGGATGGGAAAACAGAGGCCAGCCGTAATTGCAAACGACTGGATTTTGGAGTGAGGGAGAGCATGGAGATCAGAGCCCCCAGGGGCTGGTGCTGAAGTGTGGGGGCCACACAGAAGCTCTTTTAGAAGAAAAGTTGAGGTGGAACCAAAACTCGGCAGGGACCCCTGGTCTTGCAGGCCTGTGCATGAGCACAAGGGATCTGTTAAACAAAAACACAGACTGGAGCCACAGGAAGGGGGGGAAAGCTGAGGTTGACAGAGACTCAGTAGGGACCCCCAGGCTACAGACCTACACCCAGGCACAACGGCTCTGCTAAACAAAAATGCAGACCATTGCCACAGAGAGAGGCCCACACAGAGTAAAGCTGAGAAGGAACTCGAGATTTGGTAGGGACTCCTGGGCTGGCAGGCCTGCATGAGGGCACAAGGGCTTTGCTAAACAAAAATACAGACCAGGGCCGCAGAGAGGGGCCCTCACAAAGGAAAGCCGAGGCGAGACTGAAACTCTTTCAGGATCCCTGGGCTTGCAGGCCTGTGAACAAGGACAAGGGATCTGCTGAACTAAAACATAGACCAGTGCTGTAGTTCAGAAGCCATGCAGAGACTTTTTTGGAAGAAGAGCTGAAACAAGACCCAAGACTTGGCAAGGAATCTGGGCATGCATACCAGCGCTCCAGCATAGTCGTACTACTAAACAAAAATGGAAAGGGCTAGAAAGTACCACAGGACCAGTCGGGGGGACACAACTCAGTGTGGCTCACAGCAGAGAGCTGAGGTAAGGGGAAAGGCAAGCAGACTCATGGGCATGAGAATAGCACCCTCAGGATCCAGCTAGATCTCCTCACAGCCAGCCAGCCAGAAAGGAGGACATGAAACCCATGGAACTTTGATCAGGGGTGGATCCAGAAAGAGAAGAAAGCACTAAAAAACAGATATTACTGGGAAAAATACCACCACAATATTCTTCATGAGTTATTTTCTTGTCCTCCCAGTTTATGCATTTTAAGTCACTAGTTGTTATATTATAGTCTATTCCAAATATCATATTTTGCTCCTCCCCTCTATTACTCCACTTTTACATCCAATCTTCTCTTCTACTTTTGTATTAAATTCTATCTCCTCTCTTACTATGACTAGTATCCATTTTGTACTACCATTTTTCCCCTTTACAGCCTCTCAAAACTGTTTTTCTTGTCATTAGTCATCTCACACTCTTTTTCTGGTTCATAAAATACACTTATTCTCTCTCCATCTTGATCAATCTGCACATTAATTGTGATATCGTGGTAGTTGTGGCATTACTGCAATTTTACGCATCAATCAATATTCACTCTTTCAGTATTCCAAATCTTAAATTCTATAGTCCCCCTATCCTACTCCATTAATACCATCCTCCAGCCTTTTCCTTCTTTCAGCTTAAATTTGAAATGTTTTCTCTCTCCTAGCCAGGTTTTAATTCCCCATTCTTAGTAAACCTACCCTCTCTATCACTTCAAATTCACTTCACTTTCCTTTAGACACCTCTTAAACTTTTCTTTCTTTCTGTTTTCCCTCTTATTCCCATCTCACCTATATCAAACATAGCCTAAAGGTTGTCCATAGTACTGGGGAGAAATTTGTTTCCTACTTTTTCTTCCTCTTCTTCTTCTACTTCTTCATTTTTGTTGTTTTGTTTATGTTCACTCTCACACTAACTATATATTCTATAACTTCTGTATAAGCCTAATACTTTTTGATACCCCTTTCTTATTTCATTCAGACATGCCTCAACAAATTCAAGAAAATTAAAATTATATCAAGTAACTTCTCAGATTATAATAGCTTGAAACTGGAAACCACCTCAAAGAAAATACTCAACAACAATCAAATTCATGGAGAATGAATAACATGCTATTAAATAATAAATGGGTTAAAAACAACATCAAGAAAGAAATCAAGAAGTTTCAGGAAACAAATGATAATGAACACACAACAGTCCAATACCTATGGGACACAGTGAAAGTAGTCCTGAGAGGGAAATTCATCGCAATGCAGGCCTACCTAAAGTGGATGGAAAAATCTCAAATAAAAAATCTAACCCAACAGCGACAAGAGCTAGAGGAACAACAACAAAGCCCAGAGTGAGTAGAAGGAAGAAAGTCATCAAATTCAGAGCAGAATTAAATGACATAGAGACTAAACACACAATTCAAAGAATCAATAAATCCAGGAGCTGGTTCTTTGCAAAGAAAAACAAAATCAACAAGCCTTTAATAAGGCTCATCAAGAAAAAAAGAGAGAGGACCCAAATAAACAAAATCAGAAATAAAAGAGAAGAAATCACAACCGATACTATAGAAATACAAAGGATTGTAAGAAATTACTACGAACAACTATACAGAAAGAAATTTTACAACCTAGATGAAATAGACAAATTTCTGGAACCATATAATCTTCCAAAACTGAATAGAGAAGAAGCAGAAAGCTTAAATAGACTGATAACAACCAGTAAATTGAAACAGTCTTCAAAAAACTCCCAGAGCACAAAAGCCCTGAACTGGATGGCTTCACAGGTGAATTTTATAAAACATTTAGGGAAGAACTAACTCCTATCCTTCTCAAACTATTCCAAAAATTCAGGAAGAAGGAAGACTCACAAACTCCTTCTATGAGACCAACATTGTCATAATTCCAAAACCAGGTCAAGACACAACAAAGAAAGAACTCTATAGACCAATATTGCTGATGAACATAGATGCTAAAATCCTCAACAAAATATTGGCAAAATGGATCCAGCAACACACTAAAAAGATTGTACACCATGATCAAATGGGTTTCATCCCAGGAACAAAAGGATGGTTTAATATTCTCAAATCAATAAACATAATACACCACATAAATAGAATTAAACACAAAAATTACATGCTCATATAAATGTTGAAAAAGCATTTGATAAAATAAAATACCCACTTATGATGAAAACACTCAGCAAAGTGGGACTAGAGAGTGCATATCTCAACATAATAAAGGCTACATATGAGAAACATAAAACCAACGTCATACTCAATGGGTAAAAACTGAAAGCATTCTCCCTAAGATCAGGACCAAGACAAAGATGTCCACTCTCTCCACTCCTATTCAACATAGCTTTGGAAGTTCTAGGTCACCAATCAGACAAGAAAAAGAAATAAAAGGCATCCAAACTGGAAAAGAGGAAGTAAAACTGTTATTATTTGCAGGTGACAGAATAGTGTACATAAAAAACCCTATATACTCCACTAAAAAACTACTTGACTTAATAAGTGAATTTGGCAAAATAGCAGGGTACAAAGTCAATATTCAGAAACTGAAAGCATTTCTGTACACCCACAATAAAATAACAGAGATAGAAACTAGAAAAAAATCCCATTTTCTATAGCTACAAGAAAAATAAGTGCTTAGGATTAAACTTAACCAAGGAGGTAAAAGACCTATACTCAGAAAACCACAGACCACTAAAGAAAGAAATAAGGAAGATAGAAATAAATGGAAGCATATACCATGTTCATGGAATGGAAGAATCAACATCATTAAAATGTCCATACTACCCAAAGCAATTTATAGGTTCAATGCAATTGCTATTAAAATACCAATGGCATATTTCACAGATTTAGAAAAAAATATTTCAAAAATTTATATGAAACACACACACACAAAAAACTGAATAGTTGCAGTAATCTTGAGGAAGAAGAACACAGTAGGAGGAATCACAATACCTGATATCAAACTATATTACAAGACCACTGTAATCAAAACAGTCTGGTACTGGCATAAGAACAGCCATACAGATCAATGGAACAGACTAGAGAGCCCAGAAATAAACCCAGGTCTCTATGGTCAACAAATATTTGAAAAAGGAGGAAGGAATGTAAAGAGCCTCTTCAACAAATGGTGCTGGGAGAACTGGGCAGGGATATGAAAAAAAATGAAATTAGAGCACCAACTTACACCATATACCAGAATAAACTCAAGATGGATAAAAGGCTTAAATGTAAGCCGTGACACCATAAAATCATAGAGAAAAACAAAAGCAGTAAAATTTCACATATTTCACATAGCAATACTTTTGCTGATATATCTCCTAGGGTAAGGGAAATAAAGGAAAAAATAAACAAATGGGACTACATTTGCCTAAAGAGTTTCTGCTCAGTGGAAAAAAAAATCAATAAGATGATAAGGGAACCAACTTTGTGGAAAAATGTATTTGCCAATGATAACTCAGACAAGGGTTTGATCTCTCCAAAATACATAAAGAACTTATATGATTCAAAACCAAGAAGGTAGACAATCCAGTTAAAAAATGAGCAAAGGAGCTGAACAAGCACATCTCCGAGGAGGATATAAAGAGGGCCCATAGGCATATGAAAGAATGTTCAGCATTTCCAGTCATCAGAGAGATGCAGATTAAAACTACAATTAGATACCACCTCACACCAGTCGGTATGGCCATCATAAACAAATCAACAAAAAAACAAATGCTGGTGAGGATGTGGAGAAAAGGGAACCCTAGTGCACTATTGGTGGAATGCACCCTGGTGCAGCCACTATGGAAAACAGTATCGAATTTCCTCAGAAAACTAAAAATAGAACTGCCTTTTGATTCAGCGATTCCATTGCTAGGATTTTATCTGAAGAATCCCAAAACACCAATTTCGAAGAACATATGCACTCCTATGTTCATAGAAGCTCTATTGACAATAACCAAGTCTGGAAACAACCTAAGTGCCCATCTGTAGATTAGTGGATAAAAAACTATGGTACATTTACACAAAGGAATACTATGCAGCAGAAAGAAAGAAGGAACTTCTACCATTTGCAACAAAAAGGATGGAACTGGGGAGTATTATACTTAGAGAAATAAGCCAGGGAGCAGAAGAAAAAATACCATAAGATATCACCTGATACAAGAAACTATTGAACAACACAAAAAAGCAAAAGAGTCATGTAAGCAAGGAACAGAGTCACAATGACCAAGGAGGAGGCTAGAGAGAGGATAGGGGGGAAAGAAGTGGAATGGTCTAGTCAAGGAACTAATATAAATGACCCATGGACATGGAAAACAGGATGGGATTGGCAGTGGAGGGGTGGGTTGGCGGGGTTGGTGGAGCAATGAGGGAAAAAGTGAGAAAACTTTAATAGAAAAACAACAAATAAAGTTTAAGAAAAAGAAAGAAATTGAAAACATATTTGAAAAAATAATGAAAGAAAACTTCCCTAATTTGACAGAGGAAATAGACATACAATCCAGGAAGCACAGAGAGTCCCAAGCAAGTTGGACCCAAAGAGGACCACACCAAGACACATCATAATTAAAATGCCAAACGTTAAAGATAAAGAGAGATTTTTAAAAGCAGTAAGAGAAAGCAGGGAGTTACCTACAAAGGAATTCCCATAAGACTATCAATTGATTAAAAAAAAAAAATTTTGCAGGCAAGAAAGGACTGGCAAGAAGTATTCAAAGTAATGAAAAACAAGGATCTACAACCAAAATTTCTCTGTCCAGCAAAGCTATCATTTAGAATGGAAGGTCAGATAAAATGCTTCCCAGACAAGGTGAAGCTAAAGGAGTTCATCATCACCAAGCCATTATTATATGAAGTGTTAAAGGGACTCCTTAAAGAAAAAGAAGATCAAAATTATGAACATTAAAATGACAGTGAACTCACAACTATCAATAAGTGCATCTAAAAAATAAAAACAAAAGCTAACTAAGCAAACAACAAAAACAGTAACAGAATCATAGATACAGAGATGATTTGGAGGATCAATAGCTGGGAGAGGAAAGGGGGAGAATGGGGGAAAAGGTGCAGGGATTAAGAAGCATAATTGGTAGGTACCAAGTAGATGGGGATGTTAAGTATAGTATAGAAAATGGAGAAGCTGAAGAACTTATTTGCACAACCCACGGACATGAACTAAGGGGAGGGGTCGCTGGAGGGAAGGGGGTATCGGGTGGAAGGGGGTAAATAGGGAAAAATTGGGACAACTGTAATAGCAACATCAATAAAATGTACTTTAAAAAGAACTGAGTAGAAAAAAGTAAAATAAAATAAATGCTTTCAGGCAAAAAAAAAAAAAAAGTTATGGCAGGATTATTTCTAAGGGCCCCATTTCTTGAGATATCCTGACAAATTTCTGAATTTTAAGGACAAAGATAACCCTGAATGTTAGTAGAGAGAAGAAAGAGAAAGATTACTTTCAAGGAAAAAGTGCTATAATTGAGTTTACAGAATTGGATTTGAGGTTCCAATATAACATTTTTAAAAATCATTGCCAAATCTTATTCATACAAGTAAAAAAATTTATGTCATAATGATCCATCACCATCATCTAATGTCACCACAAAAAAGCAGAAAATATATGTCAAAATTATAATCAGACATTGTTCAAAAATATACATATATATGCACAAACATAATTGTTATTTTCTTGTTTCTTTGAAGATCAGTAAATATATTTTCATGTGAAAATCTTCAAACATTTAGTGTATAATAGATTTCTAGAAGTCTTCTGCAAAATGAACTACTCTCCTGAGATTTTATTCTTATGGAAATCATCATATTTATACATTTTAATGCAAGGGTTAAGATATGACATTATGTGCTCTTTGTGAAATATTACTTGTGGAAGATATGACTCAACATAAATGTAGTAGAATGCAGGGAATTTGGTATGCAGGAAATATTTTGTGAATAAAACCAATGAAATAAATATTCTAAGTAATTGTTAACAATACGGTTTTGAAGCTTCTTCAATTATGAAAAAAGTATTCTTTAAAAGAAAAAATAATAAATTAAATTTTAATAATTCTAGAACTAAAATTTCATGTACCTACAATAAAATAAGGCAAACTGAATTGGAATAAGTGAATATTAAAAATTTTATCTTATCCTAGGATTATGGAGATAGGCTACAAATACAATTTAGATTTTGCTGTTAGAAAAAAATATATGCATTTAGTCAAATATATTTCTTATAAAAATTAATATTACCTACTAGTACAAGAGAAACAAGATTTAGAACTTCCAAATAAAGAAAAAATATTGATCACTGTCAAGAAAGATAGCAAAAGATAGGAACACACACAACATAAAATGTAGCAGGTAAGAATAAGACCAAGACCAAACAAATCAATTAACATAAATGAAATAAAGTAAATGTTTCTATAAAAGACTATGTCTATAATTACAACAAGAAAAGAAGGCAAAATCCATCTGGAAGCTGTTTCAAAGAGCATTTTAAATTATAAGTTTGAAAATATGATAAATGGAAACAGAATAAAAGCAGGTGGCAATATTACTATCAGAGTATAGCTGGAATAAAATCATTAAATGGGATACTTAATATTTATGAAAGGCATATTCTGCCAAACAGATATGTCAAGAATCTTTATACATTGAAAAAAATCTAATTTCAAAATACATTAGACAAAAAACTTTTAGAAACACAATGAGAAGGTGGCAGAAACTTCAATTTTTAACATACCTCTTTCAGCATGTTAGTGATCAAGTAGATAAATACAGAGAGTACTTGAATAACACAATTAAGGAGTTTGATTTATTGAAGAAAAAGATAAGAGAAAAAACATTTTATCTTTCAGGTGAAAAAACAGATTTTATTTTCAGATTTTCATGAAACAGTGATGAAAAAGAACATAGATGAAACTGCAAAGACCATCTCAAAAAATCCTCGAAGCAGAAATACCAGTTAGCCCACATTTTATCCTCAGTGCCATAATTGCAAAAATTTGTACTACTGCACAACCTTTGGAAATTAAAAAAATCACATCAATAGTGAACTGAGAAAACAATATCAGTGATATCAAGTCACTACATAATAATATCCTGAGTATGTATTTGAATATTTTGAGTAGATAAATATTATTTATTCCTTTCTGTTACCATTGTGTACATTTCATCTCAGAGCCCTATAAAAAGACAATTATTTAATCAGGGCCTGAATGAGGCAGTCCACTCTGATCCTTGTCAACACTTTTTAAAATAGCAGCACTAATGTCCAGAGTGAGGATGGTATCCCAGAATGGGGATCAACTTCCTTTTGGGGTCAGGGAAGGCCACCCAACCTGATCACCTGCTCCTAGTTCCAGACATAACAGAGTGAAATCTGACATAGGTAAGCTTCAAAGGAAAGCCATGACAGGACACATAATAATTATCTTACTACTTCATTTATAAATTCAATTGAACAACCAACTATTGTCAGATTCTTGAAAATCACATCAAATAAGCAAAAAAAAAAAAAAAAAAAAAGAATAAACAATCCACTGATGCTAGAGAAAATAAACAATTCAGGAAAGAGAAGAGAATCTTAAAATAATTTTAATTGGTTTTATAAGAGAGATCTACAAATTATTTTCTCCATAAAACAAGAACAAGTTGCAATGGTGAAAGGACAATGGTTTGTGAAAATTCAAAATGTAACTCTTGATATTTGAAAGCTTGATAGAATACTAGATGAAAAAAGTCAAGGAAACCTCCTAGTATCCGGGAAAAAATGACAAACAAAACGTGAAAGATTTCAACACAGTCCAGGAGGATCTACATCCAACTGGTAGTTCCAGAAAGAGGCAACTAAGAAAAAGGATGTGAGCAATTTATCAAAGGAATAAAAGAATGAAAATACCCAAAACTTAAACAAACCAGCAATAAGTATGCCCTGATTTTAAAAGATTCTATCTACTGTTGAGCAGAAAAAAACTGGGGGTGGGGGGGTCTATCCGCATAAAATTTTAGAACACCGGAATTCTAAAGATCCTAAAAGCATCCAGAGACTACAACATTTATCTTTAAAGAAAGAAGGAGCAAATTGGTTTCAGACATTTTTATAAACAATGCTGGATGCCAAGAAAACATTAGAGTAATGCCTTTAAAAGTTCTGAGTGAAAATTATTTCGAACCTAGTCCTTTTTAGACATATAGGTACTGACAAAATTTACCATCTACAGATTTGTTTTTAAAGAAATACTTGAAAATGTGCACTGACAATAACAGCAACAAAAAAATAAAATAAAATTTAAGAGTAAGGAAAAGATGATATTTAAGCAACCATGCAACAAATAAGCCATCAAAATGAAAATAAATTCCAAGACATGGCCACACAGTGGATCTAGAAAGCCAGGCTGCAATAAAACTTGGAATCCTGGAACTCTGAATGGAGTGTTTCCCATAAGCAAATTAATTCCAAATAATAAACTTCTTTGTAGAAGAAGTAATTATTCTTGATGAAGAAGTAAAGGCATATTAAAATATTTAAAAGTAAAATTACCCTGCTCTGTTTCACTCCCTACTTCCAACTTTTATTAATTTTATTTCTAATTTTAGTGACATTGCTTTAAAGACATAAAATTATATGTCAACCTATGAAACACTCTGATTTTTTAAATATGCTTTATTGATTATGCTGTTACAGTTGTCCCAATTTCTTTTCCCTTTGTTCTCCTCCACCTAGTGACCCCCCTCCCTCAAGTTCTCTCCCCACCCCTTAGTCCATGCCCATTGGTTGTGCTTATAGTTCTTCTCAATATCTTCCTGCTTACTTCACTCTCCCTTACTATGTTTCTTAATTCCTGTATTATCTCCCTCCTTTTACCCTCTTCCCCCTCCCTGATGACCTCACCCAATAACGTTCCCCATACCTATAGTTCTTTTCCCACTCTTGTTGCCTACTTAGTTTGCCTCTGTTTCGATTCCCTAGCTTCTGTTGTTGATTGTTGTGATACAATTTTCTTTTTAATGTTCAGTTTCGATTTTCTTTCTCCTAAACAAGTCTCTTTAACATTTCATATAACAGTGGTTTGGATCTGATGAATTCCTTCAGTTTGACTTTGTCCTCAAAGCACTTTCTCTGCCCTTCTATTCTGAATGACAGCTTCATTGGATAGAGTAATCATGGCTGTAGGTTTTTGCTTTCATTACTTTGAATAATTCTTGCCAGTCCCTTCTTGCCTGTAGAGTTTCTTTTGAGAAATCATCTGATAGTCTTCTTGGGACCCCTTTGTATGTAATTCTTTTCTTCTCTCCTGTTGCTTTTAAGATTCTCTCTTTATCCTTAATTTTTGACATTTTGATTTTAATGTTTCTTGGTGTGGTTCTCCCTGGGTCCAGTTTTTTTGGAACTCTCTGTGCTTCCTGAAACTGTAAGTCTATTTCCTTCCCCAGGTTAGGGAAGTTATGTTTCGTTATTTTTTCACATAATTTTTCAACTTCTAGTTCTTATTCACCTTCTGGTAACCCTATAATTCAGATGTTGGCCCGCTTATAGCTGTTCCATAGGTTTCTGAGCCTCTCCTCATTTTCCTCACCTTTTGCTTCCTCTTTCTGCACTGGTTGACTGTTTGTTCCTTTCATATGTTCGATTTGTTGATTTGATCCCTGGTTTTCTTGCCCTCACCACTAGTTTCATATGTGTTTTAGTTTATTTCAGCAGGACTAGCCTTCATTCCTTCCCTGTCTTGTTTAAGACCTGCTATTAGGTCTGTAAGCATTTTTATAACCAAAGCTCTGACCTGTGCCTCAGAAAAATTTCCTACCTGCTGATCTGTTAGATTAAATATTTGCTGTCTGGTCAGCTGCATCACTGGGATCTCTATCAAGATCTGTGCCATCCTGACAGTTTTGTGTTTACCTTTGCTTCCTGGGTGAGGCTGTCACACCTCCTGTGCTATAGGGGGCGGAGCCCTATGCACTCATCACAACCAAGTGACCCTTCTCACCATGCTGTGGCATTTTCCGTGGGGGTGGGTGTCCAAGATGGATTCCTGCCATTCACTCTCTGCTGAGAAACTGGGAGCCTCCTCCTCCATTCCCACCCACTGCAGGCCTCACAGTCCAAAGCAACAGGGGCCTGTCTTCCCTGGCATTGGAATCTCAAGCTGATGGATGGGTCTGGTCTGCAGCTGGGGGTGCTCCCCAGGCGCTTCTTGCCTCTCCTTAAATACAGTGTCTGTGCTTACTGCCATCCCGCCACCATCACTGCTGCTGCAGCTAGCACAGCTTGACATCTTCAACCCAGTTTCGCCCCTCCTACCCATCCAGACAAGCACCACTTCTTTATAACTTCATACGTTGGACTTTCATTTATTTTCTGGAACTTCTGGTTATTTCTGGTTTTGTGGTAGTTGTATTCCTTCTTAGTTGTGGAGGGAAATGGAGAGTGTCAGTCTAGGTCTCCATCTTGGCCAGAAGTCTCCTGTGGTATTTGCCTCCGTGTCTTAGGTAGAGCTGTCGCTCCTGTTCTGTTTTGCTTTATAGTGAATATTTCAAATACTAAAATTTTTCCCATCTCAACTCACAGATAAATATACAAAACTTAATTTTACAGGCTCATAATCCTGTGTGTGATTCCATTGAAGAAAGATATGAACCAGAACCCAGAATTTCATAGACTTTACAAGGACAGTAGACTACTTAGACTATATATCAAGTAACACTTCCAGCACATTCTGGAATATCATACTTATTAACATTTCTGTAGACAGGTTTTGTGTACAAATAAACTCAGGTCATTGCCTCAAGCATGGTTAATCCTGCCACTGGACAGATAAATTGAAGTAAAGAGTGGGTTTATAACCCCAGAAAGACCAATCAGAATTATTCCATATTTCCTACTACATGGAGGAAGTGTTTCTGAGAATAAACTGGCACAAAAGAAAATAATGGTGAAAGATAAGAGACAGAAACATTGCCCTGAAATAATTATTTGAACCTCAAAGTCTCTGACTGAAGACAGTCTTATCCCTGGACTTATCAATTACATAAACTAGCTTGCTTAACAGTATGATTTGGGTTTCTGTCATTTGTAACTAAAAGAGTTCAGATTGATTCTATATTTTTAAAAAATCACAAGAGCATTCAATAGGCTAGGAAGAAAACAACCATGCCTGCCATCACCATGAGATTCCTACATTGACATGAGAATAATAGCCAATACAAGAAAAATAAATAGTATAACTATTAGAAAAAAGAATAAAATTTAACATAATTAACAGATAATATAATTAAAATCCAGGGGAACTTCTTAATAAATTAAGAGAATTCTGAAAAACAATACATTCAAATTACACATATACACACAATATGTAGAAATAAGCTTAGTAAGAATGTTGAATGTCTTATGTAATTTCAGAGTCATGTAACTGTTTGAAGGAAGAGCATCCAGGCAAGGGGAACAGAAAGTTAAAAGCCTCTAAGTTGAGAGTATGCAGGGCACATTTGAGGAACTGCAAGAATGGTCAGAGTGGACAATGGCACAGATGGTAAGAGATGAAGCCTACTGGACTTTAAGTTGAAAGGGACCATACTTATCATATCCCCACTCCTAGAACTGTGCTTGGCTCACAGTAGGGATTCAATAAGTATTTGTTAGTTGGATGAATTAGAACAATTATCATTATATTGCAATTATTTGTTGGCATTTTTATAATAAATAGAAGCTCCCTGATCACAGAAACTATGTATGTTTTTACTTTTATCTTCAGAATTCAACAAAATGCCTACCAATAATAAAGCTGAACAAATATATTTTCATTAACTTGTGAATGAATTAGTGAATGAATAATAAACCAAATTAATAGGCAAAATAATTTTTTCCTAAAACCAACTTCTACTTCTGAATTAAATCTCTTTCTGTTTTATACCATGAGAGGAAGCATAGGCATACAATCAGACCTATACTTATTTTTTAAAACACAGAAGAGAAAATAGTTTTGAAAAGCAAGAAATTATTAAGCATTTAAGGTTTTATTTTAATTCTTCTTGTAAACAAAATAATATAGTCTGACCATTACTAATATATATTTTTTAAATTCAGTGTTGTCATTTTAAATCCATATTAAAAAGGTAAATATCTTCAGTGGTCATCTGAATGGAACCATGAGAGGGAAACAATAATTTATTCTCATATGACATTCTTTTGCCAAAAGGCTCTTGAATCCCCTAATGGAAGAGAAGAGTCAACAGCAGTAAAAAGAAGGAAGTGATAGCTTCATAGAAATAACTCAGTTTTTGCCAAAAGGAAACTAAGAACTAGGGAAAACCCACCACTTATTAAACCATGGATATATTTTTATTGCCTACTGTGAAATAGAACTCTCCAACATTTGTGAGATGACTCTCTCTATGTGACCCTTTTGAAGTTCAGAGAAGGCGAGGAAAAAAACTAGGAAAAAAATTAAAACACAACCTGCAGAGCTTCCTTTGCAAGTCTAAGTAATAATGATAAGTAGAAGGTAAAAAAGGAATAAAAATAAATTGACAAAGTATGAAAATTCTACAATTCAGCTCTTTCTGAATCCATACGATTCCATACACACTATTTCAGTGGGATTCATTAAGTTAATTAAGCCTAACCCTATACATAGACTTCTCGTTAAATTATTCAGTAATGTTGTCTTCACAATAGCTACGGCAGAGAAGAAAGAGTATTTTAACATTAAAAAGTTGCTAAAAAATGTATAAAATTTTATTATTTCTGTAAAACCAATTTTCTCCACTTATTTTTCAGTATGTTCATCTTTTATAGTTACAGCAAATACTCTAGAGAAAGCATGCTCTTCCAATTAGCAGGAAGAGTATTCCATGCCATCTGCCATTTTCACAGGCCTATCTGAAGTAATCACTTTTGGGGCGGGGAAATGTTCATTTAAAGCAGCTTTACTGAACTGTCCCCATTGGGTAAGGCTTCTCTGAAAGTCTGGCTGCTAAACACTGGTTTTTAAGTAACTGTTTATAGAAAATATATTTCTGCAACATTCATATTTTATTCTTTGGAAAATCTACAGTAGCATAACTTTCACACATGAGCCAGTATAAGCTTATTATAAGCCTATACTTCCTTTTCTAACTCATGTGGACTCTCCCCATGGCTCTGGGGGGGGGGGGCGGATCTGGAAACAAAGTAACTTAACAAGCTGAACACATAAATTAAGTACATAAAGTCTATACAAATAGGGCTCTTGATAGTACATATAAAGTAGAAATAGTAGTTCTACAGCACACCCAAAGAGTTCATTTTTTAAATGAATGATATGATGCTGGAAAGATGACATTTTAGAATTATTTTCCCCACTCATTGACTTGTAACTGCTCTACTATCTTAATGTTTTTAAACAAATGCTGTTGTTATTAGAAAGAAAGTAGCAAGGTTTTACATACATGCTGCCTTCTTTATACCACAGAACACTGTGAAATAGTATTTTCATGGAAAAAGCAGTTGATTATATCATCCCCAGGGTTCTAAAAGTTTATCCCCTGAGACATTCTGAAGACTTGACCCATTTTAGAGAAGCATATATCTAATATAAGAAGAAGAGAATTAGAAAGCAGTAGACAAATTATGTTTCTAGAGCCATCAGCACTGACCTAGGCACCCTTACACAACACAAGTCTTTTGTGCCTTTCAGACACAGTAAGTACATACCTTTGAAATTTCCTTACCAATCTTCATAAGGAAATTATAAAAGTATCACTAGCTTAACACCCTGAAAACACTTTGGGCTTTCCAGATAAACAGATTATATGGAAATGCAAGTGTAAAATAATTACTCAAAAATCTATAGTGTTGTTCCCTATAAGAGCCTCACTCTATCTTATTTTTTTAATGAAATATAACAATAGAAAATAAAAAGTCCATAAAAGATCACTTATATGCTGTTTGTATTTAAAATATAAACTCTAAACCAACCATATGAGAAAATATACTTGCCAATGATATCTCAGACAAGGGATTGGTCTCCAAAATATATAAAGAACTCATATGACTCAACACCAAGAAGACAGACAACCCAATTAAAAAATGGGCTAATGACCTGAACAAACACTTCTTTAACAAGGACATACAGAGGGTCCTTAGACATATAAAAGAATGCTCAACATCACTAGCCATCAGAGAGATGCAAATAAAAACCACAATGAGATACCACCTCACACCAGTCAGAATGGCAATCATCAACAAATCAACAAACAACTTGTGCTGGAGAGGATGCGGAGAAATGGGAACCCTGGTGCATTGCTGGTGGGAATGCAGACTAGTGCAGCCACTGTGGAAAACAGTTTGGAATTTTCTCAAAAAACTAAAAATGGAACTGCCTTTTGAACCAGCAATTCCATTGCTAGGATTATACCGGAAAAATCTTGAAACACCAATTTAAAAAAACCTATGCACCCCTATGTTAATAGCAGTACTATTTACAATAGCCAAGTGCTGGAAACAACCTGAGTGCCCATCTGTAGATGAGTGGATCAAAAAACTGTGGTACATTTACACAATGGAGTACTATGTAGCAGAAAGAAAGAAGGAACTTCTACCATTTGCAACAACATGGATGGAACTAGAGAGAATTATGCTTAGTGAAATAAGCCAGGCAATGTAAGAAAAATATCTTATGCTGTCACCTATTACAGGAAACTAATGAACAACACAAACAAATGAGCAAAACTGAACCAGAGAATACAAGGATGCCAGCCTGTTTGTTAAACCAAGCACGCCATTGTCCAGGGACAGACAACTGACCTGGAGTCTGCACGATCCTTCCCCATGTGGGAAGGTCACCATCCCCTCCACACCCCCAATCTTATTAGGGATTTCTGGACCCAAGGGTATGTAGGACCACGACCATGTCCAGCTCAAAGCAGCTAGAGGAGCTCGAGACCTTCTCCCATTGTCCTTTATAAGATTATAAAGGGTCTTAAGTCTGAGAGGGAGGGACTGTTATTTTTTATTGTTAAAATAATTAATCATTTATTTATTAAAAAAAGAAGAATATATGAAAGGGTGAAGCGGGAGAGCTTGTATGTATGACCTATGGGCATGAACTTGGGGGTATTGCTGGAGGAGGGGGGGTTCTGGGTGGAGGGGAGCAAAGGGGAAAAAATTGGAACTATTGTAACAATATAATCAATAAAATATACTTAAAAAATATATATATATATAAATTCTAATAGTCTAGTATTGAACAATATGTACTCAATTCAGTGTTCAGCAAAATAAACCATTGTATCACTCATGGATACAAGACTAAACACAGGTGGGAACAGGTGATGAACAGGGAATAATTCTGGTGTAAAATAAATCTAACCTTTTGGAAAAGCAGCATATCAGAGTAAAAGGATGTCTCACTCATTTGAGTAAAGGAAACATAACAATGCTTCCCCCATTTAGATTTATACAATAAACTAACAGATTATAGTTTTGAGGAAATTTTCCTATTGGTAGGCTTTCTGAAAAATCAACAAAATACCTGAAGAAGAGCATTCATTTGCCACTTCCTCTTGGATCATTATAAGAACATTCTCTCAGCATCTTGACAGCAAACAGCACACAGGGTGAAACAACACCAGAGAGTTCATTCCTAGAAGAGAACCCCAACATTTGGTTTAAATGGTGGCATTCCCTAAAACACTCAGCTGAAACAACACACATACTTTTAATAGGACTTGACAGAACACTAAACAACAAAGTTCTCATTTATTCAGCCATAGAGCTGTATGGGAAAAACAAAAAAGCCTTAATGTCAATCCTCTGACTTCATCCTGAAATAAAGAAAAAGTAATTTTGAAGGTATGGATTGTAGATTAGTTTTGTTTTGTTCTTAACATATCCTGGGCTTTATCATTAGTAACCAGGATGAGGAGCTTAGAAAGGTGAGCAAATATAGCATGTTTATAAATGCCCCTGACCCCACACTTTCAAACTAGATCCCAACCCTGAATCATGTTCCCCAACACTATGTAAATGCTTGGTGCAGCATATCCTTTCTTTGGGGATTATTTTACAGGTGGAAAATTTGTTACTGTACATTCTACAATTAAATACTATCTCAGGTCTTTGCCACAGATTAAATAAATATTAACTTTAATGCAGATAGCTCCTTTCAGTAAGGCTTATTTTGCTACTTGATTCCAAGATGTGATGAAGAGGTCCGGTCATTTCTGAATATAAATATTAATTTGGAGAGTTCTGGTGGATCTTTTAGAAAATAAGCCACTCTTGGGACTAATATAAATGGTTGGCTTTAGGAAAAATATGCCAAAACAAAGAAAATATCAAAACTCAAAACCAAACAAGAAAGTTGTGCATTCTTTCATACTTACAGTCAATTAACATTAGATCATATTCACTTCAGGAGTAAACCAAACAGAAACAAAAACCCTACCACTGCAGGTCAATATAGCATGTGGCTATCAAACAGATCTGCACACATGTTCCTCACCCCCTGTCAAAGAAAAGCCTTCTTAGTAAATATCCATGCAGACAAAAGCCTCCATTTTCCTACACCTTTATTTTAATTGTTTTTCTGTTTCAATGTCCCACTTTTTCCCTCATTGCTACCCCCCACCCAGCCCACCCCTTCTCCCAGTCCATCCCAACCCCCTTGTCCATGTTCATGGGTTATTTATATTAGTTCTTTTGCTAAACCGTTCCCCTACTTACCCCCTTCCCTCTCTCCCCCCTCCCCACTGATAACTGTTACTCTGTTCCTTGTTCAATTTTGTTCATTTGTTTGTATTGTTCATTAGTCTCCTGTATTGGGTGATAGCATAAGGTATTTTTCTTTCACTGCCTGGCTTATTTCGCTAAGCATAATTCTCTCTAGTTCCATCCATGTTGTCGCAAATGGTAGGAGTTCCTTCTCTCTTCCTACAGCTTTTGTGTGTTGTGTCAGGAAGCAATTGTCACTGCATTCATGAGAAATAATAACCGCAGAGACTCAGACATTGAGACACATGCCACAATGTTCCAGTAGAAATCAAACTTTAAGAAATTTTTTAAATGTTTTCATCACATCAGCATGAAGCATCGACCTCGTTGAAATCACTTAGATCTAAAGCAAATGCACTGATTGTTTTCACAGCAGTCGTTTATTTTTGGAGCTGAAACAGGGGCACTGGTGAGGCTTATGAGGAAAGGTTTTCAGCCCCCTGCCTCGGTCTGCTATAGCCTGTGACATGATCAATACCAGGGTGAGCAGCAGAAGAAGCTCAGGAAAGATTATGAAGATGAGGTGAGTGACAGAATTATCTTACAGGATTTGTTCTTTCTCTCACTTTGAATCTCATCTGCTTCAGACCTAGATGGAACACCATCAAGGCACAGACCAAAAATGAGAGGTGTAAAGTGAGTAAAGGGTTAACAAGAGCCTGGCCATTGTGTCTTTTTATATGTTATAACCATCAGGCAAGGACAAGTCCTAGAACAAATCAAGAGCAGGAGTCAATGATTATGGCAAAACAAATGCCAGCATCTCTTGCACAGGCCTGGCCTACAGCAGGTACACAATAATTGGCAACCAAGACTTTCAGCATCTTGCAATTACTTCTCCTGTTTTTACTTTTTTACCCCAGATAGATACCATTCATGTAAATGTCATATATAATGTACAGTTGATCCTTGAACAATGCAGAGATTAGGGGCACCAACACTCCTCACACATGCAACTGAAAATCTGTGTATAGCTTTTGATTCCTCAAAATCTTTACTAACAGCCTACTATTGAAATCCTTACCAATAACATAAACAGTTGATTAACGCATGTTTTATGTTATATGTACAATATACTGTATTTCTATAATAAATGAAGCTAAAGAAAATACTAACAAAATCATAAGGAACAGAAAATGCACTTACAGTATTTTTAAAATCTATATATAAGTGCACCCACATAGTTCAAACCCATGATGCTCCAATGTCAACTTTATGTATCTTACTATGAAATGGGATATAGGCAGGACCAAATTGCTTTAGGTGCAATCATTCACTTATATATGTGGGGCCTCCTCTGCGCAGGTCACTGCTAGTTCACAGGTTTTCTTCCCCCAACCCATGGATCCAGGGATGCCTAAGAGATTGGGTCAGTTCATCTATTGGGTTTGTCCTATAGCTTAACTGGGGCACTGAGGTTAATACAGCCAATTCTTATTCCATATGTCCAGTATGCAACAAAACCTTTAGGTAGCCCTTCTGTTTCTTATTAATCTGACTGAACTCTCCTAATCAATTGGACAGAGTTGATAATGTGTCTAACAATCATATTAACAATAATATGTCTGAGCTATAACTGATTAGACAATCCACTAGTTCTATCCTAAAGCTTGAGACTTCTTTGTGTTTCTCTACAGTTTTAACAGTATATGAGAAGTGTCCAATAAATTCAAGGCTTTTATTTGTTATTGTTCATTTAAGCCCCTAGATGAACATAGAAAAAAGTAACATGCTCTAGGTCTAATTATTTTCACCAAAACAGTAAGAAAAATTATCTGGGTCATCTTGTTCTGATCCTTTTTAAAAAAAATATAGTAATGTTGAGGCAGGCGCAGCAGCCGCTGTAGCTCCTGGCTGTGGACTCCTTCTTCGCAGCATCCTCGCTGCAGCGGCTGGGCTGCTACACCTGGTCAGGTGACATTCATCATCATCGTTTTCTTTCATCATCATCATCACCATCACCTCCACCACCATCATTTCTCTTCCTCCATCAGAGCTCCTCAAGTTCTGCAAAGCCCGACTCTGTTCAGGCATGCCTGGTGGCATCACCTTTTTGACATCTCAAAGCCTGGAGCCTGCCCAAGCAAATGTAGACCTAGGTTGTGTCAATCCTTGCTATCAGAAACTAGTATAGAGCCAATCCCGGGGAAAGCGCTCGGGCCGCCCGCGCGGGCAGGGACACCTCGGCGCGAACGGGGAACTGCCGCGGCCCAGCGAAAGCAGGAGCGAATCCCGGGGAAAGCGCTCGGGCCGCCCGCGCGGGCAGGGACACCTCGGCACGAACGGGGAACCGCCGCGGCCCAGTGAAAGCAGGAGCCAATCCCGGGGAAAGAGCTGGGGCCGCCCGCGCGGGCAGGGACACCTCGGCGCGAACTGGGAACCGCCGCGGCCCGGCAGCAGTGGGCTCCAACTGCGGGGCAAACTCTTGGGCCGCCCGAGAGCGCAGGGGCTTGCGCGCAAGGGCACCTCAACTGACTCCAGCAAGCAGCAAGGGAGCGCGCCGTGCCGGCAACCGCGGGCGCGCACCATAGCGGCAACCGGGGGCGCACACCAGTCCTGCAAAAAACAAGAACCTCTGACCTGCCACACTAGACCAGCTGCGGACCCAGAAAAAGAAGGCAACGCACCAAGGCTAAAACGGAGTAAAAACATCGATTTTTTTTTTCCAAATTTTTTCTCCCAAATTTTTTCTCCCTTGTTCTTTCTTTCTTCTTAATTATTTCTTTTCTTTCCTTCTTTCTTTATTCTTTTCCTGGGGTTTTTTTGGGGGGTTTTTGGGGGGTACATATATATATATTTTTTAAATTTTTTTCTCTCTTTTTTCTTTCTTTCTTTCTTCTTTATTCTTTCTTTTCTATCTTTCTTTGTTCCTTTCTTTCTTCCCTTTTGGGTTTTTTTTTAGGGGGGTTTTGTGGTAAATTTTTTATTTTCTTCTCTTTCTCTCTTCTTTTCTTTCTTCTATTTTCTTGGGGATTTTTTGGGGGGGTGTTTTTCCTTCACCTCTTCCAATAATAACAAACTTTATCTCTAACGTGTTGCATATAACCTCTCCTTCTCATCCTTTCTCTTTAATCGTGGTTTATTCGTTTGTGTGTCTAGCTTAGCCCCCCTATCACTCTAAATAATATAATATAATTACTATATAAACCCAAATACAATACAATCCCACTTTCTTACTATACTATGTATTTTTCTATCCTTTTCTTCTATTTTTATTAACATACAATGTAAATATTACTAACTGGCTTGCACAGTCTCAACTATTATTAATCTATTAACCCCTCTATCAAAAATTATATTTTTCCTCCCCCAAAACAACTCTTATCTATTCTTCTTATAGTATAAAAGCTCAAATCTCTTTACATTTATATTAATACGGGCTAGTTGGCTAACGATAGCAGGATAGAGTGGGGGATAGTTTCTGAGGGTGTGGGTCTCCTGCCTGGGCTGTGTGTTTATGTCTTTAACAGCATATCCACAAAAGAACTCAAGACAAAGCAGATAGAGTGACTCTCAACCAAGTAGCCAGAAGGAAGATCCTATCAAAGAACATCTGAAATATAACCGAACAGCATAAACAAACGACATAAAGGGTAACTCAAGACCATCAGGCTCAGGATATCAAAGAGACTTCACCACTGAAACTCCCAGACCTTCGATAAAGAATATTACACCACAAAGGAGGGAAGTCAAAGCAGACTACCTCCCCTAAATAAATAAATAAATAAATAAATAAATAAAAACAAAAAGAATCCAACATGGTAAGACGCAAAAATAACCCCTCAATGAAAAGAAAAGAGGAATCCTCAGAAAGAGAGATAGACGAAATAGACATAGCCCAAATGTCAGACATGGAATTCAAAACAATGGTGGTAAAGAAGCTCAATATACTCGACATCCTTAAAATCAACTATGACAACCTTCAAGGAAGTTACCAGCAGCTCCAAGAAAATTACAGGGAACTGGCAGAGAACTACACCAGCATAAAAAAAGACATAGAAATTGTTAACAGGAACCAGGAAGAACTTAAGAATACAATCTCTGAACTGAAAAACACAGTAGAATCAGTCAAAAGCAGACTTAACGAAGTAGAGGATCGGATTAGTGAGTTAGAAGATAATGTAGAGAAAAACTCCCAGACAATACAGCAAAATGAAAAACGATTGAAAAAATATGAACAAGATGTAAGGGAATTACAGGATAGCATTAGGAAAAATAATTTAAGGATCATCGGAATACGAGAGGGAGAAGAAAAGGAACATGGAATTGAAAATCTGATAGGAGAAATAGTGACAGAAAATTTTCCGAACCTGATGAGAGGAAAAACTATGCCAGTCCAAGAAGCACTGAGAGTTCCAATCAAGAGGAACCCCCAAAAACCCACTCCAAGGCACATCATAGTTAAAATGGCAACATTCCAAGACAAACAGAGAATCCTAAAAGCAGCAAGAGAAAAGCAGCAAATAACATACAAGGGAGCTCCGATAAGGCTATCAACTGATTTCTCAACAGAAACATTACAAGCCAGAAGGGAATGGTCAAAAATATTTCAAGCAATGAAAAACAAAGGCCTACAACCAAGAATACTCTACCCAGCAAGGCTCTCATTCAAAATAGAAGGTGAAATAAGGAGTTTCTCAGACAAAGGAAGACTGAAAGAATACATCTCCACCAAATCAGCATTGCAAGAGATGCTAAAGGGACTGTTCTAAGAAAAAAAGAAGAAGAAAACAAGAGAGGAGACGAACAGAGGTACAAAGGGAAATGAATAAATACACGTCAATAATAACCTTAAATGTAAATGGATTAAATGCTCCAATACAAAGACATAGGGTAACGGAATGGATAAGAAAACAGGACCCACATATTTGCTGTCTACAAGAAACACACCTGAAAACAAAAGATTTACACAGACTGAAAGTAAAGGGATATAAAAAAATATTCCAAGCAAACGGACTGGAAAAAAAAGCCGGGGTAGCAGTTCTCATATCAGACAAAATGGATTTCAAAGCAAGGACAATAAAAAGAGACAAAGAAGGACATTTCATAATACTTAAAGGAACAATCCATCAAGAAGATATGACTTTGATAAACATATATGCACCCAACATAGGAGCACCCAAATACATAAAGCAAATACTAGAAGACCACAAAAAGGATATCAACAACAACACACTCATAGTAGGGGACTTCAACACTCCATTATCAACAATAGACAGATCATCAAAGCAAAGAAACACCAAGGATATACAGGCATTGAACAACACACTAAACCACATGGATCTAACTGATATATATAGAACTTTTCACCCCAAATAAGCAAAATATACATTCTTTTCAAGTGCACATGGGACATTTTCAAAGATAGACCACATGATAGGACACAAAACAAGCCTCAACAAATTCAAGAAAATTGAAATCATATCAAGCATCTTTTCAGATCACAATGCCTTGAAACTAGAAATCAACCTCAGAGAAAAAAATCCAGGACACCCAAACTCATGGAGATTGAATAACATGCTATTAAATAATGAATGGGTTAACAATGACATCAAAGAAGAAATCAAGAAATTTCTAGAAACTAATGATAATGAGCACACAACAACCCAAAACCTGTGGGACACAGCAAAAGCAGTCCTGAGAGGGAAGTTTATAGCAATACAGGCATATCTGTAAAGGCTAGAAGAATCTCAAATAAAAACCCTAACCACAATGCTACAAGAACTAGAACAACAACAACAAACAAAGCCTAGGGCAAGAAGAAGGAATGAAATCATCAAGATCAGAGCAGAACTAAATGACATAGAGACTAAACAAACAATCCAAAAGATCAACAAAACTAGGAGCTGGTTCTTCGAAAAAATCAACAAAATCGACAAGCCTCTAGCCAGTCTAATCAAGAAAAAAAGAAAGAAGACACAAATAAACAAAATCAGAAATGAAAGAGGAGAAATCACGACTGATACCTCAGAAATACAAATGATAGTTAGAAATTACTTCAGACAACTGTATGACAAGAAATTTGACAATCTAGAAGAAATGGACAAATTTCTAGAAACATACAACCTTCCAAAACTAAATCAAGAAGAAGTGGAAAGTCTCAACAAACCAATAACAAAAAAGGAAATTGAAACAGTAATCCAAAATCTCCCTGAACACAAAAGCCCTGGACCGGATGGCTTCACAGGCGAATTCTACAAAACATTCAGGGAAGAACTAACTCCTATCCTCCTCAAACTGTTCCAAAAAATCCAAGAAGAGGGGAAAATCCCAAACTCTTTCTATGAAGCCAGTATTATCCTAATCCCCAAACCAGGTCAAGACACAACAAAGAAAGAAAACTACAGGCCAATATCACTGATGAACATCGATGCTAAAATCCTCAATAAAATATTGGCAAACAGGATCCAGCAATACATCAAAAAGATCATACATCATGATCAAGTGGGCTTCATTCCAGGGATGCAAGGATGGTTTAATATTCGCAAATCAATAAATATAATACATCACCTAAACAGAATGAAAGACAAAAATCACATGATCATATCAATAGATGCAGAAAAAGCATTTGATAAAGTACAACACCCATTTATGATGAAAACACTCAGCAAAATGGGAATAAAGGGAGCATATCTTAACATAATTAAGGCTATATATGAGAAGCCTGAGGCCAACATCATACTCAATGAACAAAAACTGAAAGCATTCCCCCTGAACTCAGGAACTAGACAAGGTTGTCCACTCTCTCCACTCCTTTTCAACATAGTGTTGGAAGTCCTAGCCACAGCAATCAGACAAGAAAAAGAAATAAAAGGCATCCAAATTGGGTAAGAGGAAGTGAAACTTTCATTATATGCAGATGACATGATAGTATACCTAGAAAATCCTATAAACTCCACTAAAAGACTACTCAATATAATAAGTGAATTTGGCAAAATCGCAGGGTACAAAATAAATATACAGAAATCTAAGGCATTTCTGTACACCAACAATAAAATAGCAGAGACAGAGACAAAAAAGAAAATACCATTTACTATAGCAACAATAAAAATAAAGTACCTAGGAGTAAACTTAACCAAAGAGATAAAAGACCTGTACTCTGAAAATTACATAACATTGAAGAAAGAAATTAAAGAAGAAACAAATAAATGGAAGCAAATACCATGTTCATGGATGGGAAGAATCAACATCATCAAAATGGCCATACTACCCAAAGCAATTTACAAATTCAATGCAATCCCTATTAAAATACCAATGACATATTTCATAGACCTAGAACAAATACTCCATAAATTCATATGGAACCAAAAAAGACCCCGAATAGCAAAAGCAATCTTGAGACAGAAGAACACAGCAGGAGGAATCACAACACCAGATAACAAACAATACTACAAAGCCACTGTAATCAAAACAGTATGGTACTGGCATAAGAACAGACATATAGATCAGTGGAACAGAATAGAGAGTCCAGAAATAAACCCAGGCCTCTATGGTCAACTAATCTTTGATAAAGGAGGAAGGAACATAAAATGGAGTGAGAAGAGCCTCTTTAACAAATGGTGCTGGGAGAACTGGATAGGGACCTGCAAAAAATTGAAACTAGACCACCAACTTACACCACACACGAGAATAAACTCAAGATGGATCAAAGACTTAAATGTAAGCCGTGACACCATAAAAGTCCTAGAGGAAAACATAGGCAAGAAAATATCAGATATCTCACGTAACAATCTCTTCACGGATACATCTCCTAAAGCAAGAGAAATAAAGGAAAAAATAAATAAATGGGATTACATCAAACTGAAGAGTTTCTGCTCAGCAAAAGAAAACATCAGCAAGATGAAAAGGAAACCAACCATATGGGAAAACATATTTGCCAATGACATCACAGACAGGGGACTGATTTCCAAAATATATAAAGAGCTGATACGACTCAACATCAAGAAAACAAACAACCCAATTAAAAAATGGGCAAGGGACCTGAACAAACACTTCTCCGAAGAGGACATACAGAAGGTCCATAGACACATGAAAAAATGCTCAACATCATTAGCCATCAGGGAGATGCAGAATAAAAACCACCTTGAGATACCATTTTACACCAGTCAGAATGGCCATCATCAACAAATCAACAAGCAACAAGTGCTGGCGAGGATGTGGAGAAACGGGAACCCTACTGCACTGTTGGTGGGAATGCAGACTGGTGCAGCCACTCTGGAGAACAGTATGGAATTACCTCAAAAGATTAAAAATGGAACTGCCTTTTGAACCAATGACTCCACTACTAGGATTATACCCGAAGAATCTTGAAACCCCAATTCAAAAGAACTTATGCACCCCTATGTTCATTGCAGCACTGTTTACAATAGCTAAGTGCTGGAAACAACCTAAGTGCCCATCTGTAGATGAGTGGATCAAAAAACTGTGGTACATTTACACAATGGAATACTATGTAGCAGAAAGAAAGAAGGAACTCCTGCCATTTGCGACAACATGGATGGAACTAGAGAGAATTATGCTTAGTGAAATAAGCCAGGCAAAGAAAGAAAAATACCATATGATATCAGCTAATACAGGAAACTAAAGAACAACACAAACAAAGGAACTAAATAGAACAAAGAGCAGAATAGCAGTCAATAGGGGGGGAAGGGAGAGGGAGAGAAGGGGGATAAGTAAGGGAAGGGTTTAATTAAAGAGCCTGTATGAAAGACTCATGGACATGGACAACGGGGAGGGATATGATTGTGGGAGAGGGGGTGGGTTGGGTGGGGGAGAGAAATTGGGGGAAAAGGGGACAACTGTAATTGAAAAACCAAAATTAAAAAATTAAAAAAAAATATAGTAATGTTTATATATCTCATTTTAAAGGGAATGCCTATTGATTGAAAAATTAAAGAACATGATTCCTTAAACCTAGAAATTAACATTGCTAGAAGTTAGCTTATTTTTCTATGATCTTTTTCCAACACATACATTTTATGTTTTACATAATTAGTATCTTACTTATGTAAGCTAATTTTTTTCATTTAATGTGCATTACACATTAAATCAGAAGCATACACCTAGGTCATTCAACTTGTTAAAACAAAATTTGAATGTCACATGATCTATGAATTTACCTTAATACACTTAACCACTCCCCTCTTTTATGAAATCAAACTCTTTGTTTTTGTGTGTGCTAATATAAGTGATTGAAGTGGCATAACTTGTTCCCCCAGATCTCTGATTATTTTCTAAATTACTAGAATTACCAGGTCAAAGGCCAAAACAACCTATTATTTTGTGGTTTATGTTTAAAAGTAGCCACTTCATTGCTGCAATTTTAGAAATTAGTGAAGGAAAAAACAGAAAGTGTTCTCAAAGTATCTCACTAGTAATAGATTAACATCAGTGCATCATCGATGGCCCTTGCATTTTATATTTTTGTATTATTTATAAGGTTGCAGCATGTAGTTCATAATGTATTATAACTTGCTTTCCCCAATTAACAAAGTGACTGAGATTCTTTTCATGCCATTAAATCTCCCAAATTTAAAAATAAAAGATAACTATATTGTGCTCTGGAGAAGAGCCTGATGCTAATTGCTGATGTGTAATAAACACTGATTAAATCTCCCAAATTTAAAAATAAAAGATAACTATATTGTGCTCTGGAGAAGAGCCTGATGCTAATTGCTGATGTGTAATAAACACTGGTAAAATATCATATTTGCTTCACTAACTGTTTGAGTGACACCAGAAGGGTAAAAGTCTTATAAATAAATCAGTCTTAAACAATAAGGTGCTCTCAATTTAGAAAGATGTACATATGATGACATTTTCCCTTAGAGAGTACAACAGATAGCTCTCTAAGCTTCAAATAACACAAACAGCAGTATATGCTGGCTCACAGCCAGTCTGTTTAAAGAGTGTACTCCAATATCCACCAGAAAGTGCTGCTGGAACCTGGAGAAGAGAGCATTTCACTCCACTTGACTTGCCCTAACCACCCTCTTACCAGCACACTCCTTGGCTTTCTCTTCATAAAGCTCAATTAAGAACTAAGAGAAGAACTAAGAAATTTAGTTATTTTTCTAAATTCCAATAAACTCCCTTTTTAAAATCTATAATTATAAACAGAAAAGGAAAAGTTAAAGTATCTACTTTAAGAAAACAAAGCCATTGCATTTCATCTTCACTTGCATGAGACAGGATGAAGTAACATCCTGTCATTGTCCCTAGGAACACCTTACATAATCAACCCAAATCTTGAATTGATCCTCCTTTCAAACTGTATGTATAATATAAAAGTACCTGTGACAAAACAATAGTAAATATAACAATAACCTTTAGAACTATTAATGCCATAGTGTTACTTGCAAAAACACTATTAAGCACAGAATTATCATTATATAATCAGCACACAAGTTTGCAACTTGATGTGTCAACCAAGCAGGGTCCAGGGTCAGGGAGAGGAAGTTAGGCATGAAAGGTTGTACAGGAATGTTACCACTGCATAGACTAGTATGGTCAGCAAGAGCTTAGTATGGATGGGAAAAGGCCTGTGGTTCCCAAAACAACTGTAATTTAACCAGTTACATATATTGTATGAGACGGCATGAAAGTTGACACCACATACAGAAATACTAAACACTTACGTGTGCTCCAGGGGTACAAGTTATTGTTGCTATGGGAGCTATAACTTCAGAATGGCAGTAAAAATAGAGTAAGAACCACCCAAAAAGCTTTTGATCATGTCTTTATGGAAACCCTATGCATTCATACACTGAACAAATCTTTATTGGGTGCCTACTATGTGTAAAACATTGTGCTAGAATCTGTGAGAAAATATGGCCCCTGCCTCAAGTAGTTTGTTTGAAAATATATCCAATGGGACCTTCCAGTTGTTCTACAAGGAATGGGAAATTCCTTCTTCTGTGGCCAATTAGCAGAAACTTCTCACAGTATCTTTCAAACGCCATGTGGAGAAGTATGTAAAGTGTAAATACTATGAGAAACTACCCTTAAATGCCTACTACTTCAACTCCAGCAACTGTCTCCTTAAAGCTTACCCTCCAATGCCCATCACTGAGCTTTCCACTGCTGGATCTTTAAACTTAATGTGTTGGTCTACTTTTCCTTCCCTTGACCTCTTCCAACTCACCCTTAAAACAACAAATACAATAAAGCGCCGAAAATATTTACTGCTTAAATTTTCCTAACATTCTCCTTGAATTAAAAGTACTTTAAAGAGCATGTTTGTGTGTTTTATATGTGTTCCGATTGCATAACGCTTGCTATGTAGCCCATGAAATCTCAGAAACTATCAAAATATACTTACGTCTAGATATAGGTATGCTGTTTAAACATGAGACATGTTGTATGTCATGTAAACTCCCTCTCTCATTGGGAGCTGGCTAAAATCCCACCTTCCTGAGTTCTTAACATTCACTCTAGTATACCTTAATCACTTATGACAGTGCAAGCTAGGGTGTACTTGATAAAGAACTTGGGAGAACATTCCTCCCCAACTCCTAACTTCAGGGAGTTTCAGGGTCTAGGTGATGTCACAGGTTACTTATTAACTGTGACATTTATAGACAGCACAACAAGAGTGTGTACACTGTTCACCAGATTGTTAGAAGGGAGGGGTTTGATGACAGGGATGGGATAGAGAGGAAAGAAGGGAAAGATAAAATACTTAATCATTATAAAAATGGTCACAGAAAATAGGGTATAAAGATAGTCTTGCAAAAACAATCTGTTTCACCCATTTCACCCACTTTTCTGCTATTATGCTTAGGGCCAATCAGAAATAGCCTAAGAACTGTGACATAATGCCCAGAGAATGGGGTCTCTCTCATCCAGATTTTGCTACTGACCTTGGTTAAATCATTTCACCCCTGAATAAAACAAGGGGCTTGGATCAGTTGGACTTGATGTTCTCTTTCCTCTAAAACTTCTATAGCCATAGTGAAATTCATATTTCTGTAGAGAAGTTTTGTTTTCTGACTACACAACCCTTCCTCATTCTGAGGGCCACTGACCAAGCACCTCAAGCTCAGGCTGACGCAAGCTCTGTCTAAAAAGCCCCATTATGGCAAAAGAAGCACCACTGGCATATGTCAGCCTTCTAGTCCTACTCTGTCCCTGTGCACTGCACTGTGTTTCACAGTCAGGCAGTCACCTTGTTTCTGTGCCCAAACCTCCCTCAGCACCCTGGTCCTGGTCATTGAATCTTCCTTGCTGAATCATTCTTCCTTTCTTCCTCTGCGACCTGCAGAATTCATCTCCTTCTCCTTTTTTTCTCCCTCCTACTCCCTTACCTACTCTGAAACCTGCTAGGTGCCAGTCATTACATCTCTATGACACTCTACCTCTATTGCAGGCTCTACCTCTCCTGTCCCACTCTCCCAGTGTATGTTTCCTACTCCTAGGTTGTTGCTTCTTCACCAGGCCTCATCCATGGACCACTGCTGTAGCTTGTAGTTCCCATTCCTTCTGGAAGGAATGTTTATCCAAATCTGTTAATACAAGAAAGCTGAGAATAATGAAGAGTTGTCAAAAAACAAAATTGCTTTTTTTTGCCTTTGTATTGGCCTCAGATACTTTGAATTCTAGGTGAGCAAAAGGTTTGTTAGGCCAAGCAGGAAAATCACCTTTAGGAGAGGCAAGAAAATGAATATTAGCCAAGGCAGTAAACAGTACTATGGAACAACTGGAGTAAAAAATTTCCCCCAGAGGGAGAGCCCAAACCCATAGAACGTGTTGTTCCTCTTGCCTATTTAGAGACTCGATGCTCTCAGAGCACCAGACACTTCCTCTTCCATGGAATTTTATGGTGATGCATCAAACATAAAGTACATTAGAGGTTACAAGCTTTGATCCCTTTGAAGAAAAAAATAGAGGTTTTCTATATGGAAAAATAATTGATTCATATGTGTGCATGTATGCATGTGTGTGCGCATGCATGTGTGTAATGTCCTGAAATTCAAATATCAGTGTTGCTCAGTCTTCCACAAGATGGTAGCCATTCTCCTTTAGGTTGTTTTTGGAATCATAAATCTGCAGCCCCTGAAAAATCCCCATTTTGCCCTCAAACATTAACCCTGACATTTCATGTTTTCCTTTATAAATACCATTTCATATTTTATAACTACGTAATTCTAATTTGAAACTTGAAACTCATAATTGTTTTTCATTTAAATAAATGAAACCAAACAATCAATATTTCATTTTTTACTAATCTGGTCTAAAAGTCTTTTTTTTTCTAACTATGCCTGTCTTCCTTTTTCCTCAATTTGTTATGCAGAGGAGCAACACTTATTTCATTAAAATATTATGTTTAAAATTCAGGAGAAAAAACAAGAAAAAAAGTAATGTCAAATGTTCAAATACTGCCATTTCTGTAGCCCACAGAAATATAAACTATAAAATAGTTCATTAACATAACTTTGCTTATAGTTTATATTGAGAAATTTATTCTAGAAACAACTAGAGTAGATACTAAATTTAGGGCATTATTTTCCAAGTACCAAAATAATCTCTTAATTCATTATTTTTTTATTCATTACCTTTTTCAATTTATAAACACACATGTAGATGCCAATTACTCTGTGGCCTTTGGTATTAAAAGTTTTAAAGCATAATTTGGATAACCAATTTCTAAGACAGTAGAAAGAAAAATTATTCACAGTTAATAGATTTGTATTGCATAACACATTACTAGTGAGTAATCATTCCACCTACAATAATATTTTAAGAAATATGTGGTTGTTAACAGATTTCTTTTCACCACTAAACCAATATAAGAATATTTTCATGAAATCCCTGAAAACTATGATATTAGATTTACAAGATGTATTTTAGTCATGTTTTTTTGGTTATGTCTTGTTTATTTGATCCACATACAACTTAACATCTAGTGAATATAAACTTTTGAAACACAAATTCTGTGCTCCTGTTCTTCACTTGTCTTTGTCGTTTAAAGTCTATTAAATAGGTCCTTGCAACCCTCCTTCATGTATTAAGATTCAACATTATGATGTGCTAAAAATAAGAATCCACTGGATAATTTGGTGATGGTTGCTTAAATTAAATGCAGCATGGAATATGAATAAGAAACTATAGCTAAGAAAGCCCCTTTCCTTTTATATATAAATATTAAAAAGCAAATAATAATTTTCAAGGATAACCTACTTACATATTCCAAAATAAAACTAGGAGTAGAAAACACACAAAAAAATTCTCAAACAAGTAATGTTGAGATGGAATTAAATGGAGCAAGGGCAACTTGAAATTTTAAAACCATGTGAGAAGAGTATTCTATCAAGATAAATACTAGAAGAGTGATGGTTGTAATGTTCAAAGCAATTATTGAGTACCAGCTACATGCTAGGTTTACCTCTAGAAAGACCTAAATGTTGTTTAAGAAAGTAGAGAACAAGGGGAGAGCATAAGATGGTGAGTATAGAGAGAAAAAATCTGCATGGCCTATAGCAACTCTTTCAACTCTGTAACTATTCTAAGATGATTATTGGCCATTTTCACAGAAAGAAAGGTGGGTGGATGGATGGATGGATGGATGAAAGAGAGGGAGAGGGGATAGGAAGTAAGGAGGTAAGAAAGGAAGGGAAGTAAGAGGGAAAGTAGGGTGAAAAGTGGGAGGAGCATGAGTACAGAGATGGAGAAGAAAAGGAAAAGAAGGCATTTTGGTACCAGTCTAATCTAAAAATACAAAAATCCCAGGACCTGATTTTAATCAAACACCTTTGGATTCTCAGTCTGACAATGGCTCCAATAAGACACCAATACTACCAATTTCATGCAAAGTGGACCAAAAGGAATTTCCTAGAAAATGGATAGTGGAGGAAGTTCTGTTTTCCTGTGAATGGACTTCTCACCTACAACAAGAGAAATTCTGTATCATAATGGTGAGTGACAAGTCTGATATTCATGGTCCTCCATTTCCATACAGGAATTTGACTTTTTTTTTTCTCTTTGCCCCACTCCCAACAAGAGGCAAAATCCAGGGTAAACGGATCTCTTCATTAGACTCAAACTTTCCTTTGGTAGGATGTTCCAAGATAAAAATGTAAGCACATGAGAAATTAGCAGGCCGATCCTGGTTTATACGTAAAGCCACATTTTCAACAAGTTCTGTAAGTAATAAAGTAAAAATAAACTCAGCAATTAAAGAAAGTATGTCATTTATTGCCCCTTGAAACCACAATAAGAATAAAAGATATGAAAGCATGAGGCATCTCTCTTTTTTATTAATTTATAATCATATTTTTCCCTCAAATTAAATAATGGCTGATGGATCAGAAATACACTCTCCCATTTACTTGCTCATAAACAAACTTTGATTCCCTGTGTTATGATGTGGTATCAACTTCATGTACTGACTTTATCCAAATAACCAGGAGGCACAATGATCCTTCACCTTCTGGTTTCCTTTAAAACTCTATTTCTATAAAGATTTGGTCCAGCTGGAAAGAAACCTGTCAAGAAATATTGACGGAAGACAGATGTGAATAGATGAGCAAAATCTTCAAAGATTTTGATGCACAAAATTTTTGACACATATCCTTCTTTACTTTATTAAATTCTAGCACACACTTCACTAGTATTCCATCTCAGTAATTTCCCACACTGCTGGGCTATTGCAGGAGATGTTATCAAGACTCAGCTCATCTGTCTAAACAATGACCACGTCTCCTTCCTTTGCTCAGAGTGGTTACTGAGAGAAGGGATGTAGGTGTGGAAGAGGTAGTGGGCCAAGATATAAGATATACTACAGTGAATTACAAGCCTCAGCCAAAAATCAGTCTTTACCAAGCATTATGTTCACTTCTGAAGATCCAAAGCCAGTTAGTACTTTGTTTAAGATCGTGGTGATTCATTTCACCAAATCATCATATTGTTTCTTAACCACATATCTATAAGTTCTAACATAACTGAATTATGTGGAAAAGTTTAACGATATATTTAAGAGTAAATTCTACTTGGTCCTGCATCCATAACACAAATGCAAAGGAAACAATTTCAAACTATTGAGTAGAGATTTATCTTTTCCAACCCCACTATAGCCTCCAGGGCCACAAATGTTGAAAATGCCTCTTTACAAGGAGAAATTTAGTTGAAAACAATTAAGCAGGCTAAAAGATACTCTATATTTATTTCAATTTCTTTAAGAAAGTTTGAAATAGAATAAAAACCACAATATTATTTTAAAAGTTTTCCAAAATTTACATTAAGAATATACCCTTGGCACAATCAAAAATTTCCCATAACCATAAGTCTTAATTATGCAATTAGTTCATAAAAATTAGTTTAGAGATTCTGAAGCACATTTGGCTGGAATTTAGTTGAGTTTTTATAAAGAATGAGATGGCATGGTACTGACATAAAAACAGACACATAGATCAATGGAACAGAATAGAGAGCCCAGAAATAAATCCATACCTTTATAGTCAATTACTATTCAACAGAAAAAGAAAGCACAAACAATGGGCTAAAGGTAGTTTATTCAATAAATGGTGTTGGATAAATTAGATATATACATGCAGAAAAGTGAAACTTACCATATTATTACACCTTATGCAAGAATAAATTCAAAATGGATTAAAGACTTAAATATTAGACCCCAAACCATAAAAAATTCTATAAGAAAGCATAGGCAATATTTTATCTGCTATATCTTCCCAGGTAAGAAAAACAAAACAAAACAAACAAAACAAATAAGGCTACATCAAATTAAAGGGTTTTTCACAACAGAGGAGACCATCAACAAAACAAAAAAGACAACATGCAAAATGGGAGAACATATTCACCAATACATCTCATAACGGGTCAATATTCAAAATTTATAAACAACTTACAAAACTCAATACCAAAAAAATAAACAATCCAATTAAAGGAATGAGCAAAAGACATGAACAGATACTTCTCCAGAGAGGGCATCCAAATAGCCAATAGACATATGAAAAGATGCTCAAGGTCACTAGTCATCAGAGAAATGCAAAGGAAAACCACAATGAGATATTATTTCACACCTGACAGAATGGCTATCATAAATAAACCAACAAACAACAAGTGCTGGTAGGGATATGGAGAAAAAGAAACTCTTGCACTGTTGGTGGGAATGCAGACTGATGCAACCATTGTGGAAGACAGTATGGAGTTTCCTCAAAAAATTAAAAATGGATCTGCCTTTTGGCCCAGTGATCCCACTCACAAGAATATATCCGAAGGAACCCAAAACTCCCATGTTCATTGCAGCATTACTTACAATCGCCAAGATATGGAGGCAGCCCAAGTGTTCATCAGTTGGTAAGTGGATAAAAATATGAAACATTTACATAATGGAATACAATTCAGCCAAAAAAATAATTTTACCCTTTGCGACAGGATTGAGGGACCTGAAGAACATTATGCTAAGTGAAATAAGCCAGTCAGAGAAAGACAAATACCATATTATTTCGCTCATATATAGAAACTAATGAACAAACAGAACTGTCAAGCAAAATAGAGACAGACTCATAGAGAGCAAGATGACATCTATTGGGGAGGGTTAGAGGGTAGAGGGATTGAGCAAAAATGAAAAAGGACTTATGGATTTGGACAACAGTGTGGTGATTACGGGGGGAAGTAGATGTAAGGGGGTTAAATGATAATAGAAAAACACAATTTAAAAAAAAGAATGAAAAGAGAAAACAAGCTTATTCTGCAAATTTAATGCCTAAATTTAAATTCAGGAAAGAATGTTAATCAGATAGATAGATAGATGATAGATATAATATAATATTAATCAGTTAAAAGATGAAAAACAAAACATAGAATATTAATCCCAAATAGTGAGGACTATTAAAATATAAACTTTTTTTCTATTTTATATGCATTATAATATATAATTGGTATTATAAAAAATAAGTATTTTATATATTATATATAATAAAGTATAAGCTTATTTTTAAACCTTCCTTTAATTTTTCTACAGAAATTGTGTTCCTCATACATACAAAACAAAACGGTACCTACCGGCCACTGTATTTAAGATTTTTTGGGTCTGAAGGTGTATTTTATGAACTACTAGAAAATCAAGGCCAGCACTACTACTTAGTAGGGAGCAACTCTTTAAGGAAGCCTGGCAGAGAGCACCAACTTTCTCTTCCACCCTTCTACTGACCATCTATTCTATTGTTTTATTTTTTATAAAAGAATCATTTTCTAAGCCACTATGTACAGCCCTATTGTGACAGGTAATGATGACAACAATAAAATTGGTAACACCTAAAAAAATCTGCCTTTAGTCAAAAGATGATACTAAGGATCATACTTCCCAAAGGTTTCAAGTCCATGATTTTGTGTATAATTAAGGATTTACACCCTGGTCTCTAACGTCCTTAGGTCAAATTCAATTTTTGCTTCTTAGTATCTGCATCATTTTATGCCACTTCCTTAAACACTTAATTAGAAAAATGGAGAGAACAACAGTAATTACCTCACAGTTGTTGAGAAATAAATTACGCTCAGCATCTAGCAAGTGCTACTAATTGGTAGATTAATTAGTGTTGTTACTTTTGAGATGATATCTAGCTCTTTTCTGGATGAAAATTGTTATTAAACACTTGTAAACTTTATTTTTAAAGCTGACAGTACTACAAATGTCTCCATTTCCCCCCTTTTTGCCCACCTCTACCAACTCCCATCCCCCTTTCCCTCTGGCTATCACCACATTGTTGTTTATGTCTATGCATTTTTTGCCTAATTCCTTCACCTTCTTTTATCCAATTCCTCCTTCCCCCTCCAATCTGACAGCTGTCAGTTCATTTCATGTATCCATGCCTCTCTTTCTATTTTGTTCATCAGTTCATTTTGTTCATTAGTTTCCATTTATTGGTGAGATCATATTGTACTTGTTTTTCTCTGACTGGCTTATTTCACTTAGCATAATAATCCCCAGGTCCATCGATGCTGTCACAAAAGGTAAGATTTCATTCATTTTTACAGCCATGTAGTATTCCATTGTGTAAATGCACACAGCTTTTTTTATCCACTTACCTACTGATGGACACTTGAATTGTTTCCAGATCTTGGCTAATGTAAATAATGCTGCACTGGACATAGGGGTGCATATATTCCTTCAAATAAGTGTTTCTATTTCTTAGGATATATTTCGAGAAGTGGGATCACTGGGTCAAAAGGCATTTTCACTTTTAACTTTTTTGTGGAAACTCCATACTGTCTTCCACAATGGCTGCACCAATCTGCATTCCCACCAACAATGCACTGGGGTTCCCTTTTCTCCACATCCTTGCCAGCATTTGCTGTTTATTGATTTATTGATGGTAGCCATTCTGTCAGATGTGAGGTGATATCTCATTGTGATTTTAATTTGCATCTTTTTGATGATTTTTTATATATCTTTTAAGCATTTGTATGTTCTCTTTGGAGAACTGTCAGTTCAGGTCCTTTGCCTACTGTTTAATTGGATTGTTCTCCTGGTGTTGAGTTGCATAAGTTCTTCATATCTTTTGCAATTTAAACCCTTATTAGATGTATCATTGGGAAATAAGTTATCCCATACAGTGGGTTCCCTTTTCTTTTTCGTGTTGGTTTCTTTTACTGTGCAAAAGCTTTTTACTTTGGTATAATAGTCTTATTTATTTATTTTTTGTTTCCCTTGCCCTAGAGGATATATCAGCAAAAATATTGCTACACAATATCTAAGATATTACAACCTATATTTTCTCCCAGGACTTTTATGGTTCATGACTTACATTTAAGTCTTTTATACATTTTGAATTTATTCTTGTTTATGGTGTATTTTGGTGGTCTAGTTTCAATTTTTTGCATATACCAGTCCAATTTTTCCCAACAGTATTTGTTGAAGAGACTGTTTTTACTCCATTGTATGTTCTTGCCTCCTTTGTCAAATATCAACTAACCATAAAGGCATAGGTTTATTTCTGGGCTCTTTCCTCTGCTCCATCGATCTATATCCCTGTTCTTATGCCGGTACCAGACTATTTTGATTACAATGGCCTTGTAGTATAGTTTGGTACTTCCAACCTTGTTCTTCTTTCTCAAGATTGCTGAGGATATTCAGGGTCTTTTTGGTTCCATATTAATTTTTGGAATATTTGTTGTAGGTCTACAAAATATGTCATTGGTATTTCAGTAGGAATTGCATTAAATCTATAGATTGCTTTGTGTAGTGTGGCTATTTTAATGATGTTAATTTTTCCAATCCATGAACATGATACATATATGGTTTGACTTATATGTATCTCCTCAATTTCTTTCTTCTATGTCCTATAGTTTTTCAAGTACAGATCTTTACCTCCTTGGTTAAATTTATTTTTAGGTATCTTTTATTTTTGTTGCAATAGTAAATGGGATTGTTTTCCTTATTTCACTTCTGGATAGTTCATTATTGGTGTATAAAATAACACTAATTTCTGAATATTTATTTTGTATCCTGTTACTTTGCTGAATTTATTAGATCTAGTACTTTTTGGTGGAGTCATTAGTTTTTTTGTACAATATCATGTCATCTGCAAGTAATGTTTTACTTCCTCCTTTTCAATTTAAATGCCTTTTTTCTTCTTTTTTAAGATTCTATTTTTTTATCTTTAGAGAGGGGGAAGGGAGGGAGAAAGAGAGGGTGAGAAACATCAATGTGCAAGAGAAATATTGATGGGTTGTCCTCTCATGCCCCCAACTGAGGACCTGACCTGCAACCCAGGCACATGCCCTGACCAGGAATCAAACTGGTGACCTTTCAATTCACAGAACAACATCCAATCCACTAAGCTACACCATTCAGGGTTGTTTCTTCTTGTTGTCTGACCACAAAACATTTCATTTTAAAGAAGCAAAATATACATTACTATGTATATTATCCAGTACTATGTTGAATAAGAGAGCTGAAAGCAAACATGCCTGTCTTGTTCCTAATCTTAAGAGAAATGCTTTTAGTTTTAGCCCATTGAGTATGATGTTGGCTGTAAGCTCATCATATATAGCCTTTACTATGTAGAGATATGATCCTCCTATCCCTGCTTTGCTAAGGGTTATCATCATATATGGGTGCTGGATTTTATCAAATGTATTTTTGCATCTATTGATATGATCATGTGATTTTTCTTTCATTTTTGTTTATGTGATATATCACAGTTAGTGATTTGCAAATATTGCACCAACATTGCATCCCTGGGATAATCCCACTTGATCATGTTGTATGATCTTTTTAATGTATTGCTGGTTACAGTTTGCTAGTATTTTGTCGAGGATTTTAACATCTATGCTCCTCAGAGATATTGGCCTATAATTTTCTTTCTTTGTAGAAAATTTATCTAGTTTTGAGTTAGGGTAATGCTGGCCTTGTAAAAAGAGCTTGGAATTCTTCCCTCCTTTGAATGTTTTGGAATAGTATGAGAATGTAAGGTGTTAGTTCTTTGATTGTTTGGTAAAATTCACCTGTGGAACCATCTGTCCAGGACTTTTGTTGGTTGGGAATTTTTTTATTAGCTTCAATTTCATTAGTTGTGATTGGTTATTCAGGTTTTCTGACTCTTCCCAATTCAATCTGGAAAGATTGTATGTTTCTAGGAATTTATCCATTTCACCCAGTTTGTCAAATTTGTTGACATATGGTTGTTCATAGTATTTTCTTACAATCCTTTTTATTTCTGTGATGTCAGTTATTATTTCTCTTTAATTTCTGATTTTATTTATTTGATTCCTCTTTCTTTATTACATGATGAGTCTAGATAAAGGTTTGTCAACCTTGTTTATCTTTTCAAAGAACCAGTTCTTGGTTTCATTGATTTTTTTGTATTTTTTTAAGTCATTTTTTACACTCTGATCTTTATTATTTCTTTCCTTGTACTTACTCTGAGCTTTGTTTGTTGCTCTTTTTCTAACTCTTTTAGGTCTAGGGTTAGATTGTTTGTTGGAGATTTTTCTTGAGATAGGCCTATAATGCTTTGAGCTTCCCTCTCAGGACTGCTTTTGCTGTGTTCCATTGATTTTAGGTTTTGTTTATTTCATTTGTTTCCAGGTAATTTTTTGTTTCTTCCTTGATCTCATTGTTAACCCATTCATTGTTTAATAACATGCTATTTAGCCCCCATATATTTGAATATTTTTTCAGTTTTTTTATTGTGGTTGATTTCTAGTTTCATACCATTGTGATCCAAGAAGATACTTGATATGATTTTAATCTTCTTGAATTTCTTAAGATTAGAAGAATATATATTCTGCTTCTTTACAATGAAATGTTCTGTAAATATCAATTAAATCCAACAAGGTCATTGTTTTCTTCTTGATTTTTTTTTTTTTTTTTTGTGTGTGTGTGTGAAAGTTTTACCCATCATGACAGTGTGATGTTAAAATCCCCTACTGTGACTGTATTGCTGTTGATCTCTTCCTTAATGTCCAACAAGATTTTCTTTATATATTTAGGTGTTCCTATATTGGGTACATATATGTTTACAAAAGTTATATCCTCATGTTGTATTGATCCCTTTAGCATTATGTAGTAACCTTCTTTATTTCTTGTTATGGTCTTTGTTTTGATATCTATTTTGTCTGTAAGTATTGCTACCTCAATACTTATATCAATAACTCAATACTGTTTTGTTTTGTTTTTCATTAGCATGGAATATTTTCTTACATCCCTTCACTTTCAGTTTGTGTGTATATCTTGTTCTGAGGTGAGTCTCTTTTAGGCATCATATATATGGGACACACTTCCTTATTCATTCAACTACTTATGTGTTTTGTTTTGTTTTTATAAAATTATTTATTTATTTGTTTGTGTATTTATTTATTTATTTTTAGAGAGAGGGGAAAGGAGAAAGAGAGGGAGAGAAACATCACTGTGTGGTTGCCTCTCACTTGGGCCCACAACTAGACCTGACGTGCAACCTAGTCATGTGCCCTGACTGGGAATCAAACCAGCGACACTTGGTTCACAGGCCGACACTCAACTACTTATGTGTTTTGATTGGAACATTTAATCCATTTGCATTTAAGGTTATTACTGATAGGTACCTATTTATTGCCATTTTTTTCTTTATTTTTCTGTGATTTTATTTATGATGTGTCTTGGTTTGGGTCTTTTTGGGTTCATTTTGATTGGAACTCTCTGTGCTCCCTTGTGTGACTGTTTCCTTCATCAGGCTAGGAAAATTTTCAGTCATTATTTCTTCAAACAGGCTCTCTATACCTTGTTCACTCTCTTCTCCTTCTGGTACCCCTCTGAGGTAGATGTTTTTATACTGGAAGTTGTCCTAGATATCCCTTAGATTTTCTTTTTTTTTTTTTTTTCGTTAATGTGTTTGGGGTAAAATCCCCCTGACAGTTTTATTACACCTATGTAGGAGTTAAGGTCACCTCAAGAAAAAATAACTGTATATAGAGATCCCACTTCTAACATATTATGTGTTAATAAAACCAGCCTAAATTTTTCTGCTAAAGAGGTATTAACATGGATGGATAGGTACATCTTGTTATGTGTATCTTTATAAAGATTAGGAAGTGAGGTTCTTTTATTTTATTATTTTTAAGTATACTTTGATGATTATATTGTTACAATAGTTTCAATTTTTCCCCTTTGCTCCCCTCCACCCAGCATCCCCCCTCCCCCAGCAATAACCCCCAAGTCCATGCCCATGGGTCATACGTACAAACTCTCCCGCTTCACCCTTTCATATATTCTTCTTCTTTTTTTTTAATAAAAAATGATTAATTATTTTAACAATAAAAAATAACAGTCCCTCCCTCTCAGACTTAAGACACTTTATAATTTTATAAAAGACAATGGGCGAAGGTCTTCAGCTCCTCTAGCTGCTTTGAGCTGGACATGGTTGTCGTTCTACCTACCCTTGAGTGCAGAAATCCCTAATAAGAGTGGGCGTGCAGAGGGGAGGGTGGCCTTCCCACATGGGGAAGAATCGTGCAGACTCCAGGTCAGTTGGCTATCCCCAGACAATGGCGAGCTTGGTTTAACAGGCTGGCATCCTTGTTGTATTCTGGGGGCAACAGATTTGGCAACAGGTTTAAAACACATCATTCAATCTATAACCACTAGATAACAGAAGGCAGGGATTACTTTTTCAATGTCCCACATTAGGGAAAAAAGGGGCTTCTTTGGAGGAAGGTGTGCCAGGCACGTCACACTTGTTCAAAATCTTTTTGCCCATTATACTTAGTTTGGACTGAGGAAAATATTTTAGGTTTCCCCCTCTCAGACCTCTGGGCCTTTTCTGTCCAAGCCATTAGAATAAAAAAGAGAAACCGGTTTTGTATAGTGAAGCCCACAGACCACCCCATACTTCACCAACCCAACCACTTAGTTCAGCCAAACCATTGAGTCTCAGGAGGCAGCGCTGCAGACAGGATTAAGTGAGGCTTATACGTACAGACAATCACTCAGGTAATGAGATCATAGGCTTATGCCCTTTGAAAACAGAAAACACATGTTAATTTATGTAACATAACCCACAAACAAGTCTCTAAATCTGTAAGACCGTCTTATTGGATTTTCCTAATTTTTAAAAATTCTCTTTCTTTTTGAATCTCCGTTTGGGTGCTTAGTGTTATCTTGTTGTATGAATTGCTGATTTGATCCTCTGCTTCATATAACTTGCTATTGATTCCTTATAGGGTATTCTTCATTTCAGATATTGTACTCTTCATTTCTGATTGGTTCTTTTTAATGATTTCTATGTCTTTTTTAATGCTTACTATCTTTGTTTAAGTTCTCACTGAGTTCATTCATTCTTCTCCTGAGGTCCTTGAACACCTTTATAAACATTCCTTTAAATGCTGCATCTGGTATTTTGGTTGCTTCTTTTTCATTTAATTCTTTTTCTGGAGATTTCTATTGTTTTTTCATTTGGGGCATATTTATTTGTCCTCCAATTTTGTCTCTGTGTATTAGGTACATCTTCTATGACTCCCAAACTTTTAATAATGGCTTAATGATGAAGGTGTCTTGTTGGGCTCAGCAACACAATCTTCCAGGTCACCTGAGCTGTGCTCCAGGAATGTTTCTTGTGGGTTAATTGCACCCTCCTGTTGTAATTGAACCTTGAATACTGTTGGTTCTTTTTGGATGGAGTTAATCTTTCAGGCTGACTGATGATAAGAGTAAACTCAATCACCATAATGAGATGCTGTGCAGGGGCTGTTCCCTGAGGCAGAGGTGTTCCCAGCAGGGTCTTGTGCCTGCCAGAATCTCCCTTTGGATATGGTGTTTGTGTGGCTAGTTGGGTATAGCTCTCATGTGGTATGATGCCCACTACTGGTTGTGTTGTTTCTGGATCCACTTCGGCAGAGTTCAGGCATACGTCAATGTCAGACATTATGTGCAACAGGCCTTGGGCTACCTGTCTGGAACTACCACACTGTTCACTATTTGTGGCTGTGTTTACTGGGCCTTGGTGTGCCTGGGAGGGTGCAATGTGTTTGTGATTCTTGGCTTCCTCCCACTTAGACCTAGGGGCAGATCTATAAAAGGACCAAGTCTCCCTGAAGTTACCCTCTACCTGTCAACTACTCTACCTCCCCAAGGTTTCCTGGTCTTACTCCAGAGCCTTTAAAGAAGACTGTAGGGTGGGCCCAAGCTGGCTGCAAACCACAGCACCTTCCACGGTTTGCGAGCTTGGTAAGGGTCGGGAGGACAAGGCTAGTGGGTTTCCTACTTGGGAATCATGTAGTCAGGCACTCAGTGAGGTGAAAGTGGCCTCTGCTCCAGAGCCAAACCACTCAGTCTCTGCTAAAGTCTTCAATTCTAGTTCCCCTAGTAGGGTTCAGCACAGGTGCAGGTCAGATGCAGCCATTCATCCAGTCCGTGGAAGAAATCTCAGCCACCCTGGGTGAGGGGGAAAGATCAAGTCTTCCATTGGGGGTGATGCCAGCCTAGCCCACAGGAGGGAGCTAAACTCTCTGTCCTAATCCCAGAGAATAGACTTTGAGGGACTCACATTTCAAATGTCCGAGCTCTGAGTCATTCTCTCATCCCCTCCACTGAACTGAGCCCAGTGAGATGGGGTATCCAGGACTTGGTAAGGCTGATCTTAACAACCTCCCATTGAGGATGGTTCCCTGCAAGGCTATAAGAGGGGACGGGGAATTCTTCCCCTTCCTGGGGTAGTAATGTGGGCTGATCTCAGAGGGGAGCTAGGATTTTCACCCCTCTGCAATGTAGTCACACCCATCAGCACATGCCCACCTAGTTCCCAGACAAAAGCTTCCCCAGGAGACAAAGTATGAAAGTTCCAGTTCTGCTTGGTACTCTGGTCTCCCTGCACCACTGAACTCAGCAGGACAGGGCCTGCCAAGTTATCCAACAAGTGTGGAGAAAGGCGCTTGGCTGTGCACTCGAGCTGAGGAAGACTGGCCCTCTTTCCCAAGCCACATAGTTTAATCACCGTCTGAGTCTCTGCTAAAAGCCTCCCCAGAAAAAGAGGGCCCCAAAAGTCACTGTTGCATGCAGGCAGCAGATCCCTTTACAGGAGCCGAGTATGGCAGCATGGCCTTTCCAGCAGTCAGACTGGCCACTGAACTTCCCAGACTGGTTCTAAAACAATAGGAGTGCTTATACCTGGGAAGGTAACATCTGGGGTCTCTCAGGCAGACTGAATCCCACTGATCTGCACCACCAGATGATATGTAGACTCTTCTCATCTCTGTTGGTCTGGGTTGAGAATCCCTGCATGGGGTTGAAACCCCAGGTCCTCAGGAGAGAGTTGTGCAGCCATGATATCCCTCTGGGTTCTAAGCCACTGTCACACCTGGGTACAAGGGCCAGTCCATTTTTGCATTTCCACCATTTTTACCAATCTGTGTATGGCTTCTTCTGTAAGTCCTCAGTTATTATTTTCAGTTTTGCTAGACTTGAGTTAGTTATTCAGGTTGATTGGTCTATAATTTAGCTGCAAATCTGGTTTGGGGTGGGGAGCAGGTGGCTGTAGCTTCCATTTTTTCTGCTTATAAGATTCCCACCGAATACACACACTCTCACTCTCTCTCTCTCTCTCTCTCTCTCTCTCTCTCTCTCTCTCTCTCTCTCTCTCACTAAATACCAGACTACCTACACTCATCTCTTGTGAATTTATGATGGGGTAGGGGGGCTTACGTTATTTAATCTTTACTGCTTCCTTTCATAGTATTTCAAATAACTTTCATTCATTTTAAGAGGCACTTTATACAATGCACTAGAATCACTTGTAAACCTTTTTAAATATCAATACCCAAATAAATTGAATCAGATTTCTAGGAATGGGTCTTGCAGATCATATTTTCAATACAGTATTCCCTCACTTATCATGGGTATTACATTCTAGCCACCCCCACCCCCCGTGATAGGTGAAAATCCGCGAAGTAGGAACCTTATATTTACTTTAGTATTTATATATACTTTAAGGCTTTATAAACCCTTCCCACACACTTATAAACCATTCTCAATCCCTTATTAACCTTTCCCACTCCCTTATTAACCTTTTCCACACTTTTATAAACACTACTTATGTTCTTAAACATATTCTACACTCTTAAACCTATGTAACTTTAGCAACATAGTACCACAAAATCCCACGATATAGCGAAAAATCCACGATAAACAATTAAATATAATATTTTTTAAAATCCCGTGATACAGTGAGGCTGCGATAAATAAACTGCAATATAGAGAAAGACTACTGTAGTTGTTCCACATGTTTCTAAAAGGCAACCAAAGTTAAGATCTGTTTAGAGCAAAACAGTGAATCCTTAGAAAGAATGTCTAGCTTCCAACCTCACTTCTACTCAGCAGCTGGCTATAAAATACATGACCTCTCTGAGTCAGTTTTTATGTCCATAAAATTACAATGATAATTTGTAGCTGTTTCTCACACGTGAAAGTTTCAAATGAGGACATTACCCTCAATTATATGCTCTATAATTTGCTCATGAGAACCTGTTTTGAACCTCCAGTGAGGGAGCCAGCTGCTTTTAAAACTGTAAGTGAGGCTTTATCATTTCCTATCCAGGGTACTTGTAACAGCATCTGTAGGGAAGGACAGAAAGGAAGAAAATACTCCCACCTAACCAGCAGTTCCACAGAATCAATTCTGAGAAAGATATCACGGTCAGCTCACACTTCCACCTCATACAAATATAAGATTTTGTTACTACCCTCTTCACTTTCTTCTTAGCATGTGTGAAAGGATGTGGTTAAGATAAATGAGCAGAGACATATCCTAAAAGAAATGTAGACTATAGTTTTTCACATTCTCTTAAATACTTTAGTATCTATTTTGTCTACCTTACCAAAACTCTAAGTTAGTTGAATTCAATGCCTATGTCTGATTAGTTTTGATTCATCCCTTCTCCTGACTGCATTATTTAACCTATGAATCATGTTGAAAGATTGATCTGACAATGTGAAATATAGAAGACAGGAATTTAACTCACATTAATTACCACAAATTTCTTCTGGGCTCTTTTTCACTAATCTAGGTGTACAAACTGAATAATGCATTGAAAACATTTATCTCTGTCAATTACCTTAATAAATAGCATTGAGGCCCATGAAAGAAAATAAGCTATGCATTTTGTTCAGTTGAATTGGTAGTTGGAACAAACATAGAAGATTTAAAAAATGTTTTTTTATTATTGATTATGCTGTTACAGTTGTCCCAATTTCTTTCCTCCCTTCTCTCCCCTCCCTCCAGTTGTTTCCTCCTCTTAGTCCATGACCTTTAGTTGTGCATATAGTTCCTCTCAACATCTTCCTGTCTACTTCACTCCCTCCTACTATGCTTCTTAATTCCTGCATCATCTCCCTCCCTTTTCCCCCTTCCCCCTCCCTGCTGACCTCCCCCCTATATGTTCCCTGTACCTATAATTCTTTTTCCCTTCTCATTGCCTACTTAGTTTGCCTTTGTTTCGATTCCCTAGCTTCTGCTGTTGGTTGTTATGATACAATTTTCATTTTAGTGTTCATAGTTTTTATCCTCCTTCTTCTAAACCAGTCCCTTTAACATCTCGTATAACAGTGGTTTGGATCTAACAGACTCCCCTTCAGTTTTCCTTTGTCCTGGATGAACTTTCTCTGCCCTTCTATTCTAAATGACAGCTTCACTGAATAGAGTAATCGTGGTTGTAGGTTTTTGATTTTCATTACTTTGAATATTTCTTGCCAGTCCCTTCTTGCCTGCACAGTCTCCTTCGAGAAATCTGCTGATAGTCTTATTGGGACCCCTTTGTGCACAATTCTTCTCTTCTCTCTTGCTGCTTTTAAGATTCTCTCTTTATCTTTAATTTTTGACCTTTTGATGATAATGTGTCTTGGTGTGGTCCTCCCTGGGTCCAGCCTATCCGGAACTCTCTTTGCTTTCTGGACCTGTAAGTCTATTTCCTTTCCCAAGTTAGGGAAGTTCTGCTTCATTATTTTTTCACACAATTTTTCAATTTCTAGTTCTTCGCCCTCTGGCAATCCTACAATTCAAATGTTCGATCTCTTATAGCTGTCCCAGAGGTTTTCTGAGCCTCTCATCATATTTCTCACTTTTTGTTTCCTCTTTCTGCACTGGTTGACTGTTTGATCCCACCCTATGTTCCAATTTGTTAACTTGATCCATGGCTTTCCCTTCCTCGCCACTTGTCTTGTATGTATTTTTGTTCATTTCAGCAGGACTAGCCTTCATTCTTTCGCTGTCTTGATTCAGCCCCGCTTTTAGGTCTGTAAGCTGTCTGATAACTATAGCTCTGAACTGAGCCTCAGAAAGATTTGCTATTTGTTCATCGGTCAAGGCTTTTATTTTTTTGTTAGCTGTATGATTCGTATTTCAATCATTAATTCTGCCATTCTGACCATTTTATCTTTCCTTCTTGGGCAGGGTGCTGTCACACCTCCTATGCTATATTGGGTGGAGCCCCATGTGCTCGTCACAACCTGGCAACCTTTCTCACCACCTTGTGGTGCTTTGCATTGGGGCGGGGGTCCAAGATGGATGCCTGCTGTTACTCTCTGCTGAGGAACAGGACCGCCTCCCAATGGGGTCTGCCTTCCCAGGCATTGGAATTGTGAGCCAACGGATCTGGTCTGCAGCCAGGGCCAGCTCCCATGTGCTTTTCTCCTCCACCCAAATACAGGTGTCTGCTTACCAAGTCCCGCTGTTTGCTGCTGCGGCTGCTGCCTCCAGCACAGTTTGATTTTTTTCAGCCGCGGGCTCGCACTTCCTATCCGTCCGAATGAGCACCACTTGTTTATGACTTCATACATTGGACTTCCATGTAGCTTTATTTTCAGGAACTTCGTATTTTTAGTTTTGCAGTAGTTGTAATCCTTCTTAGTTGTAGAGGGAGACTGAGTGTATCAGTCTATGCCTCCATCTTGGCCGGAAGTCCAAACATAGAAGTTTTAAAGTCATAATGTATTTGCTTGAGAAGTGGTGCTTTTATGTCATTATCTCTTATTTTTACTTCTTTGTTACTAAATAAAATATTGTGATCTTTTTTGCTATTTTAATAATTGGGTTGAGTATTCAATATATCAATGACAAACATCTATCTTGTGGTAGAAAGCTATCTTTCACTTTTAAAATTATACCAATTTGCAAGATTCTGGAATTTTTATGCTAGAAGAAATTAAACATCTCTACTTGTTAGTATTGAAGAAAATAACATTTTAAAACTCTCACCCTAGGATATGTTTATTGATTTTAGAGATATAGGAAAGGAGAGAGGGAGAGAAACATTGATGTGATTGAGAAACATCAACTGGTTTCCTCCAATATGCAACCCAACCAGGGATCGAACCCTCAACTTAGTTTTATGCCCTGACAAGTAACCAAATTTTGGTATAGGAGACAATACTCCAACCAACTGATACACTCAGCCAGGGCCAACATATATTTTTAAAATGTAAAGGCAAGTTGCATAATTCTATGCATACTATGGATCTACTCAGGTTGTATAAAATTTTTACCAATTTTATGTATACATAGAAAATTTCTGAAAGAATATATAAGAAGTTATTTACTGTGGTTATTTGTGGAGAGTGGAATGATAGGGCACTTAATTTCCACTTTATACTCTCATTCATTGTTGAAATTGTTTGTCCTAAGCACATACTAATTTTATACTTTGTTTAATAAAAATTTCTAATAGACTCATAAGATTCTGCCATGTAACTCACTTCGGTCATCTCCATATAATAGAGTTCAAATTCTGTAGGTTTTATACAGATGCTCCATTAGCTCTGCCTGAACTGTTCTCTTGAGCAACTTAGTTGAGAGGAGCTGTATTTTAAGTAAACACTTACCATAATGTATTAAACTTGAAAACAGAGAGACTTAAAATATTTTTAGGTTATTAGAGGTTAGATATTCTCTTACTCCTAAAATGTCTAAGGTGTGTGTGTGTGTGTGTGTGTGTGTTTACTAGATTGCCTCGTTTTAATTTTATTCTAAATTCTTTAGTTCCTGGGAATCTAGTTATTGTTTCATTTACAAATGGAAAAAGTGTTCAAAAAAGAAACTATTTTAGTTCCTAAATTCAGTAATAATTAACATTTTGCCAAGAAACAAAGTATAATTGTCTTGTCTTGAGCAATAATGTTATGCTTTATTCCCAGAAACCTTTTGAAAATTTCTAGAAACATCTTTTATATTAGCAAAATTAGACATGCACTAAGAAATACATCTAAGAATGTGTAAAAACTCACAGTTAAAGAAAGATTTGAAGGAAAGAAAATGAATATGCCAGTGATCTACTTTCCAGACCCTAGAATATCATCTGCTGATGTGAATAGTGAGAAATTTTCAAAAGTTGAGGTTCTTGTATCACAATCAAATTTCCACAAAACCTCTTAGTTTCCCAAATTCTGACCTGGGGCATTTCATCCCATGATCATCACTTGTGCCTTCCATTCAACCAGCACCTTGTCAAATCTGGCTGCAAGATTAAGTTTCCCGATTCAGAATTCAATATTGTAACACTAAAGATATAAGATCCAAGCTGGAACATTCTGTTTTTAAAAAATGGATAAAATTGTTGCAACCCAGAGACCACAGTTTGCCCTGATCATAATGATGAATCATTGAGATTGACACTAAGTGAAATGAGCTTGATATTCTTGTCTTTATTCATGAACATTGAGCAGCATTTTACATTCGTCCCAACTTTCAACCTTCTCTCCTAAAGGTTGAAAGAGGCTTGTTTTTCAGTGTTATTTAAAGTTTGCAAAGTTAACTGGGTCTGTCTGAAGTAAGTCTGTCCTGTTACAGCCTAGTGTTGTGTGCCTGGTTCCATTCTTGCCCTGGCCTTCAATTTTGGAGAAATACAACCAACGATCTAAGAAATATCTACCTATTTTTTCATATAGCTTCAGTAACTGTTGAGGTTTCTGGCACCCATGCATTTGTATTGTTGCCGTATTTGCCTCTCACTCTCAAAAATAATTTTATTTTAAAACATCTGTATATGTATTCTGCATTGAAAACTAAGATCTCTATAAGTGATGCACTTTATTCTTTTCCAGAGTTTACCTGAGTGAGTTTTTCAGAACCATGATGGAAATACCATTTAATAGGTATTTAATTTTTTTTTAAAATATGTCTGTTTCTTTAAGTTTTCAGGTGCCAGGGATATTTTCTTCTTAAAATAACTTCTAATTAGTCATGAAAAAAATCAAAGTCATAAAATATGCAAAGAGATCCAAAAACAAAGTGTTCCTTAATTTCAAAATTCATGTTCCATGGCACAAGCACTGTAAAGTGTTTTTTTCTTTTTGGTTTGGTTTTTTTCATTTTATTTTTCTCCTAAAGTATTTACTGCTTACTTGTGTGATACAAAATTGCTAGGTAAGATAAAGTAAGCTTACAAAATAACTTAACAAAAATGCTAACTACAGAACCAAGTATGTTGGTGAGTTTTCTGCTACTGTTTTGATTTGTTTTGCTTCAGGTATTGTATCTTTCCAGTGCCCTTGGCTGCCTAAGGAAGCCCACAAGGATTCACTTTTCATTTATTACTCATCAAACTCACTCTGGATTACAGTGGAAAAGAGAAGAAAAACTGATGGAGAAATGACAGTGAAGGAAGAGAGCAAAATACCAGACCAATGCATTTGAGTAACTACCTGTATATCCTTTTCCTTCAAGTTGTCAACATGTTATTTTGCATCTTTGACCTCAAGTGGGAGCTGGAAATTGTATTGGTCTCTTCCCACTGGAATAATCTATCATCTGAGGAGGGAAAAAACTGAAAATAGCTAAAATTTAGAATATTCTGTTGATCCTCGATTTTTTTTCCTGTTCTTAAGGTTAGAAAAATGCTACTGAATAGGAATAAGGTTGCAGCTCACAAGGAATCAGGTTCAAGTATCAACAGTTAATCTCTGTCTTTGGAAGAAAGAGTCCTTCTTATCATGGGGTTTTTAAAGCTAGAGATAAAACAAAAAGTTACTTTCTGAAACTAACCAAATTGAAAAATAAAGTGTTTCTAAACCTATAGAGCAGCTTTTAATACAATAATCAGAAATGTATGCAATTATTTTTTTACTGTTTACATACAATGGTTTTATATTTAGAAGGAGTGGTAGCTCTGAAATAACTATGGTCAACCATAGGTGGGGGGGAAGTAAATAAAATAGCACAAGCATAGGGATATCCAAAAAGAAAGTTATCATATAAAAAGCAGGCAATTTTTGCCATAATTTGCTCACAGAGCAAGAGGAGAACAAGTAAATAATAGAAAGAAAAATGAATCTTACTAAAAAGTATTGACAGTCTCACAGAACCCCTTCTTCAATCTAAGATTAAGAAGGAAGGTGTAAAAAGTGAAATTGGTACAAATTCTGATTACAATTTTGAACCAGATCAGGACAACATGGCTAACAGAGTAGTTGACATGTGATACCAGAACATACTACTACCAATAATAATAGTAATAATAAGAAGAAGAAAGGGAAAAGGTGAGAGAGAAAAGAAGAAAGAAAGGGAGGGAGAAAAAGAAGAACATAAATGCAGGTTTAAAATTATATTTAGAACAGTTATTACGTTTCAAGTAAAAGTTTGGCCACAAAATACAAATTAATTTAAAAGCTGCATAATTTGGACTTTCTGTTAGTGTTCAAATTATGGTCAATATTTATTTTTTTCCATATTTTTTCTTTAAATCTGATTCTTTTCATTGGAATCTTATTTCACAACCTTACTTTCTACTCAATCAAGTGTTAGAAAAAAGCAACAACTTATAGGATATCACAATGCAACCTAAAAGGTTCTACAGCATTTGCAGACATTAGTTAAATTCTAATTTTGGTAAACAATAAAGATGAAAAGAGAAAAATGTTTTAAACTTTAAGAAAACATACTTTACACAGTGAAGAATCAGTCAACAAAGGAATGCCTTCTTTCATCTTCACAACAAGTGCTATAGATTTTACACACAATCATGTTACATTCAAACTTTCTTTCATAAGCATTTATATTTTATGTGTTTCAGCAACTTTTCTCCACAATTGAGAGATATGAATTCAAAAACTTTAAATTCTTAAATACTGAATGAATAATATACATAGAGAGTTCCATTAATTGAACTGAGAAATTGAAAAGAAAATTTGGTTTCAAAGTCAGATTTCATGTGCTGGTTGTTCAGTATTATTATTAACAGTATTCTGTAGCATTATGAATATATTGGTAAATTTTACTTTAATGGACAAAACTGGCTTTACAATTTAAACACCTGCTCAGGTAAAATACACTGAACTTTAATTTTTATTTTTTTAAAAGTAATAAAAACTGAATTCATGAATAGAATATAAAAAGCTAACATCAAACTTCCTCTAAGTTTAAGTGGAGTATTGAATGAAGTGTGTAAGGTCAATTAGAAATCTATAGTATTAATTCAATTTTGGTGAGTCCCACACTTATAGAAGAAATACTAGCACAATTTTGTATTCAGAAAGAATAATATTTAATTAATTTGTATTTTCCTAGTATACTATTTCTTGTAATACCCTGAAAAAAAGCATTTGTAATTAAATCCAAACAACAACTTCACATCTCCAAAATATATAAATTTGTTGAAATGATATATAAGTTTCAAAGAAAGGGATAGTCACATGTACAAAAATGACTTTTTAGGTTATGAGTTATGGTTAGTATATGTAAAACAGCATTAGGTTAGCCCCAAAGTTTAATTTTCACATAGAGGGTATGAAAGTCAGTCTGAATGGACTGAGAACAATCTACAGCTGTATTATTACTTCTGGATCCCCTCCCTTAGGCCACCTCGGTTTCACATCAGCTTGAGTATGTTCTAAGTAAGCACATTGTTCTTAGAGCCACATTAAATACTTTTTGGAACAAGGGAGAGAAAAATAAAATGATAATGATACATAAACTTGTTCTGGCACTAGAATAATAAAGTATTTTTGTCTTTTACTTCATATGAGAAAATATGCACTGAGATACTGTTAAGCCAAATGAATTGTTATCTTCACTCCCTTTTTGAGCCATTATTAGTACATTGAGCATTGTCTGGAACAACTGCATTCACTTCCTAATGTGCCACTTTTAATTGCATTAAAATTTTCTAAATTTACCTTGAAAAAAGACTCATTTTACTGGTAAGAAGATTGCAAAAACTTTTTATTGCACTTGCAATGCTCTTAAACCTGATTTCTTCATTTTTGCACTAGTATGTTAGCCATGTGCATTGCAAGTGTACCCATGAGCACTTTTAACTTGCTGTATCTGTCCCATTCCCACAAACACTCATAGAAATGCTTGATAAATATTTTATCTCATTTGCCTCATCTGTTGTTTTCTTATTAACAACTAATTTAATATCCTCTGTTCTGTAATATTTGCAGTAGTCAGTATATAAACACATGCTGCCAGCTCAGACCCTCAGGCCTGCACATCTAGATGGCAGGCTGGCCAAGGTCCCCTGGGGACAGAAATGCCAGAAGGAGGATTGGACACGGTGACCCATCTTCATGAGATTAAAAAAAAAAAAAAAAAAAAAAGGAGATCTGTAATACTGATGAACTAATATGTCACTCACAAAAAAAGGAAAGATGAAGTAAACATTTAATGACCATGAGAGGTGGAAATGTGAGTCTTTGTTTTTAAATGATATTCAAATATATGGCTCAGAACCTGCTTAAATGTTTAGTTGGAATAATCTAAAAAATCATCTGCAGGTAACAATCCATTTTATGGTTCCAAGGTTTAGAAAGCTGGCTGCAGATAACTATCAAAAATCTGGATTTATTTCCCAAAACTGTATGAATGAACCAAGTTTCTTGCCCTTGATATACTAGACCAGAAGTTATGTTAAGTACTAGACTGCTTAATTGCCTGCTAAGGGGAAAAAATCATGGGGGAAAGGCATATATGAGCAACATCTGCTCCATGAAGCCAGTACACTCTCCCGAGCTGGATCATGGCCAGCAACGCAGAGGTCTACTCTTCCCTTCCCGTGGAAGCAACTGGGTATTTGATTTTAGAGATGAATTTTAAAAACCTAAAGATCATATTTCAAGGGAATCTTTCAGTGTTCTGAATGGAAAATGTCATTGAAAACTGGTTGTTTACTCCTCCAGCCTCAAGTCATTTAGGAACAGAACTCAAAAAAGAAAAAAAGGACAAAAATAATTATTGCAATATGTATTTAAGAAGAAATACACACAAGCATTTACACTATCAAATGGAACTGTCACACCTGGTTAGTAGAGATAAGTGATAATGAAATCAAGAGCTGAAAAATAAACCATCTCTTTCTGACTGACTCCAAAGCAATAAAAAATATTTTCACATTCTTTTATTTACTATTAGAAGTAGTCATTTGAGTCAATATTTTTATCAGTGCTATAACAAGAATATCATTTCAAATCCATATGCCATCTTTCTTTTTTTATTTATAGATGTGGGTTAAATTTAGGTTTTCTGACTTTTATGTTATGCATATGGGACAGTATACTATTTTTCTTTACTTTTGAATACTTAGTGTTTCAATTCTAAAAAGTAAAATGCATTTTAGTTTCTACATTTTTACTATAGAAAATTTTACAATCTTCAGAACAATTTCTTTATAATTTACTAGCTTGACATAAGTAAACAAATAATTTATGATAAATTAAATCTTCAGAAAGTTTCAACACATTTACAAAGTATTCATAATAAGTCATTAACATATATAGTTCCTGAACCTACTGAGCCTTTAAAAATTAAGAGTACATAGAAAATACAGAGCTATGAAATAATAACCAATTTTAAATCCTGACAAATTATAAGTTAAATCTGGTGTCTGTAAAGTGTATACTGACTCCTTTTGCTAAGTATATACTTGAACCTTTTAAAAGTATATATCTTGGCAACTATTTCCAGTAAACATTATTAAATAACAAATCACAAGTGTATCTTTTTTTCCCAACCTCTCTTTTCCCAAATAAGAAAACATGTACAAAGTAAATACTATTTTTTATTTGGAAATGAAACACAGTAGTTTTCCACAACATTAAGATCATACTATGACATGTGGAAGATAGAACATGTCTGCAATCTAAGTAAAGTTTTATTAAACAGGACAAGGCAGTCATCAGGAGCTTGTTTAATTTATACACAAAAAGGTCTTTTTAAATAGATATTTAATTCTGTATGCCAAATTTATTTTTTCTATATTTCATATACTTACTTGCTCATCATTGAACACTTACACTGAAATGGGTATTAACAGTATATAAATTCAGTCCTTACATATTCTCTCCTGACAAATATATGCCTGAAGACTTCTCTTTATAAATATCTGTATAACAAAACCAACTTGAAAGTTTAAAAAGATATTGTTCTGTTAAAACAGAAACCTACAGCTTTTAAAAGAGTATAAGCCTGTAGAAATGTGGTATTATTATATATGTGACATTTTCCATCTAGGAGTACATTATGAATCATGCTGGTATTATTAAACCATGTACTTCCAGAACCCTAACATGCTTTGCTATAATTTTGTTGAAAACAGAGTAAGATGGTATATTTCCCCCCATACTTTTAACATACAGCAAACAAATTTTATGCCATCACTTTGCCAGCATGTCTTGATTGGAAAGTGTGCAAAAAAAAACTTAGTTTTTTATCAATATTCATAACCATATTCTGATTGATAAGTTAACAGTTCATAGATAAGCATATAAAACTTAGAAAATTTTTGGTCAAAAATACATTACAAAAAACAAACAAACAAACCACATATATTCACTTTTTCCTCACCCCACCCCCATCATAATCAGAAAAATCACCCTTCCTTTGCAACCAGGCACTGGCATTCAAATGAAAATACAATGATCCTTTTCTCTCCCCATTAGCTTACAACACAAACATTTCAACACAAACAGAAAGTATGGATTTAACTGAAAGCACAGAACAGAAAGCAAGACTCACTGACCCATTTGGAAGACAAAGACGACAGAACAGGAAAGCTCTAAAAATCAGCCTGTGAGGCCTCTTAGAGATATTCTTCTAGCATTTCATCACAGCAGCCCCAGACCAGTATCCAGGGAGGAAGAACTAAACAGAGCTGTTTATTAAAGCTGTTGTGCTGGATTACATTAGGAAACACAAGCAGACCACCTGGACCTTTCAGATTGTGTCAGTGTTTAATTTGCAGCCTGCCCCTCTGCAGCAGCCAAGACCACTACTACATTTACCAAGCTCAATTACACACCTTCTGTTTTTGAAGTTAAAGCATGTGTATTTATATACTTATATTTTCTAGAGAGAGAAGAGAGAATACAAAAAATATCAAAATAAAAATATTGAACAGAAAAATTTTAACTACTACCTAGGCAACATAACACTATTCTCACACTTTCTTTCTTTCAGAATCACAATCTCAACAGAAAATAAATTCTTACAAATAGATTTTTTAAAACATTTAGATCAAATTATAAATTAGATTTGTTCTTCAATTTTTTTGTTGTTGTTTTAGTTTTAGTTTTTAAATATTGCAATGAAGTTTTAAGCTGAGTTTTCCTGGCTAGATTTAATGGGTGCCTTTTACCTTTTGCACTTTCAGCACTATACTGGCAGGTAGCTGGAGATACAGATAGAAAGATGGTACTGTAAATATGAATTATGTGAATGATATGGTGAGACCCTTGTGAAAAAAAGGGGAGTTGAGAAATGGCTGACTCCATACCTGACCAATTACAGCTTGCATGGTTCCCGTGTTCTGCTGGGCCGAGAGATTGCAATCCATCATATGTTGTCTTTGAAAAGGAGAATAGGTGTTTCTGGCATGCATCTGTCAATCAACTTCTGCACTCACCACCATCACCAAAAGCAAGGGGAAAAAAAGTCAAGCAGCTCCACCAAATAAGATGAAACCGTCATGTGACCTCCGGCAGGCATGCACACACACGTTCAGTACCTCCATAGAGTGTAAGAATTTTCTGTAGATATGAAATGGCATTGACAAATATCCAATACCAAGTAAATAAAGTGAGACAAACAGCCTAACACCAAAGACAAAACGTTGCCTGTAATCTTCCACTAATGGTTTAACAAACCTAAAAGGATTTTTTAAATGTTCTAGGAACCTATGTTTAAAACAAAACAAAATTGTTTCGTGTGCTAATTGAGACTTTGATTTCCACATACCATATAAATTTTTTCAGTTATAATTAATTACCCTGCTTCTCTTATGCTGTATCTAATGATTTTATTTTCACATTCATAAATGACCTCTTGACAATATGCCGTAATCTGCAGTTTTATTTAACATCACCTCCTAGAAAAGCTTGAGATGTTAACTGTCCCATATATGCCATAAAAGTTAACCATTGCATAACAAAGATATCCTGATATTTATTGATTAAAAATGGATATAAACAATCATTTGTGTAAGCTGTGATGACCACTAAAATATAAAATATTCAAAGTGTGTTAATAGTAGTCACTAAACTTTTCATCTTCTGAACAGTTAGGAAATGATTTACATGCAGCTCATCTAAACTGATATAACATGATGACAAATATTTCAACTTTTTTTCATTTAATTTATTTAAAATAAATACACATTCTGGGATAGATTGTTGGTGTGTTATGGATCAGCTATTGTAAGGGTAACATGGATATAACCTAGTAGCTATTTAACCCTTTCAGGACTAAGATCAGAACCTGATTTTCTTTTAATTATGTTCTATTACAGTTGTTCCATTTTGCCCCCATTGTTCTCCCCTGCCCCTCCCACCTTCCCCTGCTCCCACAGTCAATTCTCACCCTGTTGTCCATGTCCATGAGCCATTTATACTAGTTCCTTGACTAGACCCTTCCCCTTCTTTCTCTCTTTCCCTCTCTCCCCTTTCCCCTTTGGTCACTCTCAGTCTGTTCCTTGTTTGCGTGCTTCTAGTTCTGTTTTGCTCTTTTGTTTCTGTTTGTTAGAGAACCTGATTTTCAATACAACCTGACATATATTGCAAGGTTGCTCTTTGAAAATCCATAAATAGTACTCATTAACTTGGTAGCTTTGTGGAGTTATTAAAGTTTGCATTTGTCCACTTTTTAAATTTAAGTTCATTACTTGGGCCACCCTAACTTTTCAAAAAAAAAAATTACAGTAAAACTTTGTGTTATTAAAATGGGGATGCTTTTTCAAGGTACAAAATTAACATCAGAATTGAGAGGTAGATAAGTTATGGGAAATGTTTAATACAGAATAAATACTATTATGTGTTTTATAACATTGTATTATATCATAGCTTAAAATTAAATAAAAGGAACTTAAAGGGGAAGAAATTCAACATTTTAAAAGAAAGCTTTAGGAGATTGAAGTCTCATAGACTTAGTAAGCATTGCCCCACAAGACACACACACACACACACACACACACACACACACACACACACACACACACACACACACACACACACACACACAGCATCCCCAAAGTGAAACCATAAACCAACTGGGTAGCCCTCCCAGAAACTGGAAATTGACGACTGGAAAAGTCCTCCTAAACGTGACTGAAATGCACAGGCGCTGAAACCCTGTCCACGCCCCTGGAGATAGAGACAGACCTACCCTTGTGTTCCAGCAGTCTCCCCAGATCCGGATGCCGCTTGCGGGTCCGTCGCCACCTCTGGCAGAGGAGAGAGAAGCAGTGGCAGTTGAACCGGGAAGTGGCCCGAGCGTGATGGGAACCAACCAGGGCTGTGCCAAACTTGCCCGAAGCCCTGCGGGCTCGCAGAGGGCATATGCGGCGCGACCGATTCTGCTGTCGCCTTCCTGGGACCCTGCCCACGCAAACGCCAGACACGCACGGAGTATGGGGGAACCAGGGAAAGTTGCGGAGGAAGAGCGAGTTGAGTGGCCTCCACTAGCTCCCGAGCCCCCAACCTCAGTGGCGCTACCCTATCAGTCGCCCAAGAGCCCTGCTTTGCACCTCCTGCGCCTTCGCGGGGGTCGTGGAAGTGAGCCTCGGGCTGTGCTGCAGCTCCGTTCCTCTATACCACAGCTGGGATGGCACTTGAAGCCACCTCACAGCAGGCTCAACTTCCCTCTGGGATCTAAGCTTCTTGGGCGCCTCCCCAGGGAAGTGCAGGGATGGGGAGGTATCCGGGTTGCAGAAGGAGGCAGCAGACTCCTTTTGAAGCTCCATCTTCTAACTTATAGTGGTCCAGGTCGGCATAGAGACAAGGCAGGTTACACTCTGGTTATTTACCTGATCATCTGGCCTATATTAATCACAATCACAACGAGCCAACACTGATGGGACTCCTGTGCCAGGTTCTGGATCAGACACTGACATTACATTAACTCACTAAATCCTCAATGGCAACTCAGTAAGGTGGACACAATTATTTCCGTTTAACCAATAAGACTTCAAAAAAAAAAAAAAAAAGGAAAACAAACAAACAAACAAAATAACTCTTCAAGATAAACAGAGCCATGCATGATTTGAACCTGCTCTGAATTCAAAGATGGAGCTTTTTGTATGAAACCTGAAAGTCAAGGAACATTCTGAGTGGAGCTCATTCAATAAATATTATGGAGCCTGTACTATGTGTTGTATTATGTGCTAGCAGTGCAGCAAAGCAGACTGAGTCCGTTGGAAATCTTACATTCTAGTGGTTTAGAGAGATATTTGTCAAATAATCACAGAAATGTACACTTTTAAACTATGCTGGAAGCTATGGAAAAAAGCAAAAGAGTAATATGAGAACCTATATGACAGGCATTGACCTAGTGTTGGGTGTGTATGTGAGCAAAGGGGAGTCAGAAAACTTTCCCTAGGCAATTGACTTGAAATAAACTAAAACTGGAAAAATGTTAGGAGAACACAGGAAAGGGGGAAATTGGGTGATGGGGGTTAACATTCTCTACAGAAGAAATGTGAAAAATGTGGGGGGGAGCATGACTTATTGGAGTTTAAAGAAAGTGGGGTGCCCTTGTGGAGCACAGCAAGGGAGAGAGGCTGGAGGCAGAGCAGAGCACACAGGCTCTCCTGGGTTGGCCACTTAGAGTACTTTAAGCAGTGTAGTCTCACATTTAATTTGAAATATGTCTCTGGCTATAGTGGAAAGTTAGGGGTGGTGGTGGTGGTAATAAAAGTGAATTTGGTGATACCAGTTAGTTATAGGGTGATAGTGCTGGTGATGAAGAAAACTGATGATTTCAAAGTAAGACGTATAATCCACAGAATTTGGTGGTTTATTGATATTGGATCTTGAAGAAGAGGGAGATATGTTTCTGATTTGCACAAAAAGAACAGATGGTGATGCCACTTCTTGAGCTGGGGAATCAGGAAGACTGTTGGGAGTGTCAGAACATGAAAGCAGCTAGAATGCATACCTGGACTTTTGATATATGCTAATTGACCTGGTCCTGGCTGGCTCCCAGAGGAAATGCTGATGGACCTAGCCCTTCCCAGAGGATATGTTAACTAACCTGGTAGGGGTGGGGAGGGGAAGCAATGAGATGTAAATGACTTACTAAATATGTTGATAAGCAAACTCACCCTCACCAAAATGTGTGGTTGACAAGTATAGTGATCCCTCACTTGATGCGTGTATTACATTCTAGACTCCCCCACGATAGGTGAAAATCCGGGAAGTAGGAACCTTACATTTATTTTAGTATTTATATATATTTTAAGGCTTTATAAACCCTTCCCACACACTTATAAACTGTTTCCAGTCCCTTATTAACCTTTCCCACTCCCTTATTAACCTTTTCCACACTTTTATAAACACTAATTATATTCTTAAACATATTCCACACCCTTAAAACCTATGTAACTTTAACAACATATGTATACAGTACTGTAAAATTTTATATGGGTACTTACCAGTGAAGTATACTACAACTCGCTGCCTTGCGGCATACCTCTTCAGGGGAAAGACTAAGGGAGTAAACCCCGACAGAAAATCCGGAGCCGGAGTCCCTAAGGCGGTTTGACGTTGTAGTCAACACCGGCAACTCCTGCGGCGCACCTGAAGCCAAGCTGTATTGACTCCGTCTTTCCCTTGGACCCTTCAGCTGCGAAGAGAGGGGGGGTCTGCTGCATGGGCAACAGCAGACCCTCCATATCACCCTGCCCAGGCTCTGTAGCTTCAGCTTCACTGGAGAGGACACTCCAGCGTCATCGCAAGATGTCGATTCAACACGGAAGGAGACAGATACCGTGTCACTCCCGAGTCGGACTGCACAGCCATTCTCGGCGGTGCAGATAGTAACCGACCTCTTCGTTTGAGTGATGAACATAGTTATGGGGAGTTGCTGGCACTGCTTCTTCTTCTGATTGAGAATATTTTTGTAAACTGACATGGAACTGTTGATTGAATTTGCAAACTGCAACTAACGAACCATATGGGGGTCCCATTCTTCAGCCACTTGTTGAAGTTCTTTGGCCATTCTGACCATGGTTGCAAGATGATCAAGTGTTAGGCCAACCTCCTTTTCTTCTTCAACCAGTTGTTCATCTTGTTCCTCATCCTCTTCACTTGCTGACTTAGTCAGCTCCTTCAGGTTTTCGTCCATCAACAGTTGAGAGTGCACATTGATCAGGGTATTTACATCTTCAGTAGTCATGTCACTGAAGCCCTCTCCTCCCAGTATTTTTGCCAGCTTCATGGCCTATCCACCACAGAGTGATGGATTTCATCAGGAGAGAATCCCTTGTAATCATGGACCACTTCTGGCCACAATTTTTTCCAGCTGGCATTCAAAATCTCACTCTTCATCTCCTTTATGGCCTTTTGAATATTTTGGAGACACGATGCAACTGTGTACTCATCTAGTATGTCTTTAGCAAGAAGTCCTCATCCAAGTCCATAGTTTCAACAAGGTTTTGCAGGGCGTTTCGGGTGTAGAGAGCCTTAAAAGTGCAAATAATGCCTTGATCCATTGGCTAAATGAGCGATGTGGTGTTCGGCGGCAAGAAGTCTATATGGACGCCATCAGATGTCAGATCGACAGCATGGCCTCCAGCATTGTCCATTAACAGAAACACTTTGAAATCAAGGCCTTTCTCTGCCAGATAAACCTTAACCTCTGGGATAAAACATTGATGAAACCAATCAGTCGTGAGGAGTTTCATCATCCAAGCCTTAGGGTTGTGCATCCCATTCACAGGAAACACATTCTTATTTTTGTTTTTTTAGGGCCCTTGGGTTCTTGGACTTATAAATAAGCCCTGGTTTTATCATAAAGCCCGCAGCATTCCTGCACATGATTAAAGTTACCCTATCTCTTTGGGCCTTGAAACCAGGGGCTTTTTCTTCTTCCTTCATAATGAAAGTGCGAGACAGCATCCATTTCCAGAATAAGCCCATTTCATCTATGTTGAAAACCTGTTCAGGCTTATAGCTTCCTTCCTCTATGATGTCTTTGAACATGTTGTTCACATACCCCTCGGCTCCAGCTTTATCTGCAGAGGCAGCCTCTCCATGCAGAGAAATGCTCTTGAGTCCAAAGCATTTCTGAAATTTGTCAAACCAGCTCATGCTGGCACTGAATGGGGTTGGTCTGGTTGGAGAAGCACTAGAAGGTTCTGCTTCAGCGTTATCATCATCATCCTCTTCATTCTCATCACCATCATTATCATCCCTTTTTGCTGCTAAATGATCATACAGTTGCTTGGCCTTTGTCTGGATGGTGTTTGTATCCAGCGAAATATTCTTTTCTCTGCAATCACTTATCCACACAGCTAATGCAGACTCCATCTTCATAATGATCTTATTGCGGGAAATAACCACCCTCTTTGCTGTTTTGTTGAAAGTCACTGATGCCTATAGACCTGATATTCTTCTCGTCTTTCTTTATATAGCAAACCATAGACTCATTGATCCCATAATGGCAGCAAACATACACATAGCTTCTCCCTTCCTTCAACATGTTGAGAAGTTCCACCTTCTCTTTTATGGTAAGCATCTTCCTCTGGTGCTTGAGTTCACTGCCAGAATCCTTAGAAGATGCAGAACATTTGGGTGGCATTGTAGGGCTTGCAATAAATTCAGTCTTTAAGGAAAATTTCACAAAACACAACACCGCAGAGCAAAACTACACACAGAGATTGGAGGTAGTAGTGAAGTGGACAAGGCAAGATGCAGAATGTATGTACACAGTGTGGGATAGCAGACAGACTGATGCTATGGTTACTGAGCCAATTAGTACCCAAGATACACCAGACAATGCTCTGGTTGGTCGCCTTCCATCAATCAGCCAAACGTGTGCAGTGTACAATCTCATGTAGGCAAATGAGCTCGAGTGTACATCTTGTTTTCAGAGTAATGTATGTGATCAACCGCAAAAAATATGTACTGTAAACAGTGTGCAGTATTTTATTTCGATTTAATATTCTTTTCATGTTAGAGTTATTTTATTTCAATTTAATATTCTTTTAATATTAGAATCATTTATCATATTTTAATATATTTTTTAAAATTTTTAGGCAAAAATTATTAAAATCATAAATACTGCACATATAAATACATATACAGTACCACAAAATTCCACAATATAGCGAAAAATCTGCAATAAATAAAAAAAAAATTTTTTTAATTTTATTTTTATTGTTTTTCTGTTACAATTTTCTCACTTTTTCCCTCATTGCTATCCCCGACACAGCCCACCCCTTCTCCCATGGTCCATCCTGACCCCATTGTCCATGTCCGTGGGTTAGTTATTTTAGTTCTTTTGCTAAACTGTTCCCTTACTTACCCCCTTCCCTCCCTCACCCCCCCCCCCGATAACTGTTACTCTCTTTATTGTTCAATTTTGTTCATTTATTTGTGCTGTTCATTAGTCTCCTGTATTGGGTGATAGCATAAGATTCTTTTTTTTCCATTCCTGGCTTATTTCACTAAGCATAATTCTCTCTAGTTCCATCCAAGTTGTTGCAAATGGCAGGAGTTCCTTCTTTCTTTCTGCTGTGTAGTATTCCATTGTGTAAATGTACAAAAGTTTTTTAATCCACACATCTACAGAGGGGCACTTGGGTGGTTTCCAGCACTTGGCTATTGTAAACAGCACTGCTATGAACCTAGGGGTGCATAAGTTCTTTTGAATTAGGGTTTCAGGATTCTTCAGGTATAAACCTAGTAGTGGAATAACTAGTTCAAAAGGCAGTTCCATTTTTAGTTTTTTGAGGAAATTCCATATTGTTTTCCATAGTGATTGCACCAGTCTGCATTCCCACTAACAGTGCACTAGGGTTCCCATTTCTCCACATCCTCGCCAGCGCTTGTTGTTTGTTGATTCGTTGATGATGGCCATTCTGACTGGTGTGAGGTGGTATCTCTTTGTGGTTTTTATTTGCATCTCTCTGATGACTAGTGATTTTGAGCATTTTTTCATATGCCACTGAACCCTCTGTATATCCTCCTTAGAGAAGTGTTTGTTCAGGTCCTTTGCCCATTTTTTAATTGTATTGTCTGTCTTCTTTGTGTTGAGATGTGTAAGTTCTTTATATATTTTGGAGATCACTCCCTTATCTGATGTATCATTGACAAATATGTCTTCCCATATAGTTAGTTCCCTTTTCATCTTGCTAATGTTTTCTTTTGCTGAGCAGAAACTCTTTAGTTTGATGTAGTCCCAGTTGTTTATTTTTTCTTTATTTCCCTTGCCTTAGGAGATGTATCATTGAAAATATTTTTACGTGGGATATCTGAAATTTTCCTGCTTATGTTTTCCTCTAGGGTTTTTATGGTGTCACAGCTTACATTTAAGTCTTTGATCCATCTTGAGTTTATTCTGGTGTGTGGCATAAGTTGGTGGTCTAGTTTCACTTTTTTGCACATCCTTGTCCAGTTCTCCCAGCACCATTTGTTGAAGAAACTATTCTCGTTTCATTTTATGTTGCTTCCCCCTTGGTCAAATATTAGTTAACCACAGAGGCCTGGGTTTATTTATGAGCTCTCTATTCTGTTCCATTGATCTATATGTCTGTTCTTATGACAGTACCAAACTGTTTTGATTACCGTGGCCTTGTAGTACAGTTTGATATCAGGTATTGTGAGTCCTCCTATTGCATTCTTCTGTCTCAAGATTGCTGTGGCTATTCAGGCTCTTTTTTGGTTCCATATAAATTTTTGAGTTACTTGTTCTAGGTCTGTGAAATACGTTGCTGGCATTTTAATAGGGATTGTATTGAATCTATACATTTCTTTGGGTAGTATGGGTATTTTAATGATGTTGATTCTTCCCATCCATGAACATGGTATATGCTTCCATTTATTTGTATCTTCCTTAATTTCTTTCTTCAGGGTTATGTAGTTTTCTGAGTGCAGGTTTTTTACCTCTTTGGTTGAATTTATTTCTAGGTACTTTATTTTTCTTCTTGCTATAATAAATGAGATTTTTTTCCTACTTTCTATCTCTGATATTTTATTGTTGATGTACAGAAATGCCTTCGATTTCTAAATATTGACTTTGTACCCTGCTATTTTGCCAAATTAATTTATTAGGTAAAGTAGCTTTTTGGTGGAAGCTATGGGGTTTTCTACATATACTACATGTCATCTGCAAATACTGACAGTTTTATTTCTTCTTTTCCAATTTGGATGCCTTTTATTTCTTTTTCTTGTCTGATTGTTGTGGCTAGTACTTCCAATACTATGTTGAATAGGAGTGGAGAGAGTGGACATCCTTGTCTTGTTCTTGATCTTAGGGGGAATGCTTTCAGTTTTTGTCCATTGAGTATGAAATTGGTTTGGGTTTCCTGTATATGGCACTTATTATGTTGAGGTATGCTTCCTCTATTCCCAGTTTGCTGAATGTTTTTTTATTACAAATGGGCGTTGTAATTTATCAAATGCCTTTTCCTCATCTATTGATATGATCATGTGGTTTTTGTCTTTCATTTTGTTTATGTGGCGTATTACATTTATTGATTTGCAAATATGAGTCCCACTTGATCATAATGTATGATCTTTTTAATGTGTTGGTGGATCTGGTTTGCCAATATTCTGTTGAGGATTTTAGCATCTATGTTCATCAGTGATATTGGCCTATAGTTTTCTTTCTCTGTTCTGTCTTGACCTGGTTTTGGAATTAGGGTAATACCGGTTTCATAGAAAGAGTTTGGGAGTCTTCCCTCTGCTTGGATTTTTTGGAATAGTTTGAGAAGAGTAGGTGTTAGTTCTTCCCTAAATGTTTTATAAAATTCACCTGTGAAGCCATCTGGTCCAGGTCTTTTGTGCACCGGGAGTTTTTTGGTAACTGTTTTAATTTCACTCTTTGTTATCGGTCTGTTCAGGCTTTCTGCTTCTTCTTGATTTAGTTTTGAAAGATTATATGTTTCTAGAAATTTCTCCATTTCATCTAGGTTGCCAAGTTTCTAGCCATATAGTTGCTTGTAGTAATTTCTTACAATCCTTTGTATTTCTGTGATATTGATCATGATATCTCCTTTTTCATTTATGATTTTGTTTATTTGGGTTATCTCTCCTTTTTTCTTGAAGAGCCTAGCTAAAGCTTGTCGACTTTGTTTATCTTTTCTAAGAAACAGCTCCTACTTTTGTTGATCTTTTGAATTGTTTGTTTAGTCTCTATGTCATTTAATTCTGCTCTGATCTTGATGATTTCCTTCCTTCTACTCTCTCTGGGCTTTGTTTGTTGTTGTTGTTCTAGTTCTTGTAGCTGTATGGTTAGATTTTTATTTGGGATTCTTCTATCCTTTCAAGGTAGGCCTGTATGGCTATAAACTTTCCTCTCAGGACTGCTTTTTCTGTGTCCCATAAACTTTAAGCTGTTGAGTGTTCATTATCATTAGTACCCAGAAACTTCCCGATTTCTTTCTTGATGTCATTGTTAACCCATTCATTATTTAATAGCATGTTATACATTCTCCATGAGTTTGAATGTTTTTGAGTTTTTTCCTTGAGGTTAATTTCTAGTTTCAGGGCATTGTGATCTGAGAAGATGCTTGATATAATTTCAATTTTCTTGAATTTTTTGAGGCTTGTTTTGTGTCCTACCATGTGGTCTATCTTTGAAAAAGTTTCATGTGCATTTGAAAAGAATGTATATTTTGTTTCACTGGGGTGAAATGTTCTATATATATATCAATTAAGTCCATTTGGTTTAGTGTGTTGTTCAATGCCTGTATATCCTTGGTGTTTCTTTGCTTCGAAGATCTGTCCATTGTTGACAATGGGGTATTAAAGTTCCCTACTATGTGTGTGTTGCTGTTGATATATTTTTGGTAGTCTTCCAATACTTTCCTTATATATTTCGGTGCACCTATGTTGGGTGCATATATGTTTATGAGGGCTATATCATCTTGATGCAACTTTCCCTTAAGAATTATAAAATGTCCTTCTTTGTCTCTTTTCATGGCCTTTGCTGTGAAATCTGTTTTATCTGATATGAGTATTGCTACCCCAGCTTTTTTTTTTTCATGTCCATTTGCCTGGAATACTTTTTTCATCCCTTCACTTTCAGTCTGTGTAGATCTTTTGTTCTGAGGTGTGTTTCTTATAGACAGCATATATGTGGGTCATGTTTTTGTATCCAATCCACTACCCTATGTCTTTTGATTTTGTCATTTCCCTTTGTTCCTGTGTTCCTCTCCCTCTCTCTTTTTCTTCTTTTTCTTACAGCATTCCTTTTAGCATCTCTTGCAATGCTGATTTGGTGGAGATGTATTCTTCTAGTCTTCCTTTGTCTGAGAAACTCCTTATTTCACCTTTTATTTCGAATGAGAGCCTTGCTGGGTAGAGTATTCTTGGTTTTTCATTGCTTGAAATATTTTTGATGATTCCCTTCTGACTTGTAGTGTTTCTGTTGAGAAATCAGTTGATAGCCTTATTGGAGCTCCCTTGTATGTTATTTGCTGTTTTTCTCTTACTGCTTTTAGGATTCTCTCTTTGTCTTTGAATGTTGCCGTTTTAATTATGACGTGCCTTGGAGTGGGCCCTTTTGGATTCATTTTCATGGGACCCGCTGTGCTTCCCAGACTTGCATGACTTTTTCTCTCATCAAGTTAGGAAAATTTTCTGTCATTACTTTTTCAATCGGGTTTTCTAACCCTTGCTCCTCTTCTTCTCCCTCTTGTACCCATATGATTTGAATATTTTTTCATCTCATGTTGTCCTGCAGTTCTCTTAAAGCCTATTTGCTCCTTTTCAGTCTTTTTTCATTTTGTTGTATTGTTTGGGAATTTTTTTCTATGTTGTCCTCTAACTCACTGATCCAATCCTCTACTTCACTTAGCCTGCTTTCGATTGATTATACTGCATTCTTCAGTTCAGAAATTGTATTCTTCTTTCCTTCCTGGTTCTTGTTGATAGTTTATATGTCTTTTTTTTATGCTGGTATAGTTTTCAGTAAGCTCCTTATAGCTTCCCTGGAGCTCTTTATAGCTCCCCTGGAGATCGTTATAATTTTTTTGAGTTTGTTGAGTTCATTGAGCTTCCTCATTACTATTGTTTTGCATTCCATGTCTGATAGCTTGCTTGCTTCTATTTTGTCTATCCCTCTTTCTGAGAATTTCTCCTTTCTTTTTGGTGGAGTGTTGTTTCTGTTTGGTGGGGTGTTATTCTTCCTCCCCATTTTGGGCATTGGTCTTGTTTCTGCTTCTCAGATTGATCTTCTTTTATTTTCTGCCTTTATGGTGTGAACTTCTTGCATACAGTTGTTGAGCTGTTCTCTCCAGTTGACACTACTTGGAGGGGACCAGTTTGCTTAAGTGATTTCTCCTGTAGCACTTGGGATGCTTCTGTACTTGGACCTAGTCTGCTGTTCTCCCAGATCTTTCTCAAGAGCCAGCACCCATAACTTATTACAAAGTGCCTCTAGTTCATTTCATTGTGTTTTGTCCTCAGCTAGAATCAAGTGCCTTCCCTTGTGAAGACCAGGGGCAGGTTGACCTGTTGTGCATCGGGGTGGGTGGGTCCAAGGCAGACTGGTTGCTCTCCTGTTCCGGCGAAGGGTGATTCCTCTACTCAACAGTGGGTGGGTTTGTTGTGGGCCTATTGGGGTGAATGGCGCATTGGTTTCACGCCCACTGGGGCGTGTCCGGGTGGCATCTGGGCAGTGGCTGTCACATTGGTTTGGCACCTATTGAGGCGGGCCAGAAGGTCCTGGGAGCAGCAGCAGCTGTGTGCGCCTGCGTGCGGCATTGGGCACGCTTGACTCACACCCGCTGGGTCACATGCCGCGCCCGGGTCACACCCGTGCATGGTGGTCAGTGTGTTTGTTTTGTGCCTGTTGGAGCTGGCCGGGGTGCTTGTGCATGCGCCAGCCTCACACCTGCTGAGCTGTGCCCAGGGAGTTGGTTTTTCACCCGTTGGGGTGGGGCCCCAGACACCTGTGCAGAGTGGAGGTGGGTGTCTATGAACTGTGGCCACCCGCTGTTCTTGTACCCGCTTGGGTGTGCGCAAGTAGCGCCTGGGCAAGTGGCCAGTGCGTTGGTTTGGCACCTATTGGGGCGGGCCAGGGATGCCTGCGCACGGTGGCCTGTGTGCCCAACAGGTTGATTTTGCGCCCATTGGGGTGGGGCCGCAGGCACCTGAGCACAGCAGAGGTGGGTGTCTGTGCTTGTTGGCTGGCGCGTTAATTTTGTGCGTGTTGGGGCGGGCCTGAGGGGCACCTGGATCCGGCGGTCAGCGAGTTGGTTGTGCTCCTGGGCCAGCAGACGTGGGCACCTCCTTGTGAGCACTTGTGCAACCCAGGCGGAGGGTTGGGGAGTGGGCAAGAGCACTCCTGCACCTGCATTCCTCAAGAACCTTGTCCCACCCCTAATTTCTCCTCCCCTCTCCGCAGAAAACAAGAGAAAAAGAAAGAGGAAAGACACATTCTTACATACACAGCAGTATGCTGTTTCTTGCTTCTCAGCTCCAGATGCTACCTGGCCTACTCATGGTTCCGCTCTCTTCCCGATTCCTCTCTCGGGAAGCTTGTGGTCACTAAAAAGTCTTTGTGTACTTCCAGCCACAGCTCGGGAAGCCAACCCAGTCAGAAATCTTATCTTGTCTTTTTCTCCTCCGCTATTCTCACCAAACAGGTTGCTCCCAGATGGTCTTCTCTGATCCAGCAGTGCCAAGGCTCACCTCCTGCCAGTGTCCAGATGTTAACTGAGATGTTCTGTCTGCAATTAGTCCAGACTACAGACAGATCTTGGGAGCTAGAAAGTGCAGCCTCCCCTCACTCCTTCACCATCTTCCAATCTCCTAAATATAATATTTTTTAAAATCCCACAATACAGTGAGACTGCGATAAGTGAACTGCGATATAGAGAGGGACTACTGTATAAAAAAGGTGCCTGCAGAAGTGTGAGTGGGACTTCTATGGGCCCACGAGAAAGACTGCGAGCCCCCATTCCCCGTTCCCTTGCTCCTACAGCCCTTGAGTAGGTCCAGGAGTTGCCTCTCCCTTCCACCCTTCTCCTCATTTTTTGCTCAATAAACCTGTTGCCTGATCCCACAGTGGTCTCTGGGTGATTTCTCAGAGCAAGGCTGCCCTGACAGGAAGAGTGTGGTAGGTATCATAATTTTTGTTTGAGATTTAACTTTACTACAATCCTCAGGGTATCAATGATTATCCCCTTTTTAAAAAGAAAAATCTAGGGAGCTGAGGGATAAAGCAATGTGCCCACAACCAGGGAGTAGCAGGTAATGTTCATCTGAGGGGAAATCAAGGTTCTTGGCACTTCCATTGAGCTGCTCTGGAACATGTTTGTGCTTCTGGCATTGAGTTAATGAAAATCTTCCTACCAGGAAACCAACATAAAATTGATAACCAAAACCATTCTTAGGAGCCCCCATCATGAAAAGTTTCCACATGGCATGAATTTGGTCATCTCAGTTTGGCATGAAAGTATGGTTGTGACCCTAAGACCCTGCCCAAATAAAATTAAAAAAACTGGTTTCCAAGTCTAACATGGAAATGGCAGGAAGGATTTGAAGATAAAAACACAAAGATAAACACTGGAGAAGACGGCAGAAGAATGAGGGGAGGCTGAGCTTTCAGGATCCAGATACCTGTCTGCAGTTTGGACTAATTGCAGACAGAACATCTCAGTGAGCAGCTGGACACTGGCAGGAGTCGAGCCTTGGCACTGCTGGATTAGAGAAAAACCATCTGGGAACAACCTGTTTAGTGAGGATAGCAGAGAAAAAGGGGACAAAATGAGATTTCTGACTGGTTGGCTTCCCAAGCTGTGGCTGGAAGTACACAAAGGCTTTTTGGTGACCACAGCTTTCCCAGAGAGGAGTCAGGAGGAGAGTGGATATCTGCCCACTGGTAGAGATGGGACTTGACCAAGTGGCATTAGCGCTGAAGGACAGGAGACAGCGTACTGATGTGCAGGTGAGAACATAATTTTACTTTATATTTTTCTCTTGTGGACTGCGGAGAGGGGTGGAAAGTTTGGGGGTGGTAGGACATTCTTGAGGAGTGCAGGCACAGAGGTGTGCTCATCCACTCCCCAACCTTCCCCTTGGGTCGCGCAGGCGTGCATAGGGAAGTGCCCTCATTCACTGGCCCAGGTGCGCGGCCACAAGTCCAGGTGCCCCTTGGACACACCCCAGCAAACATAAGATCAGTGCCCCGATGGGCACAGGGAGGGCCCACTGAACACGCAGAAGACTGTGCACAGACACCCCCAGCCAGCTCCATTGGGTGCCAGGCCCCAGGCCAGAATGCAGACCACATGCTCAGGCTCTGCTCGTGCCCATCCAGACCAGTGCGGGAACGGCGGGCGGCTGCGTCATGGGAACAGCGGGCGGCAGCATCTCACAGACGCTCAATTCCACTGTACACAAGTGTATGGGGCCCCACCCTAAGAGGCGAGAGACCAACTCCTGGAGCTCAGCTCAGCGGGACTTAGGCTAGCTCTCGGGCCGCCTTGTGTACGCACGTGCCGCCTTGCGTGCGCATCGGCGTGCGAGCGCGGAAACACCTAGGCCCAGCTTCAATAGGCGCCAATCGCTCACATCCACTGTGTCCAAGTGTCTGAGAACCCATCCTGGGAGGTGAGAAACCAGCTCACAGAGCTCTGCTCCACAGGCCCAAGGTAAGCTCTTGGGCCGCCCTGCATGCGCAGGCGCATGCACGCAAAGGCACCTCAGCTGGCTCCAGCGGGCTCCAAGGGAGCATGCCACTGATGCAAGGAACAAGAACCTCTGACCCGCCACATTAGACCAGCTGGGGACCCAGAAAAAGAAGATGACACATGAAGACTGAACTGAGTAAAAACATTCCTTTCCTTTTTTTCTTTTCTTTTTTCCCCCCTTCCTTAAGAAAGGGAAATAAGAAGAGAAGAGAGAAAGGGAAAAAAATAACAACTATATCTCTAATTCGTTTTATATAATCTCTCCTTCTCATTCTTCCTCTTTAATCATTGTTTATTTCTTTGTGTGTCTAGTTTAGCCTCCCTTTCACTCTAAATAAATAGAATATAATTACTATATAAATCTAATACTATACAATCCCACTTTCTTACTGTATTCTGCATTTTTCCATCCTTTTCTTCTATTTTTATTAACATACAATGTAAGTATTACCTACTGTCTTGCATAGTCTCAACTATTGTTAATCTATCATCCCCTCTATCAAAAATCACACTTTTCCTCCCTAAAAACAACTCTTATCTATTCTTCCTATAGTATAAAAGCTCTAATCTCTCTACATTTATATTAATACTGGCTCATTGGCTGACGATAGTGGGAGAGAGGGTGGGGGATATTTTTGAGGGTGTGGGTCTCCTGCCTGGGCTGTGTGTTTATGTTTTTAACAGCATCTCCACAAAAGAACTCAAGACAAAGTGGATAGAGTGACTCTCAATCAACTAGCCAGAAGGATCCTACCAAAGAGCATCTGAAATATAACCAGACAGCATAAACAAATGACATAAAGGTTAACCCAAGAACATCAGGCTCAGGAGATCAAAGAGACTGCACGACTGGAACCACCAGATCTCCTATAAAGAATCTCATACCACAAAGGTGGGAAGGCAAAGCAGACAAACCCAAAAAAATAAAAACAAACAAAAAGAATCCAACATGGTAAGATGCAGAAATAACCTCTCAATGAAAAAAATAGAGGAATCCCCAGAAAGAGAGGTAGGTGAAATAGACATGCCCAAATGTCAGACACAGAATTCAAAACAATGGTGGTGAAGAAGCTCAATATACTTGACAACCTTAAAAACAACTATGACAACCTCCAAGGAAGTTACCAGCAGCTCCAAGAAAATTACAGGGAACTTGCAGAGAACTACACCAGCATAAAAAAAGACATAGAAACTATTAACAAGAACCAGGAAGAAATGAAGAATTCAATCTCTGAACTGAAAAACACAGTAGAATCAGTCAAAAACAGACTAAATGAAGCAGAGGATCGGATTAGTGAGATAGAAGATAATGTAGAGAAAAATTCCCAGACAATACAGCAAAATGAAAAAAGATTGAAAAAATATGAACAAGATGTAAGGGAATTACAGGATAGCATGAGGAAAAATAATATCAGAATCATTGGAATAAGAGAGGGAGAAGAAAAGGAGCATGGAATTAAAAAACTGATAGGAAAAATAGTGACCGAAAATTTTCCGAACCTGATGAGAGAAAACGTTATACAAGTTCAGGAAGCACAGAGAGTTCCAATGAAGAGGAACACCAAAAAACCCACTTCAAGGCAGATCATAATTAAAATGGCAACATTCAAAGACAAAGAGAGAATCCTAAAAGCAGCAAGAGAAAAACAGCAAATAACATAAAAGGGAGTTCCGATAAGGCTATCGACCCATTTCTCAACAGAAACATTACAAGCCAGAAGGGAATGGTCAAAAATATTTCACGCAATGAAAAACAAAGGCCTACAACCAAGAATACTCTACCCAGCAAGGCTCTCATTCGAAATAAAAGGTGAAATAAGGAGTTTCTCAGACAAAGGAAGACTGAAAGAATACATCTCCACCAAACCAGCATTGCAAGAGATGCTAAAGGTAATGTTCCAAGAAAAAGGAAAAGAAAAAAAAAAAAGGAGAGAAACAGAGGTACAAAGGGAAATGAATAAATACATTTCAATAATAACGTTAAGTGTAAATGGATTAAATGCTCCCATTAAAAGACATAGGGTAACGGAATGGATAAGAAAACAGGACCCACATATTTTCTGTCTACAAGAAACACACCTCAAAACAAAAGATTTACATAGACTGAAAATAAAGGGATATAAAAAAAAATTCCAAGCAAACAGACCTGAAAAAAAAGCTGGGGTAGCAGTCCTCATATCAGACAAAACGGATTTCAAAGCAAGGGCAATAAAAAGAGACAAAGGACATTTCATAATACTTAAAGGAACAATCCATCAAGAAGATATAACACTGATAAACATATATGCACGCAACATAGGAGCACCCAAATACATAAAGAAAATACTAGAAGACCACAAGAAGGATATCAACAACAACACACTCATAGTAGGGGACTTCAACACTCCATTATCAACAATAGACAGATCATCCAAGCAAAGAAACACCAAGGATATACAGGCATTGAACAACACACTAAACCACATGCACTTAACTGATATATATAGAACTTTTCACCCCAAAGAAGCAAAGTATACATTCTTTTCAAATGCACGTGGGACTTTTTCAAAGTTACACCACATGATAGGACACAAAACAAGCCTCAACAAATTCAAGAAAATTGAAATTATATCAAGCATCTTCTCAGATCACAATGCCTTGAAACTAGAAATCAACCTCAGCGAAAAAAATCAAAGACACCCAAACTCATGGAGAATGAATAACATGCTATTAAATAATGAATGGGTTAACAATGACATCAAAGAAGAAATCAAGAAATTTCTGGAAACTAATGATAATGAACACACAACAACCCAAAACTTATGGGACACAGCAAAACAGTCCTAAGAGGGAAGTTCATAGCAATACAGGCATATCTGAAAAGACTAGAAGAATCTCAAATAAAAAATCTAACCCTAAAGCTACAAGAACTCGAAGAACAACAACAAACAAAGCCTAGGGCAAGAAGAAGGAAGGAAATCATCAAGATCAGAGCAGAACTAAATGACATAGAGAATAAACAAACAATCCAAAAGATCAACAAAACTAGGAGCTCTTTCTTTGAAAAAATGAAAAAAATCGACAAGCCTCTAGCCAGGCTCATCAAGAAAAAAAGAGAGAAGACCCAAATAAACAAAATCAGAAATGAAAGAGGAGAAATCACGCCTGATACCACAGAAATACAAACAATTGTAAGAAATTACTACAGACAACTGTATGACAAGAAATTTGACAACCCAGAAGAAATGGACAAATTTCTAGAAACATATAACCTTCCAAAACTGAATCAAGAAGTGGAAAGTCTCAACAGACCAATAACAAAGAAGGAAATTGAAACAGTAATCAAAAATCTCCCTGAACACAAAAGCCCTGGACCGGATGGCTTCACAGGCGAATTTTACAAAAGATTTAGGAAAGAACTAACTCCTACCCTCCTCAAACTATTCCAAAAAATTCAAGAAGAGGGAAAAATCCCAAACTCTTTCTATGAAGCCAGTACTTTTCTAATCCCAAAACCAGTTCAAGACACAACAAAGAAAGAAAACTACAGGCCAATATCACTGATGAACATAGATGCTAAAATCCTCAACAAAGTGTTGGCAAACAGGATCCAGCAATACATCAAAAAGATCATACACCACGATCAAGTGGGATTCATCCCAGTGATGCAAGGATGGTTTAATATTCACAAATCAATAAATATAATAAATCACCTAAACAAAATGAAAGACAAAAATCACATGATCATATCTATAGATGCAGAAAAAGCATTTGATAAAGTACAACACCCATTTATGATGAAAACACTCAGCAAAACGGGAATAGAGGGAGCATACCTTAACATAATTAAGGCTATATATGAGAAGCCTGAAGCCAACATCATACTCAATGGACAAAAACTGAAAGCATTCCCCCTGAAATCAGGAACAAGACAAGGTTGTCCACTCTCTCCACTCCTATTCAACATAGTGTTGGAAGTCCTAGTCACAGCAATCAGACAAAAAAGGAAATGAAAGGCATCCAAATTGGGAAAGAAGAAGTAAAACTATCACTATATGCAGATGACATGATAGTATACCTAGAAATCCCTATAAACTCCACTAAAAGACTACTTGATATAATAAGTGAATTTGGCAAAAGAGCAGGGTACAAAATAAATATACAGAAATCTAAGGCATTTCTGTACACCAACAATAAAATAGCAGAAAAGAGACAAAAAAGAAAATACCGTTTACTATAGCAACAAGAAAAATAAAGTACCTAGGAGTAAACTTAACCAAAGAGATAAAAGACCTGTACCCTGGAAATTACATAACATTGAAGAAAGAAATTAAGGAAGATACAAATAAATGGAAGCAAATACCATGTTCTTGGATGGGAAGAATCAACATCATCAAAATGGCCATACTACCCAAAGCAATTTACAGATTCAATGCAATCCCTATTAAAATACCAATGACATATTTCACAGACCTAGAACAAATACTCCAAAAATTTATATGGAACCAAAAAAAAACCCGAATAGCAAAAGCAATCTTGAGACAGAAGAACACAGAAGGAGGAATCACAACACCAGATATCAAACAATACTACAAAGCCACTGAGATCAAAACAGTCTGGTACTGGCATAAGAACAGACATATAGATCAGTGGAACAGAATAGAAAGTCCAGAAATAAACGCAGGCCTCTATGGTCAACTAATATTTGATAAAGGAAGAAGGAACATCAAATGGAGTGAGAAGAGCCTCTTTAACAAATGGGGCTGGGAGAACTGGATAGGGATTTGCAAAAAAATGAAACTAGACCACCAACTTACACCACACACGAGAATAAACTCAAGATGGATCAAAGACTTAAATGTAAGCCATGACACCATGAAAGTCCTAGAAGAAAACATAGGCAGGAAAATTTCAGGTATCCCATGTAACAATATCTTCACGGATACATCTCCTAAGGCAAGAGAAATAAAGGAAAAAATAAACAAATGGGACTACATCAAACTAAAGAGTTTCTACTCAGCAAAAGAAAACATCAGCAAGATGAGAAGGAAACCAACCATATGGGAAAACATATTTGCCAATGAAATCACAGAGAGGGGACTGATCTTCAAAATATATAAAGAGCTTATATGACTCAACATCAAGAAAACAAAGAATGCAATTTAAAAAATGGGCAAAGGACCTGAACAAACACTTCTCTGAAGAGGACATACAGAGGGTCCATTGACACATGAAAAAATGCTCAACATCATTAGCCATCAGGGAGATGCAAATAAAAACCACCTTGAGATACTATTTTACACCAGTCAGAATGGCCATCATCAACAAATCAACAAACAACAAGTGCAGGCGAGGATGTGGAGAAACGAAAACCCTACTGCACTGTTGGTGGGAATGCAGACTGTTGCAGCCACTATGGAAAACAGTATGGAATTACCTCAAAAGATTAAAAATGGAACTGCCTTTTGAACCAGCAATTCCACTGCTAGGATTATACCCGAGAAATCCTAAAACCCTAATTCAAAAGAACTTATGCACCCCTATGTTCATAGTAGCACTGTTTCCAATACATAAGTGCTGGAAACAGCCTAAATGCTCATCTGTAGATGAGTGTATCAAAAAACTGTGGTACATTTACACTATGGAATACTATGCAGCAGAAAGAAAGAAGGAACTCCTGCCATTTTCGACAACATGGATGGAACTAGAGAGAATTATGCTTAGTGAAATAAGCCAGACAAAGAAAGAAAAATATCATATGATATCACTAATACAGAAAACTAAAGAACAACACAAACAAAAGAACTAAATAGAACAAAGAGCAGAATAGCAGTCAATAGGGGGAAGGGGGTTAGGGAGAGAAGGGGGATAAGTAAGGGAAGGGTTTAGTCAAAGAACATGTATAAATGACTCATGGACATGGACAACGGGGAGGGATATGATTGTGGGAGAAGTGGTGGGCTGGTTGGGGGAGAGAAATGGGGGAAAAATGAGACAACTGTAATTGAAAAACCAAAAAATAAAAATAAAAAAACCACAAAGGTAGTTTTAAATTTTTCTATTATGGATGAAGAGAGATATAGACCCGAGTCAGGAGGCCTCTTTCCCCCACCTCAGTTCTTGTCTAATCTCAAGAGAATAATTCAAGCAAGAGGCAAACACATATAGTGGGAATGAGATAGCAAGTTTATTTATGAAATATATACAAGCACAAAGCTGCCAGCAGGCACCCATAAAGTTGTTAGTAAGTTTGTTAATAAGTTTGTTCTATACACTTGAGCCAAGGCTACAAGTGGGTATGTAGCTAATCTAAGTACACCAGCTATTGGGGTTCAGGAGTTATATACCTTCTAGGTTCCCCTCTTTCCCCTTGGAAATAATGTACAACTACAAAGGTTTTCTTTCTCAGTAAAGATTCTGTGTCTTAGAGAGTGAAATTGTTCCAGAGGCTCCATTTCCCAGAATAGGTCCCCTCTCTTTCTCCTGTGCAATTCCCACTTGTGATGTTCAGAACATCCCACATTCTTAGAGAGATTGCTACAGAAGCTTCTTTTCTCAGCACAGTCTCAAGTACTCTTTCCTCCTGCTCTATTTTGCTTGCAATGTTTAAGACACCTCACAATCTTATCAAACCAAGCTCAGGACTGCTGAGTTTATTGGTGAGACATGTTTTCCTTTTGCTTCTAACCTCCTGTATTAAGTTATTTGTTGAATTGTGGTGGTGAAGGCTCTGCCTTTATTTCTCCTCTGGTTGTTCATTTCTAGCTTCTACCTAACAGCTCAATTAACAATTTATATGTAGCCACCTCCTGGTAGGCATTTTGGATAATACAAAGACTTGAATAAGTACCTGCTTCATGAAATTCAAAGATTAATAATCTAGTGGGAAATACAGACACATATAAATGACTCAAATACAGCACAGATTGTATTTTAAAAAATAAATTGAGGCAGGCTGCCTCCCACCACACGAAATGGTCCCCTACACTAAATGCATAAATATATATATCTATGGTGATCATTTGATTCTACTTGGTTGAAGATGCTTCCATTTTTAAGCACCAAAAAGTACAGGTCGGATTAAGATCTACTCCATTCCTTACCTCTGATAAGGTGTGGTAACATTTTTGTGTCATGAGTTTCTGAGAACTCCTCAATGGTACTGTAAGGATTGAGGAGATAATGTTTTGTGAGAGCATATTCAGTTATACTCTGTAAGCACCCAGCAAATGTTAGTTATTTTCTCATATGTGAGGATTATGGAGAGGCAGGAAAGATGAGTTCTGCAGGGGAAATGAGGAAGGCTCCATGGAGATGATAGGAGGATTTTGATATAAACAGAGGTCATCTTTTATTCAGGTCAAAGAAAATGGCATGAGCAAAACCATCTGTTCCTCCATCAGAGTGGGTGGCAGTGACTTTTAAGATCAGAACAATGGAAAACAAGTTGAAAAGGACTAGATGTATTTCAACTAATTTTTACTCCCACTTCCACAATAGAATTTAGGAAAGAAAATTCCATGCGTGAAATATTTACTATTACCATCACCTCCTCTGCTCCCCCTTCATTCCACCAAATTTCTATAAAATTATGCTTTTCCCAGTCATCTGAGTCTCCCTCCTTACATCAGAGACCTACTTGACCTGCCCTATTCCTCATGCTGACCATTTGCTATACAAGATAACAACAGGTCACTACAAATTGAATCTAGTCCCCAACTTCTTGGGATAGGGATATTCTTAATTTCTTAATCATTAAACCATAAAGTATACTGAGAGGTAAATGTTTTACAGAGAACCAAGATCAAGTAGATGTATCAGTCATCGCTGGTATTCAGTAAATCTTTTGCAATGTTTTAGATGAGAAGAGAAAATCCAGTAATCCCTGCTCCCATCTGAGAGGAATATGTTCCAAGATCAACAGCAGATACCTGAAACTGTAGACAGTACTGAGCCCTATATATACTGTGTTTTTTCCTATACATACATACCTATGGTAGTTTAATTTATAAATTAAGTACAGTAAGAGATTAATAACAATAACTAATAAAATAGAATTATAATATACTGTAATAAAAATTAGTAAATGAGGTTATCCCTCCTTCCAGTAACTGATTTGATAACTAAAACAACTACTAAGTGACAAAGTGACTAATGTATACAAAGTGGAGACATTGAACAAAAGGATGACATGTCCCATTAATGACAGAGTCAGGTGACGAGAGATTTCATCACACTACATAGAGCAGCATGCAATTTAAAACTAGCAATTTTTTTCTGGAATTTTCTATTTAACATTTTTGGATCAGAATTGACTGTGGGTGGCTGAAACTATGGAAAGTGAAACTATTGGATGGGGGCAGTTACTGTATAGCTGAGTGCCTCAGAATGCCAGAACCAAGAGAAAATGTTCAACAAAAATCAAAAAGAATCAACTCCTACTATATTTCCATTTATGCTATTACAACATGTAGGTTTACTTGAATTCTATACTCCTGCCCTTTCTGTTAAAACTTGCTCTTTCTCTTGCTTACTGTTTGTTCCTTTGTTAGTTTTTTTTTTTTTTTTTTTTTTTTTTTTTTTTTTTTTTTTTACTTCTCTAATTCTCTTCACCTTTTATTCTTCTGCTTCCTGGTCTCTAAAAAAAATCAATCTCACCATTCCTTCAACTTCTGTTATGTTTTACTCCAATCTCCCACTACCCCCATTTCTTTACATGTCCATGTTACTTTAGCCTTTTTCCTAGAATATAAATCATGGCAGAGCATTCTCTAGAGTTTATTCACCATACAGCTGCTGCATGATTTTCAAAGCTGATGTAGAAAGCAGGTAACAGGTGAATGAGAAACAGCACAGTGGGAGTAAGTACATACATAGTCAAGACTTCTTGCTGACTCCCTTTCCACAGTCTTCAGTTCGCTCCCCTTTGGCACAACTCCTGCACTCTTTTTTAAGGTCATTTTTTTTCCCCAGAATTTCATTTCGCACCATAAGCGTTAGGAATGATCTATTGCTTTCTCTCTTTGCACTCTGCTCAATACCACATTTTTGCCTATACTTTCAAGTTTTGTAGGTCATTTTTCTGGAATGGTCTTTTCAACCACCATCAATTTCCTTAAGCAACATTGGATGGATTTTATTTCTGTGGGCACTTTAAAATCCTGGGATTTTGTTGTTGTTGTTGTTGTTGTTATGGTTATCTTCATCTTCCTAGGTAAATTTAGCCCAGGAAAAAGTACCCAAAGCCAAGTGATTATTTTTATAAGAGAACAGGAAGATGGAAACTGCACCAAGACCCAGGTACAGGATGGGGTGTGGCTTGGCAATGCTGAGCCAGGCACCATTTGTTGTGAGGACCTGTGATTTTGATTTCTTCTACAATATAATTTCCCCTGAGACAGAGGGACAAAATTTCACCTCTCAAATAAATAGCTGAAGAGTTCAAAAGCCTTTGGACTCCCAGCAAGGATGGCCTGTGAACATAGTAATGCATTATTAGACCTCTGACTTTGCCACCTTTTCTACCACATTGTAGCAGAACCCACGAACTCTTCAGTTATGAGGGGCCCAACTGCCTGCCACCAGAAGCATAACTCTCAATACCAGAGTTTGGTGGGAAAAAAATTTGTTTATTTAAAGGTTATACAGATTTAGATTATTGGCAGATTTCTGCCATTAAGTCTTATTTTTTTTTAAAACTCCCACAAACATATAGTTCTGCCTCCCCCTACCAAACCAGGCTAGTTTTAGAAAAGTCAGAAATATAGTTTTCCTACTCCCCAGACACAGTTCAGTTTTACCAGCAGCTCCCGATCATTTGAGCCTAACTGGGGGAGTTTTGCCTGTGTTGTGGTGCCCTCCAGCTCTTAATGCAGAACCACATGGAGTTCCCAGCCTTCTTGTAAACCTCATGGAGTTCTTTCTTTCCTTTCCAAGCTGAATAGAGTTCTCTCCTTCAAAATTCCTGCCACCTATTTTTAAATCCCTGAGTCCTGTGATGCAGTGGGTGTGGTACCCAGTTCTGATCATTCACAGAACCTTGTGCAGGCTCTGTGTGCTGTTTCTGCACCATTCCATAGTCAAAACCCCTCCCACCTTCTTGGGGCCTTGGAAGAACCAAAGCCATTGCATAACTGAGACACTAACTACTAGCCATAGTCATGCAAAGGCATCTTAAAAGCTGTTCCCTTTTCCCCATCCCCCAACCCACAGGCTCTGGGGATTTTTGGAGACCCCCCACTCCCTAACAACAGCATGGATGGACCTGGAGATTATTATGCTAAGTGAAATCAAACTGTCAAAGAAAGACAAATACCAGCTAATCTCACTTACATGTGAAATCTAATGAACAAAATTAACTGACTAATAAAATAAAACAGAGGCATGGATACATGGAACAAACTGACAACTGCTAGAGGGGAGAGGATTGTGGTCGCTGGATGAAAGAAGGTGAAGGGATTAGCCAAAGAACACATATGCATGACCCATAGACACAGACAACAGTGTGGCGATGGCCTGAGGGAAGAGGTGAAGGCTGGGTGGAAGTGGGCAAGGGAGAGGAATGGGGACATCTGTAATAGCGTCAACAATAAAAATAAAGTTTTCAAAAAAGAATACTTAGAGGAGCTTTTCCTCTTTATTTCATGGCTATAGCTTCATATGCCTAAAAAAGCTCTTTTTTATGTCAGTAGTTTCACAGCACTAAAACTTTAACCTGATTCCATTCTTTCAAAGACAAGCATTTTTAAATTTATTTTATTTTTATTCAATTACAATTGTCCCAATTTTTCCCCATTGCTCTCCCCTGCCCTGCTCTGACTCCCACATTTTAAAATGGATGTCTGCATGGAACCAGTTTCATTAAGAGAACTTCACAACTTTCAGCTCTAACTTTGGAAAATATATTTCTCTCTCATAACCATTATCGATAACCATAACAATACTAACAATAGAAAATATAGGAGTGGTTCTCAAAGTAGAGTTTAGTTTGCGGACTCCTGAGGGTCCCTGAGACTCTTTTAGAGGGCCCATAGAGTCAAAACTTTCTCAAAATAATAAGAAAATGAGATTTGTCTTTTCCCCTCTCATTTATATGAGGAGAGTACAACTGAGTTTTTCTAAGGTTTCTTGACTTGTGGTTTCATAGAAGATTGAATGCAGAAGTAGATATGTTTCAAAGTATGTTCTTGTAAGCCAGGCACTACCAAGATTAGATTTGTAAAAATATAAAACAATGCCACTCTTCTCACAATTCCATTTGGGGAAAATATAGATTTCTTTTTCATTTAAAAATTATGTTATTATGTAGTTATTTAAGTGACTTCACAAATAAACATTTTTTAACATTCTCATGAGAGAGTATGTTTATTGATTTTAGAGAGAGAGGAAGAGAGAGAGACACTGAGCAAGATAGAGAAGCATCAATGTGAGAGAGAAGCATTGATGGTTGCCTCCCATATGTGCCCTGACCAGGAATTAAACCCACAACCTAGGTATGTACCCTGGCCAGAACCTTTGGATGTACAGGCTGACACTCCAACCAACTTAGCCACCCAGCCACAGCCACAAATAAATATTTTTTAAGTTTCTTGAATATAACCCACAGACACAAAAGCTTTTGGGATGCTAAATAATTTTATAATAATAAAGAAGCACAAAGAGCAAAAAGTTGGAGAGTTGCAGACACCATAGAGTATTTACTATATGCCATGTACTATCCTAACCATTTCATATGTATTGCTGCATTTTATCCTCACACTGCCTTTAGATGGGAGATGATTTTTATGTTGATTTTACAAATGGGGACACTGATTACAGTATTTTAACTATTATGAATACAAAGGTTCTTAGACATCAACAAAACAATATAACAATTTTGTATATAGGTAAACTGAGATATACAAAAAATAATTTTATATATAAATAAACTGAGATATGCAACACATCCTAAATGGGAGCTTTATAAAAATTATTAAATTAGGGTCTTTAAAGGCTTTATATAAAATTCTCACTTGTGATCAGTATCAGATCTATGTCACAGTAACTAAAAAGTGTCCCTGGTGACTGCCGCATGCCTCAAAGTACCAGTAAATCCCAAAATAATAATTGTCCGGTTCCACTCCTATCTCTGCCACTAACATCTTTATGACATTGGGCCTGAATGAAGGTGTTGGACTTTTAACACTCTTTCCAGTTATAACATTTGTACCTGCCAAATCCCCATGTCAAGTAGGCAAACAGATCTACACAGAACATAAAAGAATAATACACAATTCTTAAACATTTATTTGATTATAAAACTATAATTGGAAGTGCTGGACAAAAATAAAAAATAAGTGATGACACCCATTAAGTAGAGCAGAATGTATGTAATGCATAATTATCTAGCCGTGCCATTCAGAATTATCCTTTTAGGGAAGGAATTTTATTTCTTCAGGAAAATATTTGATAAACTGCTTAGCCAGGAAGGCCCAAAAGCAAAGTTGAAGAAGACAAGCAACAAAGGCATAGCAAACTAAAATAAAATTCAAGGTCAGGGAGAACAGAAAAGAAGGACAAGGATCTTAAGAGCATTGGAGGAGTAGGTGAGAAATTTTCTACCATATCCCATGAGGTGAATGAAAAAGAGTGTTACAAACAGGAACAGCTAACATTCAATGCTAATTGAATATGGTGTTGCTATTGTTTTTTTTTTTTTTCTGCATTGTACCTACTCTTTGATTCCCAAACCTTCAGCAAAATTTACTACATACATAAATTGTTGTGTGATGAGCATTTGTTTTTCAGAAGAGCTGAATTTCACATCTGAGTCAATAGCAACAGGCAAACAGAAGAGCTATAGAAAGTGAGATGCAGCCCTGGCCATGTGACTCAATTGATTGCAGCATTATTCTGTGAACCAAAAGGTTGAAGGTTCAATTCCTGCTCAGGGCACATGCAGGGTTGTGTACAGGAGGCAAGTCATCAATCTCTCTCTCTCTCTCTTTCTTTCTCTCTCTCTCTCTCTCTCTCTCTCTCTCTCTCTCTCTCTCTCTCTCTCTCTCTCTCTCTCTCTCTCTCTCTCTCTCTCTCTCTCTCTCTCTCTCTCTCTCTCTCTCTCTCTCTCTCAAAATAAATGAAAAACATGTCCTCAGGTCAAGATTTAAAAAAGAAAAAGAAAAGAATCAGAGTCTGAATGAAGTGACAGAACATAAACTAGTATCTGTTATCATATGCAAAATGCAAAACTGTATTCTTTCTTGGACAACGTAAGGAATTTGCTGTCTCACAAATCTAAAAGGTACAGAGGTGAGTAGGCTTGATCTAGAGGTTTATAATGCCAATAGAACTACCTCTCTACTTGGATCTCTTGTCTCTGTTTCAATCTGAATATTTGTTTAGCTTTGACTGGCTTCCCTCATGATAGCAAATGGCTACAACAGCTCCAGGCCTTACATGGCACCACAACCACACCATCCAAAACAGGAGAGAGAAACTCTGTTTCAAATATGGCAACAGGAGTCAGGAAATTCTCTCTGATTAGACCAAATTAGGTTACCCAGACAGCCCTCAATTTCTGTTGTCAATAAGCTAGAATACACAGGGTGGCTTAGCCTCAGTTGTGTGACCTACTGCAGTAGTCTTCTGGAGGCAAGAATCAGAAGCCCTGAAAACATGTGAATCTACAAACTGCAATCAGGGGTTTTAAGAAAAAGAGACAATGCTGAATAGAAAGAAGGACAATTAAAAAAAAAAGTCTACTACAACTACCTCTGAGAATTCACAAAAGTTTTGCCAATCCATGAAGGATGCATGATAGGCTAGGCTTGCATCAGTTTTACCTAACTTGTCAAAGAACTGGCTGATCTCACCTGACCTGATGGCTGTTTTGAGTTTTAAATGGCATTGTTCATGAATACCGATCACATTGCTTGGAATAATAGTACATTTTTACAAATTGTAATTCCCTTTTTCTACTTTCCTTCTTTTCTTCTACAGAATATAGTGCATATAACTTGGAGTTTAAGTAATAGTGTTGCATTCTGGAAATACATTTTAAATAAGAAAAAAATTATAAGTTATGAAACAACAAGAAAAATGGGATGCCACCTTGGTATAGAGAAATTCATAGGTATAGTTGTATTTGCTGTAGCATATCAAAATTTGGGACCCTCTTTATAAACAGAAATGATAGGGACATCAATAAAACCACAAAATGCTTGTTTTGTTTCACAATCACATTACTGAATGCATTCAAATTTACAGATGCTGTTGGTGTTGATACCAAGGAGCCAGCAATGGTGAGAAATAATCAGAAGATTAATTGCTGATAGCAAGAAATAATACAGTGAAAGTACCGGTGAAAATTAGCCTTTGGGTTCAGTCAGCATGAAGAGAAAAGTCGATCTGGTAATAAGATGGGAATGCAGCTTAAAACACAAAAAAATTACACTTAAAGAAATTAATTATTCTAAATGCAACTAAAAATGATAAATTTTATTAAGCACCCATGTCTTTTTGAGTTGTTTCTAGTAGCAGCAGTCAAACCCAAGCGGTCAACAACTAGTGTCTTAATCTATCTTAATCGTAGACATTAAACAATATGTTTACTAACCAGTAGATGACTCTTTTGCCTACTCATGTGTAGTGTTCTTGTCTCCCAGCCATTTCAGCCAGTTACTCCCAGAGTCAAATCTAGATCCTACCAAAAACTGCAACTTATTATCTCAAATCCAGGCGTCCCAGTCACCTTTGACCCTCCGTATATCTAGGATTTAACACAATTTCATCATTCCACTGATACCCAAAACCACTGACATCTATCCTCTTTGATGTTATTTCACTTTTTAACAAGCTTAATTTTTAAATATGTTTTATTGATTATGCTGTTACAGTTGTCCCAATTTCTTTTCCCTCTGCTCTCCTCCACCCAGTGACACCCCTCCCTCCAGTTGTACCCCCCCCTTAGTCCATGCCCATTGGTTGTGCATATAGTTCTTCTCAACATCTTCCTGTCTACTCCATTCCCTCCTACTATGCTTCTTAATTCCCGCATCATCTCCCTCCCTTTCCCCATCCCCCAACCCCACTGACCTCCCCCCATATGTTCCCCATACCTATAATTCTTTTTCCCCTCTTGTTGCGTAGTTTGCCTTGGTTTCGATTCCCTAGCTTCAGTTGTTGGTTGTTGTGATACAGTTTTCACTTTAATGGTCATAGTTTTGATCCTCTTTTTCCTAAACAAGTCCCTTTAACATTTCATATAACCGTGGTTTTGACCTCATGAACTCCTTCAGTTTTAATTTGTCCTGGAAGCACTTTCTCTGCCTTTCTGTTCTGAATGACAGCTTTTCTGGATAGAGTAATCATGGTTGTAGGTTTTTGCTTTTCATTACTTTGACTATTTCTTGCCAGTCCCTTCTTGCCTGCAGAGTCTCCTTTGAGAAATCAGCTGATGGTCTAATTGGGACCTCTTTGTACATAATTCTCTTCTTCTCTCTTGCTGCTTTTAAGATTCTCTCTTTATCTTTAATTTTTGATATTTTGATTATAATGTATCTTGATGTGGTTCTCCCTGGGTCCAGTTTATTTTGAACTCTATGCTTCATGGACCTGTAAGTCTATTTCCTTCCCCAAGTTAGGGAAGTTCTGCTTCATTATATTTTCACATAAGTTTTCAATTTTTAGTTCTTCCTCTTCACCTTCTGGCAACCCTATAATTCAAATGTTCACTCTCTTATAGTTTTCCAGAGGTTTCTGAGCTTCTCCTCACATTCCTCACTTTTTGTTTCCTCTTTCTGCACTGGTTGACTGTTTGTTCCCTCCCTACATTCTGATTTGTTGATTTGATCCCTGGTTTTCTTTCCCTCACCACTTGTTTCATATGTGTTTTCATTCATTTGAGCAGGACTAGTCTTCATTTCTTCCCCATCTTGATTAAATCCCGCTGTTATTTCTGTAAGCTGTCTTATAACTATACCTCTGAACTGAGCCTCAGGAATGTTATCTATCTGTTCGTCCATTAATTCATGTATTTGCTTTCTGGTCAGCTGTGTGATTGGGATCTCTATCATTATCCCTGCCATTCTGGCAGTTTTTCCTTCCTGGGCAGGGCTGTTGCCCCTCCCATGCTATAGGGGGTGAAGCCCAGTGCACTCGTCACTACCGGGCAACCCTTCTCACCATGCTGTGGTGCTTTGTGTGGGGGCGGGGGTCCAAAATGGATTCCTTCCGTTCTCTCTATGTTGAAAGACCAGAAGCCTCCTTCTCAATTCCCACACCCTCTGGGCCTCAAAGTCCAACGAAATGGGCGTCTGCCTTCCCTGGTGTTGGAATCGCAAGCTGATGGGTTTGGTCTGCAGCTAGGGGTGCTCCACAGGTGCTTCTCACCTCCCCTTAAATACAGGTGTCTGTGCTTACCGCAATCCTGCTGCCGGTCACCGCTGCTGCCACTGCCAGCACAGCTTGACCTCTCTGCCCCGGCTTTGCCCCTCCTACCCGTCCGGATAAGCACCACTTGTTTATAACTTCATACGTTGGACTTCCATGTAGCTTTATTTTCTGGAACTTCTGGTTATTTCTGGCTTTGCGATAGTTGTAGTCCTTCTAAGTTATGGAGGGAGATGGAGCGTGTCAGTCTAGGCCTCCTTCTTGGCCTGAAGTTCACAAGCTTAAATTTTATGGCTCATAATAATAATCATTTCCTTGTTACAAGGAAAGCATTAACAGCTGGTTCTGTGAGCTTTACTCAGCTTCAGGGACACCTAAGAATCTGGCTAGCATTTGAGTTCCTCCTGAAACTTTAACACAAGGGGTAGATGTTATATCAGATTAAAGAATGAGAATCTGGTCGAGGACTAGGTATCAGACCAAGATCTTGGGAGTGATGAGTTGAGAACTTGCTCCTGAGGGTGCTACAAGACCATTTAAGTATAAAAGCTGGAGACCCTGAGCCCATAACTTCCCTCAGTTGACGTTATCTTGTGAGTATATACATTCCAAGTACAAAATGACAGGGAAATTGGTAGTTCATTGAAGGGTCACAGACCTTTTCTATGCCATCACTCTGCATCCTTTGTTGTCCATCTTTTATTCTTTCTTAAATCTAAGTAAACTTGGGACTTTGTGGAGCCCATTGTTTCTCATGGGTTTGATTGTCCATCTGAACCCTAGAACTGCCCCCCCCCAGAGTGGGCACTGCACAGAGAGGGCACTGCACTAAGCACAATCTAACCTTCTTTTCGCCAGTCAGACTAATGGGAAAACCCAGCCTACATTAAATCCAGCAATTTTCCTACTCTGTTCCTATAGCCAAGTGTAAGAATGTAGGAGGAGAAATACACAAAATCATGCTCACTGGCCTTATTGTAAGCTCATTTACCAGAGATGAGACCTTGGTACTGCCTGCAATCCAATGCCTTTCTCCTGGTCCAATTGCTTCCCATTTTCCAGATGTACAATTCTTCATTTTCTTCTCCCACCTAAAATCTGCAACAATCCCATAAGTTCTCCTTCTCAGAGATGACTCTGCTTCTGCTTTCAACACACCACAGAGGGAGAGAAAGTCCACCCACTCCTGCCACCAAATCTGCCAACTTATGTATATTTGTACCCAATGCTGTCCCTTGCCTCATGCTTCTGAATAAAAAGAATGGTGCAGCTTGTGCACAAGATCTGTTCCCCCTCAATTACTCTAGGATTTTGTTCTTACAATCTTTCCTGGTCTCTCCTGCATCAGTAAAATTTCTATCTTTATTAGAGTATGCCCATTAGCATAAAGAGCACACTAAATTATCTTTTAAAGCACCTATCTGATGAACCTCTTTCAGCTCTCACCCTATTTCCTTGCTTTGTTTCATAGAAAAAGTCCTCAGAACTGTGGCCTCTAGTACTATCTCTTCCCATTCCCAAAAATATAAGAAAAATTAGCATTCCTGTGTTACTTTCTTATTAAAACTTTAGAAATTCTAATAAAATCCATTTAAAAAAACACTTGAACTGATAAATGAGGTTAGAAACGTTGCCAGGTTTAAGAGTAATATATAATAATCCAATTACTTTCTATATACTAGCAATAAGCAATCAGAAATTATAATTAAAATACAAGTTACAATAATATAAAAATATTTAAAATGTAGGGATAAATACAGCACAAATGTGAAAAACTACACTAAAAGTAGAAAGTATTGCTGAGAAAAATTAAGAGATTTAAGTAAATGACCGATATACTACATTTATGTGTTGGAAGGCTCAATTCTTCAAAAATTGATCATAGATTGTGTAATGCCAACCAAACAGTGCACTAGGATTCCCTTTACTCCTCATCCTCACTAGCACTTACTGTTTGTTGATTTGTTGATGATGGCCATTCTGACTGGTGTGAGGTGGTATCTCATTGTGATTTTAATCTGCATCACTGTGATGGCTAGTGATGTTGAGCATTCTTTCATATGCCTATGGACTCTCTGAATGTTCTCTTTGGAGAAGTGTTTGTTCAGGTCCTTTACCCATTTTTTAATTGTATTTTCTGTCATCTTTGTGTTGAGTCTTATAAGTTCTTTATATATTTTGAAGATCAAACTCTTGCCTGAGGTATCATTGGAAAACATATTTTCCCATACAGTTGGTTCCTTTTTCATCTTGCTGATGTTTTCTTTTGCTGAACAGAAACTCTTTAGTTTGATGTAGCTCCATTTGTTTATTCTTTCCTATATTTCCTTTGCTCTAGGAGATATATTGGCAAAAATATTGCTACGTGGGATATCTGAGATTTTCTTGCCTATGTTTTCCTCTAGGACTTTTATGGTGTCACATCTTACATTTAAGTCTTTTATCTATCTTGAGATTGTTCTGGTGTATGGTGTAAGTTGGTGGTCTAGTTTCATTTTTTTACATGTCCCTGTCCATTTCTCCCAGTACTATTTTATGCTCCTTCCCCCTTTGTCAAATAATAGTTGACCATAAAGACCTGGGTTTATTTCTGGCCTCTCTATTCTGTTCCATAAATCTACATGTCTGTTCTTATGCCAGTACCAGATTGTTTTGATTACAGTAATCTTGTAGTATAGTTTGATACCAGGTCCTGTGTTTCCTCCTACTGTTTTCTTCCTCAAGATTGCTGTAGCTATTTGAGGTCTTTTTTGGTTCCATATATATTTTTGAAATATTTGTTCTAGGTCTGTGAAATATATTTTAATAGGGATTGTGTTAAATCTATAAATTGCTTTGGGTAGTATGGATATTTTAATAATGTTGAGTTTTCCCATCCATGAACATGGTATATGCTTCCGTTTATTTGTATATTACTTAGTTTCTTTTTTCAGTGTTATGTAGTTTTCCAAGTACAGGCCTTTTACTTCCTTGGTTAGGTTTATTCCTAAGTGCTTTATTTTTCTTTTTTGCTATAGTAAACAGGATTTATTTTTCTAGTTTCTATCTCTGATATTTTATTGTTGGTGTACAGAAATGCCTTCTATTTCTGAATATTGACTTTGTACCCTGCTATTTTGCCAGATTCACTTATCAGGTTGAGTAGTTTCTTTTTATGGAGCCTATAGGATTTTCTATGTACACTTTCATGTCATCAGCAAATAATAACAGTTTTACTTCCTCTTTTCCAATATGGATGCCTTTTATTTCTTTTTCTTCTCTGATTGCTGTGGCTAGAACTTCCAAAACTATGTTGAACAGGACTGGAGAGAGTGGACATCCTTGTCTTGTTCCTGATCTTAGTGCTTACAGTTTTTGCCCATTGAGTATAATGTTGGCTTCAGGTTTCTTGTATATGACCTTTATTATGTTGAGGTATGCTCCCTCTATTTCCTTTTGACTGAGTGTTTTTGTCATAAATGGGTGTTGTACTTTATCAAATGCTCTTTCTGCATCTATTGATATAATCATGTGATTTTAGTCTTTCATTTTGTTTATGTGGTGTATTTTGTTTATTGATTTGCCAATATTAAACCATCCTTGCATCGCTGGGATGAATCTCACTTGATCATGGTGCATGATCTTTTTAATGTGTTGCTAGATCAGTTTGCCAATATTTTGTTGAGGATCTTAGCAACTATGTTCATCAGTGAAAAAACTGAGATGACTATAACAGCATAATCAATAAAATACACTAAAAATCCTATTAGCCAAATTCTTACATTCTAATAATTAGTATTATAATATTCAGTGCATATTCAAACTCTCATAATTGATACATTGTCAAAAATGTCTTATTTCTGTTTGGTTGAATTAAGATTTAAAAATGTTTATTTTTATTTTTTTATTTCTTTAAGTTTCTCATATAACTCTTACTACAAAACATCTCCTCTTCATTTTGTTTCTTATACTTTAAATGTTGGAGTAACTGAATCTGCTCCATGTTCTGAGTTTTGCTGATTGTTTTTTCCTAATATGATTTAACTTGTTTCTTTGTCTCCTGTATCTCCTGCAGACTGAGAGTTACATCTATAGACTTGCTTATATTCAGATACAAACTTCATCATTGGTGGTGCTGTAGTTGTACATTGCATTTTATTAGGAGACACCTAAAGTCTGGTTGTCTCAATTTTGGGGATACTAAGTTCAATATTCAGGTGCTTTATTATAAAAATGTTTATTGACATTTCACCTAACAATTTTATGGTCCATTGATAACCATTGTCTGAAGTTGTTATGCTTTAGAAGTTGCAAAATGACAATTTTTCTAGTGCTGTAATTTCTTCTGCATGTATTAGCAGTTTTTGCACAGAAAAAATCTTGCCTTCATCCACTGGAGATATGTGGTTCCTCTGAAGCACAATTCATACGCTAAGACAGGACAAATGCTCAGTCCTCTTCCTTTCTTATAAGTTTTCAAAGTGAGCTTATACTCTAGCAACCTCCAACATTTTACAATGAGTTATATTTTATTTTTTTAATATTATGAATAACTCAAGTTGTTTTATATTTTTGGTTTGTTTTTAACAATTGCAATCATTACTCTCATTGATGCTCCAGTCACATTTTCTGCCATGGACATTCATCAAGCTTTGATGTGATTCCATCAGCCTTTAATAGCTTCTTTGCTTTTTGTGCCAACTAGATGCTCCAGAATCTTCCTGTACATTTCCTACACCAGTTCTAGGTTTGTTTTAGAAAAGAATGATATGTAGATCCAATGATTATGCAATATTTAAGATATCAAGAATTTAGAAAAAAACATTGAGATGAAAATTATGAGTTCACATCAATATTTCCAATTCAAAATTTCAAATCAGAGATTTCCTTTACTTCATTTATTTTATTCCTCTATTTCTTGTCCCTGTTTTCTCTTATGATAAATATTTTAGTTCAAAATCATATTAACATAAGTATGCAATTATTTAACCTAGAGTATAAAATCGTTCATAAAAGAAACCATATTCTTGGTCATTATCTATTTATTTTTTCAGAAACAAGGAAAGCCATTTTGATGAACAAATTCAGTCTTTCACTTCTGAGAAGTTTAAATTTGTTATATCTTTGACTATTTTTTGCTCCATTTATTATTAATTATGTCTGTTATTGGCAGCCTACATTTTTCTAATTTATTATTGCATACCTTTGCAGAATATTTGTATGGGTTTCATAATGATTTATATAGCTTTTGGTTTGTTCATGTTGGAATGGTGCCAGTTGCATTTATACCTATGATTTTGCCAAGAACATTAATGGCTGGGTCTTTCTCAACTCCTATCCTTGTTTACTTACATAGAGATTAAATCTTTTCCTGATAAAATTAGTGGTGTGGGAACTGGATGTTCATGGTTTGGGAGGGGAGTTGGGACAAGGAACACCCATAACCCAGGAACATTGTTCTCCTTTTATTCCAAATCCCCTCATTTGGAATATCTGGACCCACTGTGTTTTAACATTTTCTCTAATGTACTTTTCTTTGCTCAGTAGGTTATTTTCAGTAGTTATAAAATCAGCTGTGGGCTTCCTGTTTCCTTTATCTCCAGCTCTTATGTTTGCCACAACTCTCTCATGAAGTTCATCAAGTAATTGGAAAAAAAAATGCTGCATGGCCTTTTGGTATCTTCCTACTGTCAGAGAATGGTCTCCAAGATGAATGTTTTCTATTCTTTCCCTAGTTCATCATTTCTGACACGTGGTTGGTGGGCTTAATCTTCTATCTGGGATCTTTTTCAATTCTAAACTTTTTCTCGTATAAGTCTAATACGTTTCTTTTTTTGGTCAACGTGCTTTATTTTCTGCATGAGGGTAACTATAACTAGTTGATTAATTCTTCATCTTTGTCTCTCATCTTGGACTACTTAAAAAAGTCTCAGCCCTGGCCAGGTAGCTCAGTTGGTTAGAATGCGGTCCTAATATGCTAAGGTTGCAGGTTAGATCTCTTGTCAGTGCATATATACAAGAAGCAACCAATGAATGCATAAATAAGTGGAACAACAAATCTCTCTCTCTCCCTCTCCCTCTCTCTCTCTTTCTCTCTCTATCTCTCTCTCCTCTCTCTCTCTCCTCTTTCTCACTCTCTCTTCTCTTTCCTGTCTCTCTCTAAAATAAATTTTAAAAACTTTTTTAATCATAAAAAAACTCTTACACATACAACACCCAAACAAATATTCTAGAGCTCAATGAAACTAACCAAGGTAATAAATTCAACTATTGGTCTTAAGAAGTCCAAAGGAAGAGAGCAGTGAAACCTGTAAAACTTGGGGTGATATCTAAATACATATGGTGAATCAATAAAAGTCATATTTTATCAACTATCACCTGACTTCCTCCTAAAATAGAAACTTCTTCATTTAGATCAATGTCTTCATTAGCAGGTTGAGATAGCAAACAAAGACAACCATAAAATGTGTATTTTTTGACTTTACTGAGCCTTTCTCTACTTAAATTTTCTCACTTGTAAAATGGAAATAATAGTAACTTACCTCACAGGGTTGTGAAAGCTTTAAGTGGGCAATCTACATAAAGCACCAAGTACATGGTTAGTGCTTTAGGACAGTAATTGTTAACAGTGGAAATTTGAGTATAGGGGGCAAGAGAAGAGTAAAGGAGAGGAAAGGGAATGGACTGCACGTCAGAGAGAAGCTGGAGCTGAGTTGATAGAATTGAGGCTTTTTAAGAGCATGTATTTACTCTTATGCTTTCAGTTGTCTACTATATGATGCTGAAATAAACCCAACATTACCTTCCATCTTCTCATCACCTACTTTCACTGTTACTGTCCTGAAACTTCAAAAAACAAGCACATGCTCCTCCCTCACCAAATAGCATTTTGAAGGATGGAAGAATTAAGGAGAAGGGAGTCTGTTGCATGTTTTGGAAGCATTGGGACAAAATGTAGAATGAACTTTGAAAATTTAGAAGACAGACTCAGAGCTATAGGTAACTTGGATGAATGCAAACTTATTGAAAATGTTTATAAATCTTGGTTAAACCATTGAGTTTCCAAAGGTGAAATATTGAGATCTTAACAAAGTCTTCAGGAACAATGATAGTTCTATTGAAAATTGGTTTTGAAACTTGATTTGTGAAAGTCAAAATAAAAATAACAAAAATAATTACTTATGAGATAATTTACATAAGAAGTAAGCATGGTATGGATCTAAAATCCTTGATTATTTCAACAAAAACTGAAGATTTAGAAAAAGCAAAGTAGTAAAACCAAGCTAAACATATCACACACAGTCAATAGAGTCTATTTTATGCTCCTCATTAATAGAGAAATGCAAGTTTAATCCCACAAGACAAGACACTAGACTGGTCATCTATCTTAATGACATTGTAGGAGAGGAAAAAGTTTCTATAACCTTCTAGGTTCTTTGGCTGGCCTGATAATTAAAATGACATAAGACCGATTAACAGGAGAAAATCAAATTTAATTTCATACATATATAAATCCCAAAGATACGATAGTCAAAGAAGTAACCAAAGCAGCCGGCTTTTATACATTTTAGACAAGGAAACATTTGTGAAGATTTGACAAAACAAGAGGTTTTTGCTTGGGACAGCAAATTAATGAAGAAGTAACAATGTGTATTTATTTAGTTCTTGGCTTTAAATTTCCTCTCTGGCAATAAGGAGGACTTTTATCTTCTTGGTACAGAAAGGATAACTTCACATGGGAGATTTATTTTCTGCTTTCAGAGGGACAAAGGAGGGTCAGAGTGTTCTTTTTGTACCAGCTATTTCTCAACTAACTTTAATTCAAAATAACCAATATGCCAAAGTGGCATAATTTGGGATGGTCTGTTCTGAACCCCACCAACTTGTTGCTGAAAGGGCCTAAAAATCTAGAAGGAGCAGGTACCCTAGATGCTGTGATGACACATAGGCATGACAGAAGGTATGGGTAAATATCTAGAACACAAAACTCTGCAATCTGAAGTTTCTAGGGGTCAGTGTTCCATGGCATGTTGAGATATTTTCTCCAAAATAAAGAACAAATTCCTGCAATTTTCATCCCCTACCTATAGGAAGAGTCAAAATACGTGATGCACATCTTTAGATATTAGGTATCAATTTTCATGTGCTACTTTGACTCATTAACCAGGTGGTCTCTCGGCAGCCATCCGTCTCAAGAGACGATGGTGTAGCTTCTTAAGAGTCTATCTGCACTGCCGAAAATGGTTGTGCAGTCCGACTCGGGAGTGACACGGTATCTGTCTCCTCCCGTGTTGAATCGACATCTTGCGATGACGCTGGAGTGTCCTCTCCAGTGAAGCTGAAGCTACAGAGCCTGGGCGGGGTGATATGGAGGGTCTGCTGTTGCCCATGCAGCAGACCCCCCCTCTCTTCGCAGCTGAAGGGTCCAAGGGAAAGAAGGAGTCAATACAGCTTGGCTTCAGGTGCGCCGCAGGAGTTGCCAGTGTTGACTACAACGTCAAACCGCCTTAGGGACTCCGGCTCTGGATTTTCTGTTGGGGTTTACTCCCTTAGCCTTTCCCCTGAAGAGGTATGCCGCAAGGCAGCGGAGGTTTTTTGGAGTCAGAGTTTCCCTTCTCTGATGTGCCCTGACTGGAAGATCGAACCAGCGACACTTAGCTCGCAGGCCGACGCTCAATCCACTGAGCCAGGTGGTCTAAGATGCTGATTACTTGGAATAGAGCACTTACCAAGAGAAGATGCTACAGCTGCTCCCTACAGAGTGTATGTGGATATTCCAGGCAGGTGCTTTCCAATGGAAGCTAACAGATACAGTCATAAAGTTAAAACTCTGACAACGGGCTAAACCAGAAATTATTGTTTGCCATTTTAGGAAGAGAAGAGAAAGGAAATACCAGTGTATAGCAAAAGGGACAGCTGTGTTCCATTATAGCCTTGAATTATTATTTCACTTTTTAACTATAAGCCTATATATTCTTGTAATTCTAACTAAAAATTGAATTTAAAATTAATAATTTTCATTAGTAAGTTAACAAAATAAAATCTTCTTTAATTTAATCTCTACTTTGTTTTAAAACCAAATGTCCAGTAAAAAAAAATTGAGTGATTTAAAATTTTTCTCTCATGTGTGTTTTTTGACATTCTCAGTTTAGCATTTCTTTTTTATCGTATTTTTTTCATTATTATTTAGTCCCGTTGTACCTTCCCCCCTCAAGCAATCACCACATTGGTGTCCATGTAAATTAGTCCTTTTTTTCTTTTCGTTCAGTCCCTCCACTCCCTGACCTGCCCCGCACCTTAGCTGTCATCCTGCTCTCTGTCTATGAATCTGTCTCTATTTTGCTCATTAGTTCAATTTGTTCATTAGATTCTGCATATAAGTGAAATCATATGGTATCTTTATTTTTCTCTGACTGGCTTATTTCACCTGTTCTCTAGGTCCAGGCATACTGTCTCAAAGGGTAAAATTTTCTTCTATTTTACAGCCAAGTAGTATGTCCCATAGTGGTTTTATCCACTCATCTACTGATGGACACTTGGGCTCTTTCCATATTTTGGGGATTGTAAATAATGCTACTGTGAACATAGGGGTGCTAAAGTTCTTTCAAATTAATGCTTTGAGTTTCTTCTTATATATTCTCATAAATGGAATTGCTGTGTTAAAATGCAGATCCATTTTTAATTTTTTCGGGTACCTCCATACTGCTTTCCACAGTGGCTGCACGCGTCTGTATTCACACCAACAGTGCAAAAGTGTTCCCCTTTCTTCACATCCTCACCAGCATTTGTTGTTTGTTGATTTATTGATGATAGGCATTCTGCCAGGTGTGAGATGATATCTCATTGTGGTTTTAACTTTCATTTCTCTAATGATTAGTGATGTTGAGCACCCTTTCATATATTTATTGGCCATCTGTATGTCCTCTTTGGAGAAATTTCAATTCAATTGGATTGTTTATTTTTTTCTGGTGTTGAGTTTTTAAGTCCTTTACAAATTTTGGTTGTTAACCTCTTATCACATGTATCAGCAAATATGTTCTGCCATTCTGTGGGTTGTCTTTTTACTTTGTTGATGCTTTCCTTTGCTTTGCAAAATCTTTTAAGTTTGATGTAGTCCCATTTGTTTATTTTTTCTTTTGTTTCCTTTGCCCGGGGCGATATATCCAAAAAAATATTACTATGGTCAATATCCAAGATTTTGATACCTATGTTTTCTTTGAAGATTTTATGGTTTTGTGTCTTACATTTAAGTGTTTAATCTATTTTGAATTTATTCTTGTCACGTGGTCTAAGAAACTGGTCTAGTATTATTTTTCTGCATGTATCTGTCCAATCATTCTAACACTATTTATTGAATAAACTATCTTTAGTCCATTGTATGTTCTTGTTTCCTCTGTTGAAGATTAAGTGACTAAAAAAGCATGGGTTTATTTTTGGGCTTTCTATTCTGTGCCATTGATCTGTGTGCCTGTTTGTTTGCCAGTACCATGCTGTTTTGATTACTATGGTCTTATAGTATAGTTTGAAATTAGGTAGTGTGATTCCTCCAACTTTGTTCTTCTTCCTCAGGATGGCTGTTCTTATTCAGGGCCTTTTGTGATTATATATAAATTTTTAAAATACTTGTTCTAGTTCTGTGAAATATGTCATTAGAATCTTGATAAGAATTGTGTTGAATCAACAGATTGCTTTGGGTAGTATGAACATTTTAATGGTGTTAATTCTTTCTATATATGAACATGGTATGTGCTTCCATTTATTTGTATCTTCTTGAATTTCTTTCTTCAATGTCTCATAATTTTTCATGTGCAGGTCTTATACATTCTTGGTTAGGTTTATTCCTAGCTATTTTATCCTTTTTGAAGCAATTATGAATGGGATTGTTTTCTTAATTTCCCTTTCTGTTAGTTCGTATTGGCATATAAATGCAACTGATTTCTGGATATTAATGTTGTATCCTAAAACTTTGCTGAATTCATTGATCAGTTCTAGTAATTTCTTGGTGGCATCTTTGGGGTTCCCTATGCATAGTATCGTATCATCTGCAAATATAGACAGCTTTACTTCCTCCTTTCCAGTTTGATGTATTCTACTTCTCCTTCTTATTTGATTGCTGTGGCTAGGACTTCCAGTACACTATTGAATAAGACAGGTAAAAGCGAACATCCCTATCTTGCTCACGATCTTATCCGTTGAGCATGATGATGGCAGTGACTTTGCTTATATGGCCTTTTTTATGTTTACGTATGTTCCCTCTATTCCCACTTTGCTGAGGTTTTTATCATAAGTGGGTGCTAGATTTTATCAAATGTCTTTTCTGTATTTATTCATATAAGCATGTGGTTTTTATCCTTCATTTCTTTATGTGGTAAACATTTCTAGGTTTACAAATGTTGTACCAACCTTACAATGTTAGAATAAATCTCACGTGAGCATGATGTATGATCTTTTTGATGCATTTCTGTATTTGGTTTGCTAATATTTGTTGAAGATTTTAGCTTCTATGCTCATAGGGATATTGGCTTATAATTTCCATTTTTTATAGTGTCTTTATCTGGTTTTGGCATGAGAATAATGCTGGCATTATAAAATGAGCTTGGGAGCCTTCCCTCCTCTTAAATTTTATGAAATAGCTTGAGAAGAAGTGTTCTTTTCATAATATTTGATAAAACTCACCTGTGAAGTCATCCAGCCCAGGGTTTTATTTGTTAGGAGTCTTTTTATTACTGTTTTAATTAAGTAGGTGTAATCAATCCATTCAGATCCTCTGATTCCTCATGATTT